>NC_091432.1:135394080-136029379 GCF_964237555.1 Oryctolagus cuniculus
AGATAGAGTTACAGACAGAGAGGGTGGGGGAGAGAGAGAGAGAGAGAGAGAGAGAGAGAGAGTCTTCCATCCACTGGTTCACTCTCTAATTAGCTGCAATGGCCAGAGCTGTGCCGATCTGAAGCCAGGAGCCGGGAGCTTGTTCTGGGTTTCCCACGCTGGTGCAGGGGCTCAAGGACTTGGGCCATCTTCTACTGCTTTCCCAAGTCATAGCAGAGAGCTGGATCAGAAGAGCAGTAGCCGGGTCTTGAACTGGCGCCCATTTGGGATGCAGAAACTGCAGGTGGCGGCTTCACTGGCTACACCACAGTGCTGGCCCCTACAGTCATCATTTTCAATTGTATATTTCATAGATTTCCTTCAGTTAAAGATCTACTTCTGGAGGAGCATTGTGTTCTTTTGGAGGGATCATGCTACCTTGCTTCTTCATGTCTCCTGTGTCCCTATGTTTATATCGTGAATCTGGTATACTCATCTGTTCTGTTTTTTAATGGAGCAGGTTTTATTGGAAAAGAATGTGTGATTCAACTAGAACACAGGATCTTCCTTGGCTTTGGCTTTGGTTCTAGGTGAGCCTAGGAGTGTAGTCTCTGAAGGATTGCTTTTGTCTTAATTAATGCCAGCTGTGTCTCCAAGTGACCCAGCGGTCTAGTCTGCAGCAGTGAATAGGGATAGAAGTGGCTTTGAGTTGAGTAAGGGTTTCCTTGGCTGTGTGTCACTGATCTACAGAGAGTTCGGTATCAGTTTCCCTGGTGAATGAGATAGCCAGGGCCTTGTTCTTGGTGCTGAGAGAGAGACAAGGGTGGAAGTCTTGTCCTACAAGCAAGCCTGAGTGATGCTGGGACTTGTGGCTCTAGCACTATGCAGCACAGATGGAGCCTTCCTTGGATCCTGCTAGGAAAGTCCAACTGGTGCTGTGGCTTCTGATACCAACAGCCTTAGTCCTAGGACTAAAATATGTGAAGTGAGCCCTGTTGCAGTCCTACAGGGTGGCTACAAGATACACAGGGGCTTTTCTCTGGAGGCCATGAATCCAGAGGTGGAATGCCAGTGGGTTCTTCCCTCTGTCCACTGGGTAGCTTCCAATGACACTGAGAAATTTATTGAATTGCTAGAGTCCTGCCATTGCAGGGTACAGTGGGGTCATTTCCCAGATCTCCCAGGGAGGGAGTGGATGTTTTTTATGGGCTGCTTCTGGTGTTAACCCCCAGAAGCTAAGGTGAACCCCCCTTGCTCATGTTGAGTGCAGGAGCATAGCTCTGGGGCTGATGCCCCCAAAGTCCCACAGCTGCAGGGTGCAGGGGAGCCTGCCCTTTGCCTCATACGTGGCCCTGACTCTGACTACGATGCAAGTGGAAATAGAACAGAAGCCACTGTGCAACTTTTCTCTGCCGAGTGTTGCACTCTGTGCCGGTGGGAGGGGGAAGAATTTGAAAGGCAGACAGCCAGAGAGAGACCCAGAGTAAAGAGAGAGCCTACATCATCTGCTGGTTTATTCCCTAAATACCCACAAGGGCCAGGTCTGGGATGGGCCAGAGCCAGGATTTTAGAATGCAATGCAATGTCTCCCACGTGGTGGCAGGGACCCAAGTACCTGAGCCATCAGCGGTGCCTCCCAGGGGCTGCATTGGTGGACATCAAACCCAGGTGCTCCAATGTGGGGCGTGGTCCTTTTAATTTCTAGGTTCAATGCCTCCTCCCAGAAACTTATTTTTTAATGCCATTTTCCACGAAATGTTGAAGTACCCCCGTGTGATGCTGTAGGTTGCTTTTTTTTGTGATAATCTGGAGGGAGCCCAGATCTTTCATCATAACTTTCTCCCTTTGTGATTGTCCCTAAACGTGAATTGAGGTGGAAACCTCAGGACAGGCCCAGTGTTTTAATGGAAGTGAACAACAATGATACATAATCAAGAGAATTCCAGAACACTAATGAGCTGTTGCCCGTTAAGTGTCTTACAGTCTTTGAAAAGAAACACCTTGATGTGTAGTGTTTGGTTTCTTTTTATAAAAGGTTTATTTTATTTATTTGAAAGACAGAGTTACAGAGAGAGGTAGAGCAGAGAGAGAGAGAGAGGAGAGAGAGAGATCTTCCATCTGATGGTTCACTCCTCAAATGGTTGCAACGGCCAGAGCTGAGCTGATCTGAAGCCAGGAGCCAGGGAGCCTCCTCTGGTTCTTCCACATGGGTGCAGGGGCCCAAGGACTTGGGCCATCTTCTACTGCTTTCCCAGGCCACAGCAGGGAGCCGGATGGGAAGTGGAGCAACCAGGACTTGAACCAGCGCCCATATGGGATGCTGGTGTTGCAAGCCAGGGCTTTAACCCACTGCGCCACAGCGTCGGCCCCTGTTCATTGGTTTCTGTAGCCCAGATACTTCCAGCGTAGCTGGTTTCAAGTTATCCTTACACTGGTATCACTGAACATGGCACTGGGAAGACACTCAGTTGTCTCCAGCACACCCCTAGCTCACGTTCTATGAAGATCATTTAAATAGGGACACTGATGTTTTTGTTTCAGTTATCGGTGATAGTTTTGAAACTAGATTTTCTAATTTCAAGGAGCAATCAGTCCAAACAGTATCTGGTGGGGAAGCAAAGGCCACCTAGGGAGGGCAGAACAGTTCCAAGTAGCCAACAGCTGCCAAGAACAGATCTGAAGGCAGATGACAAAATCCGTGTGTACAACACTTCATCTGCAGCCTACAGAGATGAACAGCTCCTTCTCAGGGATGTTATATTGAAAATGGTATCTGACTTCTATCTAGAAAATTGAACGTGGTTTTCTTTCTTTCTTTCTTTCTTCCTTTCTTCCTTTCTTTTCTTTTTTGCAGGCAGAGTGGACAGTGAGAGAGAGAGAGACAGAGAGAAAGGTCTTCCTTTTGCCGTTGGTTCACCCTCCAATGGCTGCTGCGGCCGGCGTGCTATGGCCGGCGCACCGCGCTGATCCGAAGCCAGGTGCTTCTCCTGGTCTCCCATGGGGTGCAGGGCCCAAGCACCTGGGCCATCCTCCACTGCACTCCCTGGCCACAGCAGAGAGCTGGCCTGGAAGAGGGGCAACCAGGACAGAATCCGGCGCCCCGACCGGGACTAGAACCCAGTGTGCCGGCGCCGCAAGGCGGAGGATTAGCCTAGCGAGCCGCGGCGCCAGCTGAACGTGGTTTTCTAAGATATTATGGTGGGAGCTTGTGTCTTTCCCATGTTTCCAATGTACAGTGTCCTTTTTCCACTGGAATTTTGATCGTCCCTGCTGGTGCCATCTGGCACTGGTTTGTCTTCCAGGGACTGTTCTGCTGACCAAGTAGATCCCATTTTTTCACATTTTGTATATTTAGCGTCACATTCACGGGCACATTTTGGGTCTGGTGGCTGCCATAACTTATCAGTGAATTCTTTTTGAGTTTGGGTGGAATGAAGAGCTTTGCTTTTTTCTTTTTCTTTGGGGATGTCACAAGGGTTTCCTGAACATTAAATTGATATTGTTGATGGTGATCTGTGTTATTTAGAAAAGTGGGAGACTGGGAACACAGCCCTTTATTGAGTCTTATGTTTCTAGCAAAAACCTGGGAAAAGATAAATGTGAAATGCTTTCCTTTCTGTTATCCTTAAGAACGCTTTTCACTTTTTTCCTTGGAAGGGATAGGTACCTGGCAGACACACATTCAACTGAAAATATGAACTCCTCTTATAATTTTATCCCAAATATTTTATTCAATGATCTTCAATAGTTGCTTCCTCTCCTCCATTTTTTAAAAAATATTTGTTTATTTGAAAGGCAGTGTTACAGAGAAGCAGAAGGAGAGAGAGAGAAAGAGAGAGAGAGAGAGAGAGAGAGAGAGAGAGAGAGAGAGAAAGGTCTTCCACCCACTGGTTCACTCCCCAGATGGTCCCAATGGCCGGAGCTGTGACGATCCGAAGGGTTCAGGGCCCCAAGGACTTGGGCCATCTTCCACTGCTTTCCCAGGCCACAGCAGAAAGCTGGATCAGAAGTGGAGCAGCTGGGACTTGAACCGGCGCCCATATGGGATGTTGGCGCTTCAGGCCAGGGCTTTAACCCACTACACCACAGTGCCAGCCCCATCTCCTCCTTTTTAAAAACAGCCCTCCACAGTGACTACCCTGGGATGGTTTTATTTTTCTCTCTCTCTCTGCTGAAATCACCATCTCATATAGAATTATGCTAAAAATAGAAATATTGAATTTGCCTTCCGGCAAAGTAAACCAGCTCCTCAGCAGCAATGCTCAGATTTTCAATGTTGACCAACATTTTTCAAGGATTCTATTCTCTGCAGTCTGTATAGTATACAAATGGGAACAAACATTGGGGTCTAGGTCAACCTTTTCCCAAACATTGATCCTCAAAACACTCATCTAGGGACCATAATAATTCCAGAAGAATCTGGCTAAAAAGCCCACGAGAGTATTTCAGGCATGGAAAACCAAGGCACTGTGGCAAAAAAAGAAAAAAAGAAGACCTAAATGAAAGATCTCTGTGAGTGAGATCCCAGCGAAAAGAAAGGGCCATCAAAGAAGGAGGTACTTTTCTCTGAAGGGAGGAGAGAACTTCTACTTTGACTATGGCCTTGTCTAAATAAGGTTGGGTTTGTGGTCACAAAAGGCTTCCATAGCCTTGGCAGCTCATGACAAGAGCCTCGGGTGATTACTGACATCATAAATAAGAGTGTCAATTGTTAAATCAACAACAGGAGTCACTGTGCACTTACTCCCCATGTAGGACCTCTGCCCTTAATGTGTTGTACTATGAGGCTTAATGGTAAAACTACTACTCAAACAGTACTTTATACTTTGTATGTCTGTGTGGGTGCAAACTGTTGAAATCTTTACTTAGTATACACTAAGTTGGTCTTCTGTATATCAAGATAATTAAAAATGAATCTTGATGAAGAATGGGATGGGAGAGGGAGTGGGAGATGGGAGGGTTGTTGGTGGGAGGGAGGTTATGGGGGGCAAAAAGCCACTATAATCCAAAAGTTGTACTTTGGAAATTTATATTTATTAAATAAAAGTTAAAAAATAAATAAATAAAAAATAACTCTAGAAGAAAAATGAATTACATGATTTATTGAGTTTGAGAAATATGATGGAATCTATTTTCTCTTGAAAAGTTGTAATACTCGGCCGGCGCCGCGGCTCACTAGGCTAATCCTCCGCCTTGAGGCCCCGGCACACCGGGTTCTAGTCCCGGTCAGGGCACCGGATTCTGTCCCAGTTGCCCCTCTTCCAGGCCAGCTCTCTGCTGTGGCCAGGGAATGCAGTGGAGGATGGCCCAAGTGCTTGGGCCCTGCACCCCATGGGAGACCAGGAGAAGCACCTGGCTCCTGGCTTCGGATCAGCGCGGTGCGCCGGCCGCAGCGTGCTGGCCACGGCAGCCATTGGAGGGTGAACCAAGGGCAAAGGAAGACCTTTCTCTCTGTGTCTCTTTCTCACTGTCCACTCTGCCTGTCAACAAAAAACAAACAAACAAACAAACAAAAAAAAGAAAAGTTGTAATACTCACTTACCCTTTAACGTTGGTAGGAATTAAAGAAAAAGACCTGTAGAAAGACTAACTCTTTATCTCTCTCTGTCCCCCCCCCCCTTATTTAACTCAGTGTTTTTCAAATATTTTGAGAAGATTTTTGTTTCACACCGTATCCGTATACACCACTTGAAAGGATGCCCATTGTAATACTAATCTGGGAATTTATAAACCCTTTAAGTAACGATGAGCATATGTGGAGTCCTGCAGCTTTCACGTTTTCATGGCGAGAACGCACAGCAGAGCCTAACATTCGTTCTAAGAATAAATGCCATGCTTAGTGCATTCATCCACGGACACTTTGGTACGTGTTGGGGAACGTGAGTAGATTATGTTTCGGGAGAGAATCTGAGGGCACTGTTGTTCTGTCCTTTGACACATTTTCCACATCTGTCGGAGGAGAAAGTTGTGCATATGTGAGTCTATTTGTTTCAGAATCAGTGAGAATTAGGCCAACTGTGGTGAAGTCTAGTTTTTATTATGACATCTTGTTGGTTATCGGCGAAAGTATAAGCATTGGGATATCACATATGCAACTCTGTAATGTTAGAGAGCTATTGCAACTTGCAAACAAACGATTCACAGACTGCCAACAGCATGCCATTAAAGGGCTTGGGAGCTGAACGCCTTCCACAATTGTTATCTGGATAGAAATACATCAAAAGACTATAGCCTACAGCATGGATATTTAGTGCGGTGGTTAAGATGCAGGGTAAGACACCACATCCCATTTTGGAGTAGCTGGCTTCCACCCCCGGCTCCGCTCTCAACTCCAGCCTCCTGCTAGTGTAGACCCTGGGAGGCAGTGGTGAGGGCTCAAGCACTTGGGGCCCTGCCAGCAGCATGGGAGGTCTGGGTGGAGCTCCTGGCTCCAGCTTCAGCCTGGCCCAGCCCAGGCTATTGGTGCTCTCTCTCTGTTTCTTTCTTTCTTTCTCTCTCTCTCCCTCTCTGCATTTCAAATTCATTGCTTTTTACAAAAGAACTCTAAAATGAATTAAAATCTCAGTCTTCAAAAATATGAAAAGCGGTGACATTTTTAATTGAAATTCTTTCCCATCATCAAATGTTTTAAAAATTCTAACTTGTTTTTAATATTCAGCCCTCAAATATCATTGTCAGTAATTAAATTTAAAAAAAACTTACCAATTTTTTTTCTCAAAATGCATCTTGCACCTTCATTTTTTCAGGTCAAATTTCTTCTTAAGCTGTTGCATCCTGCAGTACTTTTTCATCGTGGGTCCTTGAATACTGAATTGTTTTCATGTTCCCAGTTGTGTTTCTGAAAATGTTTTTATTTTTGTCTCCCTTTTTATTGATAGAATCATCATTTGACAACCCTTTCCCCTTAGCTCTTTTAAGACAGTATTCAATCATTTTCTGCTTTCTACAAAGGTACTTCAAAAAGTTCATGGGGTATACACACCAAAGAAAAGCCTTACATGGACTTAAAAAGTTTTCCACCAAAATAAATGGTAATTGCATTTCTCATGAACTTTTTGAAGTACCCTCAGACTGTTGCTGTTGGGAATCCAAAGTCATTTAGATTTTTTATTTAAAAAATTTTTTTTTTCTTTTTGAAAGCTTCCAAGACTACAAAAACGTTTGAGTTTTGTGACTTTGAGTTATGTGCTGAAGTGTGGACTTGTATTTGTTTATCTGGATTGAAACTGTATTACATTTAAAATTTTTACTTTTTTAAAATATCGATTATATTGTTTTTTATTTTATAAATATCTAATTTCATATAGCATTGTGTTATTTTTAGGGATATATCTTTCTCTTTTTTTAATAATACATTCATTTATTTATTTGAAAGGCAGAGTTACAGAGAGGCAGAGGTAGAGAGAGCATAAAAGAGAGAGAGATCTTCCACCCACTGCTTCACTCCCCAGATCAACACGACAGCTGTGGGTGGGCCAGGCTGAAGCCAGGAGCCAGGAGCTTCATCTAGGTTTCCCAAGAATGGCAGAGGACCAGACACTTGGGTCCTCTTCCACTGCTTTCCTGGGCCATTAGCAGGGAGCTGGATGGGAAGTGGAGCAGCCAGGACACAAACTGGCACCCACATGGGATGCTGGCAACTCAGGTCGCAGCTTAACTTGCTGCACCACCGTAATTTTTATTTTTTAAAAAGATTTTATTTATTTATTTGAAAAGTAGAGTTACAGATATATGAGATGGGGAGACAGAGAGAGGAGAGGTCTTCCATCTGTTGGTTCACTCTCCAGATGGCTGCAATGGCTGGAGCTGTGCCGATCCGAAGCCAGGAGCCAGGAGCTTCTTCCGGGTCTCCCCACATGGGTGCAGGGGCCCAAGGACCTGGGCCATCTTCTACTGCTTTACCAGGCCATAGCAGAGAGCTGGATAGGAAGAGGAGCCGCTGGGACTCAAACCGACAGCCATATGGGATTCCAGCATAGCAGACGGAGCCTTAACCTACTGCACCACAATGCCAGTCCCACCACTGTATTTTTGAGAGCAGTTTTAAGTTTGCAGAAAAATCGAGCAGATAAAACAAAGTTCCTACACACTTCCTTTCTTCCTTACTCCGAGTTTCCCCTATTAGTAACATTTTGCAGTAGTGTGGTGCATTGCTTATAGTTGGTGAGCCAATGTTCATACATTATTGTTCTCTAAAGCCACAGATAGCATAAGTCATTCTTTGTGTTGTACAGAGTTATGGAGTTTTTCCAAGTGCATGACGTCACATATCTGCTATCATGATATCACACAGAATACCTTGATTGCCCTAAAACCTCCCTTCCTTCAGCTAAACCTTAGGCAACCTCTGATATTTTACCTTCTCTATGGTTTGCATTGTTCAGAATATCATATAATTGGAATCATATAGTATGTAGCCTTTTCAGATTGGTTTTGTTCACCTACCAACACACATTTAAGGTCTCCAAGCAGCTTCATGGTTTGATAACAGCTTTCTTTGATTACTGAATAATCTTGCATTGCACGGATGTGCCATGGTTCATTTATCCATTTAACTGTTGGAAGAGATCTTGCTTGCTTCCAACTTATGGAAATTTTGGATAGATCTGCTAGAGACACCGGTTGTAGGTTTTTATATGGACATAAGCTTTCAACTCATGTGCGTAAATACCTAGGAAATGTGATTGCTGGGTTATATGTTAAGACTATGTTCAACTTGGTATGAAACCGCCAAACTGTCTTCCAAAGAGACTGTGAGATTTTTGCATCCCATCAGCAGTGAATTAGAGTTTCTATGGTTTCACATCTTTGGCAACATTGGAGGTCGGTTTTGTGATCTTAGCCATTCTAATAGGTGTGTTCTGGTAATCCTTGGTATTCTTTTCTTTTTTTTTTCTAAAGATTTATTTATTTATTTGAAAGTCAGAGTTACACACAGAGAAGGAGAGGCAGAAAGAGAGAGAGAGAGAGAGAGAGAGAGAGAGATTGAGAGAGAGAGAGGTCTTCCATCCGCTGGTTCACTCCCCAATTGGCCACAACAGCCGGAGCTGCACTGATCCGAAGCCAGGAGCCAGGAGCTTCTTCCGGGTCTCCCACATGGGAGCAGGGGCCCAAGCACTTGGGCCATTTTCTACTGCTTTCCCAGGCCATAGCCGAGAGCTGGGTTGTAAGAGGAGCAGCCAGAACTAGAATCGGTGCCCATATGGGATAGTGGCACTGCAGGCAGTGACCTTACCCACTACGCCACAGCGTCTGCCCCAATCATTGGTTTTCATTTGCAATTTTATGTCACAAATGATGGAGAACATTTTTACATGCTCATTTGCCATCTGTTTATTTTCCTTGGTGAGATGCCTGTTTATCTTTTAGGCCAAGCTTTTAATTGGGTTGTTTGTTTTCTTATTGTTGAGTCTTAAGAATTGTTTATATCTTTTTAATGCAAATCCTTTATCAAATGTGTGTTTTGTAAATACTTGCTCTTGTCTGTGCTTTGTAGTTTGATTCTCTTAAAAGTGTCTTTTGAAGATCATATGTTTTTAATTTTAATAAATTCTACTTTACCCTTTTTTTAATTTCATGGATTGCGTTTTGATGTTGTATGTAAAAACTCAACATTAAATCCAAGGTCACCTGGATTTTCCTATTCTTTTCTGTGTAGAAGTTTTATGGCATTGTGTCTGATGTGTAAGGCTATGTATGTCCAATTAACGTCTGTTAAATGTGTAAGGTATATGTTTAAGTTCCCTTCCCTTTTTTTAGCACATGAATATCCAGTTGTTCCAACACCATTTGTTGAAAAAGACAGTTCTTTCTCCACTGAGTTGCCTTTGCTTCTTCTTTTGTTTAAAGGATTTATTTTATTTATTTGAATGGCAAGTCACAGAGAAAGGGAGAGACGGAGAGAGAGGTCTTCCATCTTCTGGTTCACTCCCCAAATGGCTGCAACGGCTGGAGCTGGGCCGGTCTGAAGCCAGGAGCCAAGAGCCAGGAGACATTAACAACTTCCAGGCCTCCCACGAAGGTGCAGGGATCCAAGCACTTGGGCCATCTTCCACCGCTTTCCCAGGCCATAGCAGAGAGCTGGCTTGGAAGCGGAGCAGGGGGGACCTGAACCTGCGCCCATATGGGATGCTGGCACTGCAGGCAGAGGATTAACCTGCTGTGGCAGAGGGCTGCCCCCTCTTCTGTCTTTATTTCTCTCTCTCTGTCATTTTCTCCTTCTTGTCTAGTTTGTCTGGAGTGTTATTAGTTTTGTTGACCATTTCAAACAAACAAATTTTTTGTTTGTTTTGTTGATTATCTCTATTAATTTCCTGTTTAGTCTTATTGATTCCTACTTGAATTTTTAATATTTATTTTCTTATGTTTGCTTTAGGATTAAATTGCTGTTGTCTCTCCAGTTTCCTAAGGTAAAACTTTAGGTATAGATTTTAGATCTTTAAAATCTTTATACATATATTAAATGTAATCAATTTCCCTCTAAGAATTTCTTTTGCTTCAAATCATGAATGCTGTAAATTATTGCTTAAATATTTTAAAAATTTAAAAAAATAGCTTACGTATTTTAAAATTTGGAGTTTCTTTGACTAATGTTATTTAGTAGTGTTTTGTGGACCATCAATTATTATGTTATTTCCATCTTTTTTTGTTTTATTGATTTTTCATGTAATTTCATTGTGATATGAGACTATTTGTGGCCCAGAATGGAACATTCTGTGTGAACATGAGAAAAATATGTATTCTGCTATGGTTGCATAGAATATTTTTTAAATATTGATTGAAACCAGCTGTGCTCCAGATCAGCCTAAACTTCCGAATTTCCTGCCCGTTTGACCTATCAAGTATTGAAAACAAAGTGTTGAGGTCTCAAAAGTGGACTTGTGTATTTCTCCTTTTAGTTGTTATCTGTCTGTTCCTCACATATTGCGACGCTGTTGTGAGGCACGTACATTGACAATTGCTGTGGCTTGGAGACTTGTTCCCTTTTTCATCATCCAATGTCCCTCTTTTTTTTTTTCTTTTTTTTTTTTGGACAGGCAGAGTGGACAGTGAGAGAGAGGGACAGAGAGAAAGGTCTTCCTTTACCTAAGTTGGTTCACCCTCCAATGGCCGCCGCGACTGGCTCGCTGTGGCCCGTGCACCGTGCTGATCCGATGGCAGGAGCCAGGTGCTCCTCCTGGTCTCCCATGGGGTGCAGGGCCCAAGCACTTGGGCCATCCTCCACTGCACTCCCTGGCCACAGCAGAGAGCTGGCCTGGAAGAGGGGCAACCGGGACAGAATCCAGCACCCCGACCAGGACTAGAACCCGGTGTGCCGGTGCCGCAAGGCAGAGGATTAGCCTAGTGAGCCGCGGCGCCAGCCCCCCAATGTCCCTCTTTATCCCTGATTCTTTTCTTTGCTGAATGAAGTTTTCTTATCCGAGATTGAGACAGCTACTCCAATTTTCTCTCGACTGGTGTCACATGTGTATATATTCTCTACTGCTTTGATTTTAATCCTTCTGTGTCCTTCTATTTAAAGTGAGTTTCTTGAAGAAAGCATGTAGCTAGGTGTTATGATTTTGATCCACACTGACAATCTCTGCTCTTTTGTTGATATATTTAGACCATTGGTATTCAAAGTAATTATTCGGTAGCACATGGATTAATATCTACATCTTTCATATCTGCTTCCTAGTCAATGTATTTGTTCTTTGTTTCTTTGAGTTTCCATGTTTTTTCTGCTTTCTCTGGTTTTAATCAAACACTTCATACAATTCCATTTCCTCTCCTGTCTTGTTATTAATTATGTTTCTTTTAAACATTTTCATGTTTTTTTTAAGAATTTGCAACATACAATTTACACTCATCTAGATCTACTCTCGACTAACACTGTGCCTCTTCCTGACTAATGTAGTGCCTTATAATAGAGTATTCCCAATTCTTGTCCATCTCTCATAATATGATTGCCATTGATTTCACTTACCCATAAACTATACGTACTGGATATGATCTATTATTTTGAACAATTTATTTATTCGATCAATAATTTATAAGGAAAGCAACACGTGTTATGTTCTCTTCATTTATGACTCCTCTGACTCCCTTGTTTTCCCCTTATAGATCTGGGATTTCGATATATATAATAATCCTTCTGCCTTAAGAACTTCTAACATTTCCTGCAGGGCAGGCTGGGTGGTGATGAAATCTTTCAATTTGTTGTTTGTCTAGGAATTTTAATGTCATTCACTGCTGGAGGATAATTTCACTGGATAAGGAATTCACGTTGATACTTTTTTCCCCAGTACTTTAAATATCTTGTTCTAGTCTCTTCGCTTGCGTGGTTTCTGAGACAAGTCTGACATTATTACTGCCCTGATTCCTTCCTACACAGGTGTGGTGCTGCTTTCCTCTGGTGGACTTTGAGGTTTTCCTTTTGTTGCAGTAAGTTTTGAAATCTGGCATTGTGATGCTTTGGCTTTATTTTCATTGTTTAAGACTTCCTTGGCTATTCAGGGATTTTGTGTCTGATATGAATTTTAGGATTCTTTTTTCTAGGTCTGTGAAGGATGTCCTTGGTATTTTGGTTGGTATTAAGTCTGTAAGTTGCTTTGAGTAATATGGACGTTTTGATGATATTCTTCAAATCCATGAACATGGAAGCATTTTTCCCATTTTTATGTTCTTTTATTAATTTTTTTGTGATTTAACTTGTAGAGATCTTCAAATCCTTGTTTTAATTTATCCCAATTATTTAAATTTTTTGGCAGCTACTGTGAATGGGGCTGAGCTCACAACTTCTTCCTCAGACAGAGCACTGTTAGTGTAGAAGAATTCTATTGATTTTTGTGTGTTGAGTTTATAGGCTGCAGCTTTGCTGAATTCTCTTATGAGTTCTAGAAGTCTCTTAGTGGAGTTTTACGATTTCCCTGTTTACAGAACAATGTCATCTGCAAGCCAGGATAAGTTGACAAATTTCCAATTTGTATCCCTTTGATTCCTTTTCCATTTTTCTTCTTTTTGTCCTAAAGACTCTGGCTGAAACTTTCGTAACTTTACAGAATAATAGTGTTGAGAGTGGGCATTCATGTCTGGTTCCAGATCTTAGTGGAAATGCTTCCTACTTTCCCCCCTTCAATATGATATTGGAAGCTGTTTTGTCATATACTGCCTTAATTGTGTTGAGGTAAGATCCTTTTTTTTTTTTTTTTTTAAGATTTATTTATTTATTTGAAAGTCAGAGTTACACAGAGAGAGGCAGAGACAGAGAGGTCTTCCATCCACTGGCTCACTCCCCAGAGCTGCGCAGATCCAAAGCCAGGAGCCAGGAGCTTCTTCCAGGTCTCCCACATGGGTGCAGAGTCCCCAAGGACTTGGGCCATCTTCTACTGCTTTCCCAGGCCACAGCAGAGAGCTGGATTGGAAGTGGAGCAACTAGGGTTTTGAACCGGTGCCCATATGGGATGCCGGTGCTTCAAGCCAGGGCATTAACCCGCTGTGCCACAGTGCCGACCCTGAGGTAAATTCCTTCTATACCCAGTTTTTACAAAGCTTTACCATGGCAGGATGTTGTACTTTATGAAATGTTTTCCCTGCATCTATTGAGGTAATCATATGATTTTTGCCCTTCGTTTTGTTGATGTGATGTATCACCTTTATTGATCTGCATATATTGAACCATCCCTGTGATAAATCCCTTTTGGTCTGGGTTAATGATCTTTTTGATGTGTTGTTGGATTTGATTGCTAGCATTTTGTTGAACATTTTACATCTATGTTTACCAGGGATATTGATCTATAGTTCTCTTTTTTTGGTTGTTGTTGTATTTTTCTAATGTCAGCTTCATAGAATGAGTTTGGAAGGGATCCCTCTCTTTCAACCATTTTGAATAATTTAAAAGTAATTGATATAATTCCTCTTTAAAAATTTTGTCGAATTCAGCAGTGAAGCCACTGGTCCTGGTCTTCTCTTGTGAGGCTCTTTACTACTGCTTCAGTCTTAAGTCTTATTTATTGTTTTATTCAGGTTTTCTGCGTCTTTGTGCCTCAGTTGTGGTGAATTATATGTGTTCAGAAATCCATCCATTTCTTTTAGATTTTCCAACTTGTTAGCATATAGCTATTTGTAATAATTTCTAATGACTCTTTGTATTTCTCTGGTAATAGTTGCAACATACTCTTTCTCATCTCCAGTTTTATTAACTTGGATCTTCTCCCTCTTTGTGGTTAGTTGGGCAAATGGTTTATCAATTTTGTTTATTTTTTCTAGAAACCAGCTCTTCATTTCATCAATCTTTGTCTGGTTTTTATTTCTATTTTACTTATTTCTTCTCTTATTTTTATAATTTCTTTTCTTCTAATTTTGAGTTTGGCTTACTCTTGTTTTTCTAGTACCTTGAGATGTATTGTTAGATCATTTATTTGATAGCTTGCCAATTCTCTGATGAAGGCATTTATTGCTATAAAGTTTCCTCTTAACATTGCTTTTGCTGTACCCCATAAGTTTTTGTATTGCATTTTCATTTTCATTTGTTTAAAGGACTTTTTTGATTTATGTTTTGATTTCTTCTACTACCCACTGTTCATTCAGGAGCATGTTGTTCAGTGTCCATGTGTTTTTATATTTTTCAGAATTTCTTTTGTTGTTGGTTTCTAGCTTCATTTCCTTGTGGTCAGAAAAGATGCTTGACATGATTTCAATGTTTTTGAATTTGTTAAGACATTTTATGGCCTAGTATGTTATCTATCCTAGAGGACATTCATCACTGATGAGAAGAATGTGCGTTCTGCAGTTCTGGGATGAAATGTTCTGTAGATATCTATTAGATCCATTTGATATATTGTATAGATTAGCTGTGCTGTTTCTTTATTGATCTTTGTGTGTGGTTGACCCGTTCGTTGATAAAAGTTGGATGTTGAAGTCCCCATTATTACTGTATTGGAGCTGATGTTTCCCTTTAGACCCATTGACATTTACTTTATGAAACTGGGTGCCACAGCACTGGGTGCAATATACATTTATTTCATCACACCTTCTTATTGAATTAACCCCTTAATCATTCCATCATGTATTTGTTTTTTATAACTGTTTTTGTCCTAGAGTCTATTTTGTCTGAGTATATTTATTCCTTTTTGCTTTTGATTTCCATTTGTATGAAACATATTTTTCCATCCTTTCGCTTTCAACCTGTGCATTTTTATTGGTGAAGTGTGTTTCTGGTAGACAACATATAGATAAACATTTTGCTATCCATTCAGCAAAAGCATATCTTTTTACAAAATAACTATTTATTTATTTAAAAAGCAGAGTTACAGACAGAGAAGAGGGGGAGAAGAGAGAGAGAAATCTTCTATCTGCTGGTTCACTCCCCAATTGACTGCAATTGCTGGAGCTGGGCTAGGCTGAAACTAGGATCTAGGAATTCCACCTGGGTCTCCCGGGACTCAAGTACTTGGGCCGTCTTTTGCTGCCTTCCCAGGAGTGTTAGCAGAGAGCTGGATCACAAGTGAGCAGCTAGGACTTGAACTGGTGCTTGTATGGTATGCCAACACTACAGGTTTTGGCCTAACCCAGTGTGCCACTATGCCAGCCCCAGGCTACATCCTTTAATTGGAGAATTTAGCCCATTAAATTCCAGGTTATTATTGATAAGGAATGACATGATCCTGCAATTTCCCATACATGTTCCTATTGTTTGTTTTGAATTTCCTTTGTTCTTCTAAGTAGGAGGTTTCCTGACTTCACATTCCTTTATGAGGCTGATTGTCTTTCTCTGTTTCTGTATATAATACATCCTTAGATATCATTGCAAGCCTGGCTGGGTGGGTACACACTCTCTCAATTTTTGCTTGTTTTGGGAGGTGTTTATTTCAGCTTCATTTATGAATGACAGCTCTGCTGGCTTGGCAGGTTTTTTCCTTTTAGAACTTAGGCTATATCTCTCCATTCTCTCATGGCCTGCAGGGTTTCTGGTGAGAAATCTGCTGTCAATATGATGAGAGTTCTTTTCAGTCTAGCACTTCTCTCTTGCAAATTTTATGTCTTATTTTTGAAAATTTGACTATATATTTTAGAAGATTTGTTAGTTTATTTGAAAGGCAGAGTTACGAAGACAGAGGGAGAGACAGAGACAGAAGTCTTCTATCTGCTGGTTCACTCCCAAAATGGCTGCCACTGCTGGGACTGGGCCAAGCCAAAGCCAGGAGCCTGGAATTCCAACCAGGTCTCTCACATGGGTGGCAGGGGCCCAGGCAATTGTACCCTTTTCTGTTGCTTTCCCAGGTGCATCATAAGGGAGCCGGATGAGAAGTGGAGCATCTGGGATGTGATCCAGCACTCATATGGGATGTGCTGTTGCAGGCTGCAGCTTACCCTGCTGTGCTGTAATGCCAGCCCTGGAAGCCTGCCTGTAATGTGTAGGGTGAGGATCTTTTCTGATTCATGCCTATTTGGGGTTCCGTGTGATTCCTGTATTTGGACATCTATATCTTTATTTTTATTTGTGGATATCTATATCTATATCTTTCTCCAAACTGGGGAAATGCTCTGCTATTATATGAATTTTCTAAACCATTCTTTTTTTCCATATTTCAGAAACTCCTGAGATTCATATATTTGATGATATCCTAGAGATCCCAAACACTGTTTTTGATCTTTTTAATGTTTTCTGCTTTGGTTTTTGTCTGAGTGAGATATTTCAAAAGACCTGTCTTCAAGATCGGATATTTTTTCTTCTGCCTTACTAAGTCTGTTGTTAAGGCTTTCCGTTGTATTTTTTATTTGACTTGTTGAATAGTTCATTTCTGGGTTTTTTTTCTTTCCGTACCTTTTTTTTTGTAGAATTTCTCATCCATGTCATGTACTGACTTCCTTCTGTCATTTAACCATTTCTCTGTGTTTTTCAGTAGCCTTACAATCATTCTTCTGAACTCTTTTTCAGGCATTTTGTCATTCTCCTCTTATTCACAGCCAAATGTTAATGTATGATTGTGTCCCTTTTGGGAGCCATATGGTCTTCCTTGCTCATGTTTCTTGTGTTTTTACATCTGGATTCTCCTGTTACTTTTTTTCTTACTGAAGTCTCTGGGGCATGATGGAATGCCTCATGTTTAAACTTGAGTTCCAGGGGTGGGTGTTGGTGGGGCCAGGGCCACCTTTTGCCATCATACAGGGCAAGAGTCCAGAGGCACATCCAAGAAAGGCAAGAAGGGCTCAAGATAGTTCTTCCCAGCCGGGAACTGGCCATATAGATACACGTGGAATGCTTATTGCTACAGTCAACTGGGGGAGAGGATGTTGGAGCCTGCCAGAATGTCCTAGTCACAGCCCTCTGAGCCACGGTGAACCAGCTGACCCATAACCTAAAGTGATCCACAGTGCTAGCACTCGTCACCTAGGCAAGCACGCACACTGTCCAGAGCAATGACCCACTCTGCGGTGTGTCCCCCAGCCTCTCTCGGAGCTCTGTCCTCAGTGTGCAGAGAGCCCTGGGTCCCTAAAGTCAGACTGGGTGGGTACACAGAACCCAGCCACAACGTGCTCAGCACCATGGCCTACGTCCAGAACTGCCACAGTCCCAGGGTGCAAGGGGCCTACTCTCCACCCAGAAAGCTGCCCTGTCCCAGCCTCCATAGCCTCCAGCAGCAGCAGAACTGTCTGCAGCTCCCTAAGTCAGGACAGAATTCAATCTCAACTCCACCACAGCTGATTGGTCTGGTGCTTTGATGGGAGGAGGCAATATGGTTTCCCTTCTTGGAGCAAAGCAGTTTTCCAGGTTGGACTCATAGCCAGAGGGCACTGTGGACTTCTCTTAGTCAAGGCTGCCGGTGCTGAGGGCCTTGGCAACCTCTTCTCACCTTATGTTGGCCAAGATAGTTCTTCCCAGCCAGGAGCTGGCCACGTAGATGCAGGAGTGACAGCTGGCGTGTCTGTCCTCTCTCCGCACTGCCCCGTGGAGTCTCTGTTCTCTTCTGTCGATCCGCCACTGAAAATTTCTCTCAAAATTTCCCCTGGGAATGTGGTCCTTCCTTTGTTTTTCTGTGGCTGAGGTCAGTGCGACTTCTCACTCTTCAGCCATCTTGGATCCCTCACCTCATAATTTGTGTTCTGTAAGTTTAAAATTATTCTGAGATAAAATGTTTTAAAAATTAGTAGGCATTATATCTCAAATTCTTTATTTTATTTAAAAAGATTTATTTGTTTAAAAGGCAGACACACACACACACACACACACACACCCCAAGATCTTCCATCTGCCGTTTCACTCCCCAAGCGGCATCAATGGCTGAGTCTGAGTTAGGCTAAAGCCAGGAGCCAGGAACTCCATCCATGTCACCCACTGAGGGTGGCAGGGGCCCAGGCACCTGGGGCATCATCTTTGCTTTCCCAGGCACATGAGCAGGGACCTGGATGGGAAGCAGACCAGCTGGGATTGAAACTGAAGCTCTGATGAGGGATGCTGGTGTTGCAAACAGGGGCTTAACCTGCTATGCCACAACACTGGCCTCTAATTCAAATCTAGGTTACAAGTTCCCTTCTAGATACTCCTGTGGTGCTAAGAGAATATTAATTATAAGTCATTTAAAAATTTGGGTTTTTGATTCTAATTTTATAATTCTCAAATTTGATCCTGTGGTTATATATTCGTAATAGATCGGAAACACCAAACTATTCCAATTTAAGGTAGAGTTAACATTAGGAGTTAAGGGAGTTAAACTAGTGAGTGTGTGTGTGTGTGTGTGTATATATATATATATATATATATATATCTCAGCATTGTGTGTAATACCAGATGATAAATCACTCATGTCTTTATAATAAAAAGTGATCATGGAGATAGCACAGAAATATGAGTTTTAATAGTTGCCATGGTAACTGCATTTTTTCTACTGAACAGAAGAATAGATAGTTATATGCATTCATCATAAATATTACAGTTGCAATTTACAATAGCTTTAAAGACAGTATGCCTTTTCATTTTAAAAAACACTAAAATTGACCTGTATCTATTTTCTTTTAAAGATTTTACTTATTTGAGAGCCAGAGTTACACACAGAGAGCAGGAGAGACAGAGAGAGAGGTCTTCTATCCACTGGTTCATTCCCCAAATGGCCACAACTGCCAGAGCTGGGCCGAACCGAAGCCAGGAGACAGGAGCTTCTTCCAGGTCTCCCATGCAGGTGCAGGGGCCCAGGGACTTGGGCCGTCCTCCACTGCTTTCCCAGGCCTTAGGGGATGCTGGCACTGTAGGCAGAGGTTTAATCCACTACACCACAGTGCTGGCCCTGGCCCATATCTATTTTTATTCTTTCATGTCCAATGCAACAAAAATATTTTTGAGTTAAATGAATTTTTTTTCACAGGCTGAGTTAGACAGTGAGAGTGAAAGAGAGAGAGAGACAGAGAGAAAGGTCTTCCTTTTTCCATTGGTTCACCCCCACAAGTGGCTGCTTTGGTTGGCGCGCTGCGCTGATCCGAAGCCAGGAGCCGGGTGCTTCCTCCTGGTCTCCCATGTGAGTACAGGGCCCAAGGGCTGGGCCATCCTCCACTGCCTTCCCAGGCCACAGCAGAGAGCTGGACTGGAAGAGGAGCAACTGGGACAGAATCCGGCGCCCTGACTGAATCCAGTTCGGTTGCTTGCTTTGTTTCTTCATATGATGTTGTTCTTGCCTTCTGCTATGGACTTACAATTTTTGGTTGAATGCTGGAAAATAAACATTTATTAATAAGAAGTGAGATCAGTGGACCTGTAGTGTGAGGTTTTATGTTAACTTGGTGGGAAGTTGGGCTGTGTTTAGTGTGGCTGTAGCTGTGGGTTTCAGAGGCTTCAGTTTCTTCTATGGTCTTGTTTTTGTCTCCTCTCTGGTGTTTTGGGTTTCCCTAAAACCCCCTTCTTAAATAGAGCATATGAACTACAGCTCCGTCAGCTATAATCTGTTGTTGTAGGGCAGCCCTAGTGATGTGATGGCAGGGTTTCGGGGCTGGTGCTGTGGTGCAGCAGGTTAAAGCCCCAGCCTGCAGCACCGGCATCCCATGTGGGCGTCAATTCGAGTGCTGCCTGCTCTACTTCCAATCCAGCTCTCTGCTGTGGCCTGGGAAAGCAGTAGAGGATGGCCCAAGTCCTTGGGCCCCTGCACCCATGTGTGAGTCCTGGAAGAAGCTCCTGGCTCCTGGGTTTGGATCAGCTCAGCTCTGGCTTTTGTGGTCATTTGGGGAGTGAACCAGCGGAATGGAAGACCTCTCCTCCTCCTCCTCCCTCTCTCTCTCTCTCCTTGGCTCTACTTCTCTCTGTAACTCTTTCAAATAAATAAAATAAATATTTTAAAAAAAAGGATATCTTTCTATAACCTATGATGACATCTCACTCTTTTATTGAGTCTGTGACCCTGTGCTGGGAACTTCACAAGTGTTACACAGCTCTTTTGTTTCTCTTCAGTGAGACAGAGACAGTAGAAGGGTACAGTCAGCTAGATTATTTCCCCTCACATCTCCCCTCACATCTGATAAGTCTCTGATGAATTCTCTTGCCTTGCTGAATAAGACTTTTTATGGAGAATGCGTTTCGTGTACAGATGGTACTCCAATTAGTATGTCTTTTTTTTTTTAAGATCTATTCACTTATTTGAAAGTCAGGGTTACACAGAGAGAGAAGAGGCAGAGAGAGAGAGAGAAGTTCTTACATCCGCTGGTTCACTCCCTAATTGGCTGCAACGGCTGGAGCTGTGCCAATCTGAAGCCAGGAGCCAGGCGCTTCTGCCTGGTATCCCACCCGGGTGCAGGGGCCCAAGGACTTGGACCATCCTCCACTGCTTTCCCAGGCCACAGCAGAGAGCTGGATCGAAAGTGGAGCAGCCGGCACCCATAGGGGAATGCTGGCACTGCAGGCTGGGGCTTTAACCCACTGCACCACTTCAGGTCCCCATGCTGCAGCTGTGTGTGGCACACAGGTTTGTTCTAATTCCAGACGCTTGTAGATTTCTCTGTCTCTGTGGGCAGCTCCCCCTGCTGGCCTTTTCCTCCAGCGGAGGCGCCTCGTTTTACCCTTTCAGTGGTCCATCTGTCTGGAAGGTTTCCTCTTAGCTCTGGGGAATCAGAGCTCAGACTTCTCTCTCTGAGTCTTGCCTCCTGAGGGCACAGTGTATTCAGCAAACTACACAGACTCTGGTTCAGAATTAGCAGTTTTTCCTAGTTTTATTATTAGGCTACCAAAGAAGAGGGAATAGAGATATCTTTTTTAGTACAACTTTTTTTTTTTAAAGATTTTATTTTATTTTATTTGAATGGCAGGGTTACAGAGAGGCACAGATAGAGAGAGAGAGGTCTTCCATCCGCTGGTTCACTCCCCAGTTGGCCACAATGGCCAGAGATGTGCCGATCCGAAGCCAAGAGCCAGGAGCTTCCTCCAGGTCTCCCATGCAGATGCAGGGGGCCTAAAAGCACTTGGGCCATCCTCTACTGCTTTCCCAGGCCACAGCAGAGAGCTGGATCGGAAGTGGAGCAGCCAGGACTTGAACCAGTACCCATATGGGATGCCGGCGGTGCAGGTGGCTGCTTTACCTGACACGCCTCAGTGCCAGCCCCAGTACAATCTTAGATAAGAAAACATCACTGATGAAAAAAGAAAGTCAGGTTTGACAACCATCAGTTTACCTCATTGCATAGGTGATCTGATGTCATTAATTAATTAACAAGATGAAGCTCTTTTTCTCCTTACCACTTTAAATAAAGCTTGGATTTTTTTCTCCCCTAATTAGATCCAGCAAATGAAAAACTGATATTAGAGTTGATCAGCAATGCTAATGCCCAAACACGTGTCTAGTGCCTGAATCAGAGAAGTCCCCAGACAGTAGATGCGAGTATTGCTTTGCCTCCTGCTTCTTTTTAATTCTCTTGGTTGTTGGTTTTTTTTCCAGGACAGATTTTTCTTTTACTCCAGAGATTAAATGCAAATATTTAAACAATATTTTGTCTTGGATTTACCCAGAGAATACAAACTGTTAGGCTGAGACCTGAGTTTTGTCTAAATAATGCCCATGGATACAGAGCAGCTGGCTTTTGGGCCTCTACTTGGACGTCTATTGAAGCCTTTCACCTGCAAATAAGTGACTCTGAATGTCTATCTGCCTGCTAATCATCTGAACCACCCAGCCTCTGAGGCATTACATAATCTAAATGTGGCGTATTTGCTAATAACTACTGCCAAGCTCATTGACACTTGCATGGGATCAATTCGTGGCTGTCACCTTGCTCAAGTTGATCAACCTACCATGTACGTGCCATCTTGTAATTACATTTCCCTCGGACAAGGATGCATTAAGTGTGGCTGTAATACGGAGACTCCTTTCAGCTCTCGTTAGCTCAATACAAATCCAAGGATTGCAGATTCAGCAAGCTGGGCTGCAGTGACCTCGGGAGCGGCTTGACGAGAGCATTGATTCCGCTTCACTCAGGTGAAGATGAAAGTCCCGGCACCAGTAGATATTGTATTGAAGGCCAGAGAACTGTATTCACAGCAGGGCAGCAAGATATGAAAAACGCACACAAAACAATGGAATTTTTTTTTTTTTTGGTATCTGGAAAGCTGTGAGTAGCACAGTATCAATTGACCTTGAGATTTCAGACTTTTCGTGACTCATAGCATTCGCTTTTGTGTTCCAGAGGAGTGCGATGATATTTGAAATGTAGATTAATACAGCCAATTGTAATCTCTGGGAAGTTTATGCCTGACATGATTTACTTATAGACTCCATGAAAATAGGTAATATTAATACTCCAGTTGGCTTGGGATGAACCTGATATAAAGGGTAGCCCCAGTCTTTCATTAGCCTCGTCTTGACCTCAAGTTTGTAGGCACAGATCTGTTGGCTTGGATTCTTCCTGCTGGATGTGGTGCTGCCCTGAGGTCTCCTCCCCAGCTCAGCAGCAGGAAATGGCTCTTCCTGCACTGGGCCCTTGCCTAACCCCTCCCCGTCAACCCCTTAACAGAAATGCACACATGCCCACCGGAGCGCACTTTTAGTGAGACGCCAAGTTTCTGGATCCGAGCTGTGTTTTTAGTTCTTTCAGGAAAGCGTCATGTCTGGCAAATTTTAGGATCTTCTTGGTTCCCGCTGGGCAGTCCCTCTTCCACCATAGCATCAGTCACGGAGGGGACGCTGTGGGAGTCCGGCGTGTAAAATCAGTCGTTCATGGGAAGATGAAGGCGGGGAGCACCGGATTACAAACATCTCAGTTAAACCCCCCCTGGGAGGTGGACAACTCCCCGTCTGGAGTTGGGGGCTGAGTCTTTTTACTGCCTTTTGCACCTTGCACGCATGAATGCTGCTCCTGGGAACTCAGCTGCGCCCCTTGCGGCAGGGAATGGTATAATCCAAGGGTTCCCATTGCTTGGAATGTTTGAAAAGCCAACTGGAAATCAGCGTCAGCATCCGTTGCCAGCGCGGCCCCTCCTCTCGTCACACGCTGCAGTTCATCCTGGGGAGTGCTGCTTGTGCGTGTCCCCTCGTCTTTGCAGTGCCTTTCAATGACCAAGTTCTTATTACAACCCTCAGGTTTAAATTAAGTTCTGATCACACCTTCTCAGGGCGTACCCAAAAACACTGCTTATCCCCAGCCAAGTCAACGGTTTACCCAAGTGACTCATTCCTGGAAATGCTACTGTTCCAAATAACCAGCTCAAATATGCATTTTCATTTAATCTTTTATCTCGGTTTCACACGTGTTGCTGCAAGGCAAACAGTTTCCACAAGGATCTGCCTTTACATCGTCGTGTTAAGTATATGAAATGGGGTTTGTTCTAATTTAAATATGACTTTGACTCACATGGTGGCTGGACGTGAATCCTGCATTGCCCTGGGCATTTTATGTCAAGGTGTGTGTGTGCGTGTGTGTGTGTGATGTGTGTGTGTTTTTGAATAGTCTCCCAGCATCTCATTTCTTCTATGTGATGCAAACTGGTTTGGGCAACAGAGTCAGAGCAGGCAGAAGAAGTTTTTAAAGGTACTTCTTGCATGCACAGGTGAGCACAGAGTGTGTCCATGTTCAAGGATACCGCAAAGTGTGTCTCCTTCCCCCCCAACCAACATGCAAGAATCTTGGTGCCACATGGAGATGACTGAAACCAAAGGACAGGACTGCTGCTTTCCCTGGGGACCTCCCGTGCACTGCAGGAAGGAGTGAGCACGTTTTACAGTCCTTTAGAACACCGGGCCCTTTGGTGCTGACTCCAGGCTTTGTGGCTCGTGTTTTATGTCACACAAACAGTTACTAACTTTTCTTTTCCCTTTACAACCCGGTGAGCCCCTGGCATAGACAAGGAGCAAGTCTTCCTCAGCTACAGCCACTACTTGGTTTCTATTATATTTCTGGCCTTTTGTGTTCCCTGTGGTGCATCTGATGAGACCCAGGAGCCGGCTGTGTGAATGTGGTTGAAAAGACCCCAGCAGGTGCAGCAACACCTCCCCACAGCATGGGGGTGAGCCCCTCCTGAGCCAGCCACTGTCGCAGGACTGGAGCACAAGAGAGAGCTTGGGTCATATGACCTGTTAGTCCTTTTTGTCTGGGTCTCTTTTAAACTCATCACACAATGGTGCAATCTCTGGCCAGGGTCCACGACCAAGGACAGAATTTCCCTGTGTAGATTTTTCTGCAGCCGTTTGCTGTGAGCTGTTGGTAGACTGAGTGTAGCCACCAGCTTTCCCATTACGAAGGATCATCCAGGCATAAGCTTCAGAAAACATGTGTGGGATTCTGGAGCAGTCTGAGCAGCCTCCTAAGACATTCCCTGCCCTTCCCAGACCCCGAGCAAGCACTGCATCCTGTCTGCTCCTTGAACAGCTCCTACGTTGTTTGCTCAGCTATTCTGCTGCATCTGCAGAAAACCCTGTCTGAAAAAACAGCCCCAAGAAGCTGAGGATGGTGACAAGTCTTGGGAAACCATGGAAGTAGGGGCAGATGACTGTAAAAAAAATTGCAAGCCGGCGCCGTGGCTCACTAGGCTAATCCTCCGCCTTGCGGCACCGGCACACCGGGTTCTAGTCCCGGTCGGGGCGCTGGATTCTGTCCCAGTTGCCCCTCTTCCAGGCCAGCTCTCTGCTGTGGCCCGGGAGTGCAGTGGAGGATGGCCCAGGTGCTTAGGTCCTGCACCCCATGGGAGACCAGGAGAAGCACCTGGCTCCTGCCATCGGATCAGCGCAGTGCGCCTGCCACGGCGGCCATTGGAGGGTGAACCAACGGCAAAGGAAGACCTTTCTCTCTGTGTCTCTCTCTCACTGTCCACTCTGCCTGTCAAAAAAAAAAAAATTGCAAGTAATAATGATGAGGATTCACGGCAGGATTAGAAGACTAACTCCTGGGAAGTTCAAAGTGCTGTATAATCTCACTGCAATCTCCATACTTCAGTCCCTTTGGTAAAAGCATGATTTTAAACTTGAGTGTGGAAAATGCGTATTTGCAGTATAAGAAGAAGACATGAGTTTTAAGAGCAGTGATAGTCTTTCATGTAGAACATAGAAAGTGAAACTGTTAGACTTTGCTATGTTTCGTGATCATGGTCAAGACCAAGGTCGTTTTTAGCTCCCAGATCTACAGTGAATATGATTTTTAGGTTGTTTCTCCTTAACTCTAATAAAACTTTTTTTTCCCAAAGATTTATTTATTTGAAAGATAGAGCCTACAGAGAGGCAGAGGTGGAGAGAGGAAGAGAGAGAGAGAGAGAGAGAGAGAGAGAGAGGTCTTCAATATGTTTGTTCACTCCCTAATTGGCCACAATGGCCGGAGCTTGTGCCAATCCGAAGCCAGGAGCCAGGAGCTTCTTCCAGGTCTCCCATGCGGGTGCAGGGGCCCAAGGACTTGGGCCATCTTCCACTGCTTTCCCAGGCCACAGCAGGGAGCTGGATCGGAAGTGGAGCAGCTGGGACTTGATCTGACGCACGTATAGGATGCTGACGCTGCAGACTGGGTTTTTAACCTACTGTGCCTCAGCACCGATCCCCTAATGAAACTTTATATTATAATCTCCCCAGCTCATCTTAGGTCCAGGAGAAAGTTTCCAATAGGAGATAGTTATTTGAAATTTTGCGAAAAGCGAATGCCTTAAGAAGGGGTTTGGAAGAAGAGACTATTCACCTTGGAGACAAGACCACTGACATCTTTTGAGTCAGAGATGAATGGAATGTTACCCATTTATTAATCGCTTACCATGAAGGTTACTTATTCATTAAGCACCTACCATGTATTAATCTGTCTTTTCTCCATTGTGCAAAGCAGGGGGTATCATATCATATCAGCTGGGGATACCAGAGCTCTGAGAACCTAAAAAAGCAGAGTTTGGATTGGGACAAAAAAGCCACCGTCTATCAGCCCTGCCAGGACTACTGTCCTGCTTTATAAGGGAAGGCTTTACCTCATGGATAGGGCATTCCAGGCCAAGAAGAACCTGGTAGAAAGGTAGAAGGAGACTTCAGCTAAATACAGTACTTGGTCAGAAAGTCTTCCCTCCATCTCACTTCCCTTTAACAAAACCAACTGGAGGAGAATGAATAGAGAAGAGAAAATGACCAGCTGCCTATGGTGGTAACCCAGAGCGTGCAAGTGGACATTTTGGCTGAGGTTCCAAGATGATAGCTATATGACATCAACTGAGACGAAGCTGCTCAAAGCAGCTCCACCGAGAATCAGTTAGAGGCAGAGGCCGGCTCCGCAGGGGATTTCTTTGGCGAGAATCAATGGAATGCTTTGAGGCTCAATGCCGCCTCTTAACAGAAAGGGAGAAAGGGATTCTTTCAGAAACAAGTGGGGAGAGGCGGGCCTCGTGGCGTAGTGGGTAAGGCCGCCACCTGTAGTGCCGGCATCCCATATGGGCGCCGGTTCAAGACCCGGTTGCTCCTCTTCCAGTCCAGCTCTCTGCTGTGGCCTGGGAAGGCAGTGGAGGATGGCCCAAGTGCTTGGGCCCTGCACCTGCATGGGAGACCCTGAGGAAGCTCCTGTCTTCAAATTGGCGCAGCTCCAGACATTGCGGCCAACTGGGGAGTGAAACAGCAGATGGAAGACCTTTTTCTCTGTCTCTCTGCCTCTCCTTCTCTCTCTGTGTAACTCTGACTTTCAAGTAAAATAAATAAATTAAAATAAAAAAACAAGTGGTGAGTGGGTTAATGAGTCCACTCAGTGAGCTGGAGGGAGGGCAAACATGTGCAGTGGTTTGAATGGATCTCCCAAACTTCATGCCTTGGAAACTTGATCCCTAACGCAACCGTGCAGAAAGGTGGGATCTTTGGAAGGAGTTTGGGTCACTAGGGCTCTGCCCTCCAGAATGGATCGATGCTGTCCGTGCAAAAGTGGGTGCGTTGTCACGGGAGTGGGTTCCTGCTGCAGGGATGTGTTGGACCTCTTCCTCTTGCACTCTACCTTGTTCACATGATGCTTCCTGTCACTTTCTGGTGGAACAAGAAGACCATCTCCAGATGCGCCCCCCCGCCCCCAGTCTTAGGCTTCCCAGCCTGCAGAGCCTTGAGCCAAACAAATATCTGTGCATTACACATGACTCAGGCTCAGGCATTCTACCATAGCAGCAGGAAACGGACTATGGCAATCCGTCTGATTTGTACCTGTGAACAATATAAAGTTTGCCTCCCGCTCTGGTGGTGAGAGGGATGGAGGAGCACTCCTGCCCTGGGCATCGAGTCTGCAGAGGCAAAGAGTGCATGAGTGTCTGTGTTGGGTGAGGTGCAGCCACACCAGAGAATGAGCTGGAGTTTCAGACCTTGTCCAAGAGATCCGTTACAAAAATGAGCAGGTTATTGGTTTTGGTAATGGTTACACCTGTTTATATACTCTGAAATGTTTTAAGTTGTATACCTCTGATTTCTGCACTTGTATGTTTGTTAGACTCTGGTAAACATGGCTTTTGAGAAAAGAGTGGTGGCCAGTGTTGTGGTGCAGGGGGTTAAGCTTCTGCTTTCTGACCCCGTTTCTGCATGCTCGTTTGAGTCTCGGCTGCTCTGCTTTGGCTGCAGCTTCCTGCCAATGCACCTGGGGAGGCAGTGGAAGATGGTCCAAATACTTGGGTTCCTGCCACCCTTGTGGGAGACCTCAATGGAGTTCCTGGCTTTGGTGTCATACAGCTCTGGCTGTTGCAACCATTTGGAGGATTGAACCAGAGGATGGAAGATTCTCTCTCTCTCTCTCTCTGCTTTTCAAATAAATACATCATTAAAAATACAACATATAAAAATAGAGAAGAGTGGAGAAGCCCCTCTTAGATGTGGATTCCTAAAGGCTGCAGAAAGAGTCAGCAAAGAGTTGGGGGAGGGGACATCATTCACACCAAGGGAATTTCAGATTCTGGCAATGAGGCAGGTTTCCAAAGATCTCACAGAGGAAGAGTGGGTTGTCAACAATGGCAGGATCCCGAGAGCCCACAGGCTCTCTCAGCAGGATCTCGTGCCCCTCCTTGCCTGCCCTTATACACTGGAGAAAGGGGGACACTCTGTGAGCAAGATGGGGGAGAAGGACCCTGGAGGGTGGGGAATAGGATACCTTGGCTTCCTCTCTAAGTCGTAGGCGTTTGTTGTGTTGTTGAACAGAGCTAGGGGAGGGTGAGTCTTTACAACTTTGCATGAAGTTGGACCCTTTTGCTAGTGCTGTGTGCATGCTTGGAATTCTAAGTGTGAGTTGAGACTGTGTCGTGTGACTCAGGTGACTCTGAGGTTTTCCATGAACTAAGAGTGACCAAAAAGTTGAGTCTTCATCAAGGGGTAGGGGAAAACCCAACTCTACTGAGTCAGTTAAAATAGAATGAGAAAACGAGATCAAGCTGCTTTATTCTTACATCTAACATATCCATTTATTCGGTCTGTGGTTTTTGTAGGAGTTTGAAAGAAGGCTCTGTAAAACTCCTCTGGAGTAGAACTCAACAAAACCTAAACATAGCCAGGGCTATCCGATATATACAGAAAGCAACCCAATGTGTCACTTAACAGTGTTCTGGTAGACACCCCAAACACGTAAGATACACAGGCACAATTCATTTTAATGCATTGAATGCCATCAATCTAGCCAAAATATTAACATCTCATAAAGTACTCACCAGGGAAATTTTGAATGAGTTATATAAAATTCACTTTTTGCTTTTGTACTTGCTTGTTGAAATCTAGGGTGTATCTGAAGCCTTCAGTACACCTCAGCTTGGAATAGCTGCAGTTATAGAGTTCAAGAGCAGCAGGAAGTTGGTGCTACCCTGCTGGGACAGTAAAACTCCGATGAGGTGGACAGTTGTCCCAGATGATTATAGAACTTGGTGATTGAAGGCATTTGAAGCAGCTGATTTACGATGTTGCTTCCCTTGTATTGAGGCTGAGTGTGACCACATTTGGCTAGCTATGACGCAGACATGAATGGGGGTAGGGGGACAGACTGGCACATCTGCCCGAGCAGATCTCAACATCCTTGCGGCCACTGGACACTGACTGTAACCCATCGAGGAAGAGACAGCCTGAACCAAGGAAGGAAAAAAAATAGGCTCAAGACACGTCTCTGAAGTAACGACTACTGTGTTTACATATACATTATAACGAGCACAACAATGTTCCCAGAGGGGCTGTTACTGGTCTTTGCACAAATCTACCTGCTTGTCTGGAATACCGAGTGTCGTGTATCATGCATGATAAAAGATGTCCTGCTATGTCTCTCGTTTTGCTGGTGAGAACCGTGTCAAACGGGGTCAGGCTGGAGCCAGGAACTGGCAGCTCAATCCAGGTGTCTTATATCAGTGGCAGGGACTCAGTTATGTAACCCATCAGCATTGCCTCCTAGGATCTGGATTAGTGGGAAGCTGGATCCAGGAACTAGTGCCAGGGATTGAACACAGGTACCCTGAGAGTTGACACAGGTGTTCTCACTGACATCCTAACCACCAGGCTAGACAGGTTTTTAAATTTTATTTTAAGAAGTTTACTTTTTATATTTAAAAAGATTTATTTTATTTATTTGAAAGAGTTACAAAGAGAGAGAGAGAGAGAGAGAGAGAGAGAGAGAGAGAGAGAGAGTCTTTCACCTGCTGGTTCACTCTGCAAATGGCTGCAATTGCCAAAGCTCACCCTATCCGAAGCCAGGAGCCAAGAGCTTCTTTCAGGACTCACACACGGGTGCAGGGGGTCCCCAAGGACTTTGGCCATCTTCCACTGCTTTCCCAGGCCACAGCAGAGAGCTGGATCGGAAGTGGAGCAGCCGGGACTTGAACCAGCGTGCAAAGGGATGCCAGCACCGCAGACGATGGCTTGAGAGAATGGGGTGAGGGTGGTGGAGCAGGACCCTTGGTGCAGAAATAAAGGGACCATGTGGGCAGGAGAAGTGAGATGCAGGGGAAGAAGGGAAGCCAAGTGGAATTGCAAGGTGAGGACACGACCGTTTGTCAAGGGCATTGAGAAACTGGTGTGGCGTCCACTCTCTTGGGTGATCGGGAGTCGTAAGAGAGAATATAGAAGGAGTTACATCTACTCTGATGAGTTAGACTAACGGAAGGTTAAAAAGATAAGACAAACAGCAGAATGACTGACCTGGAACAGATGTCCAAGTAATTCTCAAATGTTGCTTAGGACAGTCGTTCTGTATGAATTTTGAGTATAAAGAATTGAGAAAGCTTACACACCAGTGCCATGCACTAGAGATAGAATATGAGCCACATATGTAATTGTAAATCTCCTAGGAGCTATGGTTAGAAAATAAAGAGAAACAGATGAAATTAATTTTAATAGGATATTCAACTGAAAACAATAAGTCTAAAATACGATCATTTCAACATGCCATCAATATAGAAGTATTAATGAGATAGTTTACATTCCTTTTCTCCTACTAACGTACATCTGCACAGTCTGGTGTACATTTTGCACTTCCAGCTCATCTCAATTTGGAGTATTCACATCTCATGGGCTCACCAGCCCCATTATATTGAACAATGCCATTCCAGACGGCCTCTTTTGCATCACCACATTTTTGTCTTCTGTCTGAGAAATTAAAAAAAAAGTATGCTTATTTTTATATGAAATTCCCAAAGAGACCAGGTGGGTAACACTAGATAATTTATTGTATGGAGAGGTATAAGAAGGTAACTGAGAAAAAAAAAAAAGAAAAAAATGCAAGGGAGTGACTTTTTTTAAAGATTTATTTATTTTTTACTTGAAAGTCAGAGTTACACAGAGAGAGAGGAGAAGCAGAGAGAGAGAGAGAAGTCTTCCATCCAATGGTTCACTCCCCACTTGGCCGCAACGGCTGGAACTGCACCGATCCAAAGCCAGGAGTCAGGAGCTTCTTCCGGGTCTCCCACGTGGGTGCAGGGGCTCAAGAACCTGGGCCATCTTCCACTGCTTTCCCAGGTCATAGCAGAGAGCTGGATGGAAAGTGGAGCAGCCAGGACTCGAACAGGACTCGAACTGGTGCCCACATGGGATGCCGGCGCTTCAGGTCAGGGCGTAAACCCACTGCGTCACAGCACTTGCCCCGGGAGTGACTTTTGAAAAAGTAAGGATGGTGGTTTCCTTTTTCCATGGTGAATACATGATAGAATCAGGAACATAAATAAAGGAAAAGACAGTCAAAATTTTTCCCCAATTCCACCAATTAGAGATGATCACCATTAATTTATTTTAAAGGCTAATTTTTTATTTGAAAGGCAGAGTGAGAGAGACAGAGGGAAAGACACAGAGAAAGAAATCTTCTACCCTCTGGCTTACTCCCCAGTTAGCAGCAGTGGCTGTGGCAGGGCCAGGCTGAAGTCAGGAGCCAGAAATTCCGTCCGGGTCCCCTATTTGGGTGGCAAGAGCTCAAGCACCTGAGCCATTCTCCACTGCTTTCCCAGGCTCAACAGCAGGCAGCTGGACCAGAAGCGGAGCAGCCAGGATCCGCCGAACCGGCGATCCACTAAGATGCCTGTCGCAAGCCGCAGCTTAGCCCACTGCATCACAACACCAGCGCCAACCTCTGTTGATATTTTTTTGCACCTTTTTTGAGGAGAGAAGAATTTGGAGCTGAGTGGTGGGTCTGACATGATATGGATACAGCGTGCGCCTCCTGAGTGAAGTCCTTCCCAGCCAGGCTTGTGACCACAGAGAGGCTTCTGACCACGGGAAGTGGGAGCGTCAGGTGCATCAGAGGGAAGCAGACGACGCGGGACCCTTGGCCGAGTCTGACGATGCCCATTCCCAAGGGAGGACACCCAAAAGAAGAGGAAACAATCAAGGGCATTGATTGTGTCTTTAAGACACGAACTTAACCAATTTCCTGGAATGCTTGAAAGAAGTTACTAGAAAAGAAAAGCAAGCCAATAACTTCAGTAACCATTAGGCACTGAGGGTTTCTGGGAGGGTGAGTGGAAGTGCACAGTATACTGCCAATTTGCGCTGTCATCTCGGGAAGGGAAGAACATGGGGATGACAAGTTAGACTGAAAAGCTGCTAAAAGCCAGAAAAATAATGAGTGTCTAATCCATCAATGGAAAACTGTCAGTCCCTTACGTCTCTCCAAGACATGGCTTGATGGTAATTCAAGTCCCACTTCTGAGTTTCCAACCAGCACTTAACTGCAAAGAAAATCAACCATCCAGAGGAAAGGAATCCTAAGAGAACAGCAGCCCTCACTTGAGTGTCTGCTCTGAGTATAATTTATGTAGGAAGAGGGGTCGATCTGGACAAAGAGACAGTGTGTGTGTCTGCAGATGTGAAATCTGGCTGTGACTTTGGAGGGGAAATCCTCCTGGTTTATGATAATGACCTTCAATGACCTTGCTGTGGCCCTTGAATTGGAATGTGTATATGCCCAGCTAACAAAGATTCCTAGTAAGGTGGAGGGAGACCCTCTCTGCCTCTCTGTTGTCCTCATCCCGACTCCTTTACTTAATAAGCAGACATTTGTAACTGTGTAGTGGGCTACCCAAGTGGAGAGAGCTGTCTTTTATTTTTTTTGAGGATTTTATTTATTTAAAAGCCAGAGTTACATAGAGAGAGGGACACACACACACACACACACACACACAGAGCAAGAGAGAGAGAGAGAGAAATCTTCCATCTACTGGTTCACTTCCCAGTTGGCCACAACAGCTGGGGCTGAGTCAAGTCTAAGCCAGGATCCTAAACTTCATCAGAGTCTCCCACATTTTTTTTTTTTTTTTTTTTTTAAAGCTGGAGCTTTCCAAAGCTTCCTTTCTCCACGCTGGGATCTGGAACACCCCCCCCCCCCCCAGTCTAAATGGCAGCTGGAGGCTGTCAGCTACTCTAAGGGAAAGCCTCAGAGAATCCCAGAATGTGGGAAAGCCCGCAGCGTGGAAGCCGCCGGCTCCGCTCTGATTCCAGGTTCCTGTGCTGTCAGAACCCTGTTGTCATTGCTGGGGAAAGAACTCCGGAAAGCCTGGAGACATCGACTGGCATAGAACAACTTCCCAGCACACAGCAGGTCAGCAATCCAGTCTTCTGATACCTTGGGAAACGCTTCTGGCTGAGAAGGTTCAAGGGTTTCCCCCAGTAGATCAGAGAGCTGTTTTCTTTGCTAGGCATCTCAGTGCAGCCTTGACTCCGAGGCTGAGGACTCTCAGAGCTTCAGAGACAGAGTCTGCTCCACTGGACTGGCCGAGCTCTGCTGCACATCTCCTCCCCGGGCTGGATGTCTCGGCTCCCTTCTTACTGCCCATGTTACTGGGCTCGCAAAGATCCACACAGCTGCTTACTGCAGAGAAATTCACAGCTCCCAGAAAACCGAATCAGCAGAGCACAGAGTCGTCAGGTCCTAGGCTCTGACCTTGCTTCTCCCATCACCCCCTGAATGACCTTGAGTGAGTGTCGCCACATCTCAAGGGTTTGAGGAGAGACTGGGGTGGCTTTTAAAACTGGGCTCTGGGGAATTTATTCATCGGCTGCCAGAGAGTGCAGACGGGGCAGGGAGGCTGACTTCTAGCACCTTCTAGCCATCCCAGCTTGGGCAGGTCTACTTGTGTCAGTCCACTGTTTCACATACTGTGGTCCCCAAAGAGCTTTTATTTGAACAAAGGGTCACAAGGCTCAAAAATGTTTGAAAAGATCTAACTAAATGGTATCCTACCTACAAAATTCTGATTTTATGATTTTTCTCAGTGTTTGTTCATTCCGAGCATTTTGAAAAGCAGTTGTTTGCTGGCTGGTGTAGCAGCTTCCTTACTGACTTTTACATTCTTCGATGGTGTCTACTACAGACTGTAAAGTGAATTTTTGTTATTTCTTCTAGAGGGAGGGCTGTGGTCTGAGTGATTGTCAGTGCTGCCAATCCACTAATGGTCGGAACACATAATCAAACCCAGAGCCTGCTTTCATCACGACTGTGCCACTACCCACGGCCTTGAGTCACTCTTCTGGGGGTGGCAGGGAGGCAGTGCACAGCCTAATTATGAGCTTGAGTTACTCACCCAGACTGAGTCAAATCCCAGCTCCAGTTGTATGTCTTTGGACAAGTTATTCTTACCTCTGTGCTTCAATTTTTTTTTTTTCATTTGTAAAATGAGATAATAAGACTGACTACTACACAGTGATTAAAAAATGGAATCCTGTCATTTGCAACAAAATGGATGAAACTGGAAAACATTGTACTTAGTGAAACAAGAGTCCCAGAAGGACACATGCCATATGTTTTCCATGATCTGTGATAACTAATAGAGCACCTAAAAGGTAATCTGTAGAAGTGGAATTGACACTTCAAGATGCAATGACTGAACAGCCCTTGTCTCTACCATTGAGGAACAGTTTTCTTTTTTTCATACAATTTGTTGGACGCTTTACTTAGTATAGAGTTACTCGTATGTGTATAAAGTTAATTGAAAATAGATCTTAGTAAAAAATAAGAATGGGAATAGGAGAGGGAGAAGGAAGAAGGATGAGGGAGCAGGTAGGAGAGCAGGTATGGTGGGAAGAATCATTAGATTCCTAAAACTGCATTTATGAAATGCATGGAGTTTGTAATCCTTAAATAATAGGTTTCTGGGGAAAAAGAATGCTTCACAGTGCTGTTTTGAAAGTTAATTCATATTCCAGTAAACATCAGCTATGATTATCTTTTGGGTCTTTCTTTTTTTACTTATGTGTAATATGATGGGGTTGGATGGGGTGATGAATAAAGTTATCAACCAGTTCATTATACTCACATCCTTGGGTTCCTAGGGCCTAGAACAGTACCTGGCACATTGCAGATGTTCATCATATGCTTGTTGATCGAGCAACTGAAATTCAGCATTTCTCCTTATAGGAACTGTGTGGGAACCTATATAAGGACAGTTGTTATACAGAACTAATACCTCATGAAATCAAAGTTATCCAGAATGTTAAGATGACTCACTTACGAGCATCAGTCAGTTGTGGAGAACTAACTCTCTCAGTCAGGGTTCAGGCAGGAAAAGCAAGGAGCTCATGACCAATGGCTCAGGGCACGTATTCACTGCCACTTGGGATGTGTGCATCCAAGTCCTGGCTCTGCTACCAACTCCAGCTTCCTGCTAACTTCCTAACTTTCTGGGAAGCAGCAAGTGGTAGGTGAAACCTATGGGTCCTTGCCATCCACATGGGACTTGGACAGAGTTCTCAGTGCCTGGCTTTGTCCTGGCTCAGTCCCGGCTCTTGTAGGCATTTGAGGAGAGAACTGGTAACTGGAAGATCTCTGTCTGTCTCTTTGCTTTCTGCACACACACACACACATATACACACACACAAGGCAAATGATTCAACAGGTGCAATTGAATATGGGGAAGTGGTTACAAACAGGCAGGAAGAGCTAGGAAACCAGTAGTGATGACCAGGCAGCCCCCAGATTAGCCTCTACCACCCTGTAGGTGGAGGAAAAAAGCAAGCAATGAGTGGTGCACCTAGAGCCCTGAGGCAAGGGCACCCAACAGGAGCTGGGAGCTGAGCCAAGAGAGGCAGACTGTTTAATGGGGTGTAGCAGAGCCAGATTTGCAGTCTGAGCAGAGAGCTCCCCGACCTGCACACTCCCACTGCCGCCTCCCATTGGCTAAATGCAACCTGAAGTCAACAGGCATTGGAGGCTAGGGCTCATCTTCCTGTGATCCAGAGAGGTGCAGAGAAGGGCAGGCAATGGATCCCAGGACAGACAGACCCCGGAGCAGCACTCGCACCAGGCTGTGCACTTTACATATTCTACATGAGGGGTTGGCAAACGGTGGCCCATGGATCACATCCAGCCTGCTACCTGTCTTTGTCCATAAAGTTTTATTGGAACATAGCCAGGTCTGTTCATTTGTGTGTATGGTCTATGGCTGCTTTTTTGGCCATGAGGGCAAAGCTGAGTGGCTGTGACAAACCCATACATTCCCAGAAGCCCCTAGATGTGTCTTATCTGGCCCTTTGCAGAACAAGCTTGCCAACACCCGTTCTAGGTTATATCTACTCCTCATAGCTACCTCCCACATAAACACTTGCATCCTGCTTTTGCAATTGGGGAAACAAGTTCAGAAACATCTGACTTACCTGAGTGAAGCCCCCATTTGTCCTCCTTGGGCTGTTACCAAAATCCAGGTGCCTTCATTGTACCCCTCTGCTTTCCCAATATAATGAACCTGGTCTCTGTGACAGGTGCCTTGCGTGTCCCCCATAAGCCATCTCCAGCTCCTGTGCCTCTGCATAGAAAAATTATATCACTTGGTTTGGTCCCCGTTCATGATGTGCTGTCTCACCATCCAACAAAGGATAAAATGGAACATTCAAAAGTTGCTGGAGTTGGGACGGACCTTGGGTCTCTTCTGCAATGACTCAGAACCGGTCTGCAGCTTGAAGCTTCCCGTTTGCTAGATGAACCTTCCCAGGTAGGCAGCTGGCCCTTGGGAACCACACCCTTTCCCTGTCTTCTTGTCTGCACAGTCATTGCAATAAAGCAGCCCCAGCGGAGGCTTTGGGAGAATGTCTCTGACATAACGGAAATCAATGTTAAGATGAGATTTGCAGCCGGCGCCACGGCTCACTAGGCTAATCCTCCGCCTGCGGCGCCGGCACACCGGGTTCTAGTCCCGATGGGGGCGCCGGATTCTGTCCCGGTTGCCCCTCTTCCAGGCCAGCTCTCTGCTGTGGCCAGGGAGTGCAGTGGAGGATGGCCCAAGTCCTTGGGCCCTGCAACCGCATAGGAGACCAGGAGGAGGCACCTGGCTCCTGGCTAAGGATTGGTGCAGCGCGCCAGCTGTGGTGGCCATTTGGGGGGTGAACCAACAGAAGGAAGACCTTTCTCTCTGACTCTCTCACTGTCTAACTCTGCCTGTCAAAAAAAAAAAGAGATGAGATTTGCTTTACGAAATACGCGGTGTGGCCAACGCTTTGGGACTGCTTCTCTTGGAAAGCTAAGCACACCTGGCTGGTGGGGACAGCCTCTCCAAATGGAATATTCCTGCCAACAAGACTTGCAGGTTGGTCTTAGGTCCTGGTACTTGCAACGCAAGCTTTTGCTGTCTTTGCACAACAAGAGCAGTGTGAGTTGATATTTGCTGCAAATTCGAGGTGATGGCAACAAAGACCTCAGTTGCATCTGCTTTGTTCACACAGATGGTGAGAAATTGCAGCTCTGGGAACTATCTAACCGGGCAAACCAAGCATAGGTGAGGTGAAGGTGAGGAAGATTTAGGTGTTGATGGCACACGGCAAGGGCAGAGCCGTGGCTGAGACACTAATTGATCCAGCGTTTCGCCAACACAGGCGTTTTCACAGCATGATAAACAGGCTCTCTTGCTTCCGTAGAAAGCACGCCTGACCCACTGCTTGTAGGATATCGATGACAGCTGTGCTTTGCAGTTGGCCAGCATGCTCTTTTGACCAATCCATCCCTCCTCCTGGGATGACCAGAGGTTTGGGGTGACTTGGCTTGCCTAGGGAGGAGTCAATAGGAGGCTATGGTCCTAAGAGAGATTGTTTCTCGGTGGCTTTTGGTTTCTTTTCTTTTTCTTCCTTCCTTCCTTCCTTCCTTCCTTCCTTCCTTCCTTCCTTCCTTCCTTCCTTCCTTCCTTCCTTCCTTCCTCTCTCTCTCTCTCCCTCTCTTTCTTTCTTTTAATTCTGAAACTCAGAGATACAGAGAGAGAAAGAGAGAGAGGAGAGAGAGGGAGAGAGAGATCTTCACTCTCTGGTTCACTCCCCCAGATCGAAGGGTTAGGATGAACTGCAAAACTTCCTACACCCCACCTGCCCTTCTCCTGTGCAATCAAAGGTGGAGTAGCGTGGCTTCTCCAGGGGCCCACTGCAAATCCATTATAGCCGGCCTGGTGGTTCTTCCAAGTCAGAGCCGAGGTGGTGCCAAACGATTCTCAGTCCCACCGTGGAAGTGTCCTTTACTCCCAAGGGGTCACAGCCCTGCCCCTGCTCTCTCAGGCTGACGGCGCTGGCCTTGACAATGATCGCGCTCTCCTTGGTGAGCTAAGCCGAAACACAGCTGAGTCAAGCCCAACCTTTCCTTGTGGAGAAGCTGGATTGGAATTCAGCACCATCGCTTTAGTCCTCCCCTGGGGCAGGGTGTGAGGGTGCCCCCTCCTGACTGGGCAGGGACGCCTCCCTCAAAACCCAGTTTGCAAGACGGGAGCGAGAAGGAGGCAGGAGAGGCAGAGTCCCAAGGGAGCAGGGTGCTGTGCTTGGCCAGAAGTGGGGGAGAGCAAACAGCAGCCTTGGGCACCCACCTTGAAGGGGTCTCAGGCTACAAGCCTTCCCTGAGGGGTCCCCATACCACAGCCAGTTCACCCCTCTGAGCCCACGATCAGTCAAGATAACCCAGGCAAGGGACAGTAGCGACAGCCCCAGCTTTCTTTAAAGGGCTTAAGCTGGGCAGGGTTGAGACAGAGCATTCGCAGGCCAGTGGGAACAGACAAGGATTGAATTCCCTGAGTTTTTTCACCCTGGCTTGGTAAGACGCACCCTATGAGACTGCAAAGGTGTGCCCTGGCATGCTCCAGCTGCCATTGTTTTCACCGATTGTGCCATAAAACACCAAGCACAAGCCTGTGCTTGGCTGGTAGGCCATGCTCTGTAGTGGCTAAATGGAAGGACTTTGAATTAAAATGCCCTGTGGGGCCAGTGCTGTGGCACAGCGGGTAAAGCTGCCGCCTGCAGTGCCGGTATCCCATATGGGCGCTGATTCAAGTCCTGGCTGTTCCATTTCCGATCCAGCTCTCTGCACTGGCCTGGGAAAGCAGCAGAAGATGGCCCAAGTGCTTGGGCCTCTGCACCCACGTGGAAGACCCAGAAGAAGCTCCTGGCTCTTGGCTTCAGATTGGTGTAGCTCCGGCCGTTGCAGCCATTTGGGGAGTGAACCAGCAGATGGAAGACTTCTCTCTCTGTCTCTGCCTCTCTCTGTAACTGTCTTTCAAATAAATAAATAAATCTTAAAAAAAAAAAAAAAAAAAAGATGGCCTGGCTGTGGGGCCAGGTTTTGACTCTTGTTAGCTCTAAGGATGAGGGCATTTAACCACGACTTCCTGTGACAATTCCCTCCCTTACAGAGAGACACAGCTTATGCGGGGCTCCCTTGTTGGGTTACCTGAAGGACTGAGATAATAACGGATGTAGGGTACTAGGTCCAGAATTTGGCTCTATTAGTTTCCTCTTGCTGTTGGAACAAATGGTCAATCACTCAGCAATTCAGAACCACAAAAAAATTTGGCGTCTGTCGTTTTGGCGATGAGCTGTCTGAAACTGGTCTCCTGGATCTGAACTTAAGCTGTGGACAGGGCTGGGTTCCTTCTGCAGGGCTCAAGGCAGCTGTGTTTCATTGCCTCTTCCAGAGGTGCACACCTTGATTCGGATCCTCCTGCCTCTGAATGAGGCTTAAAAGTCTTCTGATTACTCACCCCACACCCCCCCAAAAAAACCAGGAATAATCTCCCCATCTCAAATCTTAAATCATATGGGCAAAGGCCCCTGTGCCATGGGAACAGCACATTCCCAGGCTATGGGGAATGGGATGCAGGGACCATCAGTGTGGGGTGGGCTTACGTTACACGCTTCGTATGCTTCTGTCGTTCTTATCTGTCTTTACCGCCAGTCAGGTGGAAAACACCGAGGAGGAAGGAATGTTTTCCCCTTTGAGCTGGACAGTGCTAAGCTTTTTTTTTTTTTTTTAAGATTTATTTATTTATTTGAAAGTCAGAGTTACACAAAGGAGAGGCAGAGAGAGAGAGAGAGAGAGAGAGAGAGAGAGAGAGAGAGAGGGAGAGAGAGAGAGGTCTTCCATCTGCTGGTTCATTCCCCAGTTGGCCACAAAGGCCAGAGCTGTGCCAGTCCGAAGTCAGGAGCCAGGAGCTTCTTCCGGGTCTCCCGTGTGGGTGCAGGGGCCCAAGGACTTGGGCCATCTTCCACTGCTTTCCCAGGCCACAGTAGAGAGCTGGATCGGAAGTGAAGCAGCCAGGACTCGAACCGGCGCCCACATGGGATGCCGGCACTGCAGGCGGTGTCTTTACCCACTATGCCACAGCGATGGCCCCTGCTAAGCTTTGACGTCTGCTACAACCATGGAGGCAGGGGAAATGGCAGTGACACCGTGTGTGGGGTTGCTGGTCTCCAGCAGACATGTCCACACCATCCCAGATTGGTGCAAAGGACCCCAATGAGGAGGCAGCAGTAGCCTCTGATGGAAGCAATGGAACCCAGTGGGCCTGCTTGGCAGCAGCTTAGCAGAGTGGCCTTGGTGCCGGTTGGCTTCGGCAGAGACAGTGAGTAGGTGTGGTGCTCTCGTCTTCCCGCAGCTTCAATCGGCACCATGTTTAGAGCAAGAGGGGCCTGGACTTGCTGCTGAACATGGGTTTGAGCCCATAGGGCATAATAAAACTAAGTTGGGAGCCTTTGTAGGAGACTGGGGCTTTGCATTTAAAGCGGGGGCAAGAGGAGGGTGAAATGCAGGTTCTCTTACTGTGTCCAGCTTTAATCGTGCCCCAGTGCAACCTGGGAAGGACAAGTCAAGTGAAGCTCATTGCCCCTTGCTGAGCCCTGCAGAGGGCTCTGGGACCGCCGGCCTCATCCCTCCCTTTCGCTCCCCTTCCTTGACCGTGAGCTCATTGTCCTGCTCCAGATGCTCTTTGCTTTCCCAGCAGCCCCGCTGCTTCCACCTCTCGGCTCCTTGCTGCCGTCGTTCCTCTTCCCAGAGTGCTGCCTAAGCACTCCTCTGCTCCACTTTCAGAGGCCGCGGCGGAGGTCGTAGTGCGGCTGGCGCAGCAGCAGCTCCATTGCTCCAGTCCCCCCCCCCCCCCCCCCATGCTCAGCGGTCTGTCAATACCCTGACGCTGAAGGCATCACGTTCCTTCCTCCTCTTGAACTTGGCCCAGACATTGCACAGATGGACTCTCACCACCCAAGGTAAAGGCTCATCTTGGGGCTGCCCTGGCTGCAATTACGCAGGCTCCTTACTTCAGTTTTCCATCCCTCCCCGGCCTCCCCATGCCCTTTTCTGATTCCAGTCCTTACCTTCTGGGTACGGCACTGTGCATTAGTACCTCCCGCAGAAAAAGTACCCTGGCCGGAGGGTGGCCTTATCTTGAGTTCCTCTTGAAGCAGAGCCTGAGACAGGTAGCTTATTTGCAAGTGACTCGCAGAAGCCAGAATGCTGGAAGTGAGATACAGAAAAGCATAATAAAAAATAGAGTGTGCAATTGAGCTGGTGACCCCTGCAGGCAACTGAGGCTTAGTCCCCCAGAGACCTGTGAGAAATTGTGCAGTATGCACTTTGTTGTCCAGTGGCAGAGGGCTGTTTGAGAGTGTTAACCCCCCCTTTCCTTCTGGTGTGACTGTGAGCACAGAGTGAAGGGGTCCTCCAAGGCTTGGGGGGAAAGGTTTGAGGTAACACCGCGATCTCTGACTCTTGGAAAGGAAGCGAGATGTACGTATGGAACTGCTCACCTCAGGTGCATTGAAGTCAGGTGGGCTTAGAAAGTGTCCCCCCCCCACCCCTTGGCCGGTGCCATGGCTCAATAGGCTAATCCTCTGCCTGCAGTGCCGGCACCCCGGGTTCTAGTCCCGGTGGGAGTGCCAGATTCTGTCCCGGTTGCTCCTCTTCCAGTCCAGCTCTCTGCTGTGGTCCAGGAGTGCAGTGGAGGATGGCCCAAGTGCTTGGGCCCTGCATCTGCATGGCAGACCAGAAGTACCTGGTTCCTGGCTTTGGATCAGCGCGGTGCGCTGGCCGCAGTGCTCCGGCTGCGGCGGCTATTGGAGGGTGAACCAACGGCAAAGGAAGACCTTTCTCTCTGTCTCTCTCTCTCTCACTGTCCACTCTGCCTGTCCAAAAAAAAAAAAAAAAAAAAAAAAAAAAAAAGTGTCTCCCCCCGCCCTGAGATTGGAATTTAAATCAGTCAGCAGTAGCTTTAGGGAAGGATTTGGAATGCCAGAGTTAATAACAACCCATATAATCACTTCAATGAATGCAAAAACAGCATTTGATAGAAGTCAGTATCCCTTCATGATTAAATACTCAACCAATTAGGTGCAGAAGGAAAGGACCTCACCATAATACAGGTGTGTGTGACATATCTGCAGTCAACATCACACTGAGTGGAGACAGTGCAGGCTTTATCCTGGAAGATCTGTAACATGACAAGGATGACTGCTTGCACCACTTCATTTCAACACGGTACTGGGAATCCTAGTGGAGCAATGAAACCAGAGAAAGAAATAAAGAGCATTCAACTTGGAAAAGAGGCAGTCAAATTGCCCCTGATTACAGGTGACATGATCACATATTTAGAAATTCCTGAATTCCAACATAAATTGTTAGAATTAATAAATGAGGATGAGTGTTTAGCTCATTGAGGTGCCTGTGTCTCCAGAGAACCTTGGATTGGATCCCTGGCTCTGGCTCCTGCCTCCAGCTTCCTGCTAATGTGGACCCTGGGAGGCTACACGTGATGGCTCAAGTAATTGGGTGCCTGCCATCCATGTAGGAGACTGAGGTTGAGTTCAACAGATCCCAGCTTTGGCCTGCACCAGTCTTAGCCATTGTGGGCATTTGGCAAGTCAATCAGAAGATGGAAGTTCTATCTGTCTCCCAAATTAAAAAAAAAAAAAAGGATTGATAAATTGATCCTGTAAAATTTCCGGATACAAAGTCAACATACAAAAATCAGTAGCATTTCTTTACACCAATAATGAACTCTATGAAAAAAGAAATTAAGAAAGAAATACCATTAACGATAATTACAAGTATCTCCCTAGGAAGCACTTTAATAAGGGAGTTGGAAGAGCTCTACAGTTAAAACTATAATATATTGATGAAAGAAATTAAAGAGAATACAAACAAATAAAGACACCTTATGTTCATGGACTTGAAGAACTAACATTGTTAAGATACTATACTACTCAAACTGATCCACACTTCGAATGAAATCCCTACCAAGATACCAATGTCATACTTCACTGAAATATAAAAAAAAAAAATCCTAAAATTCATATGGAACCACAAAATGCCCTGAAAACTCAAAACACTCTTCAACAGGAACAAATTTGCCTATGTCTCACGGCCCTACTTTAAAATATACTACAAAACTATAGTAACCAAAACAGCATGGACCTGGCATAAGAACAGACATATAAACCAATGGTACAGAATAGAAAATCCAGAAATAAATTCACACCTTACAATCAAACGATTTTGACAAAGGCACCAACAGCATACATGTAGTCAAGGAATCTCTCCTAAGAAATGGTGCTGGGAACGCTGGATATTCACTAAATAAGGTTAAACCCCTGTTTCTCACATTATGTAAATATCAACTCAAAATGAATTAAAGAGTTAAATGTAAAAACCTAAAACCATAAAACTAGTAGAAAAAAACATAAAGAAATCACTACGTGACATTGGTCTGGGCAAAGCTTCTTTTGGACATGAACATAAAAGACCAGACAATGAAAAGGGGGAAGAAAACCAGAAATGAGATTACATCAAACTAAAAAGCTTCTGCCCCGGAAAGGAAATAATCAACAGAGTGGAGAGGAAACCTACAGAATGGAAGAAATTATTTGTAAACTGTTCCTCTGACAGAGGATCAATTTCCAGAACATAGAAGGAACCCAAACAACTAAACTCAACAACAGATAATCTGATGAAAAGCTGGTCATGTTATCTGAACACACAGTTCTCAAAAGAAGTTGTACAAATGGCCAACAAATACATGAAAAGTTGCTCAACATCATTGATCATCAAGGATATGCAATGCAAAGCCATGATGTGATAGCTCACTCCAGTTTGAAGGGCTATCATCAAAGACAAAATATGGCAAATGTTAGAGATGTGGAGATGGGGAGCTCGTGTGCACTGTTGGTGGGAATGCAAATTAGTACAACCATTGTGGAAAACAGTATGGCTTTTCCTCCAAAAATTGCAAATATACCTACCGTATGATCCATCAAACCCACTGCTGGCTATATATCCACAGGAAAGGAAGCCAATATAGCAAATAAATATCTACACTTTCATTTTTATTGTAGTCCTCTCTGTAGCTGAGATACAGAATCAATGGAGGTATCTACTGATGGATGAATGAAAAAATGTGGAATATATGCACAATGGAATTAGCTTTTGCCTTTTGGCATTGTTGGGGAACAATGTTTTTCTTGTTTGTTTGTTATAGATCTTTACTTTTTTTATTTTTTATTCATACTAACCAGGGAACTCTACTTCGTGTGAGGTTAGTCTTATGAATATAAAAACTAACTGAAACTGATCTCTGTAGAAAATAAGAGTGGGGAAAGAAGAGGGAAGAGGAAGCCAGGCAGAAGTAGGGGTGGGAGGGAGGAAGGGGGGAAGAGGCATCTTGTTCCCCAAACTGTGTGACTTAAATGCATGAAGTTGTATTTCTTAAACAAAACAAAAAATAAAAAAGTAACACTTTTTAAAAAAAATTTTAAAAAGATGAAATCTTGTTATTATGGCAACATGGATAAACCTGGAAATCATAAAGTTTAGTGAAATAAACCAGGCACAGGAAGACAAATACCACATAATTTCACTCATATGTGGAATCTAAGAGAGCTGAGCTCAGAGCTGTAGAGAGCAGAACAGTGATTTCCAGAGGTCATGGGAGGGAGGACGGAGGGCAGACGGAGAGTGGAAGGTGATTGGGGTTAGCAAGGTTGTGTCATGCAACTCCGGATAGCTGGAGGAGAGGATTTGGGATGTTCTCATCGCAAAGGCATGGTAAGAGTGTGGGATGGCAGATAACCTAAGTACTCTGAGATGATCAATACACAGAGGATGGATACATCTTACTGAAAAAGTTGGCCTAGGTAGTATCGAGATCACCTGCAGATTTTACTTGCCTGTCCAATTCTTCGCCTCTTCTCCATGTTGCAGGAGAGCAGTTTTTCTGTTCACCACCGATGGTTCCTGAGTCGTTAACACTGCATTGGCTACTTACACTCTCACTCTGCCCAGGTCCCTTGCTCCATCATCATTCCTTCTATAATCCAATCAACTGAAGAATTAACATCATCAACTCCCACAGGAGACTGGTGAGTATTTTCAGAGGCATAATTGGGTTTCCTCCCCTTCAAGCAGATAGGCAGCCTGGAGTTCGGAACTTCAGGGCTGGAAGTGGAGGGAGCCAGCCTGGATTTCTGGCTTTGGTTTACTGAAATGACAAAAAGGCAGAGAGGAGTTGAGGGTCTAGGCGGCATGTCTTGGGGAAGCGTCCCCATGCCCTAGGTGAGAAGGAGATGGCCCTTGGCTGAGAGGAGGCAGAGTTGAAAGAGACCCTGGTCCAGGAGCGGTGGGAGCCCAAGTTCTGTTCTCTGTCACAGCACTGAGGATGAAACAGCCCAAGGGGCCATGCAGGCACTGCAGTGGTGGTCTTAGCAGTAGCCAGGACAGCTAGGTGATTGAACCTTCCACACAAAGTGTTCCTGCATAGTTCAGGTCTCGCTCCTGCACTTTTGACGTGGTCCCTGGGAAGGGAGAAGTAAACTAGGAAAAGACTGAGGGTAAGTTTCCCGGCACCCTGGTGAGGCGGGGACTTGAAGTTGATAATTCCCTTGATTTATGCAACACAAGGAGCCTATGGGTTTATGTGTATAGCCATCACACAAACATTTATTTAGGGTTTGCTGTGTGTCAGGTTTAGTGCTTGACCTTGAGAATAAATATGAGTAAGGCATAGCCTATTGCTTTCGAGAGTCATACACATAGATATGATAATAGGTATCTGCAGGAATTGTGAAGCTTAAGGAGAACGGTAGAAGAGAGGGAGTTCAGAAGAAATTCTTGGGATTCTGAGCCTTAAAGCATACGTGGACAGTATCTACCTGGAAGAACGAGGAGGCTTTGTGGACAGTGAGCACAGTGTGAAGAGGGAGTTACAGGTGCGTGTATGGGTCTCACGTTGCTGCATAACCAATGACCACAAATTCAGCAATCATGGGGCACATGTACTTATTACCTCACAGTGTCCGTGGGCCAAGCTCAACCAGATTCTGTGCTTCTTGTCTCACAACACACAACAATATAACTTTAGTAGTGCAGCGGTGGTCCTGAAGTCAAGAAAAAAAATATTTCCCCTGTATGATACCTACAGCTCATTTTGATAACCATGTTTGAGGCCGGCGCCACGGCTCACTAGGCTAATCCTCCGCCTTGCGGCGCCGGCACACCAGGTTCTAGTCCCGGTCGGGGCACCGGATTCTGTCCTGGTTGCCTCTCTTCCAGGCCAGCTCTCTGCTGTGGCCTGGGAGTGCAGTGGAGGATGGCCCAAGTGCTTGGGCCCTGCACCCCTGCGAGACCAGGAGAAGCACCTGGCTCCTGCCATCAGATCAGCGCGGTGCGCCGGCTGCAGTGCGCCGGCCGTGGCAGCCATTGGAGGGTGAACCAACGGCAAAGGAGACCTTTCTCTCTGTCTCTCTCTCTCACTGTCCATTCTGCCTGTCAAAAAAAAAAAAAAAAAAAAAAAAAGAGATAACCATGTTTGTTAATTTCCCCCTCCAGCCCCGCCCCCCCAGCAGACTCCGTGGTTTAATGTCAGTTGATTTGTTAGAGACTTCTAATGAAATGCACGATTCTGACCTGAGAGATCGCATTATCATTAATTTCTCCTTTCATGAGTACGTAAACGTTTCCATCTGAACAGTATTCCTGTGAACACGATGTTGACACTTTTGGAGGAATGGCCAATACCAACAATAGCTCAGGAATGCAGAGTCTGACAAGGCTGCATTTTGATGATTTGCACAGCTTGAGAAACTGTTGGAATTTTCAAATGAGCCCCTGGAACCAAGAGAGCTCAGCCGTGTGGACTGAACTCAAGTTTATTTCCAACCCACCCTGCATACTGATTCCGAAGGGCTGCGCGTCCTCATTCACTGATGGATTAGTCCGGCTGTGCCAGCACCAGCTCTGGAATCCAGGACTGCCGGGAGACTCGGTGTGTGATGCTGCAGTCCCGATGAGCCTCACCTTGCACCCACCCCGTGCTAAGAGAAGAGTGTTGAGGCCTCTGTTCTTCTGGGGTCTTCTTTAGCCCTTGACGTGGCCTTGTTCTATTCTGCTGAGAGTCACATTCTCAAAGAGGATTGTGAATCATCTTGCATTGTAACTGCTCTATGCAGGTTTTCTACAGAAGTTTTGTTAGGAAATTAAAATTTGTTGTCATCATTTGGAACGGAGGATTCTCTTATGAGTATTTTGATTTCTTCTGTATCTGTGCATATCTCCTTTCTCACCTCTCATCTTAAATATATATTTCTCTTTTTCTCCACCAAGGCTTATCTTTTTCGTTTTCAATTTTTTTTGCCTTTTCAAAGAATAAATTGGGGTTATATTTGGCTTTTCTTCTTTCTTTGATATTATCTCTACTTCTGTGTAGTTGTGGTTAATTTTATTACTTCTTTCCAATTTGTTAAGATGAACCCTAACTATTGTTAATGTTAGCCTTTGAAACTAGCTAAGGGGGCCGGCGCTGTGGCTCACTTGGTTAATCCTTCACCTGTGGTGCCGGCATCCCATAGGGGAGCCGTGTTCTAGTCCCGGTTGCGCCCTTTCCAGTCCAGCTCTCTGCTGTGGCCTGGGAAGGCAGTGGAAGATGGCCCAAGTGCTTAGGCCCCTGCATCTGCGTGGGAGACCAGGAGGAAACACCTAGCTCCTGGCTTCGGATTTGCATAGCTCTGGCTGTCGCAGCTATTTGGGGGGTGAACCAACAGAAGGAAGACCTTTCTCTCTGTCTCTCTCTCTCTCTCTGTCAAATAAATAAATAAAAAAGAAACTAGCTAAGAGTACAATGTTTTTCTGAGTATGCTTTTTCTGTGTCACATGGATTTTGTTATAATGACTTGTTTTAATGACTTTCTGAATAGTTTGAAGTTTCAGTTTCAATTCATTTTTGATCCAAGGATTAGAGAGGAGGCTTTATTAATTTATAAGTAAGTGAAATTATTATTGTTAACCTTATTATTGAATATGTGACCTTTACAAATCCTTCTTTTGCATTTCTATGAAAGGTTTCTTTGTGGGCAAGTATTTGATTTTGGACACAGAGTAAACAAATTTCTTTATCCAGGGATATAAGCCCTTACATGTGTTAATTACTCTATATCTCTTTACTTATTTTTTAATTTCCTATGTGTGCTGAAAAAGCCATAATAAAGTATCTTGCTATTGGTGTTTTTCATAGTTTTGGCCTATATGTATTTTTTTCTCTTTTTTTAAAGAAAATATTTACTTATTTATTTTACTTGAAAAGCAGAGCAGAGAAAGAGAGAGAGAGAGTGCTCATCTACTGGTTTACTTTCCAAATGCCTGTAACAGCCACGGCTGCACCAGGCCGAAGCAGGAGTTTGGAACGCCATGTGCGTCTCTCCTATGTGAGTGTCCGGGCACAAGCATATCTGATCCATCAGCTGCTGTCTCCAGGGTGCGTCAGCAGGCAGATGCATTGATGTGGAAGATCGGGAACTCACACCCGAGCTCTAACGTGGGTGCAAGCATCGCAGGCAGCTTCTTAGCCAGCTGTGCACAACGCCCATGGCTGCGTGTCTATGTAGCACGTGCTGTGCTGCGTGTGGTCTAAACAATTTAGAGCAAATGAATTATTGAAGGGAGGCCATGAGTTTATTGTCATCCAAAATGCCTGGCAGATGGGGCCGCTGCCTGCAGTGCCTGCATCCCATATGGGCACCCGTTTGAGTTTCGGTTGCTCCACTTCCGATCCAGTCTCTGCTGTGGCCTGGGAAAACAGGGGAAGATGGCCTAAGTCCTTGGGCCCCTGCACCAGTGTGAGAGACCCAGAAGAAGCTCCTGGCTCCTGCCTTCGGATCAGTGCAGCTCTGGCTGTTGCAGCCAATTGGGGATTGAACCAGCGGATGGAAGACCTCTCTATCTCTCTCTCTCTGCCTCTGCCTCTCTCTCTCTTTCTATGAAACTCTGACTTTCAAATAGATAGATAGATAGATAGATAGATAGATAGATAAATCTGTAAAAAAAAAAAAAAATTCCTGGCAGAAGCGAATGCAGCTCTTCCCTGGGTTAGCAGACCTCCATCCCACCTATACAAAGCTAGGGGACTTTAACTCACAGTTTGACACCATAAAACACACAAGGAATCAAAGCATCGTGAGTAAAGAGGAATAGAACCTATAAAAACCAAGGGACTTAACATTTATTCCCAAACACTTGGAATGTGTCCACCACAGGTGAGGTTCACTACTCAAGTATTGGAGCTGCAACAATGAAAAACACAGAAAATGTATTTAAATGTTTGCACCTAAGTCATGAATATCAATTATATAGTCTTAGAAGAAGGTTCTGTAGAGAAAAATAAGGCATGCAGTGTTAAATGAGGTGTGTGTGAGAAAGTGACACTGGTGGGGGGGCGGTCTGATGGAAACTTCTACAGACAGGTCAGCAGGGGCAAATACTGGGAGGTAGGAGAATGCCTGACATAGAAGGGGAGAGTGGTAGAGATGGAGTCAACAAGTAGGAGGGGTAGAGTCAGAGTGACAGGGCCAGCGCTGTGGCATAGTGGGCTAAGCCTCCACCTGCAGTGCCTGCATCCCATTTGGACATCAGTTCTAGTCCCAGCTGCTCCTCTTCCAATCCAGCTCTCTGCTGGTGGCCTGGGAAGGAAGTGGAAGATGGCCCAAGTGCTTGGGTCCCTGCACTTGCATGGGAGACCTGCAAGAAGCTCCTGGCTTCAGATCAGCTCAGCTCTGACCCATGCAGTCATTTGGAGAGTGAACCAGCAGATGGAAGACCTTTCTCTCTGCCTCTCCCTCTCTCTGTCTATAACTCTACCTCTCAAATAAATAAATCTTTAAAAAAAAAAAAAAGGTCAGCATGGCAATGAAAAGTAAAGAAGGGATTGAGATATGATTATGGAAAAGGACTATTAAAATCATTAAGCAGTTACGGAAACAAGTCAAATGAAACTTCTATGATGGAAAATATCTTGATATTGAGGAGTGATTGGATGGTTCAGTATCAGATAAGACATAGATGAAGAGAGAATAAGGGGACTGAGAGACAGAGCTGGGGAAATCCTATAGAAAACAGGAAAAAGGAGAAAAAGATAAGGAGATGGTAAAATGTAGAGCAAAGGTTGAATATGTCGAATGGGATTGACAAAGGTTGTGAGATGAGGAATGAAGAAGTAACACTCAACACTGAAAATGGTTTGGTCTTTCAATAATCATAAGATGTCAATTTTCAGTTTTAGAAAGTCAAATGTTCCCAAGTGGAATCAATCAAGGAAAATTCATATCTTGCAACAGCACGGGGACATCATATGCAAGCGAAATGAAAGCAAAGCAGAGAGAAAAGACAAATTACTTATGAAATAATGCCGTTTGGGCTTATAGCTGACTCCTTCCTGGCATCAAGGGATGCCAAAGGATCATAAACTCTTTTAAAATGCTGGATCCATATCTGGTGAATATCTGTTCACTACATTCTGTATATATTGAAACTGTTCTTCAAAGTTAAGGAAAAATGAAAGGTATTTCAGAAAATAAAAATGATGGCAAAGGAAATTCGGAAATGTGTATTTCAGGGAAAATGAAACAGAGGAGAGATAAAATCTGATGTGCAAGAAGGAAAAGGAAGCAAACAAATTGGTAAAAATAAATGTCAATATCTTTCCTCATGGGCATTATCTACCTCAAAGAAAACCACTATTAGAACATGCCTGGGACTACATATTTCTAGTTTAGGGCACCAAAGACTAGGGATGAGCACCCCCTTGACTTGCATTCTCCTAAAGGTTTCCTCTGGTCTGCATGAACAAAAACCAGGAGGAAGAGGAAGCCGGGCTGCAGACGCAGTGTAAAGATAGGTGGCAGCCACCTAAGGGCATCTGCCATCAGGGAGACCCGCAGGCCAGTCCATTGTGTTGGTTTTCGATGCAGGAAGCCAGGGCTTCAGGAAAAGTGAGCTTATGGAGAGCCCTGGCAGCTCTGCCAGCCAAGAGTTGGGTCACTAGAAATGGACCTGCCCTGGAGTTGAAGGGCTCCAGGTCAGAGCCCCAGGTCTTGTTGGCTCTAAGCTGAAAAGCCCTGCACTCGGCCCAGCTACCAAAGTAACCACTGCTGTCGAGGGGATGGCCCAGTAGGGTCCACAACACTGCAGGCAGAACTGTGTATTAACTAATAAATGTTTTCCTTTTAGAAATGCCACCTACCTTCTCTTCAAGCCAGCTCTCCTCCCAGCCCAGCTAGGTAATGGGAGTCCACAGGGTGCCTCCTTTATGCTGTACCACATGTAAAGAGAAATAGACAGGTCTGAGCCTCATAACTGGCAAGGCCTTAAGCCCACCTGATTCTTTTCAAGCCCTTTCTGTCAGTTTGTATTTGCCTTTCCAGGAAAACGACTTGGTTTTGGATGCTGTGAGTTTAAACTGATTGTTAGATTCATTTTCTCTGGACTTGAAATAGTAAAGCTCCAGGTGGCCGTGGCAGGAAGCCTCTCATGGAAGCAGTTTCTGCAGGCTGGCCCTGCCCCTGGCGAAGCCGCCTCCTGCTGAGAAGCCACCCCCACCCCTGCTGCACCCCTGCCTTGACTCCCCCTTCCCAAAGACGCCCCTTTCAGCATGAAGCAGACAGAGCGATCATCGCCCAGGTCCCACCAACAGACGTTAGGGCTTCCATCTCCTGGAGGAGGAGTCAGATGAGTTAACAGATAGTCAGGGGCTCCCTGTGGAATCTGGGGTGTAAAATTCCACTGGGCTCCCAGTGGAATGTGGGGTGTAAAATTTTGCTTCCTTCCCCAAAACGTTATCTTTAGCAAGAATACAGGCCGCCCTCCTTCCTTGAGAATCTCCAAATTTGCCATGAGAACAGCAGGGGAGCTGCTCCTGAGCTCAGTTTATTGTGGAAACAACTTACCTACCCCACCCTTAGCAGGCCAGGCGGGAGGGAGAATTGCAAATGAGGTCCTTTGATGGTTTTTTTGTCCCCGCCTGGTAACTGAATGGCAATCTACTTGTCAAGTTTATTTTTTCCTTCGGAACTGTACTTAAATCTGACTGCCACCAGCCCCCTGTGGGTTTTTTCCTCTCTTGGAAGCCCCCCTTCATGCTGCTTTGGATGGAGGTCCTTGATTTTAATAAATACTTTTAAATCTCAAAAAAAGTCAAAGAAAGACATAGTTACTGCATAAACCATTGTTGATGTCTGATTTGTCAATTAAAGAATAGAACAAAGCACTAAGAGTGGCTAATAAATCATTGTAGAGATGATTGATGCGTTCTGGAGTTCTTCGATTCTTTTTGATAAGGGTGAACATAGTGATCAGTTTTAGATTTCTTAGTTTACATTTTCATGTTTCAATTTCTAGGGAAACCACCACCCCCTAGAAAAAAAGAAAGGAAAAAAATGGATAAATTTCCAAGTTCCTAGAGGGAAATATAAATATTTTTTAAAAAATGTAGAAATGGGAACCCTCCTAAACTCTTTTAAAGCGGCTACCAAAATGTTGATGTCAAATCAGACAAGGAAATTAAATGAGAGAAAAATTACAGACCAATCTTACTCTTGATTATCCAGCAGAAATCCTTTGCAAAATATGAGCAAATCAGATTCAGCATAATCAGAACCACAGGACCTCATTACCTCGTCGGGTCTAGGATAGTCATTGAAGTTTTGTTTAACATTAGAAAATTGCTTAAGGTAATTCACCCCATTAATAGAAGAAAGGACAATATCACATGATCAACTCCACAGAAAAAACTACTTGGTAAAATTGAACATCCATTAATGATTAAAAAGGAAAAAAAAAACCTGCTAGCAAGCTAGAAATAGACTGAAATTTTCTCAACCTAATGAAAGATAACTAAAAAAGAAGCTTGTGGCAAATATTGCACTGAATGAGAAAGGGTGGACATAGTCACTACTTTTTTTTCTGTTCAGTGCGTGACGACTTAGCCACTGTGTAAGCCACTGTGGTGTAAAGAATGACATACAGGCATCGGGTTCAGCAGTTAAACATCGCTTGGGGAACCTGCCTCTTGTCCGTAGTGGAGAGCCTGAGGTTGGGTTCTTGCTTTACTCCTGATTCTAGTTTCCCGTTAACATGCCCCCTGGGAGGCAGCAGAAGACAGCTCAAGTACTTGGGTCCCTGCCAATCCCGCAGGATACCCATTGGAGTTCTGGGCTCCTGGCTTTGGCCTGGTCCAACCCCCTTGGCTGTTGTGGTCATTTGGGGAGTGAACTTATAGATGCGAGATATCTCTCTCTCTCTTCTTCTTCTTCTTCCTAGATTTACTTTATTTATTTAAAAGGCAGAGTTACACACACAGAGAGGGAGAGACAGAGAGACATCTTCCATCCAATGGTTTACTGCCCAAATGGCCACAACAGCCAAAAACAGGAGCCAGCAGCTTCTTCCGGGTTTCTCACACAGATGCAGGGGCCCTAGCACTTGGGCCATCCTCTGCTGCTTTCTTAGGCACATTAGCAGGGAGCTGGATCAGAAGTGGAGCAGCCAGGACTTAAACTGGTGCCTATATGGGATACTGGCTTTGCAGGAGGCAGCTTAGCCCATTATGCCACAGCACCAGCCTGTCTGTCTTCCAAAGAAGTAAATAAATTTTAAAAACAGAAAGGAATTACAAAATTGTTAAGACTGTCTTCATAGAAAACTCACAACAGATAAATTATTAGAATAATAAGATACTGGCGAAGTTAATGAATAGAAAATAAACATGAAATTAATTTCTTTTCTGTATACCAGCAACAGAAAAACAGTGAAAACACCTTTAAAATACAGCTTCAACAAATCCCAACTAAGATAAACCTATCATGGTGTATGTATGCAAAAACTATCCAGAAAAAAGTCTGTAAATCTTTATTGAAAATAACCCGTAAGCCAGTAAAGAGATGTGTTTTCATTGTTTGGAAGCCTTGCTATCGTAAAATGTCTTTTCAGCCCAAATTGATCTATAGATTCAAACTAATTCCTGTGAAATCCCAAATTCTCTTCTGTTGCTTTTGTTTCTGGCTGAACTTGACAATCGAATCCTGAAATACACATGGGCGTGCACAGGGCCAGGTCTAGCTGGGGAATTCTTTTCAGAAGGTGAGAGGGCACCCTCATCAATAGCAGCTTTGTTATAGATCTACCGAAAGGATGACAGTGCGATATTGGCGCCGAGAGAAACATATAGACTTCTGGAGCAGAAAGAGAACCCGGGGAGAGAGCCACGCCTGTGTGAACAGTAGACGGGCGACAGTTCCATGGGTACAGGACGGATTGTTCGTTCAAAGCAAATCCTGGGCCATTTGCTTATCCATATGGAGTTGGAGTACTGTCTCTCAACAAATAAAAAGCCAATTACAGGTAGTCTCAGTGTCAAAATACAAGACAACACTGTAAACATCGGAAGGTGTTCCCAGAGAGCCAGAGCAATTCCCTGAACAAGACAAGTCAGAACATACGACTGGCAAATTCTATCACATCAAAATTTAGAATTTCTGGGGCTGGCACTGTGGGGTAGCGGATAAAGCTGCGGATAAAGCCATATGGGCACCGGTTTGTGTCCCAGCTGCTCCACTTCCAATCCAGCTCTCTGCTATGGCCTGGGAAAGCAGCAGAAGATGGCCCAAGTCCTTGGGCCCCTGCACCAGTGTGAGAGACCCGGAGGAAGCTCCTGGCTCCTGGCTTTAGACTGACGCAGCTCCAGCCATTGTGGCCATCTGGAGAGTGAACCAGCGGATGGAAGACCTCTCTCTCTCTCTCTCTCTCTCTCTGTGTGACTCTGACTTTCAAATAAATAAATAAATAAATGAACCTTTTAAAAAAATTTAGAGTTTCCATCTCTTGGTGTGGGCAAGTGAAAATAAAGACAGGCTACAGATTGTAAGATAGCTTCTCCTCCCAAAATCAAAAGGCATGCTTGTCCAGGGTACATCAAGAAATCCCACTGAATCGGTAAGAAAAATGGGCCAGACTATGTCACAGAGAAGGAAGTGCAAATGGCCTACATACATGTAAAGTACTCAGATGTTCCAAAAAAGCCTCTGTTACAGCAGCCCAGCCAAGGAGCAGCGGACAAGGCCACCCACGGCTGCTTCAAGTGTAAATGTACAAATTGGCTCCATCACTTTGAAAAACAATTAGGTGCTCTATAGAAGATTCTAAGAAGTACACAACCGAATATTTTGCAGTTTCAGTCCTAAGACATATACCCTGGAAAACTTTACAGATGTGCTCCAGTGGATTTTAATAAACCTGTAGCAGAGCCAGCGTGGAGGTGCAGGGGTTAGGCCAGCACTTGTGACACCAACATCTCATATCCAAGTGCTGGTTTGAGTCGCTGTCACATACCTGGGGGATCCAAATGGAACTGCTGGTTCTTGGCTGTGGCCTGGCTCAGCCCTGACTCTTGTAGCTGTTTGGGCCACTGAGCCTATGAATAGATGATCTCTCTCTCTCTATCTCTCTTACTTGCGAATAGACATATAAATAAATACATCCTTAAAAAATAAAGGTGCAGCTTAAGGTTGAAAAAAAAAAAAACTTTGTAGTCATGATCTTTTTTTTTTTTTAAGGATTTTACTTATTTATTTGAGAGCTAGTATTACAGACAGAGAGAGGGAGAGACAGAGAGAAAGGTCTTCCACCCACTGGTTCACTCCCCAAATGGCTGCAACAGCCAGAGCTGGGCTGATCTGAAGCTAGGGACCAGGACCTTTCTTCTGGGTTTCCCATGCAGGAAACCTGCATGGACTTGGGCCATCTTCTACTGCTTTCCCAGGCCATAGCAGAGAGCTGGATCGGAAGTGGAGCAGCCAGGACTGGAACCGGCACCCATATGGGATGCCAGTGGCCCAGGCAGAGGCTGAGCCTACTACACCACAGCACTGGCCCCCATTATCTTTATAATAATGAAACACTAGGAATTACAGCCCATTAGCGAAAGTGGAATGTTATACAGAATAGAAATAAGTGAACAGAATATTTAGCTCAAAATGCAGGTAGCAGGAAAATACATACAGCAAAATCTCATTTAGGCCAGTTGCAAAAATTAAAGAAAAAAAGAGAAAGGAAGGTAGGAGGGGGAATTGAAGGAGGGAGTGAGGGAAGTGTGGTTATCTTCTCAGAATTGTATCTATGAAATGTATGGAATCTGTTTTCTTTATATTAATAAAAATTGAAAAGAAAAAGAGGGGCTGGCCTTGTGGCGTGGTGAGTGAAGCTGCTGCGGCAGTGCCGGCATCCCCACGTGGGCGCTGGCTCGTGTCCCAGTTGCTCCACTTTGCATCCTGCTCCCTGCTAATGGCCTGGGAAAGACAGCAGAGGCTGCCCAAGTGCGTGGGTCTCTGCTGCCCACAGGGGAGACCTACAAGAAGCTCCTGACTCCTGGCTTCAGATCAGCCCAGCCCTGGCCATTGTGGCCATCGGGGGAGTGAACCAGCCAATGGAAGATCTCTCTCTGTCTCTCTCTCTCTGCAACTCTGACTTTCAAATAAATAAACAAATCTTAAAAAAGAAATGTAATAAGGTTGGAGTTTGTGGACTCAAGAGGCTTCCATAGCCTTGGCAGCTCATGACAAGAGCCTCCAGTGATCACTGATGTCATAAAAAAACAATGTCAATTGTTAAATCAACAATCAACAATCATTGTGCACTTGCTCCCCATGTAGGACCTCTGTCCTTAATGTGTTGTACTATGAGAATTAAGGGTAAAACCTGTCTTCAAACAGTACTTTATACTTTGTGTATCTGTGTGGGTGCAAATTGTTGAAATCTTTACTTAGTATAGAATTGATCTTCTGTATATAAAGGTAATTAAAAATGAATCTTAATGAAGAATGGGATTGGAGAGGGAGAAGGAGGTGGGATGGTTTGGGGGTGAGAGGGCAAGTATGGGGGAAGAACCGCTACCATCCAAAAGTTGCACTTATGAAATTTGCATTCATTAAATAAAAGCTTTCCGTAAAAAAAGAAATTTATAAAAGACACCAAACTGCCTGTTTAAACAATGAATTGAGTGAAATCACTAACATCAAAATACGTTAAATAGTAACAAATACAAAAATGCATTTCACTTAATATTGAGAGTAATCCCCTACTTTATACAAAGCACTGATTCGGCTCATTATTAAATAAACCCAGTAGTATTTATGCTTTTAATACTACATAGATTTATTTATCTCTTAGCATACAATGTTTAACGCAAGAATAATTTGCTAAAAGAAATAAAAAGGAGTAACTTGCTAAAAATGTTCTGAAATCCCCAATGCTGAACAGTGTATTTTTGGAAGATGTGTCAAATTAGGGAAAAAATGTGAAAGCACAAGGAGGTGATAGTTTCTGTAGAAGGGAATATGGAGTATGGAGTCTAAAGAGTACTTATCCTTGGCTGGTGCCGCGGCTCAATAGGCTAATCCTCCACCTGCGGCGCTGGCACACCTGGTTCTAGTTCCAGTTGGGGTGCCAGATTCTGTCCCGGTTGCCCCTCTTCCAGGCCAGCTCTCTGCTGTGGCCTGGGAAGGCAGTGGAGGATGGCCCAAGTGCTTGGGCCCTGCACCCCATGGGAGACCAGGAGAAGCACCTGGCTCCTGGCTAAGGATCAGCGCAGTGTGCTGGCCATAGCGTGGTGGCCATTGTTGGGTGAACCAACAGCAAAGGAAGACCTTTCTCTCTGTCCACTCTGCCTGTCAAAAAAAAAAAAAAAAAAAAAAAAAAGTACTTATCCTGCTGGGTGGAGAATTCTTAAGTGTTTGCTATTTTATTCTCCATACCTACAGACATAAATATTCTATCAGAGGTGTCTCAGAAACAACAACAAAAAAGCTGTTTAAAAATAAAATTAAAAAAAAGAAATGCCCACCTCACCCAACTAGAATGGACACCCAGAATTCAGTGGCTTATTTGGTTCCCTTTAGGCAGCCAGAATTGCAACCGGGATGGAGCAAGGGGCTTCAGAATTCCCCTACACCGTGTCCACTGCATCAGCTGTTTTCCATGACCTCCTGCTAAAACATGAATTAAAGTGTTTACATGCCGGGGATTCAGTGGATAGGCAATTCCAACACACTGCAACAGCACATTCTTTTCCCAACGGTTTTCTTTCTGTTTCTCCCTTATCAGAATGTCAGGTAGAACTAACACTCCCTAGTGTTAATTTCTAATTTTCACTTTATGAAGCCCTTTGAATTGCTGAGGCCAAAAGCAAATGTAGGTCATGACTGCACAGGAGAAAAATGCTATTTCATGTCACTTACATTCTGAGAAGAGGGGTGGGCCTTTGGCAAGGCAGTTATGATACCCACGTCCCGTATTACATGCTTGGCTTTGAGTCCTAACTCTGCACCCTCCGAAGTAGTGCTGATATATTACAAACAGTAGTGCTCAAAGAATCGGGTTCATGACACCCACATAGTATAACCTGAATTGTGTTCCTGGCTCCCAGCTTCAGCCTGGCCTAGCTTGAGCTCTAGTGGGCAACTGGGGGGGTGAACCAGCATTAGAAGATGTGTGTGTGTGTGTGTGTGTGTGTGTGTAAATCTCTCTCTCTCTTTCCTCTTGCTTGCTAAACAAAAAAAAGAAATTAAAGAAAAACTTTTGGGTAGCTTAAATCAATCATTTGACAAGTTTGTAATAAGCACCTATAAATAATTGGAAGATACACATCAAAGAGAGAAAGATTCTGGACATGGTAAATTTGGTGCTATGCACATTATCTTCAGTAATGTATCAGAAAAGGGAGAAGTCACTAGTGTCAGATTTCCAAAGGTTGGATAGAGGATAAGATGGGTGAATGGGGTGACATTTGTGCAAGGAGTCATTGGTAAGACATTAAAGTTTGCCCAATGAACAAGCCAGTTTTTACAAATGTCTATTTCTCACATGTCACAAATTGATCCCTGTTGACTGGCCTACTAGACATGAGGATGGACTGTGGGTCCTTTTGTGCACCATGGATGGCTTCCATTTGTACCCTGATGGTCTCTGTCCATTCTTGGTCCTAGAATTGTCAATTGTTCCTTCCTGGTGCTTTGCAGCATGGCTCATAAGAGAGGTGCTGCGGCTCAATAGGCTAATTCTCCGCCTGCAGCGCTGGCACACCGGGTTCTAGTCCTGTTCGGGGCGCCGGATTCTGTCCTGGTTGCCCCTCTTCCAGGCCAGCTCTCTGCTGTGGCCAGGGAGTGCAGTGGAGGATGGCCCAGGTGCTTGGGGCCTGCACCCCATGGGAGACCAGGAGAAGCACCTGGCTCCTGGCTTCGGATCAGTGCAGCGCACCAGGCGCGGCGGCCATTGGAGGGTGAACCAACGGCAAAGGAAGACCTTTCTCTCTGTCTCTCTCTCTCACTGTCCACTCTGCCTGTCCAAAAAAAAAAAAAAAAAAAAGTAGGAGAAGCCATTACCCATTCATCAGAGGCAAATAACATGGCAGTGTCTCCACGTTTGCACTGCCCACCTTAGCTTTCTCAAAGATGAAATATCAAGATGGCGGAAAGATGATAGAGAGATAAAACCATGCCAGACATCAGCAACGCTCAGCTGTATCTGTGACGGTGATTCACAGCCTGTGTTTGTTCAGATTGTTGAGTGGCAGAGCCATAGTTGAATCACTCCTGGCTATACAGCAATCATGGAAGATAAACTACCGTGTTAGAAAAATAATGTAAGATAACAACTTTATTGCCAAATTAAAAAATGACAATATGAACCCTTTGATAAATTTCACTGTTGACAATTCAATTTGGCAGTCCACATTTTGTTTTATTTAAAATGATGCAAAAGCAAAAGTCCTCAGCTTATTTGGAAACTGTTAAGCTGCTTTCTTTCCTTGTTTGTTTAGATAAGGTCTAACCCTAAAGCAGGATTTTCCAGCCTCGACACTGTGGACATTTCGAGTCTGATAATTCTGGGTTGTGGGAGCTGTCTTAGGCATTGCATCAGCTAGCACTCCTGGCTTTTACCCACCAGAGGCCAATAACATACTCAAGTCCTGTTGTGAGAATTAAAAAAGTCCCCAGATCTCAAACATCCCCTATGGGGGCAAAATCACCCCAACTGGGAACCAGTGCCCAAGAGAGACATCCCGGTATGACAACCAGGTGGACTCTGCCCCAGGCACCTTACTCATGGGACAGCAACAGGTTGACCACCTGTCACCACCTCTCACATTCCATAAAATAGCCTTCATTTCAGCCATCTATCAACATGAAGAATGTGTCCTGTTTGTTGTGTGAGTTTATGTCTGTACCTATGTCCACAGGTGCTGAGCAAAACGAATTTCCTCCATGGGAGATTTTCATCAACTAATCCCTCTCACCTCTCAGCATGTCTGCCTTGCAGGAAAGACTCCACGAGAAGAAGCCCATTCTTCATCATCCAGGCGGGCTTTGATTGTAGGAGGGCTCCCTGGTCTCTTGGATTCGTAGTTAACCACCAAACCTTGGTGACATCTGAACAAGGTGAATTGGAGGAGTCCCATCCTTCTGCTGGCACGGATGTTGTGATGCAGTGTGATGGAGCCACTGGAAGACAGAACCTCACCCCAAGGTGGAGAGAGATGGTCTGGATGTTGCTTTCTTTTGGGTACAGCGTTAGTGTGGGTCATGAATATTGGGAATCAGATATAAGATGTCATGCTCTGGGAGCTCAGAGGACCCCATTCTAGCTCCTGGGAAATTTGGTATGAATTTCTCATTAGCTATAGAAGAAAATAATATCAATGAGTTATGTATTCACATCCACCATGTACTAAAGCTTTGAAGAACCATCTGGTTCCCTACATATATAGTTAGGGATATGCTGCAAGCAACAGAAATCAAAAGAGTTTCAACCATAAGGGAGTTTTTTGGCTCATGCAGTTGTCAGGTGCAGAGGTAGGGTGGCAGGGCTGTGGCTGGGCATCTGTGATTTTCTTAGTCCTGCCTTCTTCTAGCAACGGCATCTTCTCAAGCTAGTAGCCAAACCTTTGTCATTGGTTCCTGGGGTCACGTGTTTCCTCACCCATGGCTTCAGTGGGATGAGGTCAAGTGATGGTATGCTCTGATGTGCCCAGTCCTGCCTGGGTGCCTGAGCCTCCATCAGTCACCGTGGTTGGCGGGAAGAGGTTAGGCAGAACCATTTCAGTCCAAACTTAGGAGCGAGGGTGGGGACAGTCCTTCCCAGATCATCCATCTGGGAGGTGGACAAAGTGCTGGTGAATCGGCCGTGATATGCCAAGGACTCCAGGGGTTGAAAGAACAGTAGCCCATGGGGGTGTGTCAGTTTAATGTGAATTAAATGACCCACTATTCTGGGGGTCAAAACCCTGCAACAATTTCTGGAACTATTGGCCAAGGGGCTGTCCTGGAGCTTGAAGCAAAGGTTGCAGCAGCCCAGGCCAGATGGCATGTCATTGCTTGTCCTCACACCCCTTCTTCACCCTTCTCCCACTCTGCTCTATTCTGGGGGACCAGCATTCACAGGCTGCATTTCCCAGGCTCTTACATCAGTTGGCCATTTGGGGGCACTGTCAGAAGTCTGGTACCCCAAGCTGTATCTCCAGGGGTGCAGTTTATGGCTCCAAAATTCTCCCTATGTATGTTTGCAAAATCCTCCCCATGTCCCTGGCCTGTGGGCCCGGGACCACTTCCTCTTCCCATTGTCTGTCCAGTGGTGACAGCTCCCTGTGCTTGTCTGTCATTCTCTGGACTGCTCAGTCATCTCCCATTCGGCTTCTCACTCCTCCATTCACATGTACCCCTCTGCCTCACCCCCTCCATGTGCATTACCAACTCCCAGCATGAACTACCTCTGGTTTAAACACTGAGAGGGACACCTCTTTGCCCTGTTGTTTCTAACCTAAGTCTTCACTTTTCCCCCCAGCTTTGTGTGGCCTGGAGTAGCAAGCGTTCTATGTTGAACCCAAACTCAGCTGAGATCTCCAGGGTGTTCCTGACCCAATCCCAGTCCTCACTGAGCAGTTCTCTGTCTGAAATTAAGATAGGTCTGCTTTAGTCATTGCTCCCATCTCTGGAGCCAGGGGTTGGGGGGGCGGCATCCCCGGGGAGGAGGCATTGTGATTGTCAATAGCAGTAATGACAACTGATGGGACGTTTAGGTCTGATTTACAAGGAATGCTGGATTCGCATTAGTGTGGTGGGTTTAAAATAACATCCATGCATTAGGAGATATTCAGATTTAATGGGAAAATAATGACTGCCTTAAATCAGATTTTATTGTTATGGAGGGTTTTAATTTGGCAGGACCACTTTCCTTGTGTGATCTACAAAGGGTTCGATGGAGGAAGGCGGGGCCTTCCTGCTGGTTCTTGACCCATATGCATTCTGCACTCACCCAGAAATGACTGCACCTTTGAAACAGGTTAACCTTCTTATGTCTTTTTCTTCCCCCTTGTAACATGGTTTTCACTTGAAAAACCTCGCAGATTAATTTAAAAGTAATAAAAATTAAACAGAAGTCATTGTTCTTCCTAGCCTTATGAAATGGAGTTTCCATCGTGGGTTTTTTTAAAAAGAGGAAATGCATCATTAAAGTCGTTGCATTATTTATCAGGGAAGCTAATGAAATCATAACTACAGTAACTGATGCACACGGCCCAGTGCTTGTTTGAAACACTGCCTATAAAACCCGGTTAATCACCATGGGACCAGTGCTTTTTATACCTCCTCTCATGAAACCAAAACCATTGCAGGATTTGTATAAGGGCTTCGAAACTCTTGACTCTCATCAAAGTTCTTACAGTCCCGGTTACTGGCTGTTGATGAAATTTGGTCAAGCATTTGCTAACACGGGCAGGACTGATGACAGATTTTCATAGGATTTCAGAAGATTTTTAGAAGACTGCCTCCTGTCTTAACTATCTTAACACTGTCTTTGGTTGCAATGGTACCTGTTAGTTGATTAATCTTTGCACCTGCCTGCATCAGCTGTTTTCACAGAGATAAAGACTGTAATAGTCCAGATGGAAGAATCCATGACAAATACGTAGGGCAGCATGCAATTTTCCACAGGAGGAAGTTGGAGCCAAGGAGGCAAGGGACTTGCTGAGAGGAGGGTGAAGTCCCAGATCCTGCCTGGCCACTTCATAGCTCCCTCGTGGAAGCTTAGCATACTGTGGGACCTGGGTTTGCAGGTTCTGAAGAGGTTGGGAGTTCCAGGGCTGAAAGACAATTAGATTCTTGAGTTGTTCCAGGGTCTGACGTGCTCCTGGGACAGCTGCAAATCCATCCTTTGTGCATCCTGTGGCCACACCCCATTGCATCCATGGTCCCTGCTGATCCGTGTGCCAGCATCTCTGGTTTCCTCCCTCTCTGACTCATCCTCTTTTCCCCCAACACCTCCTTGCATTGAAGAGCATGTGACCTGACGGGTGGACTTTGATGGACACACCAGAGACCCTGCGAAGAGTTCTGAGGCAAGTGCTGGTGGGCTCTGTAGCACCCCCTGAGGCCATCTGGTGGTCATGGCTGAGGTACAAGCTCGGGCCTTGATGTTCTCCAGCTAACGTGACTGGTGGCCTTACAGAGACAAGGTCAGGACATTGACATTCACTGTTCCAGCTGACAGGACCTGAATAATAGGCTAAAATGCACCCAATCCTCTATAGCCTCTTTGCCTTTTTCTAGTTCATTTAAAGAGTTATTTATTTTCATTTTATTTGAAAGGCAGAGAGAGATCTTCCATCTGCTTCCATTTCCCAAATTCTGCAACATTCTGGAATGGGCCAGGTTGACGTCAGGACCTTGGATTTCCAAGGCTGTTAGGAACCTGAGAACTTAAACCATCATCCACTGCCTCCCAGGGCGCACTAGCGGGAAGCTGAATTGGAAGTGGTACAGCTGGGAACTCAAGCCAGAGATATGCGATGCACGTGTCCAAAGCAGGGACTTAACCACCGGGCCAAATACCCAGCCTTTTAAGTCTATTTTAGCTTATGGCTTACTCCAGCTAATTCTAGGCTTTTGGGATTGTACACGCAGCTGCTCCTCCCACCCTGTCTCCCTCTTCCATCCTTTAGAAATTGCTTCATGCAGTGGCTCATGGAGTTGTCTCCATATCACACCATCCACCCCATGGACCAGATGTCTGGTCCTGGGGTGGATGTTTGACACATGCTGAGCCAAGGAAGACCTTCCTGGGGCATTTGGATTTAGGATTATTTTAGCATCCGTCTCCCACGATGACGGATGAACTGCAGGTGTAATATTTGAGAGCTATTTTAGTTTGCACTGGAAGCCACTGCATACACGTTGCCTTTAGAGAAGCTTGGCTTATGGTGCTGCCTGATTTTACACGCCAGGACATTTCCTTTGATGCTTTAGATGTTAACTGGGGCTTTGTCACACATTCACAAAGAGCCCATAAATTGGTCTCTCTCTCTTTCTCTCTTTCCAAAGTACAGGTTTAAAAAGCTTCTAATTTATTTTCATTTCATTTGAAAGGCAGAGAGAGAGAGAGAGAGAGAGAGAGAATTTTTTTCGGGTGGTTTATTCCCCAATGCCTGCAACTCCACAGCTGGGCCAGGTTGAAGCCAGGAGCCAGGAGCTCAATCTAGGTCTCCCACGTGGGTAATAAGATCCCAGTTACTTGAGTCACCACCTGCTGCCTCTCAGTGCAAGCATTAGCAGGAAACTGGAATTCAAAGTGCAGCCAGGACTTGAACCCAGGCAAGACAAAATGGGACCTAAGTGTCCCAAGTGCTGTTTTGACCCTTGCATCAAATGCCCACCCTGGTTGATGTCTTTATTATTCACAGGTGCATGCCTATATGAGGGGAGCTCAAAAACGTTTGTGGAAAAATGAAATTAAAGTATAAGTTCATTTTGGACAAAATGAATGAGCACTTTGCATGAACTTTTTGAAGACCCCCTCATATGAATAGATTTCAAAATTTGTTGCACCAAAATAAACTTATCATTAATTCCATTTTCCAAGAACATTTTGGGGGCCCCTAGAATTAAAAAGTGGTTCTTGGGGCTGGCACTGTGGCACAGTGGGTAAAGCCACCACCTGCAGCGCCAGCATCCCATATGGGTGCTGGTTCAAGTCCCGGCTGCTCGATTTCTGATCCTGCTCTCTGCTGTGGCCTGGGAAAGCAGTAGAAGATGGCCCAAGTCCTTGGGCCCCTGCACCCACATGGGACACCCAGAAGAAGCTCCTGGCTCCTGGCTTTGGATTGGCTCAATTCCAGCCATTGCTGTCATCTGGGGAGTGAACCAGCAGAAGGAAGACCTCTCTCTCCCTCTCTCTCTCTGCGTAACTCTGACTTTCAAATAAAAAATAAATCTATAAAAAATGGTTGTAAATTATCCAGTGTCTGGATAAGTTTTCTCTTTCCCATCATTTTTGTTTTTAGATTTATTTTATTTATTTGAAAGGCAGAGTAAGGCGGGGCGAGACAGAGAGGAAGAATCTTCCATCTGCTGGTACACTCTACAAATGGCTGCAATGGCCAGGGCTGGGCCAGACTGAAGCCAGGAGTCTGGAGCTTCTTCCAGGTCTCCCATGTGAGTACAGAGGCCCAAGGACCTGGGCCATCCTCCACTGCTATCCCAGGCCACAGCAGAGAGCTGGATCAGAAAAGAAGCAGCCAGGACTAGAACCAGCACCCATATGGGATGCCGGCACTTCAGGCCAGGCCTTTAACATGCTGTGCCACAGCGCCAGCCCCAGAACCCCCACCCCATCCCAGTTTTTAACAGCTATTTAAGTTTAGATGGATTAAAAGCAACAGGTGAGGAGGAAAGTGGGATGAGCCATAGGAGGTAAGATCCTGCTAGGGATCTGTGAACCAGGAATGATGTAATATATCAGTTGCTGCATGGTGTATTTATGGCTTGTTGCTATTTCCCAAAGAGAGGGAAGATGGACTGTGCTCTTGAGACAGGTACATGAGGGGAGAGGGAACGGACTGAGGGAAGTGTGGAGTTCTTAGAAATAAGGAGGGGAGACAAATATGAGGGGGACGATTTGCACTGCCTCACTCTGAGGGAAGCTGGTTTACTTTTCCTAAGACGATCAGTTTGCACATGCACAGCACTGCTCAAGGTTTATGATAAATACCAGCGTGCACCACTCACCATCCCTTGGGTACGAGAGATTTAGAACAGGGAATCACATGGGCCAGAAGGGATGGGAGACAGACTTCACTGAGCTCTAGTGGCGTTGGTGAGAAGCTGATCCCCTGTATTGGAACTGGGCCAGCATCCAGAAATGAATGAACTCGCAGCTCTTTGGTCCAAGGTGATGATAACATCACTCTGTCGGCTCCGATGATACGAGGGAGACCTGAGCATCGTTTCAATACCCGTTCTCTCCGCGCATGCTTCTTCCACTATGGTGCATGCTTGCTCTTGGAATCCTCAAACTCGCTGTGTCCGGGCTAAGATGTTTCCTGCGAGACCTGCATCCAGCCCGTCTCTCCCACATATTCCGCAGTCACCTTCCCACTTGCCCGTCGCTCCTGACCCACAGCCTAAGTGATGAGCAAGGGGTTCTGTCCCCACTGAGACTTCAGAGAAGGCAGACGATGGCGCCTCTTTCTGATGCTATTCCCATCTCCCTCCACCCCGCATTTCCGACTTGGACCCATAGCTTTTCCAGGTGCTGCCTTGGTCTGCTACATCCTCTCCCATCTCTCCTCACTGGTTCACATCTCTGAAGCCTTGAGAATGTCAAGTTGCTCAGAAAGACCAGTTTCAACTGGGCTTGTATCAGACCTAGGGACTTTAAGTAAATCTTGAATATAGTAGATGCAAACTTCACAATTCAAGTTCCAATATATAAAATAGAGTGTTCTTCAAGTAACAGAAAGGATCCTGCTCAATATAAGCTTCTATCTTTCCTGACACAAGAGACACGATCTCATAACTTCCCAGTAAACTCAGTGAACTTTCAGAATTCCTCAATCACTTCTGGTGAAAAATTTGGCTGCATTTCAGATTTGTTTTTCCTCACTACACTTCAGGTTGCTGTTAAATGTTATGGGGGTGGGTGACACAAATGCCACCTGACTGCTTCTTGGTCCCTATCTAATAAGGTCCTTTGCCTCTGTCCCCTGAGATACACCCTGTATTTTCTGGTCCCCAAATTCAGCTGTCTCTGCTGAGCGGTGCAGGCTTATGTTGGTCACGTCATTGGTGGATGGTCGAAAGGGAAGAGACTCCAGTTCTGAGTCATACATCTACTTCCCAATGCTCTTATCTTTATTATTGAAACCCTAGTTTTTGAATTTGACACTTGAAAACTCAATGTCTTTTTCTATTTTAGATCTTATTTATTTATTTGAGGGGTAGAGTTACAGAGAGAGGGAGAGACAGAAAGAAAAGGTCTTCTATCAGCTGGTTCACTCCCCAAATGGTCACAATGGCTGGAGCTGTGCCGATCCAAAGCCAGGAGTCAGGAGCTTCTTTCAGGTCTCCCACACAGGTGCAGGGGCCCAAGGACTTGGGCCATCTTCCACTGCTTTCCCAGGCCACAGCAGAGAGCTGGATCAGAAGAGGAATAGCCGGGACTCGAACCAATGCCCATATGAGATGCTGGTGCTACAGGTGGAATCTTCGCCTATGCCACAGCGCTGGCCCCATATAACTCAATGTCTTTATTCTTTGATTTCTTTTTGACCCTCAATGCCTTTCTTACCTCATCCTTTACTCTTTGCAGCCATAGAGAGGGATAACAGAGAAGAAGAAAGGAGAGTTCCTCTTAGTTAATATCTTTAAATGTCAACTTTCCAAGTAAGGCAAATTCTTCTATCATCTATATTTTTAAATGTAAAAAAAGAAGAAATTGCTAAAGATGTTTTAGCCTAAGCTTAAACAAAGTTGTTGTGCAGAATACCCCCATTTCCTTCTAAGAACCAGTAGGGTGAGGGTAGGTGTGGGAGGGAATTGGGAAGGATAAGCTACAGTGACCCAATGTGTGCTGACGGTCGCAGCCATGATAGAAATCAAGAATTTCTTCACTGATAAGTGCGAATAGGATGGGATCACTTCCACAAGTGGAAGCCTAGGCCAAGATGCCAAAATTAATAATTTGGGGAATTATCCAATTTGAGGATGGATTGCTTCCAACAGACGTCAGAAGTTCTCCACTCTGGGAAGAAGCATGTCATAGCTACCCTCATGATCTGTCACTGGTAGGTAGAGCTCTGTGATGCTGCTAAGTCTCTAGGCTCCTGTCCACGTTTACTTGTGTGGTTTTTTTGTTTGTTTGTTTTGTTTTGTTTTGTTTGACAGGCAGAGTGGATAGTGAGAGAGAGAGACAGAGAGAAAGGTCTTCCTTTTGCCATTGGTTCACCCTCCAATGGCCGCCGCGGCTGGCACGCTGCAGCCGGCGCACCGCGCTGATCCGATGGCAGGAGCCAGGTGCTTCTCCTGGTCTCCCATGGGGTGCAGGGCCCAAGCACTTGGGCCATCCTCCACTGCACTCCCTGGCCACAGCAGAGAGCTGGCCTGGAAGAGGAGCAACCGGGACAGAATCCGGCACCCCGACCGGGACTAGAACCTGGTGTGCCGACGCCGACGCCGCAGGCGGAGGATTAGCTTAGTGAGCCGCGGCGCCGGCCAACCACATCTACTTGTGGTCATACCTCTCAGCTGCCTGTCGCAGCACTGGTGAGTTGCAGCTTCTTTTGCTCCTTGCGTGATCCATTTGAACTTGATTTTGGCTCCCAGAAGAGAGTGTTGAGCAGACTTTCTTTTGGATATCAGCGTTTTAAAATCCAAAGGCTTATAATATTCCTCTGGCTGAAGGATCTGTCTTATACAGCTATAATTTCCTCCTAGTTTTTGTAGTCTGCAAAATCAGAACAGAAATCCTATTGCTTTACCATGGAGATAGGAGGAGTGGATCATATTTAGGGATAAAAGGAATGGTTAATTCTAAATGAGTGGGAGGGGAAGGGAGAAAGGGTCCTGGTCAAATCAGGGGAGGTGAGGTGAGTGTCTGCAGGAAACCAATTAAATGATCTGGGGTGAGGTTTGGGATGAAATCCTTTCTACACCTTTCCCTCTCCAGCCCTCCTACCCCAATAATATCTGATGGCCAGAGCTGAGCTGATCCGAAGCCAGGAGCCAGGAGCTTCCTCCAGGTCTTCCATGGGGGTGTAGAGGCCCAAGAGAGTGGGCCATCTTCTACTGCTATCCCAGGGCATAGCAGAGAGCTGGATAGGAAGTGGAGCAGCCAGGACTTGAACCAGCACACATATGGGATGCCAGCACCACAGGTGAGGATTAACCTACTGCGTGTGTCACAGTGCTGGCCCTTCATAGTAAATTGTGTTTGGAAGCTGTGTTAACACATCTGATCTCACCCTGGAAGTAAAGCTATATTTATTTACTGTGCTTTCATGCTTGTATCTAATCTATTGGGCTGGTCTTGTTGCACAAGAATGTAGCACATCCCCAAACTGTATGCTAAACACCAGCCCTGCCAGCTGTTGAAGGGGCAGGTGCAGTAGTAGCAAAACACTCGTCTACTGGCCACAGAACCTGACTTTGGGTGATATAAACGGGAAAAGAAGGGCAGACAAACTCAACGTCTTGATGGAGAACAGGTTAGAAAAATGGGGTGATCCACAAATGGGGACAGTGTGCTGGGGACATTACCACAAGCTGTAGACACCTAACACTTCCTTGTGACACCGGTCGTTCTGAACTCTCAAACTTGTGCCTCTGTTGGACAAGGCTCTTAGACCGAATCTGTCCCTTCTCTGCTGCTTTCCCCAGGGTCGGAGCTGCGGGTTGCAGGAGGGAGCATCGAACCAGTCCTGGTTAGAGTGCGTGAGGCTCCGGTGCCACAGAGTGAGGCAGGATGCCTCTCTGCCTTTCGATCTGTAATGAGAGCTGGGTCTGGCCTCCGAGTAAGAGTCAAGCAGTTGGGATTTTTCCATACCTAGGGAAGTCCTTCCAATGCCCAGCAGCCCAAAACCAAGGAATGGGAATGGGACATTCCATGGCAAAATGTCCCAGGGTCAGTCAATTTTGGGAAATGCCAGCTGTCACATGGTTGCTTCTGACAGGGCTGCTGATGACAGGTGTGGAGTTCTAGGAAGCAAGGAGGGAGCCCCTCCCCTCGTTGTCATCCCGTGTGGGTGATCCAGGGAGCATGTTGTAGGAGTCGCCACTTCAAAGCCAGAAGACTTTTTCCCACAGTTAGCCTCAGCAAACCAGTCTGGTTACAGACACACGCCCTATTTCCAGGCATGCAGACTAGAGCCACAGTTTTGAAAACTGTGAGGCTCTCCGTGGCTTCATGTTTGCTGTCTTTTTCACCGCGCATGTTAAGAGTACTGTTTTCTGTTAGCAGCCCTCACCCCCGGGGCTTCCCTTCTTGGGTTTGCAGGCTTGGGTTAGCCCTTTCAGATGCATTGGCACCACTCGCTTTTCCTAACTGCAGCATCTCCATTTGTTTCTGGCACGTTGTCCAACATGCCTGAACAAGTCAGTGCAGCTTTGGAAAATGTCTACGAGAATAACTTACGGCCGGGAGACCCTACATAGAATAGAGATGGAAGCTGCCAAGATTCAAAGTCTCTGATAACTCAAAACAAATGTCCTGCTTACTTTCATAGCACTGCAACGTAGGAACACATAATTCAACAGCCAAACAATAGTTGGCCTTGAAGCCATGTTCAACATAGAAACTTGCTCCTATCTGCACTCTAAGATGATGTCTACACTTCAGGTCAGAGTCGCATTTTATTTGAAAGTTGCCAAGCTTCAGAGTGTATCTTCACATGCAAGCCCAAGGCCCAGTTCTCTAAGCGGTAGAGGTAAATACAAGCACCTGGCTCCTGCCATCGGATCAGCGCAGTGTGCTGGCAGAAGCGCGCCGGCCGAGGCGGCCATTGGAGGGTGAACCAACGGCAAAGGAAGACCTTTCTCTCTCTCTGTCTCTCTCTCTCTCACTGTCCACTCTGCCTGTCAAAAAAAAAAAAAAAAAAAAAAAAAAAAAAAAACCACAAATTTTGTGCTTGATTTCAATTGGCAGTGACTGTTGAGTTGTAAAAGAAAAAGAATCGTGCTATAATCCTTCTTTCTTCAGACCACCTTTTAAAACTCTTTTTTTGTACTATTAAACTCTCATAAAATACATAACTAGAGTAATTCTTCCAGAAAATATTTTTATTGGGCCTACTATCTGCTAGACCTTACCCTAAATATGAGACATAAAACAAATGAATAATACGTCTTCCATGACTTTGAGGAGCTTACATTTAACTTGTGGATTTGTGTATTTATCTTATTTATTTATTATTAAGAATCATTTATTTGAGGCACACTATATTCCACACATTGTGCTAGGAGCTCAAGCTAAGGCAGTGAACAAGAATATAAAGGTTTCTATTTTTTAGAACATAGATCATAGATCTAGATCTGACACTGAACCACACATGGTAGAATTATTTATGGAACCATGCTTGTGATTAGAGAGAGCCCCAAAGGAAAAGTCCAGAAGGCTCTCAGTATGTTTTAGAACACTCTTTTTTTTTTTCCTGAAAGTGACCTATGAGCCATAGTTTGAAGGATAAGCAGAAATAAATATTATGAAAAGAGAGAGAGTGTAAAGATAGAATTTGGGAGTGGAAGAATTTTATTCTGGAACCAGAAGAGTGACCCAAAGTGAGTGGAGAAGTGACTGGGCGCTATGGGAGGTTGTTGGTTTTCATGCTCAGATAGGAGAGTGTGGAGGAGACTTCACCATAATCAGACATCCACTTTAGAAAGACCACTCTGCCCTGAGTGTGAATGGTTTGGAGGGGGCAATGATAGATGTAGAAATGGCACCTGAGAAGTAATTTCATTTATCAAGGTGGAAGCCATGGTAGGTAGAAGAGACAGTGGTATGAGGTGTACATACGTAGATGTGTAGAGGAGTCTTAATTAACAAGACTTGATTGGATAAGAGAGGTATTTCGGAGAAAGAAAGGTAAATTGTCCAATGCACTAGGATGGGCCAAATGCCAGGAGGGATTACAGAGATGTGTGACCAGTCTTTGGGTGTCAGCAAAGGCACATAGTTAGAAGCACATAATCTCTAATGATATGGAGTTCGTGTGAAGAGACTAGAGGTAATACTGAAAAATAATCTCACAATCAAGGTAGTAAATACCAAGCATCACGTAGGTGTTGATGGCTCAGGTAAGGATAAGGGTAGCCAGAAAGGCTTAGTGAAGCAGGCAGCATCAGGTAACTTGGGCCATCTACCACTGCTTTTCCAGGTGCATTAGCAGGGAGCTGGATCAGAAGAGGAGCAGCCAGGACTTGGGCAATCGCCCATATGGGATGCTGGGCCTACAAGCAAAGGCTTAATCTTCTACACCACAGCACCACCCCCAAGAATGATAGTGTTTTAAGATAATAATTCCATACCTTCTCCACTTCCCTCAAATTTCTCCCGAGTATCCCCCAGCCTTACCAGCAGCGAATTATCTAGCTTCAGGCTTTGTCCCACAGATTTTATATGAGAGAAGGCATATGGGCCTTCCCATTACTGGCATTGTTAATGCTCCATCTTCTCCAATGTCCCTCCAGATGGAGGGGAATGTGTCCCTGCTCCAAGCAATGGCTACTGTGAACTTTACTGCTGTGAGTCTGCCTGCCTTTTGTGGGACTTTGTGCTGCTAGCTGTTCCCTCTACCTTCTCTTGTGTCTTCAAGCCCTCCCTCATTCCTGCAACCTACAAAACACTCTAGTAGCTCCCTCCTTGAAAGAAGCAAATAAATATAGAAAACTAAAAAGGGGGTGCTGCTATGGTCGGGCTGTTTGTGTGCTTCTCAAAATGTCTCTGTTGAAACCAAATTGCCATTGTGATGGCATTGAGTGCTGGGAGGTGATTAGGTCCTTAGAACTCATGAATAGAATTAGCACCCTTAGAAAAGAGACCCTAGGGTGTTCCCTTGCCCCTTCCCCCACATGAGGCACCATCTGTGAGACAGCAGGTGTTCACCAGGCACCAGATCAGTGATCCGTGCCTTGATGCTGGATGGCCAAGCCTCCAGGGCTCTGAAGAATAAGCTTCTGTTATTTATAAGCCACGTGGTGTGTGGTGATTCATCATGGAAGCTTGAACACACCAAGATGGCATTCTCCACTTTCCATTTCAAGTCTTTCACTTCCTGTTCACTCTGCCTTTCAACTCGTCACTTCCTGTTCACCCCACCTTTCAACTGCATCATTTCCTATTTATCCTGCCTTTCAACTCACTTCCTGTTTACTCTGGCTTTCAACTCTATCACTTCCTGTTCACCCTGCCTTTTAGAGAACCAGGCTCTGCTTCCCATCAAACAGGAGCAGTTCTTGCTAGGGTCCTCAGTTGCTTCCACATTGTGAAATTCAGTAGTCATTTCTGAGTCATCACTGAACCTCTCAGAAGGTTTTGACAAAGTCCACTCTCCCTTTGTTATAGGAGCACTTCCTCCTCTCGGCTTTTTGAACATCTCAACTCCTGATTTGTCTCCTGCCTCTTGGGTTACTCCTTTCAGTTCCCTTTTGGCTACTTTCTTTCTTTTTGATTTATGTATGTCATAGTAGCTCAAAGCTTCTCCCCTGTGTGAAGTCACCTCTTGGGGACCTCATTCAGTTCTGGAGTTTTGATTACTTATCATTGATACATTCACAATGCCCATGCCTCCTTCTTCAACCCCGACGTTACTCCTCAAACCCAGTCTTGTATATCCACCTAGGTCTTCCAAAGCTCTAAGTCTGCATCAGAGGAAATCCACACTTTATTCAAAATATCACACTTACATCATCCCAAAGCTGGGTCCACCCTACCAGGATTCCCCATTTCAACAAATGGCTCCGTGATGGGCTCATGTACCATACTTGAGTCATTCCTGGTCCCGGCTTTTCCTTTCCCATTCTTCCCCAACAATTCATATGTTAGGGGATTCTCTCAGTTCTTCTTGCAAAGTACAACTTGCACAGTTTTGCAGACTGATTCCTTCCGTAAGCCACCATCTCCTCCCAACTGCATTGCTAAAGGGGCTTTCTGATCCCTGGTCTGTTTTCCGTGTTTCCCCTACAATCCAGTCTCCATCAAGCAACTAGGGTGGCACTTTAAAGATGCAAATTGATCCCACAGCACCCTTCACAGACTTATAACAGCACAAAGAGAATTAAAACCAGAAATTTCCTTACTATAAATGTTCTAGGCAATCTACGATACGTTTTTGTCCTAACACTCCATTGTATCTCATTCTGTTTGGCTTTTCACTAAATGAGTTTCTGTGCCTTGAATGGGCCACATTCATGTCTGCCTCAGAATCTTTGTCTTTGCTGTCCTCATTGGCTTGGCCTGTTCTTTCCCTCGCTTCGTTCATGGATGGCTTCTCATCAAAGAGCCCATCCTCAGAGAACACATCTTCAGCCATCTGCACAGAGCAGTGCTTCATCCTGTTATTTTTTTTTTAAAGATTTATTTTATTTATTTGAAAGACAGGGCTGGCACCGCGGCTCACTAGGCTAATCCTCCACCTTGCGGCGCCGGCACACCAGGTTCTAGTCCCGGTCGGGGCGCCGGATTCTGTCCTGGTTGCCCCTCTTCCAGGCCAGCTCTCTGCTGTGGCCAGGGAGTGCAGTGGAGGATGGCCCAAGTGCTTGGGCCCTGCACCCCATGGGAGACCAGGAGAAGCACCTGGCTCCTGCCTTCGGATCAGCGTGGTGCGCTGGCCGCAGCGTGCTGGTCGCGGCGGCCATTGGAGGGTGAACCAATGGCAAAAGGAAGACCTTTCTCTCTGTCTCTCTCTCCTCTTGCTGTCCACTCTGCCTGTAAAAAAAAAAAAAAAAAAAAAAAAACAAAAAAAAACAAAAAAAAACAAAAACAGAGTTACAGAGAGAGGTAGAGCCTCCTCTGGATCTCCCACATGGGTGCAGGGGCCCAAGGACCTGGGCCATCCTCCACCACCACCCCCGCCCCCAGGCCATAGCAGAGAGCTGGACTGGAAGAGGAGCAGCTGGGACTAGAACTGGCACCTACATGGGATGCTGGTGCCCTAGGCCAGGGCCTTAACCTGTTGCGCCACAGCGCCAGCCCCTCATCCTGTTATTACCCACAATATGCACCTGTGTATGTACCCCAGGTTGTTTACCAGAATGCACATTTGTCCCCTCGGTTACGTCTGCCCTGCCTTTCAGGATCAAATTCCATGACAGGAAGCACCAGTGCATTGCCCTTTGCACCCAGTGGGGTCTCAGTAAGTACCTGTTGCATGAACAGAGGGTACCGAGGGTGCTAAACCAGGTGAAACAGGGGAGCGTAGACCAGAGATAAGAGCAGATCCCAGAACAGGATCTAAGCCGGGGCTCTGTTTGGGCTTGTCAGACAATTCCCAGTTCCCACCCAACAGTCAGCACATGGGAAACAGCAGCAGAATCTTTTACAGAGTCTACACCTTCAGAGGCCCCAGGGTAAGACTCCCCTTGGAATACAGTTTGGCCAAATTTTTGAGTATTCAAAGTGTGAACATTTACCATGCTGAAAATACTTCTCGAAGGAACTGTTCTATGAGATGTCTTCACTTTCATGCTCAATTTTCCCATCTATCTTTGAGTTAATGCCTAACACTGGGTTTTCCCAGACACTGTGTGAGAGGAGGACACATATCCGGGCTGTGGGGTAAGGAGAGAATCTGAGGGCACCTTCTCCCATGGTTGCAGCTGCCTCCGCTAGGAAGCACACGCCCTGTGTCCCCGCTCTGGGGCGTGGCTCATCCTTGGCCTCTAGGTCTCCCATGCTGGTGAAAGACAGGGAACAAATTCTATACTCAAGACTGGAGGCTACCCCAGCTCTAAAGAAACCCTGCCATCGTCTGGACTTGTTTTCTGAGAATACACCGGGAACGATTCAAAGATAGAGACTTGCTGGGCGGTAAACCCTCCAGAGCCTGCCAGCTTGTTGACCACGCCCACAGACTATGGAACCAAGCTGCTTAGATTTTTAGATTTGCATCTCAGCACTTCTACTCGGTAAAAAGGTGACTTTGTGCAAGTTACGCCACCTCTGCATACCTTCACCTGAGAGAGAGAAACGATGGTAACTGTACCTGCTCTAGGAAGCTATGCTGCAAGGCTTCAGTGAGATAATAGAGTGAGTGCTTCGTGAGTATAATCACTCACTGTTGCTGCTCGTGTTGTAGGCTGAGCGTACCCAGGAATGCCCATCCATAGCCCTTTCCACTGAGCATGGTTCTCTCTCTCTCTCTCTTTCTCCTTTTAAGATAGATTAAAAAATGGCTGGCGCCGCAGCTCACGAGGCTAATCCTCTGCCTGCGGCACCGGCACTCTGGGTTCTAGTCCCAGCTGGGGAGCCAGATTCTGTCCTGGTCGCTCCTTTCAACCCTTGCTTTCAAACTCAGCATGCATACTTTCTGAGTCCCTATCTTCTCTCTCCTCTGAACTGGTTCCTCAACCGTCTTTACTTGAGTTCCACACTCTGCTCATGACCAATGACTTTGTTGGACTGACTTTCTTGCCCATGATCTTGAATGTTCTCAGATATGCCATTTTATTTTTTAATCTATCTTTTATTTATTTATTTTGACAGGCAGAGTTAGACGGTGAGAGAGAGAGAGACAGTGAGAAAGGTCTTCCTTCCGTTGGTTCACCCTGCAAATGGCCGCTACGGCCAGTGCACTGTGCTGATCCAAAGCCAGGAGCCAGGTGCTTCCTCCTGGCCTCCCATGGGGTGCAGGGCCCAAGGGCCTGGGCCATCCTCCACTGCACTCCCGGGCCACAGCAGAGAGCTGGCCTGGAAGAGGGGCAACCGGGACAGAATCCGGCTGGGACTAGAATCTGGAGTGCTGGTGCCACAGGCAGAGGATTAGCCTAGTGAGCTGCAGCGCCAGCCATTTTTTAATCTATCTTAAAAGGAGAGAGAGAGAGAAAGAGAGAGAGAGGAGAGAGAGAGAGAGAGATTGAGAGACATTGGTTCACTCTTCAATTGCTTGCAACATCCGCGGCTGGCCCAGGCTGCAGACGGGAGCCAGGAACTCAACCCAGGTCCGCTATGTGGGTAGACAGGACCCAGGTACTTGAGCCATCACTGCTGCCGCACAGAGTCCATGCTGATAGGAAGCTGGAATTGGGAGTGGAGCCAGGACTTGAACCCAGGTACTCAGATATGCGATGTGGGTATCTAAGCAGCATCTTAATCTCTGTGGCAAATGCCCACTCCCAGGAACATGACTTTTGCACATGGCAGGGAAGAGACATGACACTTCTGCCTCCTGCCTGCCCCTCTGGGGCCATGGGGGCACGCGATTTCCTGATGCGAGAGGACCCGAGTCCTCTACCCCATGTGGGGGCTTTCATCACTGCCTTCTGTCTTTAGTACTGAGTGCTGCCATGTGTTGGGGTGGGAAATGGCCTGGACAGAGGGCCCGAAGCCACCCAGTCGGTACCGGAAGGAGACAGAGGGAGTGTTTAAGCTTCTCAACACAGCCTTTTGTGGTCTTGGCTTCTTTCTGTCTTGTGCCTCACTGTTGACAGAGTTTGGGTGTGGCCTTGTCTGGGGTTAGACTCATTAGATTCTTACACATAATTGGAACCAGAGTGTGGATTCGCTGCCTTTGGTTGAGTTATGAGTCCATATTCACGCCCTAACTGCAGGGCACTTCCTGGTGTACCTTCCTAGTACACGTTCTCTCAGCCTCTCCCGGGAATCCATGCTCTCCCTTGCTGTTGAGATGTTCACGGCTTTCCAGTGGTCTCCAAGCTTCCTCAGTCTGTTCTGTGTTTCCATGTAAAACTTCATATTTTTCTAGAAGAGTAGCCCTCCGCCGACCCTCTCGGCTGTCAGTGGCCGGGAGGTAGCATTGCTGGTGATAATTAAAGGCAAGTGAGCCGTGCTCTCCAGGAGATGGGCTGCACCTTGCGGCGGCCACACGGCAAAGCAGGCGTGGCAGGGGCTTCCGAGTGCTCTCAGCAATGTCGCGTCACCGACACACAAGGGGAGAACACACGAGGCGCGCCTTCCAGCGCCCACCGGCTGCAGGCGGCCGGCAGATGCGGGGATACTGAGTCCCGGGTTTGGGTTCCCACGCTGGCTCCGTGAACGTTCTTAGTTCTACGCCACTGCTGTCCTTCTAAAAATTTCCTGGCACTCCTAGAAGCCAGGAAAGATTGATTGCCTTCCACACAAGAATGTTGGTTTGTATCGTTGAGTCCTTTATTTAATTACAACAACACATTGTTTCAATTAAAAGTTTGCTTTTGACAAAAATAACCATTTAAAGGAAGAGGAAAATGTGGGAAACTAGACAAAGTTCTGACAAACTGAAAACCCTCCACTTCCTCCTCTTCCTAAAATAACAACGACAACTATAGCCCTTGTGAGTCTCTCTCCTTCCCCCGTTCAATTTGTTGATGCTGCCCTGTCAAAGGGCGGCTTCTCCACTCCCTCTCTTGACTGAAATCTAAAAGAAAACTCTTGCTACAAAGTCAAGGCAGGTGATCCATCAGGGCCCTCTAGGGCTCCAAGATGTGCGTTCAGAGTCGGGACCCGGAATCTGACTTTATACCCAGAGCGTGCTGATGTTTTTAGGGGTGGGTATTTGGGCACAGAGATCGAGATGCCTCTTGGCATGTCTGTATCTCACATCAGAGTGCTGGGTTCAAGCCCGGCTCTTCCACTGCTGACTCAGTTTCCTGTTAATACACCATTCAGGGAGATAGCAAAGGATGGCCCAAGTGCTGGGCTCCTGCCACCCACGCCGGAGACCTGGGTGGAGTTCTTGGCTCTCAGCTTCTTCTGAATCAGTTCCAGTTCCTGTAGGCATTTGGGACTGAAGCAGTGGATGGAAGATCTCGCTCAGTCTCTCTCCCTCTCTGTCTCTCCCTCTCTCCCTTCCCCATATCCCATACCCCTGTCACCTTGCCTTCCAAAGAAATGAAAATAAATGAATAAAATCTTTTGTTGACTGTCCTTTCATTGGACAATTTCCTTTGCATAGGACCAGCCCTTAACATCTTGTTCTGTGGCTGTCAGGTTTCCTGCTATATTGAAGGTGTAAGAGCTAACGGTACCTGAGAGATTGTGGTATGCCAGCACTTTCGGTGTTCAATCTGTCCCAACCCGAGCCAGTCTCGAAGTGCTGGAAAAAGGATTCGCTCTCATGCAGCCCTGTTCGCTCTGGGATCCAAGCTCGCAGAGTTGGTGACATGGACTAGTGAGGATGGCTGACAGTGTGTGTGTTCAGCACATTGAATGCATTGACTCACAACAATAGCACAAGGTCCTCTGACTGCTTCGATGTTACAAAGGAGAAACTTTTTCAGAATGATGCAATTTTCCCAAGGTCACAAAAGCTACCAGATGGCAAAAGCCCGGATGGGAGCCCTGGCTCAAAGCACATGGTATTGATCACTCTACTAAACACCAATGTTAGTCCTGTGAGTGTAGGGACTGGGCCTTACACGGTGCCAGGCAGGTAGTAGGCACACATAGGCTATTAAAAACATTTATTTTTCATTTTATTTGAGAAGCAGAAGAAGCAGAAGACCGTCCACTGGTCTACTCAGATGTCCAGAATAGCTAATCATGGACCAGACTGCTTCCAAGAGCTGGGAATTCAATACAGATCTCCCACGTGGGTAGCAGGGACCCAAGTACTGGAGCCATCACTGCTGTCTCCCAGGGCGCACATTGGCAAGAAGCTGGAATCAACAGCTAAGCCAGAACTTGACCCCTAGGCATCCGAAATGGTGACTCAACCACCACACCAACGTGCCCACCCTACTCCCATGATTTTGCGATGTTTTGTCAGTGAAATTAAGCAGATGAATGAGTGCATCGAATTAAGAAAGGATGAATGAATCATGCGTGTGATACCAAGCCTGTGGTCTTGGTTTTCTCCTGGAAGACTGTGTCAGGGATTCGGGCAGATGAATTGCACAGCCTGGCAAAGACTACAGGCAGTTGGGCTCTCCTTGGATGCAGAAAAGGAGTCAGAACTCTTAGACACCAGTCAGTCAATTTGCTTGGCTGGTAGGAATGAATGTTCGGTACCATCTCCTAGGACTAACCTCTGTGCAATGCACGCATTCACAGTAGCAATTCAGTTAGGAGCACCAGCTAAGCAAACAACAATACATTAGGACAATTGAGTAGTTTTTTTTTTTTTTTTTTTTTTTTTTTTTTTTTTTTTTTACAGGCAGAGTGGACAGTGAGAGAGAGAGACAGAGAGAAAGGTCTTTCTTTTGCCGTTGGTTCACCCTCCAATGGCCGCCGCGGCCGGCGTGCTGCGGCCCGCGCACCGCGCCTATCCGAAGGCAGGAGCCAGGAGCCAGGTGCTTCTCCTGGTCTCCCATGGGGTGCAGGGTCCAAGCACTTGGGCCATCCTCCACTGCACTCCTGGGCCACAGCAGAGAGCTGGCCTGGAAGAGGGGCAACTGGGACAGAATCTGGCACCCCGACCGGGACTAGAACCCGGTGTGCCGGCGCCGCTAGGCGGAGGATTAGCCTAGTGAGCCGCGGCGCCGGGGGAGTAGGTTTGTTTAATTCCAACTTTACCTATTATCCCTTACTACTACTGAATATTTATTTACTTAGCTTTTATTTGAAAGGCAAAGTGATAGAGAGAGAAAGGAAGACTCATACACAGATCTTCCATCCGTTGGTTCACTCCCCAGATGACGACAACAGCCAGGGCTGGGCCAGGCTGAAGCCAGGAGTCAGAAACTCCATCACCATCTTCCATGTGGGTATCAGAGGCCCAAGTACTTGGGCCATCTTCTACTGACTTTCCAGGTGCACTAGCAGAAAGCTTAGTCCAGAAGTGGAGCAGCCAGGACTTGAACAGATGCTCCGATATAAGATACTGGGCTCACAAGTGGCAGCTTAAACCATCATGCTACATTGGTGGCCTCCTACCACTAATTTTTTAAAAAATATTTATGTATTTATTTGTAAAGCAGAATTACAGAGAGGCAGAGATAGAGAGAGAAAGAGAGAGAGAGAGAGATCCCCTATCCACCAGTTCATTTCCCAAGTAGCCACAATGGCTGGATCTGTGCTGATCTGAAACCAGGACCCTGGAGCTTCCTCCAGGTCTCCAACATGGGTGCAGGAGCCCAAGGATTTGGACCATCTTCTACTGCTTTCCCAGGCCACAGCAGAGAGCTGGATCAGAAGTGGAGCAACCAGGACTGGAACCAGCACCATATGGGATGCTGGCACTGCAGGCTACCTGCTACACCACAGCGCCAGCTCCACTAATTTTTTTTAAATAAATATTTTTACCTTAGAATAGCTTTATATGTAGAGAAAATCTGAAAAATAATATAGAGGCTTCCTACACACACCTCTCTGATTCCCCTGTTGCAAGCAATTTGCTTACTGCTTACTGCACATGTGCCACAGCTCAGGAGTGACCATCGGCATCTATGAGTTAGACTCCTTGCTGGGTTCAGGTGTTACTCATTTCCATCAGCATACGCCGCCTGACCCAGGGTCAGGTGTTATCCATAATGGTCAGGTCTTCTCAGTCTCTGCCTGTGTGGGTTTCTCAGACGTGTTGTTGTCCATGATCTTGAGGACACTGAGAATGCTGGCTGGCAGGCATTCCGTAGGACGTCTTCCCTTTAGGGCAGGTCCATTGTTGTTCCCCTGGTTAGCCTAGGGCTTTGGGTTTGAGGAGGAGGGCCACAGAGGTGGGGGCATTTCTCATGACATAACATCAAGACTAACACTAAGTTGTACTATGCGAATTAACGGTAAAACTAGTATTCAAACAGTACTTTACACTTTGTGTGTCTGTATGGGTGCAAACTGTTGAAATCTTTACTTAGTATATACTAAATTGATCTTCTGTATATAAAGATAATTAAAAATGAATCTTAATGAAGAATGGGATGGAAGAGGCAGTGGGAGATGGGATGGTTTGCAGTTGAGAGGGTGGTTATGGGGGTAAAAACTGCTATAATCCAAAAGCTGTACTTTTGAAATTTATATTTATTAAATAAAAGTTTATAAAAAACAAACACTAAGGGACTGGTGCTGTGGCATAGCAGGTAAAGCTGCTGTCTGCTGTGCTGGCATCACATATGGGTGCCGGTTCAAGTCCTGGCTGCTCCACTTCCTATGCAGTGCCCTGCTAATGCTCCTGGGAAAGCAGAAGAAGATGGCCCAAGTCCTTGAGCCCCTGCACCTGTGTGGGAGACCCAGCAGAAGCTCTTGGCTCCTGGCTTCGGTCAGCACAGCTCCGTTCATTGCTGTCACCTGGGGAGTGAACCAGCGGATGCAAGACCTCTCTCTCTCTCTCTCTGCTTCTGTGTAACTCTGCCTTTCAAACAAACAATAAAATAAAAATAAAGAAAAAAAGAAAAAAGAGCTAAAGGTGCCAAGTCATTTCTTTTAAAAATTAAAATAAAGACTAACACCAAGTATTTTGAGCTAAATCTTTATTTCTTGTTTAAATCTTTAATTCTTTCATCTGAATAGCACCACACTCTTGGCATTCAGCTGAGTCTCATTGAAGACAACAAACTTCCTTGTTGACTTGTTCCGTCCTAAGTAAGTCTTTAATAGCAGTACATTTTTGCAAGGGAGCAGCTCTGCTTGCCCAGTTTGGCATGTCCTGGAGAAGGAAAGCTTGGCTGTGCTGATCAGGTGAGTGTGTTTTCCTGGTGATGGACAAACAGTGGTATTTCCAGCTCGCTTGCTTGCTTTCTTTTTTTTATTTAGAGAGAAAGTGGTGGGGAGGTGGGAGAGAGACATCAGTCCTATCCACTGGTTCACTCCCTAAATGCCCACAATGGCCAGAGATGGGCCAAGGTAGAAACTGGGAGGTGGGTACTCAATCCAGGTCCCCGTGTAGGAGGAAAGAAAGAAGCCAATTATTTGAACCAACACTGTTGTGTCTCAGGGTCTGCATTAGCAGGAAGCTAGAACTGGGAGCCAGAGCTGGGACTTGAACCCAGGTCCTCCAGTACAGTCTTGGACATCCAAACTGCTAAGCTAAAAGCCTGTACTCATGTCTAGTTCTGAACAGTGCAGTTGTCCCCCAAGGACTTGATGAATGCCACGAGGCAATGTCAATCATATTGATGACCCAGATAGGTGACACTGAGCTTATGGGGCCAAATCATAGGGAAAACAGAAATGCATGTCTGGTTTTTTTCATAGTTGGCCCCCAAATTATACATTTGCTTATTTATTTATTTATTTATTTTTGGAATACAAAACTGCCAATAAAGATGGCTTCTAAATTGCTTCTGTCTGGGGACAGACGCTTTCCTGGGCACCACAGCCAGCCTCTCTCCAGGGTGTGCCTGGCACAGAGCTCTCCATTTCTTCTCCTGGGAGTGTCCGGCTCAGCTGTGCCTTGGCTCACAGACTGAGACCTATTATCTCCATTTGAAACTACTTCGCTGTTGGGTTTCAGTCATGTTTTATCCACATTCATTAAACATTTCTAAATGGTTATAGATTTCAGGAACGCCGGCGAGCCTCAGACAAATAGGCACTTTCCAAATGGCAATCACTCCTGCGCTCTTGAGAAAGCCGGACGGAGCAGTGCGGTTCTGGAGTTTGTCTCGTTGCATGTTATTTTGTTTATTCTCTTTATTTGTTTTCTGTTCGCATGTCTTTCTAGACAGAACAGCACTCGGGAAAGGCGAGACAGCATTGGAACTGTTAGTTGAAAATCTCAGTTTAAGGTGCAGTTGTTTTGCCCCGTAACCAACAAACCATTCCTTAACCTCTTTTCTTTTTTTTTAAAGACTTATTTTATTTATTTGAAAGACAGAGTTACAGAGAGAGGTAGAGAGAGAGAGAGAGAGGTCTTCCATCCACTGGTTCACTCCCCAAATGACCGCAACAGCCAGAGCTGAGCTGATCCAAAGCCAGGAGCCAGGAGCTTCTTCCAGGTCTCCCACATGGGTACAGAGGCCCAAACACTTGGGTCTTCTTCTGCTGCTTTCCCAGGCCATAGCAGAGAGCTGGATCGGAAGAGGAGCAGCTGGGAGTAGAACCGGCACCCATATGGGATGCTGGTGCTGCAGGCTGGGGCTTTAACCCACTGTGCCACAGCACCAGCCCTCCTTAACCTCTTTTCAATGTCAGTTCATGAAGTAATAAGAAAAGATAGCAGCTTTATGCTGCCGTTAGGAGGAGGAGAAGAAAGGGGTTGAAGCAGAGGGAAGAGGGAGAGAGAAAAATGATCCTGCTCCTTTGAAGACAAACTCTGATCAGGAAAGCATCAGTGCTGGCTGGGTTGACGACATTGCCGGGAAAATGTCTTTGCTCTGTTTTCCCATTGTCCCTTTGCACCTTGCGTCCCACCCCTTCTTCTATCTCATTCCTCGGTGCCTTTCCCTGGTATGGAGCCACTTCTTGGAACCGGGGTGTGCTTTTCTGGCTGCAGTCTGGAATTTCCTCTTGAATGCCGGAACTTGGGGTGGGAAGTCCTTCTGGCTTGGCTCCCCCTGTTTTAACTTCAAACAGTGTTCTAGCTTTGTTGCCTGTCTAGGTAGAGCTAGGCTGGCCTTCCAAAGTGAGAACTGGTTGCTCTGGCTCATGGAAATGCGCATTTCAGTCTGCATCGTTACAGCGATGGGGGCCTGTGCATGGGAGCAGTGCCTATGCTGATACTGTGCCCAGCCAGAGTGGCTGTCGAGATGTGGACAAACACAGGCGTGGTCTCACATGTGGCTTCTGATCATGTATGTGCTTGCCCAGGGTGGGAAAGGGGATAGATGATGACGACAATGACATACATTCAGTACCTACGTGATACAGACTGTGCCAAGCATTTACACACATCATCATATTGAATCCCTACAGTTGTATTGGGGTTTCTGTTATTTCCATCTTGTATTACAGAACCAAGGTTCAAAGGAGTAAAGGAACATGTGAAGATCATAGGTAGCCAGAAAGAGGTAGGGCAGGGTATAAACCCGGTTAGTCTGTGTTTTGAGCTCTTTTAACGACTAAATTAAGTTTAACAATATCTGATGCCCAGGTGTTGAGGGATGGGGTACAGGTGTCTGCTTCGTGTATATCTTTGAGTTCATGCGTGTATATGTGTTCATGTGCATGATTGTGTGTATGTTTGTGGTTTTCCCGATGTGTGTGTCTGTGCATGTGTGTTTTCCAAAATACAATGGTGTGTCACATACTGACATTTCAAGCACTGATGAGCCAAATCTGTGATGTGGTACCCTTAGGGTATATTGCCTAGCTGTCTTAGGCTATGAAGTATTACCCAATGATACATATCAGAAGCCTATCGTTAAGTGGCGTATGGCTGTATATAAATGGATGCATCTGTCCATGCACGTGCTTATTTGTGAATGCGTGTGTGTGTGTGTGTGTGTGTGTGGAGTGCCCTGTGTAGGATTTTAATGCTGCTGAGGAAGACGCTTAATTAAAAACCAAAGCTTGACATTTCAATCATTCACACACATCTTTCCATAGACGATGACTCTAGAACATGCTACACGGTTGTCCTGACTAATGGCTTGGGGTCTTGGAAGAGAACCAGCAGGAAGGAGCCACATGGTGCAGAGGTTTTGCCCACTTATGGTAGCCTGTGCACTACCACCGCTCATAGCCTGATTCTTGAGCGTTGGCTACATTTTCCTGAGTTGAGCGTCTTTTCTTGTTTTTGAGACATTGGGCACTTACTGAGAAAATTCAAAGGAGTTGTTTTCAGTTTATTTTTATTCTTTTCAGCTAAAGCAAATGTGTCCTTTTTAGGACCATCCTGAAAAATAGAGCCAAGCCTTGAGCATGATTGTGAAACTGCAGGAGACCTCCACAGGCAGCAGCTTCGTGATTCCACCACGGGTTTAAGGCATGTCAAGTGGCAGCAACCTGAAAGTCACAACAGGATTCAGTGTAGCGTTGGTGCAAATGTGTTTGTGTGTGTATTATGGATTGTTCAGTATTTCAGCAAAAATGCTTAGAAAGGTGACTCTGCTGGGTGCTGGGACATGATGGAAATGGTTGGCCTGGACAGGATGGTTACCACTGGCACGAGTTAGCATAACTAATGCATAGTTGCGTTTATTATTGCCTTTAAATTCTCTATAGGCCACGCCCTCCCTCACTACCTGCACCCAAGCAGACAGTTCCCACTGCTCGCCCCTCCTGCTCAGTATACCACTGCCAAACTCTTAGCCTCATGGAGCACTAACAAGGAGGAAAATTCCCTGTCTTACAAAACTAAGTCTGGAGTCAGGTGGCCTTAGGGTTGCTTTGGCAACTTAGCAGTATCAACAAGCTTTTCACTCCTCTATCAGCATGTTGGCTGAGCCTTCAGGCTTGCCTCTCGTGGCCCAAGATGGTTTTAGGTAGAGATACAACAATGGCCCAATAAGAGAATATTTCTTCCCACTGTTGCTTTTAAACAGGGAGAGGGAGTTTTCCAGGAAGTGAGTCCAGAAAACTTTCTGACAGGTCCCCATGGGCCAGGACAGGGTGCATGGCCATGGGCTTGTTCAGAGTCGGTAAATTACAACCACCTGAGGGCCCCATCTGAGTCATTTGTTTTGGCTGAGCCCACGAACTAAGAATGGTTTTTATATTTTTAGAGTTGGAATAAGAAAAATAGTATTTCATAACAGATGTGAAATTCAAACTCCAGGGTTGCATTGACGAGGGCTGCTCTTGAGCTACTCTGGAAGAGACTAAGTTGTGCTTGGAGCAGCAGGAGCACAGTTCAGAGCTGGGGAGGCACATGGGGGAGGAAAGGGCCCGATGCAACTGGTAAAAGATACTGTAGGAGATCAGGAGGGCCTTGAAGGCTGAGCTGAAAGGAACTGTTGACGTGAAAGACTTTTTTTTTTTTTTTGTGTTTTTTTAACTTTTATTTAATGAATATAAATTTCCAAAGTACAGCTTATGGATTACAATGGCTTCCCCCCCATAATGTCCCTCCCACCCGCAACCCTCTCCTTTCCCACTCCCTCTCCCCTTCCATTCACATCAAGATTCATTTTTGATTCTCTTTATATACAGAAGATCAGTTTAGCATACATTAAGTAAAGATTTCAACAGTTTGCTCCCACACAGAAACATAAAGTGAAAAATACTGTTTGAGTACGAGTTATAGCATTAAATCTCAATGTACAGCACACTAAGGACAAAGATCCTACATGAGGAGTAAGTTCACAGTGACTCCTGTTGTTGACTTAACAAATTGACACTCTTGTTTATGGCATCAGTAATCACCCTAGGCTCTTGTCATGAGCTGCCAAGGCTATGGAAGCCCCCTGAGTTCACCGACTCTGATCATATTTAGACAAGGCCATGGTCAAAGTGGAAGTTCTCTCCTCCCTTCAGAGAAAGGTACCTCCTTCTTTGATGACCCATTCTTTCCACTGGGATTTCACTCGTGGAGATCTTTCATTTAGGTTTTTTTTTTCCCCCAGAGTGTCTTGGCTTTCCATGCCTGAAATACTCTCATATATATGTGTTTTGTAACTGTGCTTTGATTCATAGTAACTCAACTTTTTATGGAATTGATTATCATTGAATGGAAACTGAAAATATAAATAAAATATTGAAAGAGAAAAAATGAATTTATGCAAATATTACAATGTATCCCAGAAAAATTTTTAAGTGTGAAAGACTTTTGAGCAGGGTATGAGCTGTTCTACTTGAAAGGCAGAGAGCGAGAGCGAGAGAGAGAGAGATCTGCCACATGCTGATTCACTCCTCAAAAGCCCACAACAGGCAGGGCTGGACCAGGCCAAAGCCAGGAGGCTGGAACTCTATCCAGGTCTTCCACATGGTGGCAGGGACCCAGTCCATTGAGCCATCATCTGTTTCCTCCCCAGGCGCATTAGCAGGAAGCTGGATTGGAAGTGGAGTATTGGTGACTCAAACTGGCACTCTAATGTGGCAATGCTGGTGTCCCAGATGGCAGCTTCATCTGCTGTGCCACAATGCCCATCGTGAAAACATGTGAATTTCTGATTTTGGTGAGCTCTGTGGCTCAGTCCAGGCTCCTGTAACAAATGCCTTAGACAGGGTACTTTATGAACAACAGGGGTTCGTTCCTGATGGTTCTAGAGACTGCAAATTCCAATATGGAGGCACCAGCCAACTTGGTGTCTGGTGAGGGCACTCTGCTTCCTAGATGGTGACATTCTGGCATGACCTCACAAAGCAGAAGGGCCAAGGAGGCTTCTCCTACTTCTTTTGAAGGGCATTAATCTGATTTATGAGGGTGGGCTCTCATGACCTAATTATTCCCTATAGGTTTTACCTCTTCATACTAAACATTGGTGGTTGGGTTCCAATATATGAATTTGGCGAGAGGGGCACAAGCATTCAGGCCATAGCACTGTGTTGTCTAACACTAAAAATATAAAGGGAGCCCGCCAAGCCTGGCAGAGAGCTCAGAGGGCACAATGTGGCATAACGGATTTGAAAGTATATTTGATTTTCACTGAGCTATTTCAAAACAGAATTGTCCATAAGAAATTATAAGACCTCATATAAAAAAAATCTATGTCTGGATTTTCCCACATGACAAAAATCAGTGGGAGTTGAGTTGGGACTGTTATTTTTAGATTCTCCATGATGTTTACCACTGCTTGGTATTCTTTGGACATTGAGTCAAGTGTGAGGCGAGTCCTATGGCTATTTATTATTGCTGTCAGTTACAGAAGGTGCTAGCTGCTGTAACAAATAAAGGTCAACACTTCCAGTGACTTAATACCCAATACATCGAAGTCAACAGCCTACTTGGTCCCAGGCTGATGTGTGGTCTGGGCTTCCGCAGGGCACGGCAGCCTCAGGTCAGACTTCTCATATGGTGGCTTGGGACTCTGAGAGCGAGTACTTTACTACAGAAGGAAGATGTTCTGTCAACTTTTATGACCTAGTTCTGGAAGTCACAGTGTCACTTCTGTAGAACGCTATTGATCCAAGCACTTGCCAGCCTGTCTGGATTCAAGCTGAGGGATCCTAGCCCCCACTTCTTGATAGGAAGAATTCCCTGGCTTAAGAGAAATACAGATGGTTTGTTAATTGGCATCCTTATGTAGATAGCACAAAGAAGGCCATTCACTGGACAAGCGTACACTTTCATCAGGAGCTCCGAATTTCTCTAACTTGTTTTCTGTTATCACCTCTCACCAGTCTGGGGAATTAAAGTGATGAAGAGCAATTTTAATTGCTCAAAACTGAGAGACATGCTACCCACCCCCAGGTAATTCCTTTAGAAGTCTGGATTCCTTGTCTTAAATTGGAATGCATTAGACTTAGCGGCAATGTGGAATTTTGCCTGGTCCGTAGCCCTGTCTGGGTCTGACACATAGCTTCTGTAGGTGATAGCTCCCCAAATGTGTGTCGACTTTATGCCTGGCTTTGGACAAATCAGTCCCCTTCAATCAGAATTCACAATGATGAGATACACTTGAATCTACACCAGAGAAATCTTCAGCTGAGGTTCACAAAATTTGTCTGTGGTCTTGGTGGGAAGCAATGACTTACAGTATTGATTTTTCACTAGCTTCCGATTGAAGCACAGAATTCCTTTGGTTATGATGTAGGCAATCAACCCCAATAATATTATTATGACCCTGGGACTTTGCCAACTAAAGGATTTAATGATATTACCTATGTTATTACAGTTGCAGTATTTTGAAATACTACTTATGTTCATAGCTGTTTTGAAATTCTGCTATTAGATATGCTTTTAGATGACGTGTAGCTGCACACTTCTGTCTACAGACTCACACATCTGACACAGCTGGGCAGTTTTTCAGGCAATTCTTCAACAAGTCATGGTTCAGCCACCACCCACGAGGTCCTGCATTGCCATCTTGTCATCAGCCACATACAAGAGTACTTCAAAAAGCTCATGGAAAAATAGGATTAAAAGTTTATTGGTACAAAAAAAATTGAAATCCATGCATAGGGTTTATTTTCTAAGAACTTTTTGAAGACCCCTTCTATGCATTGATTTTAAAACTTTTTGCAGTAGAATAAATTCATGTTGTGATTCCATTTTCCATAAACTTTTAGAATGTCCTTGCACATTGTTTTGCATTATTTTCTAGCCGTGGTTGGTTGTTGACCAAAACATGGAAGGAGGTGACTTATTGTCCCTGTTTGATAATGATTTTGCAGAAGTGGACCACGCTGATGAGAATTGGTAGCCCTGTAAAAGGTGGTGGGCTTTGTTTTTCCTGGCCTGGAGGTTGCTCCAGTTTGGGATTCAGGTGAGGTTGAGAGAAGGTGCACAGAACTTGAGCAAGTGATGTAGGACCTGATGGGGTTTTTTGGTAAGTTTCAGAATTCTTCCACATGGACAGGGTCCTTTAGTGGAAAGACAGGTGCCTTACAAAGCTATTATATTGGGGAGGTATTATTATTATTATATGGATAATGGCACAAAATTTGAAAGATGCAAAAGGGTCTCAAGGAAAGGTATTTATCTTATCCCTGCCTCAGCCACACAATTTCCTACCCTAGGTGTCGCTCCCCCTCTTCATGGAGGAACGACACAGGACCCTGCGCTGTTCTTTCGTCTGCTCGGCCCTCCCCGGGTTTGCTGCTGGTTCTTCCCGGGTTGGCTACCATCCCTTCCACCTCCGTGGAAGGGCGGTTCCCCCTGCCACATTCCCCACTTCCGCGGGGGAGCGGCACACCGCCGGCCGGCTCTCTCGGGGGCTGCACAGGTGTTCCCCTTAGATGTTCCCCTAAGATGTTCCTGGTGCATGCCGTCTCTCTCCTCCTTTATAGTCCTCCTCCGCCAATCCTAACTCGGCTGCCCACACGCCGAGTACGCTGCTCTCCAATCAGGAGCAAGTCCTGCAGTTTATTGGCTGAACTGGAGGCAGCTGTGTAGAAGCCTCTTTCTTCTCTCCCAGCGCCATATTGTGGGAGAGCAGATGCATAGAATAAGTCTTAATTCCAGTAACTTAGTCCAGTCCGGATTGCTCCCCACAGATCCCCCTTTCTTTTTATTTTTTGGCGTTGATACGCGCCTGTCTTTGGTGTCCCGCGGCACACACTCTGCTCTACTTGCTAGAGTTGCCACAGGTTCTTACAAGTCCTATCAATCAGGCAAACCGAATCCGGGTCCTCTCTTCGCCATGTTGTGAGGAGGTTTTTAGGCGCTGATGCGTGCCTGTCTTCGGTGCCCTGCAGCGCATGCTCTGCTCTGCCTGCAGGGGCTCACAAGCCCTATCAGGCAAACTGAATCCAAGCCTTCTCATTGCCATATTGTGGGGAGGCTTATTGGTGTTGATTCGTGCCTATCTTCGGTGACCTGCAGCTCATACTCTGGTCGAGCTGCCTACTGGTGCTTACCGCCTTACTAATCAGGCAGACCGAATCCAAGCCTTCTCATTGCGGTATTGTGGGGAGACTATTGATGTTAATAACGTGCCTGTCTTCGGTGACCTGCGGCGTGTAAGCTGCTAGCCGCCCGCAGGTGCTCATCGCCTCACTAATCAGGCAGACCGAATCCAAGCTCTCTCATTGCCATGTTGAGGGGAGGCTTTATTTTTCTCTATTTCTCTATCTCTGGGCATTCCTATCTCTCCCATTTTACTTCTATCTACCAGCATTCCTATTTCTCTCATTTTACTTCTAAACTTCTGTTTCTCTTATCCCTGCGGCTTCCTGGCGCCCGCCCCGAGGCTGCTTCTCGGTACCTCGCCCCGCGGCAGCTTCACGGCTCTGCGCGGCTTCCCGGCGCCTCGCCCCGCCGGCGGGCTCCCGGCTCTGCGCGGCTCGGCTTCGCGCGTACACTCCGCGGTCTCCACGCCCCTTCGCATCCGAACCACGGCCTCGCGCCAGCCCCGCGTTCCCTATCTATTCACGCCCCGTGCTCTCTCTGCACGCGGCGGCTTCCGCGAGTCACACAGCGCCAGCTCACGTCTCTGCCACTAGCATTCAATCTAAGTTCCCCGGGCTAACCTGGCGAATTCAACCCAGCTCACGTCTCCGCCCCACGATTTGGCTTCCCGTCCTTTGCTCCCCGGGCTAATCAGACGGATCCCAATCTGGCTTACGTTTCCGCTTCTGGTTTCAACTTTTCGCCCCCTATTCCCGGGCTAACTTGAGAACCCCAAAGTGGCTTTCGTCTCCGCCTCGGCCTGCCCCCCGCGGCTTCAATTTCCCTAACATTTTTCTCTACCCGGTATGTTTCCCCAAGCTTTCCTCCAACAATACTCCTCCCTCATTTCTCCTGGCCTCTCCCCACAGTCCGCATCCGAGTCTGTTTGTTCTAGCTTTCACTTTCGCTTTCGACCTTAGAGATTTCTCCCAGCTTCCCCCCGTAGTCCGTATCTGAGTCTATGCCTAGGCTTTCAATAGCTTCTTCCGGCACCTTTTTCGTCCGGCTTTCCCCTAGGCTGTTTGCTAGTCTCTCTCTCCAATATTTTCCCATTTCTTTCCGTTTCTTCCCTCCTAAGTTTCCTATCCGTCCTAGGTTTCCTATCCGAGTCACGGCACCATTATGTCACTCCCCCTCTTCGTGGAGGAACGACACTAAACCCTGCCTAGGCTTCATATCCGAGTCACGGCACCATTATGTCGCTCCCCCTCTTCATGGAGGAACGACACAGGACCCTGCGCTGTTCTTTCGTCTGCTCGGCCCTCCCCGGGTTTGCTGCTGGTTCTTCCCAGGTTGGCTACCATCCCTTCCACCTCTGTGGAAGGGCGGTTCCCCCTGCCACATTCCCCACTTCCGCGGGGGAGCGGCACACCGCCGGCCGGCTCTCTCGGGGGCTGCACAGGTGTTCCCCTTAGATGTTCCCCTTAGATGTTCCTGGTGCATGCCGTCTCTCTCCTCCTTTATAGTCCTCCTCCGCCAATCCCAACTCAGCTGCCCACACGCCGAGTACGCTGCTCTCCAATCAGGAGCAAGTCCTGCAGTTTATTGGCTGAACTGGAGGCAACTGTGTAGAAGCCTCTTTCTTCTCTCCCAGCGCCATATTGTGGGAGAGCAGATGCATAGAATAAATCTTAATTCCAGTAACTTAGTCCAGTCCGGATTGCTCCCCACACCTAGGGACAATAACTGTTAACCTGCTTTTTGGTTATAATTCTCAATCTATAAAATATGTAAACAACTAATATACTTCAAGTATAAACCAAGCATTCACCATGTCAACAGCCTCCTAGTTTTTGAGTATCATGAAAATGAGTTACATTATAAAGTTCAAATTTTCTGAGAAGATACCAGTTATAAAATAGTGGGCTTTCTTGATCTTCATTTTAGAAAATTCATTGGATCATTAGCCTTTGAGTGCTTCTGGTGCTTAACTCTCAAGTTTAAGTAAAATACTCATACCTCTATTTCTTGACTTATCAACTCAAGGTAGGATGTAGAGGCTTTAGCTAAAGCCTCCTAAATTAACTAAGGTAAGTGAACTTCTTTCCTTCTACTGTTCAGCTAGTTATTTACAAACTGCTCTTGTGGTTATTTTCACAACTTTAGAAACCATTACTTCTGCAGTGTTTGTGTTGATAACATGTGTTTAGCTCTGCATATATGGTTACTTTTTTTCTATGCATTGTCCAGATGTTAACTATAGATAGTAACAATAATTAACATTGGTAATACTTTTATTAAGTATTAATTATTGCTAAGATAACTCTTGTGATCGGATTTTGAAAACAGGAAGTTGTAGTCCAAACTGTTGCTGGAGTAGTATTAACAACATATTGATGCAGGACAGGACTCACCACACTCAAAGGTGAAGGTTCAGAGGCCCAGGGGTTAAGAACCATGCCCAGGGGCCAGTGTTGGCCAGCGTAGCATGTAAAGCCAATGCCTGCAATGCTAGCATCTCATATCGGCACTGGGTCATCTCTTGGCTGCTCTACTTCCAATTCAGCTCCCTGCTAATATGCAGGAGTGGAATATGGCCAAGTGCTTGGGCCCCTGTACCCACATGAATCTCTTGATTCCTGGCTTTGGTCTGGCCCAGCCCATGCTATTGCAGCCACTCAGAGAATGAACCAGTGGATGGAAGATTGATCTCTCTCTCTCTTCTCTTTCTCTTTCTCTCTCTGCCTTTCAAATAAATAAATACATCTTTAAAAAGTAAAACAACAACAGCATAAAAACCCATGCCCAGTGGTCTGTCCTTATCCACATGGTTTCAGCTACCAGCTGTCAATCAATTGCGTTCCAAATGTTTTAAAGGGAAAGTTCCAGAAATAAACAAGTCAGGAGTTTTAAACTCTGCCATCCTGAGGGTTCCTGGGACACAAGTACTGCAGTACGGCGACTATTGATTTGATGACCACAGTGGCTCTAAGGGATCAACAGGTGTGTACAGGGTGGTTACGCTTGCTAAAGGGATGATTCACTTCCTGGGTGTTCAGGAGTCCTATGGTGCCTTTTTAACAAAATCAAATAGAATCTCTTGCCTTCCAATTCATCAATTAAATTCTTTATAGTGAAGAACATAGGGAAAATAAAGTAGTCCCTTTACCTTTCTAATAGCCATTGCCCATCCCTAAGACAATGAATGTTAAGAGATAGTTAGGGTATCATTCCATTCCTTTCTCTATGGAATTTAATTCAGTACATTCTATACTTCAAAAATATACCTACTCTTTGACTTGGCTATCTCCCATATCAGCATAAAATAATCTATTATAGCCTCTTATTTTGAAAGAAAGTTGTCTTTATAGTATTATTTAAGACATTTTATAATAAAAAGTACAAGATGAGCTTAATGGGCACATAAAAACTTAACAGTTTTAATCATTTTCCATATTTGTTTCATATGTAAAGACTATATATACATATATGCTATTTTTAAAAAATATTTATTATTTATTTGAAAGGCAGAGTAATACAGAGAGGGAAAGTCAGAGAGAGAGAGAGAGAGAGAGAGAGAGAAAGAGCAATCTTTCACCTGCTGGTTCACTCCCCAGTTGGCCACAATGGCCAATGCTGGGCCAGGCTTGAGGCCAAGAACCAGGGGCTTCATCTGGGTCTCACACATGGGTACAGGGGTCCAAGCACTTTGGCCATCTTCTACTGCTTTCCCAGGCCATAGCAGAGAGCTGATCAGAAGTGGAGCAGCTAGGACTCGAACTGGCACCCATATGGGATACTGGCACTACGGATGGTGGCTTTACCTGCTAAGCCACAGGGCTGGACCCAAGGATTTCATTCTTTTAATGGATGAGTAACAGTCCATGTGTGTGTGTATGTGTGTGTGTGTATCTCACATTTTTAGAAATCAGTTCACCTACCACTGGACACCTAGGTTGATTTTTGCCTGTTGTGAATAGTGTTGCAGTAAATGTGGGAGTGCAGGTATCCCGTTTACAGCCTGGCTTCATTTCCTTTGGGTATGTTCCCAGGAGTGGGAGAGCTGGGCCATATGGTAGCTCTATTATTAGTTTTTTAAGGAATCCCCATACTGTTTTTCCATAATGGCTTTACTAATTTGCATTGCCACCGATGGTGTATTAGGGTTCCCTTTTCTCCAAAACGTTGCCAGCATTTGTTATTTTTGTCTTTTTGGTAATAGCCATTTTAATTGGGGTGAGGTAATATCTCATTGTGCGTTTTTTTTTTTTTTTTAAGATTTATTTATTTGAAAGAGGAGGGGGGGGAGAGAAAAAGAATCTTCCATCTGCTATTCACATCCCAAATGACTGTAGCACCCAGAACTGAGCCAGACCAAAGCCAGGTGCCCAACACTCTATTGTGGCCTCTTATGTGGGTGGCAGGGGCCCAAGCACTTGGACCATCATCTACTGCTTTCTCAGGTGCATTAGCAAGGAGCTGGGTCAGAATCAGAGCATCCAGGGCTCTAACTAGAGTTCTGATGTGAGGTGTCAGTGTCCTACTCTGAGGCTTAACCTGCTGTGCCACAATGTCAGCCGCTCCTTGTGGTTTGCACTGGCATTTTCCCCCTGGCCAGAGAGAACGAACATTTCTCTCCTGTATTGGTTGGCCATTTGTGTTCTGTCTTTTGCAAAATGTCAATTAAGATCCTTTGAGCATTTAACTGGGTTGTTCGGTTGTTGCTGGATTTCCTGAGCTGCTACATATTTTGTATATGAATTCTTGCAGATGCACAGTTTGCAAATATTTTCTCTCACTCTGCCAGTTGTCTCTTTACTCTCTTATTTCTTTTGCTGTGCAGAAACTTTTTGGTTTGATATAGTCTCATGTGTCTACTTGCTTTTATTACCTGTGCTTTTGGGGTCCTATCCAAGAACATTGTTGCTTAAACCAATGTCTTGAAGTGTTTCTCTAGTAGTTTCAGAGTTTCATGTCTTACACTGAGATCTTTGGTCCATTTTAAGTTGATTTTTGTATAGGTTGAAAGGTAGGGGTCTTGTTTCAAACGTCTGCATATGAAAATCCAGTTTTCCCAAGACAAATTAGTGAAGAGACTGTCCTTTCTCTAGGGAGTGTTTTTAGTATCTTTATCAAAGCTAAATTGGGGCCGGCACCGCAACTCAATGGGCTAATCCTCTGCCTTGTGGCGCCGGCACACCAGGTTCTAGTCCTGGTCGGGGCGCTGGATTCTGTCCTGGTTGCCCCTCTTCCAGGCCAGCTCTCTGCTGTGGCCAGGGAGTGCAGTGGAGGATGGCCCAAGTGCTTGGGCCCTGCACCCCATGGGAGACCAGGAGAAGCACCTGGCTCCTGGCTTCAGATCAGCGCAGTGCGCTGGCGCAGTGGCCATTGTGGGGTGAACCAATGGTAAAGGAGGACCTTTCTCTCTGTCTCTCTCTCTCACTGTCTACTCTGCCTGTCAAAAAAAAAAAAAAAAAAAAAAAAAAAAAAAAAAAAAAAAGCTAAATTGGTTGTGGATGTGTAGGTTTATTTTGTGGGTTTCTATTATGTTCCATTGGTTTACTTGTCTATTTTTATGCTAGTCCCATGCTGTCCAGGTTACAATAGCCCTGTAGTATGTCTTGAAACTTTGTATATAATGCATCTGACATTTTGTTCTTCTTGTTTGAGATTATTTGGGCTACTCTGTGTGTTTTGTGCTTCCATATGAACTTTGGGGTTGTTTCTCTAATTCTGTGAAGAATGCCCTTGATATTTTGATGAAGATTGCCTGGAATCTGTGAATTGCTTCCAGTAGTGTGGGCATTTCAGTAGTATTAATTCTTTTCAACGACAGACTTTTTAAGTAACAGCATAGACATTTTATTATGTGTATGTGCTATGGTGCACTTATTCACTCCTCTCTCTACTAGTGGAAGTTTGTACTAAGTTTCACTGTTACCAAGCCATCGAGAGCATCTTACTCTTTGGGCACATATGTATTTTTCTCTGGATACATTGGAGTCGATAGAATTGCTAAAAATGGAGGCACATTTGACATTGTGGTAACTCCTGGAGGGTGTTCAGGGCAGTGGTTAAGGTGCTACTTGAGACCCACCTATGCATCCCATGTCAGAGAGCCTGAGTTTAACTCTGCTTTTGAATCCAGGTCTTGCTAAGGCACGTCCAGGGAGGCAGCAGTGGTGGCTCAATTAGTTGCATTCCTGTTACCCAGGTGGGAGATCTGGGTTTGAGTTTCAGGCTCCTGGCTTTGGGTTGGCCCAGCCCTGGCTGGTGTGGACATGTGGGGAATGACTTGTTTGACCATTTAACTGGATTGTTTGTTTGGTGCCTGTTGAATTTCTTGAGCTGCTTATATATGGAGAGTCTCTATCTCTTTGTCTTTTAAGTAATTAAATAAAAAAATAAAATTGTGGTAACTTGCAAAATTGTTTTCTCTTACACACAAAAGAATTCCGAATGCAGACTTCTACATTGACTGAAAATGCCTCATGTTTTTATCACCAGAAAAACTGAGATCATCCGTATTCTTATGTTTTGCCAAGTTGATGGGAAAAACTGATATCTGGGTGTTCATATGCATTTATTTTATTGTTAATAAGGCTCAATATCTTTTTACTGATATTTCACTATCTGTTGACATCTGTAATTCTTCTGTAAATTATCATAGCTTTTGCTTATTTAACTATTGAGATAGGGGCCATTTATAGGTTTGTAGGAGATTTGTACATGGATACCAATTCCTTATTTAGAACATGGTATGCTCTTTTTTCCAGGGTGTTGTCTTTCAATTTTATTTGCACTGTCTTTTGTCAAACAAAATTAAAAATTTCTACACAACCAAATCTGTCCGCCTAGAATAGGACATTTTAATTAGCAACATACTTAAGACTGCGTTTTCCATAGCTCCTCCATCTCCTGCCTTCCTCTTCACCATTCACCATTCATCCATTTGTTTATTCAGCCAACATCGCAGTGCCTGGAGGACACTTGAGTTGTGTGTGTGTGTTTTTGTTTTTTTTTTTTGTCACCAAGTTGCTTGGCCAGCTTTGTAGCTAACAATTTTGTAATTTTTTTTTAATAAAGCAAGAGACAGGTTCAAATGCAGCAATCATGCTCTACACGTAGCAGCAGAAAACACTAGATTGCTAAGCAGGCATTTTCGCAGGTTCTGCACTGAAACATCTTTTACCAATTACTCAGTGTGTTGCTTGGAAATAAGCTTGTCACCCCGATGCCGTCCGGCTTCATGTGGTTCCTTTAGCTGATCTCTAAAGCGGATCTCCTGCTTTTGGCCCACGGAGGCCCTGTTCTGATCGCGAGCCCAGCAAGCATGGGAAGCCCGTGGAAGCCGTGTTGCAGGCTTCAGCTTGGGCTCCACAGCAGGTGCTGCCTGCTCTGGGGAATTCTACCCACGCTGAGCTCGCGGGAAGCTCTCAGTCTGAAAAGTGGTGTTGCTTTTTCTTTCTTTCTTCTCAAGATTCCTCTCCATGAGCCTCCCTCCTCTGACCTTCCATGGGATTTGTCAAGGAAGAGAGCACAGTGCTTCATGTTCAGCCGGTGCCCCTCTTCCTCGGCTCCCGTGGCTGGCTGTCCTTTGGGGACCTCACAGTGACGTGGCAACATGGAGCCTGGATTGACTCAAACCTGTGAGTTTCCCTTCCGAAGCTTCAGGATGCCACAGAGCCCCAGCTGACTCCATACGTTTGGTGTCACATTGGGAATCAAACAGCTGTGCAGCAGCCTGAACATCTTGGTTTTTAATTCTCTTTATACCAAAAGAAAACTAATTCTAATGAGGTCAGTTAAAGGTGCCCATCGCCAATGAGTGTCTGCATTATTCTTCCCAGCCATGTACCAAAAAAGCAGGATCTTTGGCTTCCTAAAAAAACCTTTTTTTAAAAAAATTATTTATTTATTTATTTGATAGGCAGAGTTACAGAGGGAGAGGGAGAGAGAGAGAGAGAGAGAGAGAGGGGTCTTCCGTCTGCTGGTTCACTTCCCAAATGGCCACAACGGCCAGAGCTGCGCGGATCTGAACCTGAGAGCCAGGAACTTCTTCTGGGTCTCTCATGTGGCTACAGGGGCCCAAGGACCTGGGCCATCTTCTACTGCTTTCTCAGGCCATAGCAGCGAGCTGGATCAGAAGAGGAGCAGCTGGAACTAGAACCAGCGCCAGTATGGGATGCCGGTGCCACAGGAGGAGGCTTAGCCTACTATGCCACCTAGAAAGCCTCAACACACACAAGCTTATCAGAGATTCGTGGACTTCCGCCTAAAGCGTGGGGCGATAGGAAAGGCCAGTGAGTAAACACCATCCTGAAACTCGGGGACTCTCCATTCACCTTTGTCATGTGAAGATGCGGGGAGCAGTGACCAAACCATAGCTAAAAGGGGTTCAAGACAAGCACTTCATCAATGCTCACTAGGCTGGACACGGGAGACCATTTTCTTGAACAGGATTTGACCAGTTTTCCTTCCCCATCCGTTCCTGCCTTAGGCTGTGCTGTGGTAACAGATATGCCTGCACTGGTTTGGGTCTTAGTTTGGATGTTGAATGTGTCCCAAAGGCCCCTGTGTTAAAGGCTTGGTGCTAGGGTGGCAGACTGGGTAGGTAATTAAATTGTTAGGAGGTGAGCTGGGTAGGTGGTCCTTAGGTCACTGGGGGGATGTCCTGGGAAGGTAGTGCCCCCTGAGAGGTTATCACAACAACCCGAGTTTGACCTAAGCTCTCTCTGGGCTTCCTGGCTGGCCACATGTGTGTTCTTGTCTGGCCACGTTCCTTCATGTATGTTCCCTGTCTCTTGCCATACTGAGCTCTCTGCCAGTGTGGGACTTTGCAAGCAAGAACACTGCCCCCAGAGGCCACACCAGTGGGGCCCCGTCAGCCTTTTCTCTTTGAGAGTGATTTGCCACAGGTGTTCTGTAGCAATAACAAGCTGGCTAACACAACCCCTTCCCCACCTCTCACCCCCTGGCCAAATTTCAAAGGGTTACTGCTGGCTCCTGGGGGCCTGAGTGAGGGCAGGTGATCCCCTTGGGCATTTACACCCAGGCTTTGGGAGAGCCCGAGGGCTGTACACAGCTCTTGTGAGTTAGTTCTAGGGCTGGCGCTGCGGTATAGTAGGTTAAGCCGCTGCTTGCGATGCTGGCATTCCATTCCGGCATTTATTTGAGTCCCGGCTGCTTCACTTCCTGTTCAGCTCCCTGCTGATGGCCTGGGAAAGCAGTGGAAGATGGCTCAAGGGCTTGGACCCTTGCTACCCTCCTGGAAGATCTGGAAGAAACTCCTGGCTCCTGGGTTTGACTTGGCTCCAGGGCTGGCTGTTGTGGCCACCTAGGCAGTGTGCCAACAGATGAAAGATCTCTATCTCTCTCTCTCTGTGACTATGACTTTCAAATAAATAAGTAAATCTTAAAAACAACAACAGCTGGGGACGGCACTGTGGCATAGCGGGTAAGGCTGTTGCCTGCAGTGCCGGCATCCCATGTGGGCGCCGGTTCAGGTCTCAGCTGCTTCACTTCTGATCCAGCTCTCTGATGGGCCATCTTCTGCTGCTTTCCCAGGCCACAAGTCCTTGGGCCCCTGCACCCATGTGGGAGACCTGGAAGAAGCTCCTGGCTCCTGGTTTCGGATCGGCGCAGCTCTGGCTGTTGTGGCCAGTTGGGGAGTGGACCAGTGGATGGAAGACCTCTCTCTCTCTGCTTCTCCTTCTCTCTCTGTGTAACTCTGACTTTCAAATAAATAAATCTTTAAAACAATAACAACAAAAAGAGTTCCAAAATAGAACATTTGGTAAGGTGTAAAAAGTCTCTGACACTTCAAGATATGTTTTAGGCAGGCATGATATAGATAATATTTCCTCCTTGTTACTTTATTCTTTCTCTTTTTAAAAAGATTGTACTTATTTATTTGAAAGGCAGAGTGACAGAGAGGGAGAAACAGAGAGATCTTCCATCTGTTGGTTTACTACCCGAACAGCCAGAAATGACCAGGGCTGTTCAGAGGCTGGGAGCCTGGAACTCTATCTAGACCTCCCGTATGAGTAGCAGGGGCCCAAGTACTTGGTCCATCTTCCACCACTTTCCAGGGAGCATTAGCAGGGACCTGGACGGCAAGTAGAACAACTTGAACTGGCTTCGTGTGGGATGCAGGCATCGCAGGCAGTGGCCTAACCCACTACTCCACAATGCCCAGCGCCCCCGTCTCCTCTTCTTAAAGCAAACAGCCCTTTCTTGGGGGCTGTCTCGAGGCCATAGACCTTATCCCTTCGCAGCCGTCAGAATTCCTAAACCTGATCTGATTTCCCCAAACCGCTTTCCTTGATAAGCACGGGCCTTCAACTCGGGAGCTTTGAATTTCTGCTTTTCTTTCCCGATGCCAGAGGATATTCAAGTCTTTAACTGCGAATTCCACTTCCAGTGGCTATATTTTATTCACTGTGCGTTTGGGACCAGGCCAGGAGAAAGGCTTATAGCTCATAGTTGTGTTTGAAACGTTTTTAGGAGGCGAGTTCCTTAGCTCTCAGCACTGTTGCCTTGTTTTGTGCCACCACTGCTGTCTTGTTTGGTGGATTCCCGTTGCTGCGGAACAATGTTGGCTGTTCAAACGCTCCCACTTCAAGCAGAAAACGCACCATCCATCACGCCGCCCTGTGGAACTGAGTTCATTGTCGTCACACAGTTCTCATCGCACTGCCTCGTGGGCTGTCCTAGAACATCTTTGCCTTCTGTACCAACGACTTCTTGGGCCAGACATCCATCTCCATCAATCTTGTTATCTCCAGTGCTGGCACAGGGCCTTGCGCAAAGCATGGCGCATGAAACGTGTGTGTTACTGGCCTTGTTGCTTCTGCCTCTGGATGACAGGACCCACGTGATCACGTGTGCTGCCATGCCAAGAAGGGCCGCATGGAGCTCTGGATGGCTTAGAAGGCCTGCTTGGTTTATTGGATTTTTAAGTGCTATTAATGGCTATTAACCAGCTTAACACCTGCGTCCTGCCTGGAGGCACACACAGCCAGCAGCTGTAGGGAGTGACCTCCCTGAGGGACTGGAAACACAGAAACATTTGGGAGGGGCTTGTCTTCTGTTTCCCAGGGGTGGCCTTGGGTGCGCCCTGCACACTCAGAGGCCGTTTGCTCGAGACTCGGCTCCTCCACTTCCTTCTCTCCCTGCATCCCTCTCTCTTCCTCTCTTTGAGTGCTGTGAGTGAAAGTGCTTAACCGAGAGAAACCACAGTACTCCACCAGCAAGGATTTGTTGAGCGCCTTCTTTTAGTTATCCTTAAAAACAGAAAAATACGACCTAGCTCCCTTCTTCCCATAGCGGCAGCCTCCAACGTGACACCCAGCGATACTCGTTGACTTTTGCTAAGCCCACCATGATCTGTCGGGTACTTGTTGCTAAGTAGTTTGTACCCAGGGGATCATTTCTCTTAGAAGCCGCTTGTGAGATGGTTGCTAGTATGTGGGTAGAATGGTACCCACCTGAGGGAGAGGAATTCGCTCCAAGATCACATGGTTTGTGGGTGGTGGCGATGCGCTCAGAAGCCAGGCTGTCCCGCTGCTCTACCACACTTCGCACAGCGCCACCAGCGGAGCACGCAGTTACTCTTCTTGTTTTGTAATCCAAGAGGGACACAGGGGTTAGAGAGCTCTGGAACCTTCTTCCCCTCCCAGCCTGAATGGTGGGGAGAAAGCTGGGATACCAAAGCCGTGAGATGCGCCGTGGCAAGCCTGCGTCTGAAAACTTGGGTGAGAAGCGTGGATTTGGGGTCTAAATACCCGATAGTCCTCTCCTGGTCTCTAGACCCTAGGGGTACTGTTTTAAGAGCATCATGATAGCATTAACAGTATTAGGATTAGAAAGATAAGCTGATAATCATAAGAGAATATGATAGTTACTTTAATCATTCCAAATGAGGTTTTTTTTAAAGGATTTTATTTATTTATTTGACAGCTAGAGTCACAGACAGTGAGAGGGAGAGACAGAGAGAAAGTACTTCTGAAATTGGTTCACTCTCCAAATGGCCGCAACACCCAGAGCTGTGCCGATCAGAAGCCAGGAGCCAGGTGCTTCTTCCCAGTCTCCCTTGTGGGTGCAGGGCCCAAGTACTTGGGCCATCCTCCACTGCCCTCCCAGGCCACAGCAGAGAGCTGGACTGAAGAGGAGCAGCAGGGACTAGAACTGGTACTCGTATGGGATGCTGGCGCCACAGGCAGAGGATTAACCTACTGTGCCACAATGTTGGCCCCTCTAAATCAGTTTTTAGGTGCAAGAACACCTTCATTGTAGAATACAGTTGAGAGAGAAGGGCGGGGATAGAAGGTGCTAATCTTCCTACAGGCTTGAAGTCGCTGGAAGCCTCTATCTGGCACTGTGAGAGGAAGATGGCTAAGGTAGCTCTCTCTCAGGCAGGGAGCACATTTATGCTTGCTGCCTGCTTTGGGGACAAGGATAATCTAGAGGTTATAATGATCTGTGTGAGTTTGTGTGCAGGGCCCACTGGAGCACACATCTATTCATCGCAGTACCTGACAACTCTCTATTAAGAAAATGAAGTCATGGGCCAGCGCCGTGTCACAGTAGGTTAATCCTCCGCCTGCAGTGCTGGCATCCCATACAGGCACTGGTTCTAGTCCTGGCTGCTCCTCTTCCAGTCCAGCTCTCTGCTATGGCCTGGGAAAGCAGTGGAGGATGGCCCAAGTGCTTGGGCCCCTGCAACCTACATGGGAGACCAGGAAGAAACACCTGGATTTGGATCAGCACAGCTCCGCTGTTGCAGCCAATTGGGGAGTGAACCAACAGAAGGAAGACCTTTCTCTCTGTCTCTCTCTCTCACTGTCTGTAGCTCTACCTGTCAAATAAATAAATAAAATCTTAAAAAAAAAAAAAAAAAAGAAGATGAAGTCAAGGACACACCACAGCCCCCAAACGTTTTCTTTGTAAAAAAGGCTGACATGAATTCCTTGTCCCTTCTGGCTTATCACCTTCCTGTTGACTGAGACTTCTTAAAAGTTTTCTTTATTGTGAAAATTTTATTTGAAAGTCAATGAGAGAGAGAGAGAGAGAGAGAGAGAGAGAGAGGCTGAGATGCTGAGATCCCATCTGCTGGTTCACTCCCTAAATGCCCCCCCAGTTGCCAGTGCTGGCCCAGGCTGAAGCCAAGAGTCCAAAGCTTAATCCAAGTTTTTCATGTGGATGGCAGGAATCAAGTACTAGAGCCATCACTCGATGCTTCCCAGGGCACACGTTAACAGGAAGCTGGAAACGGAGTCAAAATGCGGACTTGAACCCAGGCACTTTAGACATGAGATGTGGCATTGTGGTGCCTTAATCTCTGCTTTTAAAGCCTATCCCTGGCTCACATGTAAGTAATATCTGGAAATTCAACAATCATCTTGAGCCATGAGGTGAACCATGATGGAGTAAAATGACAGAAAAATCTCAGATTGAGAGGCTGATGCTGTGATGTAGTGGGTAAAGCCGCCACCTGCAGTGCCAGCATCCCATGTGGGTGCCGGTTCGAGTCCCGGCTGCTCCACTTCTGATCCAGCTCTCTGCTATGGCCTGGGAAAGCAGTGGAGGATGGCCCAGGTCCTTGGGCCCCTGCACCCATGTAGGAGTCCCAGAAAAAGCTCTTGGCTTTGGATCGGCACAGCTCCAGCTGTTGGCAGCCAATTGGGGAGTGAACCAGCAGATGGAAGACTCTCTCTCTGCCTCTCCTTCTCTCTCTGTGTAACTCTGACTTTCAAATAAATAAATAAATCTTTTTTTTTAAAAAAAAGAAAAATCTAGGATCCTTGTTCTAATGGAAGAAATACAGGTTCTAGAAATACTTCTGTTTAGATTAGGAGAAAAAATGTGCTTTTAGCTAATTTAAGCAACTGTTCATTTGGGTTTTGTTCCACTTGCAGCTAAACATAATTGTAGCTCATCCATCTTACACCAAGTGACTCAGTGGATGCTGCAGTGTAAGTCAGAGAGAGTCGAAGCCAACTGACTTGACATTAAATCGTTTGTGGCTAGCAGACAAGAAAGACCAGAGAAACCCTGCCTCAGCAGTGGTACGGGTGTTCGCTCTTCTGGAACATTCTCCGCCAAGTTCTTTGTCTTCTTGATTCTTCGTGGTGATAGATGAAGACGAAGAGACCTTGCTGTTTTCTCTATGGCGCTTCCACATCTCATCACCTCCTCTTGCCAAAAGCCTTGGCTTCATGAGTCTCTTCCGTCCATGTGGTGTAAGATAAGAATTTGGTGGGGACCACCCCTCATGGGATGCTGGAAGGGTCTTGGTGATTCCTCCAAGCCAGACTTCATCTTGTTTCGTCCAGGGAAGAAGCCATTGTGGATGGCGATAATGAGAGTCGTAGGGGAAGAACGAATTTCCCAGGATGCACACTTTGGCTTTTTGAAAACAAACACGGCTCTTCTCTAAGACAAACCAGTTCTGCTATGTATATGTGGGCTAGAAGCTAAAGCAGCTTCCAAGAATGAGAGGGATTAAAGTCCGTGGGTATGTTAGAAACAGGAAAATCCCACAGTGCAAGGAGAGAGCTGTCACACCGAAGGGTTTGCAATTGCTTGCTAGGAGAGTAAGGGATCTTATCACCGCCGCTCTGGGTCGGAATGCAGTCACTTCCTCCTCACGACTATGATGGTATCTTCTGTGACTTGGCTCCGAAACAACTCCTGCTTGGATGGAAACTGATCCTGCACTTGGAAAAATATTTCCAATCTTTGACTAATTACAATACATGGTGGGAGTCTTGTAATGATTTCTATCTTGTGCAACTTTTTCCTGCTCTGCCTTCCATTTGGTATATGAGGACTTTATTGAAGGATTGTACTTGCGAAGAAATGATTGGTGAGGATGCACTTCACTGAGTCTCTTAAGGCACAGAAGTAATGTCTGCTTTTTATAATTTGGGCTATATGGGGAACATATATTAATAGCAATAGCAGGGGCTGGCGCTGTGACATAGCAGGTAAAATTGCAACCTGCAGTGTTGACATCCCATGTAGGCACTGGTTTGAGTCCCAGTTGTTCCACTTCTGATCCAGCTCTCTGCTGTGGCCTGGGAAAGCAGTAGAAGGTGGCCCAAGTCCTTGGGCCCCTGCACCCATGTGGGAGACCTGGAAGAAGCTCCTGGCTCCTGGCTTTGGATGAGTGCAGCTCTGGCTGTTGTTGTCATCTAGGGAGTGAACCAGCGGATAGAAGACTCTCTCTCTCTCTCTCTCTCTCTCTCTCTCTCTCTGCCTCTCTGTAACTCTGAATTTCAAATAAATAAATAAATCTTTAAAAAAAAATAGCAATAGCAGCACAAAGTGCATGCTAGATGCTTGCTCAGCACTTCATGTGTGCTAGCTCTACCACACCAGCAATGCAAGGCAAATGTGTCGTTATCCTCATGCCAGATTTCACATGAGGAAACAAAGGCACAGAGATAAATTTTTCCAAGTATAAAGGGGATAGAGTACACACAGCTGGTATCATGTAGATCTGGGGTGTGAACCATGGAGTATAGGTTCAGAGTCCAAGTTCTCTCAACTGTATGTTGACACTGAACACAGGTGCACGCACACACACACGCACACACAGTTGATGTTGAAACCTCCGAGACATCCATCCTCAGATCCAGGACACAGCATTCTTCTTAATAGTTATGGGTAGTGACCTGTGCAGGGACTTTAAATAGCTAAGGATATAAAAAGCTATGGCCATTCTGACATTAAGGCTGACACCATCTGTGTGACTTTGGACTTGTACATTAACAAGCCTTGGTTTCCTGATTTGTAAATTAGAATCATAGTTCTTTCCCCCACAAAATATTGTTAAGGATGTCAAATAATAGGGAGTATGTAAAATGCCTGTGATAGTTGGCACTCTTTCAGCGACTGCTGAAAGTGAACACTCAGCTCAAATTGGCTTAAGCAAGAAGGGGGAGTTATTTGCTCCTGTCCCCGAAAAATCTCAGGGGAGTCTTCTGACAGGATGCACAACAAGGTGGACTAACCTGTTTGCTTATTTACGGTACTGTTTCCCTTCTTTTCAGTTCTGCTTTGTTTTCATGTGAGTTCCAACCCCCCTAACTTCAAATCCAACCAAAAACAAAAGATGGGGATTAATGGGATTAGATCTGATTGGCTAGACTGAGCGGTATAACCTTCATTGAGTCAAGCATTGAGGTTTGGGGCAATTAGTTGCTGTCATTGGCCAAGCATACATCATGTCATGGAGTCAATATTTCCCGAAAGGGGTGGCAGGAAAGAATCGGGGAGTGGTGTTTCCCTTGATGGGAAATCAGGGTGCTTACCCTTATCAGGGTCAATGGATATGGGAAACAACTCTCTGTGCTAATATCTAAAGTCATGGAACCATCTAGACATCTTTCTCAGAATGGTGCCAGTTAGAACGACACACAAGAACTTTGCTGCAATGGGGTAACAGATGGGATTGGGTTTGCAAGAAAGTGCATCCTTACCTTGCTTTTTATTTGGTATTTCCTTCCCCTCCCACACATCGTCTTCCCCCAGGGCTCTTAGAAGCCTTCCGCATGCCATCTCCTGCTATGAAGACCAGAGTTCAAGCATGGGTAGTGTGTCCACTGTATCTTATCAGGCAGTCTTCCAGGAAACCAGCGCCACAGCTCCAGTATCAAGGAACACGAGCCAGTGCAGAATTTGGAGGACAATTTTAGAACAAGGAGAAATAGCAGGAAGAAGTCAAACTTTTCCCTTTCATTTGCACCATAATTAGCCAAGTCAAGGATTGGGTGTTACTCATTCATAATTCAACAAATATTTATTGAGCATCAACAACATGTCTGTGTAGAGGCTGGAAACTCATTTGTTTTTTAGTTTGTTATTCCATCTTCTTTACCTTCTCCTGTCAAAAAAACAGTTGATGTTTAAGCTGAATGCCAGAAGTCCTGAAGCTTTCCCACCATTCCCCTCTCTGCTTTTAAACCTTTTCCAGCTGTGTTTCTGAAGTCCCACATTTCCAAGGAAAGACTCAAGGATTTTCCATGAAATTGAGGTGAGGTTGAGCTGGGGGCCACTGCTCTTTTACCTCTTTTTTTTTTTTTAAGATTTCATTTATTTATTTGAGAGGTAAAGTTACAGAAAGAGGGAGAGACAGCGAGAGAGAGAGAGAGAGAGAGAGAGAGAGAGAGAGAGAGAGAGAAAGTGGTATTCCAGCCACTGGTTCACTCCCCAGATGGCCACAATGGCCAGAGATGAGCCAATGCGAAGCCAGGAGCCAGGAGCCTCCTCCAGGTCTCCCATGTGGGTGCAGGGCCCAAGGACTTGGACCATCTTCTACTGCTTCCCCAGGCCACAGCAGAGAGCTGGATTGGAAGAGGAGCAGTCTGGACATGAACTGGTGCCCATATGGGATGCTGGGTGCGACAGGCAGAGGCTTAGCCCACTATACCACAGCACCAGCCCTCTTTTATCTCTTTTGTATCTTGAGCTTCCTCATAAGAATATTTTCAAAGAAAGGGACACACACAAATGTTGGAATTAGACGATCAGGTCTAAATTTGAGCTCTGCCACTGACACTGTAAGTATGTTACCTTGAGCAAGTTATTTAATCTCTATGGGCCTATGTTCTCACCAATTAAAATGAATATGTTGGGGTTGGTGCTGTGGCATAGTGGGTAAAGCTGCTGCCTGCAGTGTGGCATTCCATATGGATGCCAGTTCCAGTCCTGGTTGCTCCACTTCCAATCCAGCTCTCTGCTGTGGCCTGGGAAAGCAGTAGAAGATGGCCCAAGTCCTTGGGCCCCTGCACCCACACGGGAGACCCAGAAGAAGCTCCTGGCTCCTGGCTTTGGACTGGCCCAGCTCTGGCCATTGTGGCCAATTTGGTAGTGAACCAGTGGATGGAAGATCTCTCTCTCTCTCTCTCTCTCTCTCTCTGCCTCTCCTTCTTTCTCTGTGTAACTCTGACTCTCTGACTTTAAATAAATAAATAAAATGAATGTGTTAGGGGGTGGCTGTTGTGTAGTGAGTTAAGCCTCTTGGAGCACCCTCATCTAATATCTGAGTGACTGAGTTGAAGTCCTGCCTCCACTTCTGATTTGGTTTCCTGCTAAGGCAAAGCCTGGGAAGCCTCAGGGCATGGCTCAAGTAGATGGATCCCTGTCACCCACGTAGGAGCCCAGATGGAGCTCCTGGCTCCTGGCTTCAGCCCTGCCCAGCCTTAGCTGCTGTGGGCCTTTGGGGAGTGAACCAGCAGATGGAGGATCTTTCTGTTTGTGTATCTCTCTGGGTTTTTCAAACAAATAAAAAACAAAGACTTCAAAGATGAATATGGTCCTAGGAAGGCATTTTCAAAAGTTTGCAGGAAAATGGAATTAAAAATGATTATTTTGATGCAGAAATTTTTGACATCTGTAGATAGTTTTGTCTTTTTTTGTGGGGGTTCCCATGAATTTTTGAAGATCCTGATAACAACTTCATGGAAGTGCCTTATAAAACCTTGTTGTGGAACGTGGTGAAGAGCCAATGAGGTAATGTATACAGAAAATACTTGTCACGGTGCTTGCAACAAGGGAGCAATTTCCTATAATTTTGTTCCCAACTTCCTCTCCTGTGCCCTCTCCCTCCCTGTTACATCACTTGGGGTAGCTGGTGCTGGCCTAGACATCAACTGATCTGTGTACATGTAGCAGTTGCTGTCCCTTGTTCCTCCTTGGAAGGGGCAGTCCACAAGTCATAGAGAAGAAGCAGTTCTGGTGGAAAATTCCAGTTCTCTTACTGGAAGAAAGAGTATTAAGGACACACACAGGCCAGCGCTGTGGCTCACTAGGCTAATCCTCTGCCTTGCGGCGCTGGCACACCGGGTTCTAGTCCCGGTCGGGGCGCCAGATTCTGTCCCGGTTGCTCCTCTTCCAGGCCAGCTCTCTGCTGTGGCCAGGGAGTGCAGTGGAGGATGGCCCAAGTGCTTGGGCCCTGCACCCCATGGGAGACCAGGAGAAGCACCTGGCTCCTGCCATCGGATCGGCGCAGCACGCCAGCTGCGGCAACCATTGGAGGGTGAACCAACGGCAAAGGAAGACCTTTCTCTCTGTCTCTCTCACTGTCCACTCTGCCTGTCAAAAAAAAAAAAAAAAAAAAAAAAAGGACACACACAAAAACAAGTCTTTACTCCAGGTTTAATAAGACTTTCATGCTTTAAAAATAGCAAGAACTTTCCAAGAAAGGCCATGTTTCTAGATAATCTTCTGCCTAGAACGTGGGTCCGTGGGTCTTTCCAGGGGGCTGGCACTGTGGTGTAGTAGGCTGAACCTCTGTCTGCAGCACTGACATCCCACACAGGTGCTGGTTCTAGTCCCGGCTGCTCCACTCCCCATCCAGCTCTGTGCTATGGCCTGGGAAAGCAGTGGAGGATGGCCCAAGTTCTTAGGCCCCTGCACCCCACATGGGAGACCCAGAGGAAGCTCCTGGGTCCTGGCTTTGGATTGGCCCAGCACTGGCTGTTTCAGCCATCTGGGGAGTGAATCGGCGGGTGGAAGACTTCTCTCGTTGTCTTTCCCTCCGTTTATAATTCTGCCTCTCAACTGAATAAATAAATCATTTGTTTAAAGAATCTTTTCAGGCCCATGAAAAATGTAATTTTTAGCCCATTTGCTCTAGGAAGCTATAGAACAATGAATGAATTGAAAACACATCTTTGCTTCACCTGTGCAATGGGGTAGATTGTCTGCTCCCAGAGCAATCAATGGCTTAAATTGACAAGCACTGAGGAAACACTAGGAAGCTAGGTGTGATGATCAGTTTTTATTTTAAGATTTATTTTATTTATTTGAAAGATAGTTACAGAGAGAGGTAGAAGCAGAGAGAGAGAGAGAGACAGAGAAAGAGAAACAGAGACAGAGAGAAAGGTCTTCCATCTGCTGGTTCACTCCCCAAATGACTGCAACAGCCAGAGCTCAGCTGATCTAGATCCAGGAGCCAGGAGCTTCTTCCGGGTCTCCCACATGGGTGCAGGGGCCCAAGGACTTGGGCCATCTTCCACTGCTTTCCCAGGCCACAGCAGAGAGCTGGATCAGAAGTGGAGCAGCCGGGACTCGAATAGCACCCACATGGGATGCTGGCACTGCAGGAGGAAACTTAACATAGTATTCCACAGCTCCGGCCCCAGTAGTTAGTTTTTATATGCGAACTTGCCTGTATTATATACAATACCTAGTTACTCACTCAAATGCTAGGCTAGGTTGGGACGCCCCCTGTAAAACCCCTGAGGAATACAAATCTCCACCTTCCAGGTGTGCTCCCATGGAGGGGAGCTCTCGCAGGATGTGAAGGTGAGGTGAGCGGAGGAGTATTTCTGGCACCTGGATGCTTGGCTCTGCCAAGGCTGGAGAGCACTCAAGGTTCTGGGTTTCTTGGGGCCACATTATCGTTCCTGGGAAGGAATTTTGTGGTGATTCACATCTACAATCAGTTGACTTTAAGTGAAAGAGTCTGGAATGTAGTTGGGCCAGTATAGTCAATTGAAAAGGGCTTAAGGGCAAAACCAAGGTTTGGGAATGTCATTGTGGCACAGAAGGATATGCCACTGCCTGCCGTGCTGGCATCCCGTATGGGCATCGGCTCAAAGCCTGACTGCTCCACTTCCAATCCAGTTCCCGGATAAATGCACCTGGGAAAGCAGAGCTGCCTGCAGCCAGGTGTGCTGACTTGCCCAGTGATCTCAGAGTTCCTAGCCCGACTCACAGTCTGAAATACCAACTTCCTCGCGGCGTAAATGATGGAACAAGGACATTGGCCTCAGCCATTTTAGCTCCTGGCCTGAAAGCAGATACAATTCCCTTTTATCCCTTCAACTCTGTCATCTTTCAAGACAGCCCTGTATTGTTTCCCACGCCCTGTATTGTTCTCCACCCCACCTCCTGCATTTTTTTCCAGGTTTGAAAGCCCACAGAAAGCCTATAAGAAGTAGCTCACCTCTGTCCACTGTCCTCCCTGCTGTACCTTCACCCACCCTAGGCTATATAAGACCCAGCCCAGGGCCAGTGCTGTGGTGCAGCAGGTTAAAGCCCCAGCCTGCAGTGCCAGCATCCCATATGGGTGCCAGTTCGAGTCCCGGCTGCTCCACTTCCGATCCAGCTCTCTGCTGTGGCCTGGGAAAGCAGTAGAAGACGGCCCACGTCCTTGGGCCCCTGCACCCACTTAAGAGACCTTGAAGAAGCTCCTGGCTCCTGGCTATATTCCCTACTAGTTCTATTTCTCTAGTAAAACTCTGATATACCGTGGAATGTCCAAAAATGGTCTGTTGATTAAAAATGACATTGCTCGTGCCATCAGCGAGATTTCAAGTTCAAGTTGACATAGAAGCTCACTCTCTCTCACAAGCAAGCTGCTGGATATGATCGCACCTTTAGCCCAGTACCTCTGCTTACTCTTTTTCCTGGCAACACTGCCGCTTTTGTGGGTCCCTGTAAAATAAAGTGTCAGTGTAATACTGGAATTAAATGTTTGATAATCCTTGAAATAGAGCACCTTCTTCTGAGGAACTTAAGCTACTTCACAGGCATTAGCTCATGAATCCACGTGTGACGGCACTGAGGTAGGTGGCAAATACGATTAGCCCATTTTATAGACTAAAATTGGGACACAGCAGAAGTGACTCGGTCCAAACCCAGGAAACTCTTACAGAATAGGAATAGAGAAGGGAGTCTTGCTAGCATTAGGCAGTGTTCAATCAATTCCAAGGTGTAGTCTCTGTCCTTTGTGTGGGAATCTCTGAGTTATGATAATGAGGACCCTTGGGATCCACCCTAGGTGTTCAGAATGAATTATGTCATTCAAACCAGAGGCTTCATGATGAGCTCCTTGGGTGGGCCTTAGCATGTTAATTCTGAGAAACACACATCCTAAGGTGCAGTTTTTCACTTCGTCTACTACACTTTAAGTGTTTGGCTTTAGGGGATACAAATGGAAAAATTTAAGAACTCAAAATACTGTTTGTTTCTGGATCAATAAGGAAAGATAAAATCTAAAATAAAAACCACTATTCTATCTTTCTTAAAAATATACTTTTTAAATTCTTCTCCTTATTTTTATTTTTAAAATGATTTATTTTATTTATTTTGAAGAGTTACAGAAAGAGGTAGAGAGAGAGGCTTTCATCTGCTGGTTCATTCCCCAAGTAGTCACAAAAGCAGGAGCTGAGGAGATTGGAATCCAGGGGCCAGGAGCTGCTTCCGGGTCTCCCACATGGGTGTAGGACCCCAAGGACTTGGGCCATCTTCTGCTGTTTTTCCAGGCACATTAGCAGGGAGCTGGATAGGAAGTGGAGCAGCCGGGACTCGAATGGGCACCCAAATGGGGTATCAGCCCTGCAGACTGGGGCTTGAACCTGCTGCACCACTGCACCTGCCCCTCTCTTTATTTTTAAAGAACTGTTTAAGAAAAATGAAGCTATCCATGAGTTATTGGTGGTATATTCTACAACTTCCTGGTCTCTGTTTATTGCTAGTTGCCCACGGTTTTGCCTTTTTAAGCCCTCCACCCACACCTGAGAGACCTTTTTTGTTGTCTCCCAGAAGTTATCTTGCAAACGAAGGATTTTTTTGCTAGAGTGGCACTGGCATAAATTGCACAGCAGCTCTTAAGCTGTCTCGAAGACCAGGGAGATGTCTGACAGGGTGAATTCACCTTGGCAAAATCATCTGAGTTGCTGGCCAAACAAACTCAATTGGTGGTGATGTAAACATTGATTAAGCTAGACCTTTAACGTCCTTACTCTTTGGCATTATTTTCTTTTGTAAAAGTTTGATGAAAGATTTCTGTACAATAGAAGTTCTTTAAGACAACAAAAGCTTACTTTTCTACAAGAAGAGGTTAGGCTGAATTTGAACATAGCACATCCTCCATAGAATCTAGGTTATTACTGCTTTACACTGTCCAAGTTCCTAGGAGGCCTTTGTAAAATCAGAGCCTTCAAGACTTTTAAAGGGAGGAACGCTTAATGTGGTTGGTGACGGGGTCAATGCTACAAGTTGGCAGCCATCCTGCCCACCACTCTGCCCCTCGCCACTTCCCCCAGCCATCAGCTGACGGGTAGTTAGGATGACAAGGTCCATGAGGGAAACAAGGGGAATGGAACACAGAAACTCTTTATCACTATGGGCAAAACCCAACTTAGCAGAGAATGATCCACAAACTCTTACTATCCAAAGGTGCAAAATTGTATCAGTGGACTCAATCCTTAGGAGATCCCAAAATGTCAAAACAGATGATGCAAATAAATTACAATGACACTCAAATATAACTTTCACAACGGTTGAGCATGTAAACTTGGGCCAAACTATGTGAAAACTGCTATAATCACAGAGAACTGGGACTGCAAATGCCACTTTCTGGCTGGCGCCGCAGCTCACTAGGCTAATCCTCCACCTGCGGCACCGGCACACCGGGTTCTAGTCCCAGTTGGGGTGTTGGTTCTGTCCCGGTTGCCCCTCTTCCAGTCCAGCTCTCTGCTGTGGCCCAGGAAGGCAGTGGAGGATGGCCCAAGTACTTGGGCCCTGCACCCGCATGGGAGACCAGGAGGAAGCACCTGGCTCTTGGCTTCCGATCGGCATAGCACCAGCCGTAGTGGCCATTTGGGGGGTGAACCAATGGAAGGAAGACCTTTCTCTCTGTCTCTCTCTCTCACTGTCTAACTCTGCCTGTCAAAAAATAAATAAATAAATTAATTAAAAATGCCACTTTCTGTGGAAATGTTTGAACAGATTATGGAATATTCATACAATAGAACTTTACATAGCTGGTGATCAACTGAAGTATATCTACGTAATATGGTTTGAATATTAATTTTGGTGTCCCCAAAAGACCCAAGTGTTAAGAGTCTTATGTCAGTGGTCAATGGATTAAGGGTAGAAATTTAATCCAATTATGATGTCTGAAGGTGGGACATTTGGAAAGTGATTGAATTGGATTAGATTAAGCACTGAATGTATTTCTCAGACCCAACCATGGTGGCTTTCAAAGGAGAGGCTACATAGAATTAAAGACAAGCGTGTTCCCTGTCTCTGCTTCTTAGCGGACACGTGTTTCACCATCTACTGCCCTCGTCAGAGGCCATGCTTGCCTGATCTTAGACTGCGAACCTCCAAAGCCATGAGCTGAAATAAGCCTCCCACCTTAATAAGTAGTGTGTTTCATGTATTTAGTTATAGTGATGCAAACTGACTAATACGCTCTATGTATGGTCATAGATAATAATATTTAGCATGTGTTTAAAGTTGCTTTTTCATTTTATATGAAAGACAAAAGATGTACACACACATGCACAAACACAGAGGGAAAGGGAAAGGGAGAGAGAGAGAGAATGAGAGAGAGAGAGAGAGAGAGAGAGATCTTCCATCTGCTGGCTCACTCCCCAAATACCCACAACAGCCAGGGCTGAGCCAGGCCAAAGCTAGCAGCTGGGAACTCCATCTGGGTCTCCCAAGCGGGAGATAGGGCTCTAAGCAATTGAGCCTTCCTGGGTTTGCATTAATAGGAAGCTTTGTCTCAAGTGGAGCTGGGACTTAAACCTGGCATTCCGACGTGGAATGTGGTGTCCCGAGGGAGGCTATAACTGCTCTCCCAAACACCTGCCCCGTGTAGCTAGCACATATTATCTTAAGCAAATTACAAAAAGATTATAGTTGGATTTTATATGAATAGCAACCATACACTAGTGTATGTATATGAAGCAAACCTGGAGAAATAAGCTCCTAATATTTAAGAGGTTATAGACCTCAGGAAGCAATCACTTCCTGCATTGTGAATTCCTGTTATGTTTTGATTTCCTATGAAGAACACAATTACTGTCTTAATCCAAGTAAACCTTAAATGTTAAAAAAAATGGAAAAGTTGAAACTTTCCTTTTGCATTTTTGCTGTAGGTGGGGAAGCTAAGGTGTGGAGTTACGAAGTCATCTTCTGCAAGTCACTTGATGAAGTGGTGGAGTCGGGATTTGAACCCAGGGAGTCTGACCTCAGAGAGTATATCTGTAAACACACTGTAAACCAGCTCTTCAGTGAGCTGAGTATGTTCACCAGGAGCTATGGGTGATAACACGTACGAGGGGAAGAAGGAGCTGCAGGATTAGGTAAGAGCTATGCATAATAAGGGGCCTCAAGGATATCCCAGGTAGGGGTTGGGAGGCCTCCGGTGCAGGTGGGGATGGGGTGTAGATGCGGACATAGAGCGTCATTGAGACCAGCATGCGTCACCCCCAATAACTCTCTTACGTTGGATTTTTTTAACTGAGTAGAGGGAAACTTGGATGACTGTTCCCAATTGAGACGCTTTCCCTTGGAATAGAAAAGAATGACTTTGGCTTTAGTTTTGGTGATGAACGTCTTTGTGTCTGCCCACGTGTCCTGAACACCCCTTGTTCTTACCACAAAATGTGAGGCCCTCTCCTCCTCTTATTTCCATACTCTGTCCATCTCTCTTTGCTATTGTTCTCTGGGTAAAAGGAGATATGACCTGATAAACTCTCCTTTTCAAAGACTTGCCTTTTGTCTCTAAGTAGTGTTTGGGCAAAAGCTCCATTTCAAAGAAAATTATTGAAAGTCTTAATTACAGTTAATGACATCCAAACTACACAGTGCTCATTGTTATTCCAATTATGAACAGTCTCCATAAATAGGGTCACTTATGTAGAAAATTATTAAAAATTCAATGTAGATGAGAGCCTGAAAAGAGCTTGCAAGGTGACTGTTATAGAGGGCTGTTTCCATGGCAACGTTTTCTCATCCTCCTTGGTCCCACTTTCTGGTGGGGAAACACGTGCTTTGCGCAGAAACTCTCTCTGTCGGTAATTTTTACAGACTCTTGAAAATGTGTGGGTCATTCTCCACTGGTGGTTGGGGTGGTCCTGGACCCTGACGTTATGCGAGCCATTCCTTTCTTTGGGACATCCGGACATGCTTTGCTGAAGTCAAAACAGTCTCCTACTGTATGTTTTCTGAAAGGCCTTAAGATTGGGGGTTCTTTTGCTGTGATGTTCATTCAGTTCAGAGGCAAGTGTGTTTGCAGTGTCTAATGATGCCTCACACGATAAGCATATTTTTCCTTCTCATGATTTAGCCTTTGAACATATAACCTAGAATGTCATTTAAAAAAAAAAGCACAAATTGTCGTGGGCCTCATTGATTTCAGGCCAGCCTGTTGGTTCATTGCCCACATCATTAGGGAGTTACAGTCGCCTGTTTGAAGTTCTAATAGGCCAGGGAGAGCAATGAAGGAGGAGTGGTACAGTCGCAAGGCTCAGGTTGACTGACCTTGAAAATACTTAGTAAGTCTGTTCTGCCATCTCTATGACTGAATAGCAGCATGGGTGAAAAACTCAATATGAAGAGTAGGAGGAAGAGGAGGAAGAGGACGACAAGGAATAGGAACGACCAAGTGGGACTGGCATTGTGGACTAAGTTGCTGCTTCTATGTTGGCATCCCATACCCAGGGCACCGGTCTGAGCTTCAGTTGCTCTGCTTACAATTCAACGCCCTGTTTTTTTTTTTTTTTTTTAATCTTTGACAGGCAGAGTGGACAGTGAGAGAGAGAGACAGAGAGAAAGGTCTTCCTTTGCCGTTGGTTCACCCTCCAATGGCCGCCACGGCTGGCGCACCGCGCTGATCCGATGGCAGGAGCCAGGTGCTTCTCCTGGTCTCCCATGGGGTGCAGGGCCCAAGCACTTGGGCCATCCTCCACTGCACTCCCGGGCCACAGCAGAGAGCTGGCCTGGAAGAGGGGCAACCGGGAAAGAATCCAGCACCCCAACCGGGACTAGAACCCGGTGTGCCGGCGCCGCAGGCAGAAGATTAGCCTATTGAGCCGCGGCGCCGGCCCAACTCTCTGTTGATGTGCTCTAAGTACTTGGCACCTGATACCCACGTGGGAGATCCAGAGGGAGACTCAGGGCTTTGGTCTGGAGCAGCCCTGCCATTGTGGCCCTATGAGGAGTGATCCAGGAGAAGGAAGATCTCTCTCTCTCTCTCTGCCCCCCTCTCTCCCTCTCCCTCCCTCCTTTTCTCTCCATCATTCTGCCTTTCAAACAAATAAATATTTTTTAGAAAGGAATTAGAAATGAGATGGAAAGAAGCAAAGTTATCCACTGCTCTAGCAAAAACAATTTCATTGTCACAGAGCCCACTTACTGTGATGTGGCTCTTACTGAAGAACATGCCTACTGAGCTGCTTTGAGGGGTTCTTCAAGTGTCTCACACAGGAGAACCCAAAAGAAAACTACGGGTTGCAATGAAGACTTTCACCGCTCTGGGGAAATCAGAGCTGCCACGTTGTCACTGTCTGCCTAACATCTCTGAGCTGCTCATGGTTTATTTTTGCCTAAGCTCACAGCACTGTAGTTCAGACAACACTGACACTAAACTGAGGGTTGAGATAGAGGGAATAATCTAGCCAAAGCTTCAACATTTACCCAGATCAAATTCTGAAGTGTAAACAATTTAAATTAAAAGGTGAGTGGATTACGATAGTTTATATGCACAGTAAGACATATTCGCTTTTAGATGATATGTATAGTGGCAGGGGTTGGAGTGGTGATTAAGAAGCTGTTTGAGGTGGAGGCCTGGCTCCACATCCAATTCCAACTTCCTGCTAATCGTGTACCCAGGGAGGCGGAAGTGGCAGCGAAAGTAGCTGGATCCCTGCCACCCATGTGGGAGAGCTGGATGGACTTCCGGGCTCCTGGGTTTGGCCTGACCCAGCCAGGGCTGTTGTCAGTATTTGAGGGAGTGAATCGGCAGATGGGAGATCTCTGTCTGTCTCTCTATGTCTCTGCCTTTTAAATACATAAAATAAATAAATATATATTTATTACAGAAGATATAAAAAAAGGAAGAGTAGAAGGAGAGTGCAGATACTTTTTTTACTTCCTAATCACTATTATGGATATTTGGGGAAAATTTATTTTTTCCCTTGGGAATAGTTTTTATGTTTTTTGTTCTATATAATATGGGTCATTAAATATGCTTTTGTAGGCTACATTATAATCTTTATGTTACTAATAAATATTTGTTCACTGAGAAATAACACATTAGAATTTTCTGTTTTAGACTTTAATAAACACAATTTTAGATGACTGCATACAAACATTTCACGTGGCTGTGGCATAGTCTATTTAACCATCCTCAAATTTGGACATTCAGGTTGCTGACAAATTTTCATTATGATTAACAATTCCAGGTGGAGTTCACCTGGAATTAATCTATTGTGGAAAAAAAAAAAAACTGGGCTGATGAGGTCATCTTGCAGAAATGTATCTCAATACAAGCAAGGTTATATAGCTTCTGGATAGATATTACCTAGGCCCTGAAGTAGACTTGAAACATACCAAAGAAATTTGAAATCTGGGCAAATGAAGCCTCTTGAGAAAGTTTCTGGAAATGCAGGATTTGAAAGTAACCATGTTTGGAATTCAAAGTTTCTTGCACCAGAATAAACTTATCTTTTAATTCAATTTTCCGTGAATTTTTTGAAGTCCCCATGTATCTAATTAAGAGAATATTGAGTAGGAAGAATAAGGAGTCAAACAATTAAAAAGACTTTCATGATGGAGTTTTCCTTTTTAAGGATTTATTTATCTGAGTGACAGAGTGACAGAGATGGGGACAGAAAGAGAGAGAGAGAGAGAGAGAGATCTTCCATCTGTAGTTTCACTTCCCAAATGGCCACAGCAGCCAGGGCTGGGCAAGGCTGAAGCCAGGAGCCAGGAGCTTCATCCAGGTCTCTCACATGGCCCAAGTCCTTGGGCCATCTTGTGCTGCTTTTTCCAGGCACGTTACCAGGGAGCTGGATCGGAAGTGGAGCCCCCAGGACTCACACCAGCACTGTGATAACCCTCTGTGCACAACACCTGCATGGATGGAGTCTTTCCTTACTGAGCTTTGGATTTGCTATTTTAAAACATCCGTGGGTGTAAACTAGGAATTGGAAATTGCTGAATGGTTACAAATCAAGCCCTAGAGAGAGTTGTTTTAAAAAAATCACCCTGGGCACACACAAGGTCCTCTCAAACTATACTGAGGCTGCAGATGGACAGGGGCGGAGCATTTTCAGATTACTGTCAGAGCGCTCAGCCCTTAGGACTTCCAGCTGAGCAAACACTCCCTCTGGACGGTTCTTTACAATATTCAATAATTTACATCTTGGCCTACTTTGATTCTGAATTTAATCGGGGGGTGAAAAGAGGACAATTCTGCAGTCCTCGGAAATGAGAAAAATCGAACCTTAGTGTCTATACCCACACAGCAGGGAGACACGGGTCTTTCCCCTCCTTCTGCTCCTCAGTCACATTAAACATTGTAAATTTTACCCCAGGATTTCCTGATAAGAGGGAGAAATTAGCAGTCCATCTGAAAGCTGAGTCGTGCTTCCCAAAACAATGCTTTCAAATGCAATTGCAACTTTTGGAAAATGGGTATTTATTGATCTCTTTTCATGTGCTTGAGAGGCAGAGAGAGAGAGAGAGAGAGAGAGAGAGAGAGATTGCTTTATATCTGCTGGTTCACTCATGAATGGCCTCCACATCGTACACTGGGCAGTGACCCAAGTACTTGACCCATCTTCTGCAGCCCCCAGGGGGCATTGGCTGGAAGCTGGATCAGAAGCAGAGGAACTGGGACTTGAACTGGCACTCTGATGAGATGTGAGTGTCCCAAGGGGCAGTGTAACCCACTGTACCACAATGCCCACCCTCGCTATTGAGACGTGAATGACTTGAATTTTTGGTTGTTTGTTTTGTGTTGCTTTAAGGTTACAGAAATTTTATTGTTTCCTTTTCACCTTTCGATTTGTGAATCACTTTGATTTTGTGTGGTGACTATTTATTTAGTTTAAGATAGTTTAATTCTTCCAAGAAAATACAAATTCTTTGAATTCTATAAATTAAGTATATAGGTTCTAAAATGTACTGGGTGTGTTTTAGTATACACAGAGGAGATGTATGTATCTCCTTATTAATGGCAAAATTTATTAAAACTTAAACCACTATCTAATACTGAATATTACTTTTTACGTAAGTTCTGAAATACAGGGGAATATGTTGTACAGAATGTGTGATGAGAAAAATACAGATTAGTAGAAATTAGCAACAGGCTGTCTTTTTAAAAAAATTTATTTGAAAGGCAGAGTGACAGACAGAGGGAGACAAAGAGAGAGAGAAAGGTCTTTTCCTTCTGCTGATTCACTCCCCAAATGGCTACAGCAGTCAGGTCTGGGCCAGGCCAGAGCCTGGAGCCAGGCATTCCATCCTAGTCTCCCACCTGTGGGCAAGGCATCCCACTACAGCCTTCGCAGGTGCATCACCTGTGACCTGGAATCAGAACAGGACTCCAACAGGTGCTCCCATATGGGACGCTGGCGTTGCAGGCAGTGGCCTAACGTACTACGTCACAATGTTGGCCCCAGACTGGCCTTTCAATAATATCGCTACAAAAATCATTTGTGAGTAAATAGTAAGCTGTTTTTGGGTTAAATTCCCCATTACTTGCTCTCTAGTCTGCTGTAGTCTAGCTATTTTAGACTGGGATACAGTTTGGATGTGGTTCAGTGCATCCCCCAAAGGTTCCTTTGTTGAGACTTGGTCCCCAGTGGGGTGATGTGAGAGTTGATGGAATTTTAAGGAGGGAGACTCAATGAGGAGTGATTAGATCACTGGGGGCACTGCTCTCAGGAGCGAGTGCTGGTCTCCTGGAGTAAGATCTCTTGGGAGCACGTTGTTATAAAAGTTTGATGCCGACTCATGTGTCTCTTGTTTCAAGATGTGATTGCTTCCTCCTGTGCAAGCTCTAGCCGTCTGCATGAGGGCCTCCCCAGAGCTCAGCTGATACCAATGCCGTGCCCTTGGGCCTCCAGATCCGTGAACTGAGTAGGCCTCTTTTCTTTGTAAAAGTAGCTTGCTTCAGATGTTTTGTTAGAATACCATAAAATGGACTAATACAAGCAGAGAGTTTTGAAGTTATGTAGCAGAAAAATAAAAACAAAAACAGTATTTTAGGATTTCTTTTTTTAAAAGATTTATATATATTTATTTGAAAGACAGAGTAACAGAGAGGCACAGGCAGAGAGAGGGGGAGAGAAAGAGAGAAAGAGAGAGGTCCTCCATCTGCTGGTTCACTCCCCAAATTGCCACAACGGCTGGAGCTGGGCGGATCCGAAGCCAGGAGCCAGGAGCTTCTTCCAGGTCTCTCACGTGGGTGCAGGGGCCCAAGCACTTGGGCCATCTTCTGCTGCCTTCCCAGGCCGTAGCAGAGAGCTGGATCAGAAGTGGAGCAGCCTGGTCTTGAACCGGCACCCATATGAAATGCCAGCACTGCAGGCAGCAGCCCCACCCACTATGCCACAGCACTGGCCCCTAGAATTTCTGTCTAGAGTGTCCAGCACTTGGTTTGGCTGAGCAAGGACACTGGCACAAAGCTTGTGCTGTTCGCAATCTTCATGGCTTGTGTGGTCACTAATGTTCAGTTATGCTTCTTAGGTGCACAGGGAAGCTGTATCTTTGTTTCCTCCGCCCTTGGTTGAAGCCATGCAGTTGAGTTTTTCCCAGTGGGATGTAAACAGACCTGGCTTGGTCCACTTCCAAGTCAGAGCAGTTAAGAGCCAGGGTGACTTCCTCACTCTTTGTCTAATTCCTCACACTCATGATGCAAGTGCAGAACTCCAAAATGCTGGCTCCACACTGTTGATGCTTCCTGGATCCCCGAGTCCCTGCTTGGCAGAGATCTGATCAGGAGAGGTACCTGAACTACAATGGAACATGATGTAGGAGAGAACACTAATATTAATTATGTAATATACTATCATTTCATTTAACGAGATGTTTTAGAACCAAAGGAAGTAGGAAGAATAAAACCCTTTCATTTGAAGAAATGCAATAGATTTTTTTCCCTGGCACTGCCAAAATCATCGTCATCAACCAGCCTCAGCCTGTGTACTGATGTTTATACTCTGATATGGTAATGGGGGCCATTACTGGAGTCCTACAGACCCAGGATGGACTCCCAATGCTGCTGCTTCCCAATCCTCTGTTCTTTTAGGGAGTTACTTAGCATCCCCAGTAGGGGAAGGAATCATGTTTTGAGTTGGTATCAGGATGAAGTGAGACAACAAAAGGGCTTTTTGTGCTCCGTAATCACTGGTGATGACCCACATCTGAGCTCATGGCATTGTTCTCATGTTGCCTTGGATTTAATGTTCTTATTTTTTAATAGCTTATTAAAGGGGAAGTTAAAGCAATCACTTTAATCCCTACTGGGATTATTTACCTTTGTGTTTGGAATTTCTGAAAACAAAAACTGGTTGTTGGGAAGTTAAAGGCAGGACGAAGCTGGCACCCTGGAATGGATATTTGAACTATGAAGATTTGGGCAAATGAAACAAATAAAAGCAAAGACTGTTAAAGGCCACTTGGGTTGCCTACATTCTATACCGAAGTTCAAGTCCAATCGCTTGCTTCCAATTCCAGCTTTCTGCTAACATACACCTAGGAGGCAGCAGCTGAGGGTTCAAGTTCTCCCTTGTGGGAGACCCTCATTGAGATGCAGGCTCCCACCTTTGACTTGGCCCAGAGAGGCGGGATGGGAGAGTAGAGGGACCTTCCACCTGCTGATTCACTCCTCAAATGCCTGCAACAGCCAGGGTAAGTCCAGGCAGAAGCTGGGAGCTGGGAATTCAGTCTGGGTCTTCTACGTGGATGACAGGGACTAAACTACTTATGCCATCACCTGTTGCCTACCAGGGTGTGCGTTGTTTGGAAACTGCATTGGAGAGCAGAGCCAGCACTTGAAGCCTGGCAGACCGAAATGGGATGCATGTGTCCCAACGTCGTCTTAACCACTGTGCCAAATGCCCTCCCCATGACAAGACATCTTTATCTAAGGGGAAACCTGAGAGGCAACCAACAGCTATAACTTTTTTTTTTAAGGAGAGGTGCATATGGGATCAGCAAACTACAACCTGGTTGCCAAACCCTTGTAAACAATTCTTTTGGGGGAGCACAGATGCATTCATTCATTGTGTGCTGTTATGACTTTTTCATGCTACAATGACAGAGCAGAGAGAGATACAGAAATCATGTGGTCCGCAGAGCTCCGAGAATTTACTATTCAACGCTTTATGGGAAAGTTTGCTGGTCCTTGATCTGTAACTCCATTCTCTATTGGTAAAACCCATTGAAATGAATAGTCTGATGAGTGGTTTTCCAAAAAACAACGTTGGTGAATTTTATATCTTAATATGTGTGTTTGTGAGGCCACTGTGCCCAGGATATACACACATACAATTCAACTCTTACAACTAGGAAAATACAAATTGAGAAATTTGAAAATTTTATTATTATTATAAAGGCAGAGACATGGAGAAGGACAGACAGAAAGAGCTCTTCTGGTTCACTCCCCAAAGGCCGAAAACAATGGGGACTAAGGCCAGGCTAGAGCCAGGAGCTGTGTTCTGCATCTGAGCCTCCCAAGTGGGTGGCAGGGACCCAAATACTTAAGCCAACACCCGCTGCCTTCCAGAGTGTGCTTTAGCAGGAAAAGCTGGGATCAGAAGTAGAGCCAGCACTTGAACCAAGCATTCTGGTTTGGGCTATGGGTGATCCAAGAGGTGTGTTAACCGTTGCACCCAATGCCTGACCCTTTCTGTCTGTTTTTATACAGGAATTCCCTAGATTTTCTTTTTATGCCTGCCTACTTGGAACTATCTTTTTTATAGATTTCTGTATACTTTTCCAAGCTAAAATCTCTAATTTGTTCTCTGGGTTGCAAAAACAGTGATTCTGAGAGCCTCTCTCACAATGAAGATGGTGGAAGTTAATAGCGTCCATTGGGTAGATATTGTCAGAGTAGCAACAGAGGAGGACTGTCACCTGTTGACTTAAAGGGGTGCGCTTGATCCTGTGATTTCTCATGGCTTCCTTGAGCAGTGGGGTGTTTTTGTTTTGTTTTGTTTTGAAAGATTTATTTTATTTGTTTGATTGAGTTACAAAGAGACACAGAGCCAGAGAGAGAGAGAGAGAGGTCTTCCATCCACTGTTTCACTCCCCAGCTGGCGGCAATGGCCAGAGCTGTGCCAATCCAAAGCCAGGAGCCAGGAGCTTCACCTGGTCTCCCATTCGCGTGCAGGGGCCCAAGGACTTGGGCCATCTTCTACTGCTTTCCCAGGCTGTAGCAGAGAGCTGGATCGGAAGTGGAGCAGCCAGGTCTGGAACCAGCGCCCATATAGGATGCCGGCATTGCAGGCGGCAGTTTTACCCTCTATACCACTTCCAATAAGTTATTACAAACCACATCCCTTGCTGTCAGTGTTGGACTGACATGACTATGATTGATCACATTAGGTATGCATGGACTTGGCACATCCTTAGTGTCGTTCTTCACAAATTCCTGCAATTCCACTAGCTGGCATCTTGCTTCTACGGACAGTGCTCCCACCAGTGGTTAAAGGTTTGGAGAGCAGAGAAGACTATGAAACACAGATAGAAAAATAAGCAAAACACCTGGACATCTACAGCTCACCCACAAAGAAAGCTGCTTTTGCCTTAGGCGGATGTTGGAGAAGTGAAGAGTGTGAAACACCGGCTGCCTGTAGGTGGACACAGTTATAGTCACCTGTCTGGCCTGCGCCCTGAGCCTCATACTTAAAGCCATTTCCTAGTCCCTGAAGGAGGGGAGCTTATTTCCTTTGCTGTTGGTGATGTTTGGTTAGTCTTCTCTCTATTGCTCTTCCTTGCTAAAGTCATTTCCATTCCAGTTTGGTTCTCCAAGGGCTTCTCCGCCCACTGAGTCATCCACTCTCCCCCAAATGCACGTTTGCAGTGTGGTTATTCTGCACAGATAATGGCCTATCGGGTGACTGTGTAACTCCCAGCCTGCTCCACACTACAGGGGCTCCCGGATTCCTGCTTTGTGGCTTCAGTTGCTGTTTGCAAGCCTGCCGGGTGCTCTTTTTTTTTTATTTTTAACTTCTGAGGGTTACACTGGAGGCTGAATGGCCCCTTTCCAAAATGCTTGGGGCCAGAAGCATTTTGGATTTCAGGTTGTTTTTTGGATTATAATTCTATAATTTTTTGCATATTTTGCAAATTTTCATATACATAATGAGCTATCTTGGGGATGGGATTTACATTGAAACATGAAATTCACAGGGACCGGAGCTGTGGTGCAGCAGGTTAACAACCTGGCCTGAAGTGCTGGCATCCCATATGGGCGCCAGTTTGAGACCCGGCTGCTCCTCTTCTGATCCAGCTCTCTGCTGTGGCCTGGGAAAGCAGTAGAAGAGGCCCAAGTGCTTGGGCCCCTGCACCCACGTGGGAGACCCAGAAGAAGCTCCTGGCTCCTGGCTTCAGATCGGCGCAGCTCCGGCTGTTGTGGCTACCTGGGGAGTGAACAAGCAGATGGAAGATCTCTCTCTTTGTCTCTACCTCTCTCTGTAACTCTGCCTGTCAAATAAATAAAATAAATATTGAAAAAAGAAACATGAAATTCACTCATGTTTCATACACACCTTATACACATAGCCTGAAGGTAATAGTATATACTATATATTTTTAAAAATATGATTGGGCATTTGATCTTCTTTAAAATTTTATTTGGGGAGAGAGAGAGAGAGAGAGAGAGAGATCTTCTATTCACTGATACACTCCCCAAAGGCCTACAACAGGCAACCAGGGCTGGGCGAGGTCAAAGCCAGATGCCAGCAACTCCGTCGGGGTCTCCCATGTGGGTGGCAGGGACCCAGGTGCTTGAGCCCTCACCTGCTGCCGCCCAGGATCTGCATTAACAGGAAGGCGTATGGGAAGTGGAGCAGCCAGGCCTTGAATCGGGCGCTTAATGTGAGGTGCTGGTGACTGAACTGGCGATTTAACTGCTGCGCCAATGACCTTCCTCTACCCAACAGTTGCAACGTGCTTGCATCACAAGAGATCAGTGTGGAAGCTTCCACTTGTCACACCCTATTGACACTCAGAATGTTCTAGAATTTGGAGCATTTCAGGTTTTGAATTCTCAGGGAAGGGATGGATGCTCAGCCTATGCAATGCCCTGACACAGGGCCCTCCTGTTTGTGTTTACTCCATGTCAGTGCGGAATTTGTGCCATCTGCGTTCCTGTTTCCTAGGACTATGTCTGTGTCAGCAACTCTGGATATCATGCATAGAAGCTCTTTTTTTTTTTTTTTTTTTGAGTGTTTCAGGAGAGTAGCTAAGGCACTCCATGCTCAGATAAGCTGGATCACTTTCAGTGAATGCGACGTCAGAAGCTGTTCCCACAGTGGTGGGATATTATGTGGTTGTGAGATTAACAGGAGAGAGAGCTCCAGGGAGGGAGTCTGGTTGGACAGAAAATTCACTGATCAAAGGCAAATCGAATGAGGTTTGTTTGAGCCGGCTGGAGGATCCTGAAGAGGGAAAAGAAATGATTTTCTCCAAAAAGTGTGGATGAATGTATTATTCATGTAGGATGGGTCAGAGAATGAGCTATGAGGCTGGCAGCCAGGGTCTCTGGGATGTGCAGTACCGTGAGAGCAGAGTCTTCGAGATCTAAGAGTTGCATTTTGTCCCCACTTCTCATTGCCCGCTTGAGCAAATTGGACAAGCGCCTTCTAAGTTTCAATTTCCCTATCTGTCCAAAAACTAGAGAAGGGCCAGCGCTGTGGTGCAGCAGGTTAAAGCCTTGGTTGAAGTGCCAGCATCCCATATGGGCACTGGTTCAAGTCCCGGCTACTCCACTTCCGATCCAGCTCTCTGCTATGGCCTGGGAAGGCAGTAGAAGATGGCCCAAGTCCTTGGGCCCTTGCATCCATGTGGGAGATCCAGAAGAAGCTCCTGGCTCCTGGCTTCAGATCAGTATAGCTCCGGCCATTGCGGCCAACTGGGGAGTGAACCAGTGGATGGAAGACATCTCTCTCTCTCTCTCTGCCTCTATCTGTAACTGTGTCTTTCAAATAAATAAAATAAATCTTTAAAAAAGCAAACAAGCAAAAAAAACCCAAAAAACAAAAACAAAACAAAACAAAAAAACAGAGAAACCTCTGTGTGAGAGGCTTCACCTGATAATTAAATGTTGACAAGAAGTAGGAGCTGCACTCGGGAGGTTTGCTCCTCTCCACTGTTTTACCAGTCGCAGCCGGAATCGCTTTCGAGTGTGCACTGTGCACACGTCATTGAGCTCCTAATCTCCCTCTGTGCTTGTATTTCCAGCACGAGTACCTTCCAGTGGCCCCTGAACTTCAGAGCAATCAATTGCTCCAAGAGATAAGCGTCCTTAAAATGTCATGAAAATACATAGTATGAAAAAATCTGAGCATCGATTTCAAAAATTTTTTGTACCAAAACAAACACACCTTGTAATTCCATTTTTTCACAAATTGTTTGAAGTCTCCTTGTACAGTCAAACACTCCATTAATGGTAAAAATTAGGGTGTAATTCCAGTTAACTGAAACCCTGGTTGACTTATTCACTTTGGCTAGGACCTTCCCAATGGGCTTTTGATCACCTTCCAGACTAGAGTTTATGTCCAAAGGAACATTCATGAATATTCCTTGCAAATGAACATCAGCTTTTCACTGTTGGGTACTGTACATTGTGACCCAGTAACACGAGTTGGCAGCTGCTTTTGTGACTAAGTCTCCGAGAGGAGCTTAGCTTTTGTTATTTTTCTCTTTCACCTAGAAAAGGGAACTCAGAAGTGATAGGAATTTAGGTTTTGATAAAACAAACTTCAAAGGGAATTTTGGGCCCTTGTTTTGAAGAAGGAGTGTATACCATTTTCAGTGAGCTTGTTGAGCTTCTTAATTTGTGCTACAGACAAAGGGAGAGAGAAGGGCCTGGGGATGACACAGATTTCTATCAGAACCAGACTCTGGTGAGGGGACCGCTCTAGGAAGCCTGTGCCAGGGACAGGTGGGTACAGCAAGTTGTATGATGGGCACCATGGAAGGATTTTGGTGGGAGGTCCATGGGTATGATGGAAGGACTTTGGTGGGAGGTCCATGGATATGATGGAAGGACTTTGGTGGGAGGTCCATTTGGCTGGAGCCATCTGAGGCAATGTTCAGTGGAAATAAACCACTTTCCTGGTCTTGACTCAGAAAAGGATCTAATACATAGAGTATTTCCTTATATTCAGGGTATTTGCATAATGGTCAAGTCTTTACAGAATCCACTATGCCACTGAAAAATAAAATTTAGCACAGTTGAGGGTGTGGCTGTGAACAAGGTGTGTCACTAAGCTGATTCTTCCCATGATTTGAATGAATTTCTTGTTTGCAAGTTCTGGCACTTTCCTGCACTGCTAGGAATGATAACTGGAAAACGGGTGTTCTGGAAGGCGTGGACATTCTCTTCTCTGTCTCAGCTCCAGCTTTTCATAACGGGGGATTTAGTGGGAGAGTTTGCGGCTGTGTTCCGGGAGTTGTTCACATTTAAGAAATGGAAAGAGAGAATTGAAGTGTGAATAATTTACAGTAAAGAACTATTCCATGCAGGGCATAATTATCAGGATAACATCAGTGTAAGTAACAAGAAAAATAGCTGACAAAACATATGTGATCACACCACAACTGGTGTGAGAGCCATTTTCTGATCTTCTAGAAGCTTCAGGATCCTTCTGAACGGTGACAGAACTGTGGTTTCTGGTGGGCCTTGGTTATAAAACTTCCATATGGAACCTTAGTTACATTCCAGTTATTGTATTCAATCTCCACTTTGGAGATTAACAGCTGACTCCCACTGTTAGGAAACATGCCTTTAGAAGGTTAGCGTGGAAGAGATTTGCTGTATCATCACTAAGCCCATTTATTCTTCCTGGATACGTAGCTAAACTGTCATTCCAAGCCCACCTGCTTCCATTAGGAGCTCTTTGCCCAGTGCAATAAGAAAGCATCTCTTCCTCATTCTTTGAAGTTGGCTGATACTAGAATAAACCTGTATTGGGTATGGAATGGACATGGCATGGAAGCTCCTGGAACCCTGAGCCATCGTGGAGGGCCCAGGGATGCACTCAGCCGGGAATATGAGCTTCTGCCTATGCATAGTGAGAAATAAAGTTTTTGGGTTAGGCTACTTTGAATTTGGAGTAATTTCTTAGAGCATTTAGCGTATCCTGGCTAGTCCATTGAGCTACACACACCACTGTCTTAATAAGCATTCATTATCCATCAGTTCCTAAAGGCAGGTGACTCTCAGCTCGCTTAATGTAAGGGACAGTTCTGAAATAGGAGATTGTTAGGAATGACAAAGGTGCTTTTCTTCCTGGGATGCATTGGGGGCATTGGATTAGTCAGTGGTTGTTTAAATGCAACCCATTTTGGAGGGAAGGAGATGGGCTAGCTTGGGTTTTCAATGACGTGCAACATGTTGCAAGGTGTGGCATCAATGGTACTGCTAGTATTGGTAAATGTGCTACAGTTTCTTAATTTTTTCAAGTTTTTTATTTTGGAATAATTACAGACTCAGAGGAAATTGCAAAGAAATGTGCCAGGAAGTTTCAAGGACCCTGCTATTCTGTCTTCCCAATATCAATATGGAAACCAAGATGTTGACGTTGGTACAATCTACAGAGCTGATTTAGATTCATGCACTGTGTGTGTGTGCATTTGTATGCAGTTCTGTTGTTAGGGTCGACCGCCCGAAAAACGTCACCAAGAGACGTCTCTTATGCAAACAGCAAGGGGAAGCTTTATTGATTATCCAGCATGCTGGGGCTGTCTGATCATACAAGAGCAGAGCAGCCCCGAATAACCAAAGGTTAGGGTTTATAAAGGCAAAAACCACAAAACCGGGAAGGGGGGAATACACGGTTGCTATGCACGGTTGCTAATATCTTACAGTCAGCAATTATGGTCTTAAGACATAGACAAATCACATTTTCATTATTAGCTCAGGTAACCCAGGTGCAACCTTTTTATTTTTAAGCTTGAGCAATCATGCTAGGGGGTTATTGTGCGTTGCCAAGGGTGATGTAGTGCACTGCTATTGTCCGACTATTTGAGATCATAGTTTCAGACCAGAGTCTCATGGTGTGGGGGTTGCTTTCCCAGAATGCAGTCTCAAGTGCTCCAAAATGGAGTCCCTACTGTCAAGGTGCTACTTTACTCTGTCTTATTTTTACAGCTGCACCAGGAAGGTTTAAACCTGTAAGCTTAAGCTTAACTTTTTACACCCGCACATATACAATTTTAACTCTTCACTGTCACATGTGTAGCTTCATGTAACTGCCACTTACAATCATAAAAAAAGAACTATGCTGACCTAGAAAACTTCCTCGTGCAAACCCTTCAGTCTAACATCCTTTCTCCAGAGGTCTCTCTTACCAATCGGTAATCTGTTCTCTACCTCTCTATATAATTTTACTCTCAGAATATTATATAAATGTCATCATATAGCATTTGACCTTTTGTGATTGGCTTTTCTCACCTGGCATAATTCCCCTGAGATCTGTAATTAGCCAGGGTCTTCAGAATAACAGAATCAACAGGGGAGAGATTGACTATGACAATCGCAGGCAAGAAGTCCCATGATCTCCTGTTTTCCAACAGGAGGCCCAGGAAAACTGGTAGCGGAGTTTTCCGTCCAAACATGAAAGCCTGAGAAACAAGGGGCAAATGGTGTCAGTCCCAGGCTGAGTGAAGGCCCCTAAACCAGAGTGCTGATGTCCAGGGCAGGAGAGGATGGAAGCTGCAGGGAAAGGGGAGGGGGAGAGGGATGGGGAGGAGGAGGGAGTGCGAGATGAAGGGGGGAGAGAGGAGGAAGGAGAAGAGGGGAGGAGAGGAAGTAGGAGAGGGAAAGGAAGGGGAGGGGGGAGGGAGAGGGATGGGAGGAGGAGGGAGTGGGAAAGGGAGGGGGGAGAGGAGAGAGAGTGGAAGTGGCAGAGGGAGGGAGGTGGGAGAGGGAAAGGAAGGGGAGGGGGAGGGGAGAGGGAGAGGGATGGAGAGGAGGAAGGAGTGGGAAAGGGAGAGGGAGGAGGAGATGAGAGGGAGTGGAAGTGGGAGAGGGAGGGAGGTGGGAGAGGGAAAGGAAGGGGAGGGGGAGGCGAGAGGGAGCGGGATGGAGAGGAGGAAGGAGTGGGAAAGGGAGAGGGAGGAGGAGATGAGAGGGAGTGGAAGTGGGAGAGGGAGTGGAAGTGGGAGAGGGAGGAGGGAGTGGGAGAGGGAGAAGAGGAAGAGCCCCAGCTGCTCCACTTCCCACCCCGCTCCTTGTTAATGCACCTGGCAGAGCAATGGAAGATGGCCTCTGCACCCATGTGGGAGACCCAGAGGAAGCTCTGGGCTCCTGACTTTGGACCAGCCCAGCTCCAGCCATTGCAGCCATTTGGGGAGTGAACCAACAGAGGGAAGATTGATCTCTCTCTCTCTCTCTCTCTCTCGCTCCCCGCCCCCCCATAACTCTGCCTTTCAAATGATTGAGTGCAAATGTGTGAAATTTCTTCTGGAATTTATATTTTGTCATATTGGTCTATGTGTCTGTTTTTAAGCCAGTAGCGTATAGTAGCGTGATATTTTGATTTGTAGTAGATTGTATAATTAGGTGATGTGATGCCTGCAGCTTCACTCTTTCTTCATCAAGGTTGCTTTGGCTGTGCAGGGTCTTTCATGGTTCCGTGCAAATTTTAGGATAATTTTTTTTCTATTTCTGCAAACAATATCATTGGAATTTTGATGGGGATTGCAATGGATGTGCAGAATGCTTTGGAAAGCACGCATAGTTTAACAATATCAGTTTTTCAAATCCACAAGCATAGGATGTGATTCCATTCACTTTTGCCTTCTCCAGTGCCTTTCATCAGTGTATGGCTCTTTTTATCTCATTGGTTATATTTATTGCTAAGTATTTTTTAAGTTGTTGTAAATGTCATTTTTTTAAAATTTATATTTTGGATAGTTCCTTGCTAGTGTATAAAGATGCTATGGATTTTGTATGCTGATTTTGTATCCTGCAACTTTACTGAATTTATTAGTTTCTGGGTTTTTTTTTTTTGGTGGAATCTTTACGGTTTTCTGTATATCAGATAATATCATCTTCAAACAGAGATAATTTTACTTCTGTTTTGATTTGATTGTTTTTTTATTTCTTTTTCTTGACTAATTGCTCTGGCTAGGACTTCCAGTGCCATGTTAAATAGAAGTGGCAACAGTGGACATTCATTGGGTAGGTGTTTGGCTGATTGGTTAAGTTGTTGCTTGGACACCCAGACACCATATACCCATAGACCAAATACCAAGTCCCGGCTCCTCCACTTCCAATCCAGCTATCAGCTAATGTGCATACTAGGAGGCAGCAGATGAAGGCAGAAGCACGTGCACCCAAGTGGAAGACTCAGACTGAGTTCCAGGCTTCTGGCTTGGATCTAGCCATCCCTGCCTGCTGTAGGCATCTGGTGAGTGAACCAGTGGATGGAAGATCTCTCTCTCTCTCTCTCTCTCTCTTTCTCTCTCTGCTTTTCAAAAAAAAAAAAAAAAAAGCAAATAAATAAGTAAAAATGTTTGAAAAAAAGGAGTGGAAATCCTTGTCTTGTTTCTCATTTGAGGAAAAGCCTTTAACATTCTACCCTTGAGTGTGATGTTAGCTGCGGATTTAAGCTATACGGTCTTTATTGTGTTCAGATACATTCCTTCTATGTTTGATTTGTTGATATTTTTATTATGAAGTGACGCTAAACTTTGTCAATTATTTTTTCTGCATCTGCTGAGATGATTGTATGATTTTTGTCCCTTACACTGCTAAAGTGGTGTATCACATTTACCGATTTCTATACCTTAAGCCATTCTTGCATTCCAAAGCTAAATCCCACTTGATTACAGTGAATGATCCTGTAATATGTTGTTGAATTGATTTGAAAGTATTTTGATGAGGATTTTTGCAATTGTCCTCAATAGAGATGTTGGCCCCCGAGCTTTCATTGATTAATTTGTGATATTTAATGACTTGTCAATAGATCTAGGATAGTTACTAGTTTTGGGTTACTAGGTCCCATTGCTGTAATGGACCCACGTGCTAGCTTGTGGAAGGGAAAGACAATGAAAATCTCTGCGAATTACATTATGACATAGGGCTGGAGATTTTATGTATCCCTGGGGTAGAACCAGAAAGGAATATTGCTGTCCTTACCAGAGAAAACCGAACTGCTTCTAGCTAGCTAATGGACGAGGACACAGAAAAAGGAATTTATCACATCAGTAGCTACATATCAGGTATTTGAGTACGTATTAATTTTCATAAGTCATGAAACCACATCTGATATGGAGGCTTCGATTGGAGTCACCACCTGTGAAGCTCACAACAACTCATTATCATTTTCTAAACCCCAGCTGTCTTCTGTTGGGGTCGAGCAGGAGAGCTGAAGAGGAATGTTGTGGGGATCACACCCCTGCATTTCCAGTCTTTGATGGCAGCACTAATCTCTCAGTGCCTCTTGGAGTGCAGTATTGCTTCTGATGTATTGCTTACCAGGTAGAGACAGTCCAATCACTTCTATTTGGCCTCTCCTACCTTAATAGCTCTGCGTCCACAGGTCAGGGAAGCAGTTTTGGGATTCTGCCACCTGCTAAGTATGTCTGTTCTAATCATGTTTCCTGGAACTGGGGGAATTACCACGGGACAGAGACTGTGAAATGGACCCGAGCTTAAACTCTGCCGACCACCTGACTTCGATGAGCCCTTTCTCTGACTGATCGGTCTCTTTAATATTTTGAGCCCTCTGGAATTGGTGTCATTTTTAGAGAGTCAATGTCCCTGAAATATTTGAGACTATTACCTTGTGGAATCATATGGTTCCTGAATTTTTGAGACTGACTTTTGTCACTCAGCATAATTTCCTTGAGGTCCATATGAGTCATGTCTATCAGTGGTTTATTCTTACATAGATAGAGCACATTTTGTTTAATCAATCATCCACTGAAGAAGTTAGGACTGTTATCAATTTTTCGCTGTTACGAATAGAGCTGCCTTGAACATCCATGTACATGTTATTTTGTATATGAACATACAATATAAATAGAGGTATAATTTTCCCTAAGATTAAATGTCCCAAAGTGTAATTTCTAGGCTATACAATAAATGCATTTTTGGATTTGTGTATTACCAAGGTGCATTCCAAAGTGCCTGTGCCACTTTACATTCCTATATGTTCCACAAATCTAAGAGTGACCTAATTTCTTTGCATCCTTGCTAACATTTGAAGTTATTGCTATTTCTTCCTTGTGCCATTCTCAAATGTGTGTGGTGATATCCCTATTGTGGTTTTAATTTTCTCTAATGGTGAATTATGTTGAATATCTTTTTTATTGCTTATTTGCTACCTACATTTCCAATTCAGTGAAATAGCTGTTCATGTTTGGGTACATTTTCAAATTAGACTTTTTTTTTTATGTTGAGTGTTGGGAGTTCTTTGTGTAATCCGGATATAGGTTCCTTTGTTGATTATGTGATTTGAAAATATGTAATTTAATTTCACAATTTATAACTCATGCTTGGAATAAGATCTTCCTCAGAACAAGTATTTTACATTTTTATGAGGTCCAATTTATCATTTTTTGTGATGGATTATCTTTTTATGTGAAATATAGTAACTCTTCATTTAGCTCTACATCTCAAAGATATATGCTTTTTTTTCTCCTCAATATTTTATAATTTGAAAATTGACATTTAAGACTATGATTCATTTTGAATAAATTTTTGTGTAAGATGTGGGGTTTATGTTGAGCTTCCTCTGACTGTCCAATTGTGTGAATGCTTTTTGAGAAAGATCAGTGAACGTTACCGTCATGCCACTCCCTTTACCTGTGTTTTCATACACCTTCTTGAATGAGAGACAAGGAGGCGGGATGGGATCCAGCTATGATATCTATGCACCTGCAATAAAATTTTGTATCAAGGTGGGGGAGGGCCTTAAGTAAATAACCACAGGCCAGATGTGGTCTGCAGACATATCTGTCCCACAGGGACATTTTTAAATAATATTTTGAGCTAGCTCAAAGTGAAAAGCTCCTGTACAACTGCAGATGGATGAATTCTCTGTGACAGCCAGAAGAGTCAGGGATAGAAGGCCCACATCCCCACCTGCTGTTGCTGCGCGGGGTGAGCTGTTCCTCCACGTGGAGCATGTGTCTGCGGCCTGCTGTGGTCTCCACCAATCCCTGCTGACACCTCAACACAAAGGCCCTTTCCAGTGCCATCTTTCTTCTTGTTACTTGTCCAGCATTCTGGTTTTCTAAAATTTGTTTTATTTATTTGAAAGAGTTACAGAGAGATGTAGAAACAGAGAGAGAGAGAGGAGAGAGAGAGAGAGAGAGAGAGAGAGAGAAAGGTTTTCCATTTGCATTTGCTGGTTTACTCCCCAAATGGCTGCAATGGCCAGAGCTGAGCCGATCCAAACCCAGGAGCCAGGAGCTTCTTCCACGTCTCCCACGTGGGTGCAGGGGTCCATGGACTTGGGCCATCTTCCACTGCTTTCCCAGGCACATTAGCAGGGACTGGAAGTGGAACAGCTGGGACTCGAACCGGCATCCATATGGGATGCCAGCACTGCAGGCCTCAGCTTTAACTCATTGTGCCACAGCATTCTTGTTTTAGTTGCCCAGTGCTTATTCCTAAATTCTTGTTCCTGTTTGGAGCTCTCTTTATTCCCTTTAGACTTTTTCAGTTTCGACTATCCCAAGTTTCTCTTCTCTGCCTGTGGCTCTTTCTTTCCTTTTTCTTCTATTTCCCATACTTCTCTCCTTTGTTTGCTCTTTCTAAGCTTATTGACTTAAGCCCAACTTAACTTAGGCAGATGTTAGGTGTCACCAGGGAGTGGCCTATCCCTGGGTGTTCTCGGGTCCTGTGGGATCTTGTCCCCATAAGGCTTCCAGGCAAGGGGAAGTTCTGGCCTGCAGCATGTCATCTGTGAGTGGTTGGTTTCCAACACAGAGGTGGTGAGCAAGGTGCAGAGAATACCCACAAGTCTGGTTTTAAACCACCTGTCATGCCTTAGTTTTGAGTGCTCACCCTTCTGAGTTGGGTCACTGAGCCTCGTCATAAAACTGTGAATAGCTGCATTTGAACTGTAATCATACCAAGTCACACTTGGAGTCATTGAAAAAATTTGGCTTTCAACTCAAGGATGATTCACTGTATCCTGGACAGGAGACGCCAAGAAAGAGTAGCACCACAGGATGGGGAATTTCGGAAGCTTCTGGGAAAACCTAGGTCAGAGGACATCAGAGCTGGACGCCAAGGCCTTCTTCTCCAACATGCACAAGCAAATTTGATTTCAGAAGCAATGACCGTGACAAGGACAACTGTCTTGAGCACAAGATGGCAGTCTCCCTCTGGCTTCACTCCCTCACCCCCACCCCCCACCCCACTCCCACCATGGTTGGCTGCAGAGAAGTGATAGGAAACAGAGTGGAAACAAAACTGCTTGTGTTGCTGAGAAATATGGCAAAAGTAAACCGCAATCAAGAGGAGTGATGAGGGAAAGAAGGAGATTAAAAATAAATGCAAGTGTTTCTGTGTTAGGTTTTGCTTTGTTTTCACATTTGGCTCTACTCATAGACTAAAGTCTCCTCTCATCTAAAAACGTCTCTTGCGTTTGTTTAGGCTTTGATGTAGAACAACGACCTAGAAAATGCAGGGGAGGTGGAAAGAAGTGGACACAGCATCTGCACTAGGGGGAGGTAGGCAAGGGGCCCAGGTTCTCAGATGCAGAGAATCTTGGGCTCGGTTGTAATGACCTGATTACAGTGTTCTTATGAGAGGAAGAATAATGGAGAATTTCATTCTTCTTGCAAAGACCTATGCTGAACTCTAGCAAATATGTAGACAGGATTGCATAGGTAGTTATAAGAAAGAAGTGTTTTCTAACTCTGTCATCTATTATCAATCAATCATTGTCATCAGTCAATCAATCAATCATTATCTATCATCAATCACTATCATCAGTCAATCCATCAATCATTATCATCAATCATTATCTGTCATCTGTCTATATCATCTCTATCTATATCTCTCTATCTATCTATCTATCTATCTATCTATCTATCTATCTATCATCTATCTCAACTCTCTCATAGCCACAGAAAACTACACTGGCACACCTTAATGTCTGCAAAGACAATTATATCCCAGGAGAAAAAGAAAGACAAAGAAGAAAATCCAACTGAGCAAGAAGCTCTCTGGCGGGCGCCGCGGCTCACTAGGCTAATCCTACGCCTGCGGTGTTGGCACACCGGGTTCTAGTCCTGGTCGGGGCACCAGATTCTGTCCCGGTTGCCCCTCTTCCAGGCCAGCTCTCTGCTGTGGCCAGGGAGTGCAGTGGAGGATGGCCCAAGTGCTTGGGCCCTGCACCCCATGGGAGACCAGGAGAAGCACCTGGCTCCTGCCATCGGATCAGCACGGTGCACCAGCCGCGGCGGCCATTGGAGGGTGAACCAACGGCAAAGGAAGACCTTTCTCTCTGTGTCTCTCTCTCACTGTCCACTCTGCCTGTAAAAAAAAAAAAAAAAAAAAAAAAAAAAAAAAAAGCTTTCTGAATTCTCTAATGAGACACCGAAGGCAGCCCCTCAAATTGTGTCAAAAATACCAAAGCAAAGGAAACTGGCCAGCTGCTGCCTGGGGGAAAGAAAGGCATTCTGCGCTCTCCACCTCCTGTGCTCCAGACAGGCAGGCAGGGCAGGGAGGATTCTGCGCTCTCCACCTCCTGTGCTCCAGACAGGCAGGCAGGGCAGGGAGGATTCTGCGCTCTCCACCTCCTGTGCTCCAGACAGGCAGGCAGTGGACGGAGGACGCTCCTCCTCTGCGTGCTCCTTCTTCCTTGCTGCAAAGTGCGGGCTCCCAGACACTCTCAGTTCCCGCGAAGCCTGCACTGCACAGCCTGCTTCACGTAAGAATGGGGCTCTCTGAGGCACCTTCCCGCACTGGGAGGCAATCACCTTTGTGTAAAGACGGTTTCAGACTTCAGGCTCTGCCCCTTCACAGACAGCATCCAGTCATTCGCTCATTCTAGAACCTTCTGAGACAGGAGACGCTTGTCAACACCATCCCCGTGTGTTTCCTGCAGGTCCAGCAAAGCAAGCTGACGACCTAAAGTCCCCTGGTGCTTCTGATCCAGCAACAATCTTGTGATTTGGACACTGTTTATTCCATTATTTAGAGAATCCAGAGGTCAACACGTCAGAACATTTATTCACAAACTTCAAAGACTATTATCCAATCCTCAAAGCACAACCTCCCCCAAATTAATTTTCATTAACGTAAACTTGAAAAAATGTGCCACTTAGTACTTTTTTTTTTTTTTGACAGGCAGAGTGGACAGTGAGAGAGAGACAGAGAGAAAGGTCTTCCTTTGCCGTTGGTTCACCCTCCAATGGCCGCCGCGGCCGGCGCACAGCGCTGATCCGATGGCAGGAGCCAGGTGCTTCTCCTGGTCTCCCATGGGGTGCAGGGCCCAAGTACTTGGGCCATCCTCCACTGCACTCCCTGGCCACAGCAGAGAGCTGGCCTGGAAGAGGGGCAACCGGGACAGAATCCGGCGCTCCGACCGGGACTAGAACCCGGTGTGCCAGCGCCGCAAGGCGGAGGATTAGCCTAGTGAGCCGCGGCGCCAGCCCACTTAGTACTTTAAAAAAAAAAAAGATTATTTATTTGGAAGTCAGAGTTACACAGAGAGAGAAGGAGAGGCAGATGAGGGGGGAGACACAACTTTGGGGGGTGTGGTGAAGCCACCATAGTAGCTTAACAATGTCATAGCAGCTCTCAGGATGTCCCCTCTCAATTCAAAAAAAAGTATTAAATGGTTGGAGCCGGTACTGTGGCATAGTGGGTAAATACTGCTGCCTGCAATGCCGGCATCCCATAAGGGCTGTCTCCAGATGGCCTTGTAGTCATCAGATTTAAGAGAGAACAGTTCTAAGTTCATCTAATTGCAAACGCTTGGGTGACCCAGGAGAGGGAAGGCGGGAGAGGAGATGTTCACAGGTGAAAATATTTGGCAGAGCTTCGGGGCCAGTCCGATGGAGGTCTTGGCAGGAGTCACCAGGCATGCTTTGTGCAGGCTGCTCTGTTAGGGAGGGTGGACAGGCTCCAGGGCAGACTGATCAGAGGAGAAGGACGTGGTGAGAGAGCAGCCACCACATCTTCTCAGAACCTTGTCTGGGGCGAGAGGCCAGCATACACAGTTGGTGCTAATTTTCTCAGGAGGCAAGGTAAAAAGTGTAGGAGTGGCCACGGCTGGAGCTAGCCTCCTGGCTATTTCTCCTAAATAATTAACTCCAGTGCTTTCTTTAAGACTCAGCTCAAGGAGGGCCACCTCTGCGGTGCAGAGCTTTGTTCTGCCTTGGTCTCTGTTAGCTCCCAGTGCATGACTCCAGTCTTATGCTATATCAATCACAGTGTCTTCCCTAGAAGATAGGAACTGGGTCTTACTTTCCTGTTCATATTTCAAGTGCCTGACACCTCCATTGCCACACGCATACACCTACAAATACTTCCCTGGAAGTGAACGTGTGGAAACGGAAGGTGATAGCTCTCCATTGGGCTACTAGATGGTCTCGGCACAAGTTTAGAAGGTTCTTAGATACATAAATCATTTCCTTTGCCAGCAAGAACCATGCATTTTTTTTTTGACAGGCAGAGTGGACAGTGAGAAAGAGAGACAGAGAGAAAGGTCTTCCTTTTTCTGTTGGTTCACTCCCCAATGGCCGCTGCTGCTGGCATGCTGCAGCCGATGCACCGCGCTGATCCGTAGCCAGGAGCCAGGTATTTCTCTTGGTCTCCCTTGCGGGTGCAGGGCCCAAGCACTTGGGCCATCCTCCACTGCACTCCCGGGCCATAGCAGAGAGCTGGACTGGAAGAGGAGCAACGGGGATAGAATCCGGTGCCCCGACCGGGACTAGAACCCCGTGTGCCGGTGTCGCAGGCAGAGGATTAGCCTATTGAGCCACGGCGCCGGCCGTATTTTGTTTTTATGATTATAGAAACTACCCCTTTAATGGAAAGCAAGTGAGGGTTAATTCATTATGTAAATACAGGAAAGGATGTGCATAGAGAAATCCGACAGACAAGGAAAAGATTTTATGGCTGGTGCAAATGAGGTAGCTATACTTCCCATTGCCTTGTTAAAAACTGCCCAAATATTAATGAGCTGTAGGTGGGGAAGCTCCTTTCTGCTGGGGACCATTTGGATATTTATAACATCACTTGCAGACCATACGAGGTTATCAGCTTATAAGTTACCCTGCTTCAGATTTATTAAATTTCAAGTTCCATGTTCAGTTGCCTTGGCAGGATCAGACCGAATGGCTTCGTGGGCCTTGTGTGTCCCCTGGCCTGGATGTTAACCACCCCTGCAATAGCAGTTTTGCTCCACTTTGCAATTCTGAAGGGCAGGAGGGCAGGCAGGAACGGAGGTCATTCAATGGCATTCCGACTGTGGATGGGCTAGTCTGGTGGAGGCAATGCGCTTGGTTCCCACGCAGGGTGTCTAGAGAGCTGTTTGGAAGGCTGGGCTTCGCGGGGGTGTCCAGCAGCACGTGACTGATCCAGCTTCCAAGAGAAACACTTCAGTGCCCAAGGCAGAAGCTGCAACTCGCTTTCAGACCTGAGCTCCCAAATCACTCAGTGATACCTTTGCTACTTTGTAATGAGCGTACTTCAAAAATTCCACAGCAGCATTAAAGGAAAACACATTCATTTCAGTGCAGAAAAAAACCTGAAACGCACACATACACAGGGTCTTCAAAAAGTTTATAGAAAAGATATATTAAAAAAAACTATGCATGGATTTCAGAGAGGTTTTGCACCAATATAAATTTATCTTTAAATTTCACTTTTTTAAAAAAGATTTATTTATTTATTTGAAAGTCAGAGTTAAACAGAGAGAGAAGGAGAGGCAGAGAGAGAGAAGTCTTCCATCTGTTGGTTCACTCCCCAAGTGGCCACAATGGCTGGAGCTGCTTCGATTGGAAGCCAGGAGCCAAGAACTTCTTCTGGGTCTCCCACGTGGGTGCAGGGGCCCAAGCACTTGGGCCATCTTCCACTGCTTTCCCAGGCCACAACAGAGAGCTGGATTGGAAGTGGAGCAGCCAGGTCTCAAACCAGTGCCCATATGGGATGCTGGCACTGCAGGCGGTGGCTTTACCCGCTATGCCACAGCACTAGCCCCTAAATTTCGCTTTTATGTGTACTTTTTTAAAAAAGCACTCTGTTTGGGTTGATGCAGTCACAAACCAACCCAGGTTCAAGGGGAGGACACATAGAATCCACTTCCCAAAGGGAATGGTGTCAAAGATTTTGCAACCATGATTTGAAACTGCCGTACTAATTTCATAGGCAGGTGAACTTAAGTTTTAAGCCATGAAAATGATTTGCCCAAAAACACCACAAAAACTGCAAAGTGCATAACCCTGACTACAACTTGTGCCTAACGATATTGATTGAAAAGTGGAGACTATGAGGCTGGCGCTGTGGTGTAGTGGGTGAATCTGCCATCTGCAGTGCCGGCATCCCATTTGAGTGCCAGTTCGAATCCAGGCTGCTTCACTTCCAATCTAACTCTCTGCTATGGTCTGGGAAAGCAGTGGAAGATGACCCAAGTGCTTGGGCCCCTGCACCTGCGTGGGAGACCCGGAAGAAGCTCCTGGCTCCTGGCTTCAGATCTGTACAGCTCCGGCCATTGCGACCAATTGGGGAGTGAACCAGCGGATGGAAGAGCTCTCTGTCTCTGTCTCTCTTTCTCTCTCTGTGTAACTCTGACTTTCAAGTAAATAAAGAAATCTTAAAAAAAAAAAAAAAGGCAGGAAAGGGAAGATTATTGCTAAGATTATGCCCAGGCATGGGCATGAGTGCTCAGTGGTTTCTATTTTATTTGATTTGCTTTTTTTTTTTTCCAAGAGAAAAGAGGTTTTAGGCAAAGCCACTAGGGAAGAAAAAAGTTACTTTTTTAAGTTTTAAAGCTTTTTTGTTGGTTTTAGAATAGCAGACAAATTTTGCCATTCATGAAATGATCTATATGTTCATTAATAAAGCTCAGGTAAAGAGGATGGCTTTGAACTTGACTGCAGTGGTCAGTGTGGAAGGACGACCTTTGTGTATTTCCCAAGGAAAGAGAGGAAGGGTGTTGGGTGTCACCTTTGAATTGCTCATTGCTTTGTCTGGCTCGATTTGAAGTTCTAGTTAGAAAGCAGGGCTCAGCATTGCTAACTCCCCTGGTGTCAGTTCTTTCTTCTCTTGAATAACAGAATTTCTCACATCACACTTCTCAGAACTCTTGGTCACACCTGATAAATAACTATTATTTCCCAACACTCCCCTCCTTTGAAGTGGCTGTGTGATCTTTAAGTTCTTGCCAGAAAAATATGAGTGGATGTTGTGATGTAGACAACTTACATATCATTTCCTTAAAAGAAAGTTCCTGGACCTTCATTTCAGTTCCTCTGTTCTTCCTGTAGGCTGCGGAGTCAGCCTGGACCTTGAAGTCCACCCTTAGAAAATAGCAAAGGATCAAGCTGGAAGGAGGCTGGAATTCCAGACAATGCCAGGGAGTGATAGTCCTGGATCTGTCCTGGAACACGACACTGAATGGTGACACAAGAAAGAAAGAAATCTACTTGTTTGAGCTACTGTATTTGGGGCACATCTTTATGGAAACAGTGTAAAGTTTATTACAGAAATGGAAGAGTTTAGGAATACAGGCGTCCAACAGTGGTGTCCCCCTTGTTCTTCCAGTGCAAATCACAACTTCAGAAGAGAAGACATGGGGACAGCAGCACTGGCTTATGAAAACCACGAAGAGCAAGAACAAGGTTCAGGCATCAGGAAGATCAGCTCTAATTGGAAATGAGCTGCAGGTGATTCTGATAAACCCTGATTCTGCCCCCTGGGAGCCTCTTTTCTGTTGGAATGGTTCCACTTTGGTCATCGGTGACAGCATCGCTAAGAGTCCCTAGGACTTGACAGGCGGGGAGATCAGGCACACCTACCAGAAGAAGAATGTAGAAACTCACAAGATCGATGTGGCGGTAGAGACTGAGAAGTCTAAATGTGGGATGCTGAGTAGACTCCTATAGGTCTTGGTCATTGAGGAATGGATTACGTTTTTTTTTTTTTTTTCCCTTGAGGAAAAGTAGAGAAAATCCTTTGTCTATATGTCTCCAGAAAAGAATATTGATTAGAGAGAGAAGGGAATTTCTAAAATATAAAATTCTGGCCATATAGATATGGATGATACCCATGAATAAGAAATTTCTTTATTTAACTTGATGGTGGATTGTGGTGTGGAAGAAGATAGAAAGTAGAGTTATAGCCAAGTTGTAAACACAGTAGCATAGCATCTCTCTCTCTCTCTCTCTCTCTCTCTCTCTCTCTCTCCCGCTGTCTAACTCTATCTGTCAAATAGAGAATAACTAACTCTATCTGTCAAATAAAAAATAGTTTATGAAAACAGGGGCAGGAGGACTGAAGTCCAGAATGCATTAAAACTAACACACAGAGAATAACCACTAAGGACTATTTGAGGGAGTCTTGGAAGGAGAAGAAGGATGACGAGCTTGGGGCAGATGACGAGATGTTAACAAGATCATAGAGAAAAGGCAGTATTATTCAACACTCATTCTGTGTCCTTCTCTGTTAAGGGAAAAGGATATTTCCATTGGAAATTGTAGAGATAATGTGGTTAATCTTAGTTAAGTGAGACCATGGAAAAGCTCATAGCTTATTTAAAAAATTGAAAAGATACATTACTGGCTCGCTTATGTGACCAGGCGATAACTGTTGGTACTACTTAGGGAAAGACAGCACATGGAAGAAGAGAAATTGTCTCAATTTTCCAAAAAGGAGCAAAGTTGGATTCCAGAATGTACCTCAATTACTATTTGTTCTATTTCTATCCACTCTCTTCTGCTTGCCTACTCTGTTCTTCCTCTTTCTGAGATATCTGGCCCAATCCTCTGCCATTAGTAGATAGTGGAGTGGGTGCAAAATTGGCCAGGTGCATTGTGATTGATTTTCACTAGGCTAAAGCATAAAGGAAAAATTCCACCCAAGACAAGCTGGTGCACCAAGTTCCAAAAGGGAGATTGAGAGAGATCACTTGATGAAGCTGATACTTAAAGGTTAGAGAACTAGGGTTTGAGAAGTTAATGGGACCACAGGAAGAAGAAATAAAATCACAGGCAAAATAACTTGAACGTGAGTGCTATGTTGACACAAAGGTGGGATAATAACAGGTCTTTGCATAAGGGTTGAGTTATAAGGCAATTGCAAATACAAAACAAACAGAAAAACCCTAGTAAGACAGGACTAGCTTGGTCTTTATGTAATTGGAGGTATGGGGCACAGTTGTCTCAGGCCAAGGGTCCAGGAATACATCATTGTGGAGCTCAGTTTAATGGATTCCTAGCTTGTTCAATAGCCACACTCAATGTAAAGATGAACTTTCTTTCTTTCTTTTTTTTTTTTTTTTTTTTTGACAGGCAGAGTGGACAGTGAGAGAGAGAGACAGAGAGAAAAGTCTTCCTTTGCCGTTGGTTCACCCTCCAATGGCCTCCGCGGCCGGCGCGCTGCGGCCGGCGCACCGCGCTGATCCGATGGCAGGAGCCAGGAGCCAGGTGCTTTTCCTGGTCTCCCATGGGGTGCAGGGCCCAAGCACCTGGGCCATCCTCCACTGCACTCCCTAGCCACAGCAGAGAGCTGGCCTGGAAGAGGGGCAACCGGGACAGAATCCGGTGCCCCGACCGGGACTAGAACCCGGTGTGCCGGCGCCGCTAGGCGGAGGATTAGCCTAGTGAGCCGCGGCGCCGGCCTTCTTTCTTTCTTTCTTGACAGGGAGAGTTAAGACAGTGAGAGAGAAAGACAAAGAGAAAAGTCTTCCTTCCGTTGGTTCACCCCCCAAATGGCCGCTACGGCCAGCGCTGCGCTGATCCGAAGGCAGGAGCCAGGTGCTTCCTCCTGGTCTCCCATGCGGGTACAGGTCCCAAGCACTTGGGCCATCCTCCACTGCACTCCCGGGCCACAGCAGAGAGCTGGCCTGGAAGAGGGGTAACCGGGATAGAATCCAGTGCCCTGACCGGGACTAGAACCCGGGGGTGCCGGCGCCGCAGGCGTAGGATTAGCCTATTGAGCCGTGGCGCTGGCCAGATGAATTTCTTAGTTAAGGAATGAATGCCAACCTAGATGATATCTCTAGTTAAGTGTTCGAATCTGTCATGTTAAATATTATTTACCTTAGCAGCTCATGACAAGAGCCTCAGGTGATTGCTGAAGTCATAAATAAGAGTGTCAATTGTTAAATCAACAAAAGGAGTCACTGTGCACCTGCTCCTCATGTAGGACCTCTGTCCTTAATGTGTTGTACTATGCGAATTAACGGTAAAACTACTACTCAAACAGTACTCTATACTGTGTGCAGTCTGTTGAAATCTTTACTTAGTATATACTAAGTTGATCTTCTGTATATAAAGATAATTGAAAATGAATTTTGATGAAGAATGGGATGGGAGAGGGAGTGGGAGATGGGAGGGTTGTGGGTGGGAGGGAGGTTATGGGGGGCAAAAGGCCACTATAATCCAAAAGTTGTACTTTGGAAATTTATATTTATTAAATAAAAGTTGAAAAAAATATTATTTACCAAGGACACAGATACACGAAAAGCACATATATTGGTTCTGAAGGTAGAAAATGGAGGAAGAATAGTTAAAATGTTGTATTGAAGATTCAGGTTGTAAAAAGATTACATAGAAAACTGAAAAACTCTCAAAGATTTGGGTCATTGATTGGGTCATTGATTCAAAAGTAATAATAGTGGAGTTATTAAGGAGTATATACATTGAGCTAATAAAGTGAATAATTTTTCCAGATTAAAAAAGTAATATTAATATTACTTTTATTATTAATATTAACAATATTAATTATGATGATTTATTTAGCATAATATACATTTAGCATAATAAATACAAAATAGTATCATTTAAACAAATCGATATTAATATTATTAATGAGATATTTTACATTGTCTTTTTGTATTATGTTTGTACTAAACATGTTTTTTATACTTAGAGAACATCTCAATTGGGACTGGCCTCATTTTAAGCACTGATCAGTCCCATGGGCTTTTGGCTACCGTATTGGACAGTGTAGATCTAGAAGGGGTGTGGACCTTAAAGATGGCTACCATGATGATGGAATTTCTGAAAACAGGTAATAAAGAATGGATAAAGTCTCTGGATATGTTTAGGAAGGATATGAGTACACATTTGAATACTGAAAGTTCTGTAACATAGAAAAAGGATTCCATTCCCTCGCACTTTGCAGTGAAGAGGTTAGAACTAGGATCAATGCGTAAACATTATTAGGGAAGCAGATTCAAGCTTACTGTAAAAAGGTAAATTTCTAGTAATTACAGGTGCATAAAGATGGTATTAAGTTTTAAATAACCAACAATGAGCTCTATGCAAGGCATTCTGTTAGATGCCAAGGTTCTAAAGGCAAATAAGAAAATTACAGTCCTCAGAAAGCTGATGGTGGTTTTATGACTAACTTTAATATAGTCTGTAAGGTGCTTGTTTCTGCTTAGATAGGTAAGGAGAATTCACTGCGAACCACAATAAGAAATGCATTTACAACACAGCCCAGTGCATCCCATAATAAAAGAAAGGTTTCATAAAACAGTATTATTGTTATGTGTTTGGTGTTGTTTTATGCTTTTTAGTCTAGTCTGTTTCATTAGAAATATCCTAATAACAACCTACAAAATTGGTCTACTAATGGGTTGCTACTAATGAGTTGGAAGAACATTTGGTTACTAGCTTGTAAAGGTTTGATATGACTTAAACCCTAAGAGTACCCTAGCTGTAAACACTGTTCTTTGCATCGATTGTGACTGAAAATTGGGGTAGAACTGGAAACACTTGACTGCCCCCAGGAAATCTGGGCTACACAGTCACAAATGCATGTTACGTCTTCCAGGGAGGGATAAGTAAACTGTTTTGTGAAAAAAAAAAAAAAAAAGTCCTTTTGTGATGTCATGGTGTGTTAGGATAGCTCCCAATAAATACAAAGTGAGGCAGGTCTGGGTATTGATATGGACTACTTCCATAAGCCACAAAAATTATCCAGTCAGCCAAGAAACTTAGTCGGATGGATGGTTCAGAGTTAGGGTCACCCAGTATATGATCTTCTAAGAATCTGCCAAATTTTCTCCCATATGGTCTATCTTTTAGATGTTAATGAAAGCTCTGTGAGTCTGTGTTGGCTCAGTGTGTGCTGAGCACCCAAGAATTACAAGTAGAAGGTTTGGATCTAGGGAAAAAAGGAGGTAAGATGTGACCCTGGATGTGGTCACGGTTCTGCGTGACAGAGTGCACGAACTACGCGGATCGAGTTGAGTTAAATGAAGACTGATGCCAAGCTAGAGGGTGTAGGGTAGGGAAGAGCTGGAAGGTTTCTGAGCAACAGAAGCAGGTATTAGGGTGAAAGCAGCAGGTGCAGGGCTCATCATGAATATTAGTTCCTGGTCCCTTTGTAGCCTGTTGAGGGTTCCACATTCGCCCAGTATGTCTCCATTTTACGGCTGCCAAGCTCTCTAAAGTTTCTTTGCTCTCTGTCTCTCTCTCACTGTCTATAACTCTACCTGTCAAATAAAAAATATATAAATATATAGAGTTCCTTTGCATTATGTCTTCTCCTCAGCATCCTCTGTGAACACAGATACTCTTGGGAAGGTGAAACATGAGGTGGTGAACATTACTTAGAGGGCGAGCATGCTTAGATCCAGGCCTTCGTGCTGAGGGGAAGGGCTCTGGGAGCAGGACAGCACTGGATCTGAAGGGAAGAAGAGGAGGGGAAAAAAGGAAAAGCAGACATGTTGCAAGCAAGGAGATGGCTAGTCCCAAAGAAACATTTCAAAAATGTTCTAAACCCTCTCTGAGCTTTATAGCTTACTGATGTAGCAACTTTTGTAAATACTTCTTTCCCATACATACACCCACAAACAAGATACATTCTCAAATACTGGTTTCTCTTTGAAGGATCAGACTGTATATCGTCATTCAAGCTGTGTTATTATAGTGGGCATGCCTCCAGGTCAGTACTTGTACATATAGCTATAACTCATTTTAATTGGGCGTGTGATACTCTAAATAATAAAAATAACATAGTTTATTGAGTCATTCCACTATTAATGGCTATTCAGGCTATTTCTAGGTGTGGGCCACTCTCTGTTTTATCTTTTAAACCATGGTTTTCCCAAACATTTATTTTTTAAAGATTTATTTATTTATTTGAGAGGCAGAATTACAGACAGAAAGAGAGAGACAGAGAGGTCTTACGTCTGTTGGTTCACTCCCCACATGGCTGCAATGGCCAAAGCTGCGCCAATCCAAAGCCAAGAGCCAGGAGCTTCCTCCAGGTCTCCCACATGGGTGCAGGGGCCCAAGGACTTGGGCCATCTTCCACTGCTTTCCCAGGCCATCAGCAGGGAACTGGATCAGAAATGGAGCAGCAGGACTCAAAACTGCGCCCATATGGGATGCTGGAGCCGCAGGTGGGTGCTTAACCTACTCTGCCACAGCGCCGGCCCCTTCCCCAAACACTGCTGAGTAACGTTCCATTGGAGTGGTTTGCCCCTCCACCTGTCAATGGGTGTTTGAATCGCTCCCTGTGTTTGTCTATGCCACTCATACAGAAGTCTTTGTCCAGTCATGTGCTTGCATTTATCTTAGGCAATTGATTTTCATTATTGTTGAATTTTGATAGTTCTTCATACACTGTGGACACAAGTCCTATATCAGATAAATAAGTTGCAAATATGCCTCCCATTATGTGGGTTTTCTCTTCATCCTGCTAACGGCGTCTTTAGAGGAGCAAAAATTGTTAAGTTTTATAATATTAAATGCCTATTTTTCCTTTGTGGCTTATGCTTTATTTCTAAATATTCATATTTTGATGCTTTTATAATTGGTATTTTAAAGCAGTTTCTAGTATATAGAACTATAACTGATAAGTAAATTCTCACTTGATAGTTCACTTAGCAGTACGAGTAGTCTTTTTGTAGGTTATATTGGGTTTTCTATATTGGAGATCATCTCTCTGGCTTATGGAGACTCTTTATTCTTTTTCAGTCTAGATGTCTTTGAGGTTCTTTGACTTGTCATGGCGACTAACGTCTCCGTACAATGGTGGAGAAAAATGGTGAAAGTGGCTTTCCCATCTTCCTCTTGTTGTGTGAGGGAAGCATTGTCTTCTTCTTTAAGTATTTTTGTTGGCTGTAGGATTTTTTTGTAGACACCTTTTGTTGGTTGAAGATTCTTTTTTATTCCTCATTTCCTAAAAGTTTTCAGGAATAGATGTTGGATTTGGTTAAATACTTTTTCTATGTCCTTTGAGATGGTCATAGTTTTAGGTTTGTAGTTCATAAATGTGGTAAACTACATTGATTGTTTTTAAGTGTCAAACTAAAATAGAACTCCTGAGATCAACTCTACTTGGCCATGATGTTTTTGGGTATGTGATACACTGTTAGATTCAATTTGCTGAAATTTTGATTAGAATTTTAATATTTAGATTCATAAAAGATATCTTTTTTTGCAGTGTCTTTATCTGATTTTGGTATCAAAGCAATGCTGGCTCTGTGTAATGAATTGGAAAGTGTTCCTTCTTATTTTCATTTCTGAAAGATTAGATAAACTTAGTATTTTTACCCCCTTAATTGCTTTGTAGAAATTGCCAATGAAGCCATCTGGGCCTGGAGGTTTCTTTGTAGGAAGCTTTTTAAGTAACGATTCAATTTCTGTGATAGATATAGGATTGTTCAGGCGATCCATTTCTTCTACGGTGAGCTTTTGTATCTCATTAAATACATTCACTTGGGGCTGGTGTTGGGGCGTATGCGGCAAAGCCACCACCTGCAAGTACCAGCATCCCATGTGGGTGCCAGTTTGGGTTCAGCTGCTCCACTTCCCATCCAGCTCTCTGCTGTGGCCTGGGAAAGCAGTGGAAGATGGCCCAAGACCCAGAAGAAGCTCCAGGCTCCTGGCTTCGGATCATCCCAGCTCTGGTCATTGTGGCCATTTAGGGAGTGAACCAGCAATGGAAGACCTCTCTCTCTCTCTCTCTCTGCCTCTCTGTAACTTTGCCTTTCAAAATAAATAAATAAATCTTTAAAAAATACATTCACTTAATTTGTCAATTTTATTTGTGTAACATTGTTCACAACAGGCACTCATTGCTTCTTTAATATCTATAGAATGTCTTGTGTAGTAATAAATTCTAGTTTATTTATTGTTAATTTTGTGTCTTCTCTGTTTTATTCCTGATAAGTCTGACTGATCATTTACCAGTTTTACTGATATCCTCAAAGGATAAGCCCTGACTGTCATTGACTTTGTCTATTATTTCACTGTTTTTTATTTCACTATTTTCCTCTCTGGTCTGTATTATTTCCTGTCTTCAGTTTGTCTTGTGTTCCTCTTCTTTTATTGGCTCCTTTTTTAGAAGATTTATGTATTTGAAAGGCAGAGTAAAAGAGAGGCGGGGGGGGGGGGGGAGGGGGGGAGAGGGAGAAGGGGAGGGAGAGGGGGAGGGAGGGGGGAGGGAGAAGGGGAGGGAGAGGGGAGGGAGAGAGAGAGAGAGAGAGAGAGAGAGAGAGAAATCTTCCATCCACAGGTTCACTCTCCAAACAGCCACAACAGCCAAGGCCATTTGGGACGCAGTGTCCTAGGAGGTGACTTAACCTCCTGTGCACAGTGCTGGCTGTGGTTTCTCAAGGTGAAAGCTGAGGTCATTGGTGGGATACCTTTCTTTCCTAACATAGATATTCAGTGCTATGAGGTCCTCCCTCCACAACTGCTTTAGTGGCGTCCCGCAAATTCTAAAAGGGAGTACTTCCAATCTTCCTCTTGGCTCTGTCCCCTTTCATCTTTTCAGTGTGCTTTCCCTGCCCTCAGGTGAGTTCTCCACCTGCTTGTGCTCATCCCTGCTCTGCTGTGTGCCTGAGAAGGACCCTCTGATGCTCTCCACATTTCTCTCTGTGCAAAGCCCGCCTCCCTGCTTCTCTGCCCTGTGAACTCTGCTCTCTGTACGTGCTCTTAACTCGCTTATATCTGCACAATTCAGGGAGCTGTGTGCCGACTGGGTTCTCTCTATCTGAGCCATACCATCGATCTATGATAACTGTCTTAAAAACGATTGCTACTTATATATATATATATATATTTAACATTTATTTATTTGAAAGTCAGAGTTACACAGAGAAGGAGAGGCAGAGAGAGAGAGAGAGAGAGAGAGAAAGATCTTCTACCTGCTGGTTCACTCCTCAGATGACCGAAAGGGCCAGAGCTGTGCTGACCTGAAGCCAGGAGCCAGCAGCTTCTTCTGGGTCTCCCACGTGGGTGCAGGGGCCCAAGGACTTGGGCCATCTTCTGCTGCTTTCCCAGGTCATAGCAGAGAGCTGGATGGGAAGTGGAGCAGCCGGGACTCGAACTGGCACCCATATGGGATGCGGGCACTGCAGGTGGTGGCCTAACCCACTATGCCACAGTGCCAGCCCCTTGTGTATGGGTTGTGATGTAAAAGGCATCTTGTAACATGGACGATGGTCAGGTTGTTACAGAAACACTGGACTAGGTGCATCATGGTTCAGTCCAGGGTGCAGCCTGCAGTCCATGCCTGCACTGAAGGGATCTGGGGGAAATGATTTCTATTTTATATTCCTATGCATATGCAAATTATATCCATATGCAAAGTGCTCATCTGCCACAAAGCTATGATCTGAGAATCCCCACAATGATCTTTGGGGAATACACAGTAGGCTTTGCAGCTGAGATTCATCTATGAGGGGCCAGCACTGTGGCGCAGCGGGTTAAAGCCCTGGCCTGCAGTGCCGGCATCCCACAAGGGCGCCGGTTCAAGTCCTGCCTGCTCCACTTCTGATCCAGCTCTCTGCTATGGCCTGGGAAAGCAGTAGAGGATGGCCCAAGTCCTTGGGCCCCTGCACCAGCGTGGGAGACCAGGGAAAGGCTCCTGGCTCCCAGCTTCGGATGGGTACAGCTCCGGCAGTTGCAGCCAGTTGGGGAGTGAACTAGTAGATGGAAGACCTCTCTCTCTCTCTCTCTTTCTCTCTCTCTCTTTGTTTGTGTCTCCTTCTCTTTCTGTATTTATTTCAAATAAATAAATAAAATCTTTAAAAAATAAAAAAATAAAAATAAAGACACTGGCCAGCCACATCAGGCTGCCCATTTGAGTCCATCAGCTTCTGATCCAGCTTCCTGCTAATGTGCCTGGGAAGGCAGCCAAAAATGACCCAAATGCTTGAGTCTCTGCCATCCACCTGGGAGACCCGGACTCTTGGCTTCTGTTTGGGCCAATGGTGTGTTTTCTGGCCATCTAGGGGAGTGAACCTGTGGATGGAAAATATCTCCGTCTCTCCTCTGTCATTTGCCTTTTAAACAATCAAATAAATATTTTAAAAAAATATTCATAGGCCTTAAAAAACAAAAAAGACCAAGTACCTACTGTGGACAAAGGAGTAGAGCAGGTAAGGGTGATTGGAAGCAGGACCACCAAACTTTTAGTGCGAGATATTCATCGGGATCCTTTAGGATATAAACATTAACAGGTATTCTATGCCCATCCTAATACAAATTCGGCCAACAGCCCAGCATCATTAACAATCTCTGGTCCACAGCTCACGCTGAAGGGGTCCATCCTCGTAGATGCTGCATCTACATCCCCCGGCCACTAGGGCGCAAAGGGGGCCCTTTCCGAGAAAAACAGGGCTGGGGGAACGACGTGGGGACCGCAACCACCCACACTCCCCTTCCCCGAGCGCCTCGCGTGGAAGACACCAGCAGCACAGGCGCAATGCTTATTGCGCGACCCGGCCAGGACAGACACCTTTGCCCTGTGGCCTCCCATCCGTGGCGATGGAGGCCGAGCGCGCTGCGGGGCTGAGGTTCGGCGCAGCCTTTCGGCGGCACCCAGGCGTGCCCAAGCCCAGAGACGACGCTGGGGCAGCCCCGCTCGCCTTGTCTTGCGGGGCCGGGGCCGGGGAGGGGGCTGCGGCGAGACTTCTGGGTGCTGCGAGCGCGAGAATTCTCGCGGTTACGCTCAGTGGCCCGGGATCCGCACCCCCCCCCCCGCCCCCAGCTTTAGGTGACTTGTTCTGTGTTAAGGCGGTGCCAAAAGATCCGAGCACTCCCTGTCACTGTCAGTGTCTCGGGCCTTTCCAGCCCAGGCCTGTGCCGGCAGATCCGTGATCGCTCTAAACGTCTGGGAAGAGACCACCTGCGGTCGCCCTCTCGCGCGCTCTCTCTCTAGCGCGCGCGCGCGGGGACCCTGCTCGCCTTTCTCCCCGGCTGCAGCAGCAGCAGCAGCAGCAGCTGGACGAGGTCGGGCGAGCATCTCACGGGCAGAGGGTCCGAGCCGCGCACGCGTCGGGCGCCGCCGGCTGCGCATCGGGCGCCTGAGCGCGCCCCCAGCGCTGCGCCCGCCGCGACCGCGGCCGTGGGCTGGCGCTCTCTCCCCGCGCGGGGGCACCAGAGCCCTCGCTAGTGTCAGGCACTGCGGTGCATTTTTTTCCCAGTTCCCTTTTTTTAAATGACTGCGGAAAAAACGGAGTCTCCGAGCCGCAAATGGGAAGACGGATTCTCAAACCAGGTTTGCGAATGGCCCGCAACCATCCTTGAACTGCGCCCGCGGAGCAGTTACGGGTGGGCACCGACCCCGCCGGATCGCCTCACTTGTCCCTAGTGAGCCCCCGAGGCTCTGCCCGCACCGGGCTTCTCTGTAGCTGGATGCATACCGTGCTCCGAGCGGCGCGGGCGCAGGGCACGCGTTCGTGCACCCCCGCGCACACCCGCACACGCGCAAGGTACGGCAGGGGCGCGCGGGCTCGGGGTGCCCCGCGTGGGGGTGGGTCTCGTGGGGGAGTGAAGCGACGGTCTGGGAATGGCTGCGGCCAGCCAGGTGGAAGCATGAGAGAACATGACGCGGCGCCAACGCATCGGACAGGCCGGCGTGGCTGCCGCGCAGTTACGGAGCCCAGCGCGCCACTCGCGTTCCCTACCTCTCACACGTCTCTCCCGAGCGTGTGGTGGCAGAAAACCCCAGGAGAAAGACCCCCCACTTAGGGAGCTCCGGTTGTGTTTGGAGACCACCCCACCTCCCCCTTCAAAAGCACCAAGGAGAAGACCTCATCCCCCCACTCCCTCCCCAAACAACCCATCCCCAAATAGGTGACCCGGAAGGGGGGGGGGGGCGCTGATCCTTGGCTCCCCGAGCAGAGCAGGTCCTGGCGTTGACAGCTGTGCATTCCGTGCTAGCGGAGCTCGCCGACCCTTTTTGGGTAGGGTGGGCAAAGGAGAACGCAGCAGGGTTGGAGAGTGGGGGATTCCAACAATAAGCATCAGCGCATTTTTTTTTAATTTAATTTTATTTTTTCAGAGCGGAACCCAGCCCTGTCCCCCGTCTACAAATGGGAGACGGACGGCCTCTGTAGGAGGGTCGGGGACCCGGAGGCGTCGAACCGCGGCGCGGCGCGGCCCGCGCACGCGCGCGTCCCCACGGCAGGCTGTGCGCGCGTGTGTGCGCGCCTGTGCGGGCTCCCACCGGCTGCTTGCGCTCGGCTCCTGGCCGGCGGCGCCGGTGCCTCCCTCCCCGCGCCCGCCCCCAGATTCCCCTCCCTTCCCCGTGGCTTTTGTCTGGAGGGTGTGATGGGCTTGTGTGTGTATGAGCGTGTGTGTTTTTGGATTTCAGACTAATTTTCTGGAGTTTCTGCCCCTGCTCTGCGTCAGCCCTCACGTCACTTCGCCAGCAGTAGCAGAGGCGGCGGCGGCGGCGGCGGCTCCCGGAATTGGGTTGGAGCAGGAGCCTCGCTCGCTCCCTGGCTCGCGGCGCTCGCGGCGCTCAGTCCCCCGGCGGCAGCGGGGAGCCTGGACCCTGGACCCGGGCGCCGCCGGCGGGCGTGAGGCGCCGGAGCCCCGGTGAGCAGCGCCTACACTCACTGCCCTCCCGTCGCCTCGGCCCTCGCCGCCCTCCCCGGGGCGGCCGCAGCTGCTGCCCAGGTGGGACGTGCCGCGCCACCTGCCCGCGCCCCCGCCCCGGCGCCCGGCAGCAGCCGCGACAGATTCTGCAGCATCATTCGGGGGGCCCCGTCGCGGAGCCATCGCTGCCAACAGTGGCCGCGTCCCCCCCCCACCCCCGCGAAAGGGTCCCCCACCATCCTCCTCCCCCCCAACCCGGCCTGTGCCATGGCATCTTGTCTCAGGGACCCTTTCCCCGCCTCTCGTCCCTTGGCCTCAGCATTGAGGGAAGAGAGGGTGGGCGTGTTGGCGGCCCCAGCGGCGTCCGTGCCATCCCCCCCGGGGCAAGCCGATTCCCAGGCCAGAGCAGGGCGCTTCCCACCCCGTCCACAGTCTCGGGGCCGGGGTCGGGGTTGGGGTGCGGCGAGCGCGGAGGGAGAGTGCCCCAGCCCCCAGGGCGTGCGTGCGTGGGGCCCAGCGCCCAGGCTTACGCGCGTGTCTGTTTGTCCTCAGCCCCGGAGCGGCCCCGCGCGCGCCTAGCAAGGAGCCTGCGCCCGGAGACAATCCCCGGGAGCGCCGCCGGCCGGTGCCCCGCACGCCCCGGGCCATGCAGCGGCGGCCGCAGCGGAGCTCGGAGCGGCGGTAGCGCCCCCTGGGAAGCGGCCTGTGATGCCCCGGCCGCTGTGAACGGTGCTGCCCGCGCCAACACTTCCCGGAGCCCCGGCCACGCGGAGCCTCGGACACGCTCGACTCTGCGCGCCCGCAGCTGGCACCGAGGAATCCCGGAGAGCGGCGAGCGCGGGCAAGGCCTCCCCGCACGGGCGGCGGAGCGGGGAAGCCTGCCGCCGGTGCAGCTCGGGGACCCACACTTGGGCTTAACCCCCTAGGCGGCTGGGGATGTCGCTGTGGACGAGGTGGCATGGACCCACCATGGCGCGCCTCTGGAGCTTCTGCTGGTTGGCGCTGGGCTTGTGGAGGCCCGCTGTCGCCTGTCCCGCGTCTTGCACGTGCAGTGCCTCTCGGATCTGGTGCAGCGACCCTGTGCCCGGCCTCATGGCGTTTCCCAGGCTGGAGCCCAACAGTGCAGACCCGGAGAACATCACCGAAATGTGAGTTCTTTGCTCTCCTCGAACCGCCCCCCCTCCACCATGGGCTCACTGGCAGGGTGGGTCCGGGCCAGGTCGTGGTGCTGGGCCATTGCCCCGTTACCTGTCTTATTTCCCCCAGCGGGAGCCTGTCTAGCACGGGCGAAGTGGGACACTTTCAGATAAGTTTTTAGGTATATATGTCAAGCTTATTTTTTAAAAAATCTATCTATCTATCTATCTATGCACTTATATTCCCGGTGGGAAGGCATCCCATAAGGTATTTTATATTCCAAAGCTGTGCTGGGCTGTGCTTTGGCTTTCCCCTTTGCTGTAAGTTTGCTTTGGACGCCTTTAATTCATGGAGCGCCACTGGGACGGTGTGTTAGGCAGGGTCCCAGAAATATGCATGAGAAAGGAGGTGAAAATTATGAAGTTTCTGACGTCTCCGGGAGTCTCTTGCCTTCACCTCTTTCTCTGAGGGTTGGAGCTCATCAGTTTCCCTTTGGAATCTCCTGGAGCAGAGATGGCCTTGCAAATGATCTGTAAGAGGAGAAGTCCTGAGTGTGGAGTGCGGTCCTTGGGAGCCTGAGAGCCTTACTCTGGTTTAATTTGGAGCTGATTGTTTTTTCTTTCCCAGAGACCATTTGGGTCGGGAATCTTAATTGCCCATGGAATAAGCCCCTAGGTTGGACCAGAAAGCAGGGTGTAGTCTTTGATGAGTGCTGTCTCCCACCTGGGGCCCTGGAAGAGTCTGACTGCATGGGGCAGCAGAGATGTGTGTTTCTGTCCCCTCCCTACCTGGCTCCCGAACAGGAGCTCACCGGTCCTGTCGCCTGCTGTCCTGTGCCTACCTCTCCTAGCAATGGATGGCGCTTTACCATGGCCAGTGTTTTGTGACCCCGAGGTTTCATCTGTCCCCTGGAAGGGAGAGGGAGGCAAAGTTTGTGCCGGTTTTCCTGACCGAGGCTGGTGTTCAGCCTTTGAGGAGGGCTCGGGCTGTGGCCTTCCGGTTGGCGAGTGCGCATGCATGTTCCCCCACCCCCACCCCCACCCACCCCACACACAGAACAGGCACAACCATGGTTCCTGCAGCCTAGGTGATGGAGATAACCTGTTTTGTACTGTAAGTAAGAGACCGGTCTGGTCCCCGTTGCCTGTTCCGCTGGTAACGAAAGGCCCAGGGCTGAAACCACAAGACAGCTTAGTCTTCTTGGCATAGTGCTCAGCGGCCAGGCAGGAGAGGAAGGGTAGGGCCCCCACTGTGCTGGCCCTGCGCCGGGCCCAGTCAGGGTTCAGCAGGCTGAGCCAAAGTGTCTGTGGCCTTTGTCGGAATCGGTGTGTCTTTCTCAGGAGATGGGGTGTCAGGAGTCAGATGGAGGGGGCCGCACAGAGTTCAGATATTCGCAGTGTGCATGGACACAGTTAGTACTATTCTTAGTACTATTCTGTTTTGCTTTTGGTGTGGTTGGTTTTGAAATCCTGTATAAGATGATAGATGTATAATGAAAGAAATGAGATAGGGTTAATCAATCATTTTCACTTAATTTTTTTTTTCACTTTAAGGCCATCAGCTTGGAAAAAAAAAAGAAAAACTGTCTTTAAATTGAAAAAAAAAATTGTTTCAAACCTGCCTGGTATTTTCTGCCTGATCTATGAGAACTCAGTAGATTAGAACAGAGCTTTCTTTTACCTGTTCTCAAAACAAACATTTTGTTGCTTCTCTCGTATCTGATGGTCAGTGATTTTCAGATGGAGTTAAAAAAAATTGACTAAGTGTTTGTCGGAGTCAGTCATTCTATCACGCCACTCCTAATTTCTACTCTGATTTTTTTTTTCCTTTTTGATTTGAAAGCCCAGTAGGACTGGGGGAGTTGAGAGGTGTGTAGGGCTGGGTGTGCAGGGTTGAGGAATTAGTTTGGGAAAATGAGGCAGGCTGGGAAATGGAGCCTCCGCAGGAAGTGTGCTCCTCTACCCTGTCCCCTCCAGCCGCTGGGTGTCCTGCCACCTTCCTCTGTAACACCCATGGCCGTGCTTGTTGGCAGAGCCCTTCGTCGAAGTCTTTTGAATTCTGCTTTTTTTTGATCTCCAAATGACATCAGTAGATGAGCTGGTTTCGCTGTCATACTTGTATGACACCATCTGTGCTCCCTTTCTTACATATTAATATTTGCTGGAACAGCTTTTAAATTCTTGGCCAGTGGGTACCAGCTACAGTGGGAACCAAAGTACACATTTTTTTTTAAACTTTGTTATTAGTCCCAGTGGTGTTCCTAAAATAACCTGTTTTAAAGTTCTGGTTTAATGGTGTGGAGCTGAAGTTGCAGCTTTCGGATTTTTTGAACAGGGATAATGTAAATAAATCGACTGTGATGGGCAAAGTGGGGATTTGCTGAAGCCACAGTTGACTGTATCATTGAAACTTAGTTCTTGCTTTATTATAGATATCTAATCTCTATCTGGAACCACTGTACCCAGTGGAAAGACATTCAAAAAATAGGTGCCCAGATTAATCAGGAGGTAGTTAGGTACATTGTTATGTGCAGATTTTTTTTTTTTTTAGAAAGATGTATTTATTTATTTGAAAGTCAGAATTACAGAGAGAGAAGGAGAGGCAGAGAGAGAGAGAGAAAGAGAGAGAGAGAGGTCTTCCATCTACTGGTTCACTCCCCAATTGGCCACAACTGCCAGAGCTGTACCAATCTGAAGCCAGGAGCCAGGAGCTTCTTCTGGGTCTCCCACGCAGGTGCAGGGGCCCAAGGACTTGGACCATCTTCTACTGCTTTCCCAGGCCATAGCAGAGAGCTGGGTGGGTGGTGGAGCGGCTAGGACTCGAACTGGCGCCCATATGGGATGCCGGCACTGCAGGCAGCGGCTTTACCCGCTATGCCACAGCGCTGGCCCCTATATGCAGATTTTTAGCTAATCTGACCATTTGCTGTCAGCCTCATTGCTGGAATTTATTTTATTAAAAGTCTCCCCATCACAGTTCTTGTCTTGTGCCCTTTGCCCACTAACGTGCTAGATCTCCGTCTGTGTCTCTCTTATCTGTAGAGATATCTCATATCTGCCCAGCAACCGCACTGCTGAAGTGACAGCTTTGGAAATGATTAGAACAGGGCAGTGCTAAATGGAAGTTAAAAACAGTCCCAGTGTCACGTGTAAGTGGCATTCAAGAGTGAAGCCCGTGGCCCAGAGTTATGTAACAGGCCATGGAGGTCCCAGTTCCCTCCAGTGCCAGAGTGCGTTGCAAAGGACAAGTTCTGTGCATCCACATTGTAAAAGGCATGGCTGAAATAAATTGTGCGTTTATGTCTGTATGTGCTGACAAACACGTAACGTAAAATGCCCCATCTTAACCGTTAAGTGCACAGTTCAGTGGTGCTGAGTCTATTAACATGGCTAGGGGAAAGGCTGCAGTTTTATAAGTACATGTTTTAGACGAGTCTTTTCATGAATTTCTGGGTGACATTCACCAATCTGGGGGAGTGATATTGGGGAAAATTTGACACTTTTCCGCTTAGCACACATAAGTAGAATTTGCAGCTTCTACTGTCAGAGCGCCTCTACGTGCAATTTATTGTTGGCCTGGTTAAGCAGCTGTAATGTTAGGCCATTAATACATTGATTTTGGCCCTCTCACCTTAATAAGCTTTGCCATCGTGATTAATCGTACTTTAAAAAAAAAAAAAAAGGCAACCCTGGCATTGACAAGGATCCAGCGAGAGGCCTCCGTTTTTATTACTCTGCTGTTTATTTCTGAACGCCTCCGCTGGGGGTTCTGGGACTTTGGTTGTGCTTTATATGCATTTAAGAACCATGCATTTAAATGTCGAGTGTGGTTACATAAGCCACACTGGACTTGTTAATAAATAAGGCAGTCTAATTTACATCATTCATTATTTAATGCAGTTTGCAAGCCAGAGCTGAAAACATGCTGGCTTCAGAGTGTGGGTTCTTACAGCGCTCAGCGCAGCCCAGCCACGTGGTGTCTTTTCCATCTCGTACTTTCCATCTCCGCAGTATGGAGAATTTTTTTTTTTTTTTACATGGAGTACAACAATTGTCCCCGTGACCTTTCTGACCCCACTTTATCCCTCCTTCCCCCCCATCACCCATCATTGACAATACAGGAAAATGTGTTTGCTTTTTTTTTTTTTTCTTTCTGTGAAAAGTGATATTTCCTTGTGGGAATTCAGAACACTAGAGTTAAGAGAATTGCCTGGCTTATATGTTGCTACAAGCAAGTAATGGGAGGTTGACACCACGTGGTCGAAGCTCCTTAGCGCCGAGTGTAGTCTGTTTAAGGTCTTTCACTGGTCCTCTGCTTGTGTCTACTTCACTGCTCCCTTGTAAAGACTTTGTCTGAGCTGAAGAATTGGCCAAACAGCTGAGAGTGGAGGTCCCTTTTTCCCTAGGAACATTCTGTAGGATCTCTTTGACTATATCTAGGTCATAGGACTGGAAAACCTAAGAGTGTTTGTTTAGCTGGGGAAGGGGATTTGAATTTCTTTTCTTTTTTTTTTTTTCCTTCAGTCCAAAGCAAGTGTCTCCAGTTTTAACTCATCACTCATCTTGCCTGTTTGTTAGGGAGTGAAATATTATCACACCATTATGGGATGCTGTATGCTTTGATTGTCCTTCAGGGTCACCATGGCACTCTCTCCAGAGAGCTCCATGTAGGTTCAAAATGCCAATTTTTGGGTCCCTCTTGATGCCTATAAATCAATGGGAGGATTTGTAGGAGAGATTGTTTAGCCACAGCAAACTTTTTACATGCTTGATATGTGTGTGAGAGAGAAGAGAGAAAAAAAAAAAAAAAAAACCTGGACCTTGGACTATTAATAGCTGATTGATCATTTTCATAATCTACTTGGCCAAGCTATTTTAAAACACAAATCCCACCCCCACCCCACCCCCAACCTCTGCTCAGATGGCAGTAGTCTGAGCCCTGCAGTGGCCTGATAATTTTAGCTGCACATCTGATTGCTGATCGATCGCCATTAAAAAAGGCAAGATTCCACATAACCAGGGTGCCTTCTCACCACTTACTTTGCTCTCTGGGGTGTCCAAGGGACTGGGAAGTCATAAATATTGATCTGGGAGATGAATGAGTGAATATTCCTGAAGTTATAAAGACCCTGTGGAGAACAGTAGTGCATCGATACTAAGTCCTTTCTTTACTTAGTTGTTTTAATGCATCATGGAAAGCTGGAGTCGGGAGAGCTCAGAGCCATTCCCGCTGTCCCCACGAGCCAGTTCCCTGATGCTGAAGTCCCAGCTTCAAGCTTTTGGGCCTCAATTTGTCGGCTGTAAACTGAGGGCTTTGGATGTGATGCTCAGACATGGTTCCCGGCTCTGGAGTTGCAGTTTCAGCTGTGGAGACGGTGCCGTGTGGACATCAGCGGCGGTCTCAGCGGGCAGCAGTGGCCGACCTGAGGATCTGTGGTGTCAGGGTGTCATGTGGGCTTGTGTCGAGGTCTGCTCTCAACTCCCTCAAACCACCTCTTTGTTGAGAGCTGCTGACGTGGCTGGTGGCATCTTAGTACTGGGCTGCTATGTCCGAGATCACGGGCCGTGTTTAGGAGGGTCCTTTCCAATCAAGACCTTAGAAGAAGGGGCCTTAGAAGTGCTCCAGCTTCCTGTTTGCAAAACAAAACCGAAAGGCAATGAAGAGAGGGCCAAAGGCCACGACTCAGTCAAGGCCTAGGGGAGACTCAAGTTCTTTCCCCTCACATCCAGATGAAAGCCATGGCCTCTGCTCTGGGGAGACCCTCCCTGTCTGCAGCCTCGCGGGGGCTGCCTCCCTCCAGCCTGCCATTCTCAGAGTGTTGGCAATGGGAGGGTAAGCTTTGAAGGATTCGGTCTTGCCAACCTGTGTCTTGGAAAGATAAAATAACTCAATGTGCATGGACTACTGATCTGGAAAGCAATGGCCTTATCTTTCTATAAGAAGACAGGTGTTTTGTTGTTGTTGTTGTTTGTTTGTGTTTGATTTAGTTTCCTAGGAGTGCTTTCTTTTGCTTTTTTTTTTTTTTTCAATTTCAAGTGTTCCTCTTCTTCAGCCAATTCCCATGCAAGATTTGGGCTGGGAAGAAAAGCTTTTACGAGTTGGCATCCATAAGGGGTGCTGAGCCCGTGTCTGCTGGAGCCCCCTGGGGAGCTGGGGTTGAGGGAAAGCAGAGAGGGGACAGCATGGAGTCTTTGCCCGTGGAGTCTTCGCCACCTTCAGGGTGGGGGTTGTGTAAGCAGAACAACTCACAGTCCTTTATCCATGTCTCCTTGAGCGCCCGCAAAAGACCTGTGGCCAGAGAATGTGAAGTCTTTCCTGACTTTTTTTTTGTCCCTGCCTTTTCAAGGCTCTAAAGAGTGATGACTGAGCCCAGCAGCTGAGCCAGTGAACAGCCCTCAGGACTGTTGACCCACACCTAGCGTCTGTCCAGTTCCTGGGCCGTGTGTGCCAGTGGCCTCCTCCTGGACATTTTTAGGATCAGCACACTTTGAGACACACCTGTGGCCTGGGCCTGGGCCTTTCCCCTGGACACCTGCTTTTCCAGATTTACAGCTTCACTCTGAAGCAGGCGGGAGGGTCTGATCATCCTCTCTGGGCTGTCAGGTTCATTGGCTTATCTGGGTCTCTGTGGTCAAGCGGACCATAATTAGGGCTAGAACCCCAACTGATGTCTCATTTAGGGCCATGGGTGGCCCCGTTGCTCCAGTTCAGCCTCTAGAGCTTAGACAACCCCAGGGAAATCTGGGGATTTAAATAGACGTCCACATGAACCTTCATGGCCGCTGGAAGGGGACAGTCAGGGGCTTTAACTCGTTTTCCATCTCCCTCATGAACATTCAGCCCCTTTGTGATCTGGTCCACAGGGAAAACATAAATGGTTTGGGTGCCTTTGATAATACTGCATCTTCTCATACAGAATAAACATGTCAATCACTCATCACTTACAGTCCCCTTTTCTCTCAAATAAGAACCAATTGCTTTCCAGTGTTAAATTTATAGTCCAAGAATTGCCCAGGCACGCCCATGTGCACATACACTACAATGTTTGTATGTGTACCATGTGTGTGTGGATAGATAAGTCCACATATAAAACTTGACTTGTACATGCTCCTTTTGATTTGATTTTCTTGAATTGTAAAATTTTTCTAGTAATTGAGAACTCACGTTCTTCAACCAGTCTTTTAATTTTGTTTGAATTATTCTGGATTTTTTTTCTGAGTCAAGTTCATGTGTGGCAGTGCCTTGGCCTTGTCCCCTAGACTGGCCACCCAGAGACACATGGAGCAGATAAGCTCATTCTTTGATCCGCTCTCAACTTGAATGAAAGATGTAATTTAGACGGAAATATATTGGAATTCAACCTCTGAAACAGTGGAGTTTAAAAAGAGAGGATTTCTAATCTCTGATCTTAGTGACTAACGTTGTTTCTTTTTTTATCTTTTCTTTTTTTTTTTTTTTTAATCTGAGAGGTAGAGTTACAGACAGTGAGAGGGAGAGACAGAGAGAAAGGTCTTCCATCTGTTGTTCACTCCCTGAATGTCCACAATGGCCAGAAGCTGGACCGATCCAAAGCCAGGAGCCAGGAGCCAGGAGCTTCTTCTGGGTCTCCCACGTGGGTGCAGGGGCCCAAGGACCTGGGCCATCTTCTACTGCTTTCTCAGGCCATAGCAGAGAGCTGGATTGGAAGTGGAGCAGCCGGGAGTTGAACCAGTGCCCATATGGGATGCCGGCACTGCAGGCGGCAGCTCTACCTGCTATGCCGCAGCGCCGGCCCCAACTAGCATTGTTTCTGTGTCATAGACCCCAGAGTCCCTTGCTGTGAGGTGGCAGAGGGGCCTCTGGCTGCAGTGTCCGACTCTTGCTCATTGTGGGACAGGTCGCTTCCCTTCTGTGGTCATGGCTTACTCATCCATGCCATGAGTGAGCAGGGGTGGGAGTGCTGGCTGAGAGAGCTTGACGCGGCAACCTCTAGGCCCCCTGGCAAGGTATGATTGATTAACAAAAATGAAGAAATTAAGCTCCTCTTAAGACAAACATAACAAAGTCGAAACCAAGCACTCTTTTTGATTTTAAAGATTTATTTATTTATTTGAAAGTCAGAGTTACACAGAGAGAGAAGGAGAGGCAGAGAGAGAGAGAGAGAGAGAGAGAGAGAGAGAGAGAGAGATGTCTTCCATCCACTGCTTCATACCCCAATTGACTGCAGAGGCTGGAGCTGCGCCGATCCTAAGCCAGGAACCTGGAGCTTCTTCCGGGTCTCCCAAATGGGTGCAGGGGCCCAGCACTTGGGCTATCTTCCACTGCTTTCCCAGGCCATAGCAGAGAGCTGGATGGGAAGTGGAGCAGTCGGGACTTGAACCGGCGCCCATATGGGATGCTGGCACTGCAGGCTGCAGCTTTACCTGCTACACCACAGCGCCAGCGCCAGCCCCCAAGCACTCTTTACAGTTTGCCATTTGTTGCGCTGCAAAGCTACCCTGCCCAAACTCTAAGAACATTATGGACTGTTATGCTACGGATATTTCTTCTTACACCCCTGGAGCTAGGGTCTGTCCCGCCAAAAGTCCTGTATGGAAAAACCACTTCTAGTGCAGTGGCGTTGGCAGGTGGGGCCTTCAGGAGGTGGGGTTGGGTCACAGGATGGAACCAGTCGGCGCCCATATGGAAAAGGCTGGAAGAGGGCCGGCGCTGTGGTGTAGTGGGTGAAAGCCCTGGCCTGAAGCGCCGGCATCCCATATGGGCGCTGGTTCTAGTCCCGGCGGCTGCTCCTCTTCCGATCCAGCTCTGAAAAACTCTTGGGTGGTGTATTCCAGTGCTGCAGCTGAGCTTGGGCTTGATAAATTAACCACTTCAGAGAGATGGAAAAGTATGCAAAACTGCTATTCAAATACCGCAGGAAACTCCAGGCAGGGAGAAAGGGCGAGGGGTTTGCTAGGATTGGGATATGAGTTGTCCCCAAAGACTCATGTAATAGCAGTGAGAGAGATCGTGGGACCAGTATGAGCTAAGGCCTTTAAGCAAGTGAGTCGATCGCTGGGGTACTACCATCATGAACCAATTAATGTCTTTCTAGAGAGTGCTGGTTAGTTCTCTGGAGACTGGATTAGGTCACAGAATTGAGTTAGGCCTTATGGGACTGGATGATTTATTGCAAGAGGGAGCTGTACAGTCAAGTGGGTCAGCCTCCCCTCCCCGCCTCTCTCACACTTGTGCCTCTCACTTCTGCCCAGAAGCCAGGAGGCAGGTGCCAATGCTCTCAGATTTCCAGAACTGTGAGCCACGCAAACCTCTTTTCTTTATGCTTTACCCAGCCCCAAGCATCTTGGGGCAATAACAGAAAATGGGTTAAGAAGGGATTCAGACCCTTGGGTGCTAATCCCTGGAAGGTTCCCTGGTTCTGAATCAGCCGGCTGCAGACACAGGCCTTGCCTTTTTGGTCTGGTCTGCCGCTTGCCTCCAGAGCCTGCCCTAGCACTGTTGGTGACGAAGCAGCACAGGTCTCCTCTGTGGGTTTGCCCTAAGTCCAACCCTGCAGTTCAGGCCCGACAGTTTAGTACTTCCTTAGCTGGCTGGCCAGTTCCTTCCATGGCTTTCCACTAATAGAAACAGGCCTTTTTTTTTTTTTTTTCCCCTTGCTGGGGGGGATGGTTTTTTAAATGAGCACTGTACCTTCTCTCTATGCCATTGCACAAGCTAATTTAGATGTGTGTATCTGGTCAGAACACCTGCCACTATATGTGTTGTTTGTGTGCGTGTGTGTGTAAATTTTTCAGCACGGTCCTGGTGCAGTTTTGTGGATGGGGCTTCTAAGGGCCAGTCTCTACCTTCTGTGACCACCAGAGCAGAAGCCTTCGTTGAGATCAAATCTCACCCTTGAGCCCCTCAACTTTCCTTTTCACCCTGGCTGACATAACTTGTCGCTCATTTTCCGATTGTTCTGCGGGTTGGCTGCCGTCTAACTCAGAGTTCGCGCAAGCATTCGTTCAATTCCACAGAGTACTGAGGATCCTGGGAGGCTACGCAGCAATGGGGTACTCTGCCTGGACAAGCAGCTCCTACATGACTTGTATCTGGTGAGAGAGACTGAGGCTTGTACATCTAAACATGTCCAGCCGTGGAGGCATTGATACGTAGATTGCAACGGAGCAATCCCTGAGCCTCACATCCCAGCGAGGCAGTAACTCAACGGAGTTTTGGTCTCTTCTTTCCGTCAAATGACTTCTGATGTTCTTGTGGCTACATCATGCACTTGGGCTGCGTTAGAGCGAGCTGCCTGTACCTATAAACAAGCAGTCCCTTGCTTCGTTGCAGACAGAAGGGCTGAGTGCCTTTTAGCTGAAACTGGTCACCTCAGCTCTTCCCCCGTGTCCCCAGTGTGGGGAGCAATCCGGACTAGACTAAGTTACTCGAATTAGGACTTATTCTATGCATCTGCTCTCCCACAATATGGCGCTGGGAGAGAAGTAAACAGCTTCCGCACAGCTGCCTCCAGTTCAACCAATTAACTGTAGGACTTGCTCCTGATTGGAGAGCAGCGTACTCAGCCGAGTTGGGATTGGCGGAGGAGGACTATAAAGGAGGAGAGAGACGGCATGCACCAGGAACATCTATGGGGAACATCTAAGGGAACCCGTGCAGCCCCCGAGAAAGCCGGCCGGCGGTCTGCCGCTCCCCTGCGGAAGTGGGGAATGCGGCCAGGGGGAACTGCCCTTCCACGGAGGTGGAAGGGATAGTAGCCAACCCGGGAAGAACCAGCAGCAAACCCGGGGAGGGCCGAGCAGACGAAAGAACAGCGCAGGGTCCTGTGTTGCTCCTCCACGAAGAGGGGGAGCGACATAATGGTGCCGTGACTCGGATAGGAAACCTAGCTCGGATAGGAAACCTAGGAGGGAAGAAGAGGGAAGAAACGGGAAGAACTGGGAAAATATCGGAGAGAGAGACTAGCAAACAGCCTACGGAAAATATCGGAGAGAGAGACTAGCAAACAGCCTAGGGAAAAGCCGGACGAAAAGGGTGCCGGAAGAAGCTATTGAAAGCCTAGGCATAGACTCGGATACAGACTACGGGGGGAAGCTGGGAGAAATCTCTAAGGTCAAAAGCGAAAGTGAAAGCTAGAACAAACAGACTCGGATGCGGACTGTGGGGAGAGGCCAGGAGAAATGAGGGAGGAGTATTGTTGGAAGAAAACTTAAGGAAACATACCGGGTAGAGAAAAGTGTTAGGGAAATTGAAGCCACTTTGGGGTTCTCAAGTTAGCCCGGGAATAGGGGGCGAAAAGTTGAAACCAGAAGCTGAGACGTAAGCCAGATTGGGATCCGTCTGATTAGCCCGGGGAGCAAAGGACGGGAAGCCAGATCGTGGGGCGGAGACGTACGCTGGGTTGAATTCGCCAGGCTAGCCCGGGGAACTTGGATTGAATGCTAGTGGTGGAGACGCAAGCTACGCTGTGTTACTCGCGGAAGCCGCCGCGTGCAGAGAGAGCACGGGGCGTGAATAGATAGGGAACGCTGGCGTAGGCCGTGGTTCAGACGCGAAAGGGTTAAGCGTGGAGACCGCGGAGCGCGCAAAGCCGAGCCGCGCAAAGCCGGGAAGCTGCGCAGATGAGAGAGGCTCGCGGGCTGAAGCGGCGCAGAGCCGGGAACCCGCCGGCGGGGCGAGGTGCCGGGAAGCTGCGGGGATAAGAGAAACAGAAGTTTGGAAGTGAAGTAAAAGAGAAATGAGAATGCTGGAAGATAGAAGTGAAATGGGAGAAATAGGAATGCCCGGAGATAGAGAAATAGAGAAAAATAAGGCCTCCCCTCAACATGCCAATTAGAAGGCTTGGATTCGGTCTGCCCGATTAGTGAGGCGATGAGCACCTGGGCGGCTAGCCGCAGGTCACCGAAGACAGGCACGAATTAACATCAGTAAAGCTTCCCCACAATGCAACAATTAGGAGGCTTGGATTCGGTCTGCCTGATTTAAGGCGGTAAGCGCCAGCAAAGCTCGACCAGAGTATGAGCTGCAGGTCACCGAAGATAGGCACGAACCAACACTAATAAGTCTCCCCCACAATAAGGCAATGAGAAGGCTTGGATTCGGTTTGCCTGATAGGTCTTGTAAGTCCCCTGCAGGCAGAGCAGAGCATGCGCTGCAGGGCACCGAACACAGGCACGCATCAGCGCCTAAAAACCTCCTCACAACATGGCGAAGAGAGGACCCGGATTCGGTTTGCCTGATTGATAGGACTTGTAAGAGCCTGTGGCAACTCTAGCAAGTAGAGCAGAGTGTGTGCCGCGGGACACCGAAGACAGGCGCGTATCAACGCTAAAAAATAAAAAGAAAGGGGGATCTGTGGGGAGCAATCCGGACTAGACTAAGTTACTCGAATTAGGACTTATTCTATGCATCTGCTCTCCCACAATATGGCGCTGGGAGAGAAGTAAACAGCTTCCGCACAGCTGCCTCCAGTTCAACCAATTAACTGTAGGACTTGCTCCTGATTGGAGAGCAGCGTACTCAGCCGAGTTGGGATTGGCGGAGGAGGACTATAAAGGAGGAGAGAGACGGCATGCACCAGGAACATCTATGGGGAACATCTAAGGGAACCCGTGCAGCCCCCGAGAAAGCCGGCCGGCGGTCTGCCGCTCCCCTGCGGAAGTGGGGAATGCGGCCAGGGGGAACTGCCCTTCCACGGAGGTGGAAGGGATAGTAGCCAACCCGGGAAGAACCAGCAGCAAACCCGGGGAGGGCCGAGCAGACGAAAGAACAGCGCAGGGTCCTGTGTTGCTCCTCCATGAAGAGGGGGAGCGACACCCAGGATGCTCACTTTTTTTTTTTTTAATTTGAAAGAGTTACACAGAGAGAGAGAGAGAGAGAGAGAGGTCTTCCATCTGCTGGTTCACTCCCCAGATGGCTGCAACAGCCAGAGCTGCAATGATCCAAAGCCAGGAGCCAGGAACTTCTTCCGGGTCTCCCACATGGGTGCGGGGGACTTGGACCTTCTTCCACTGCTTTCCCAGGCCATAGCAGAGAGCTGGATGGGAAGTGGAGCAGCCGTGTCTCTAACTGCGCCCTTATGGGATGCCGGGCACTGCAGGCCAGGATGTTAACTCACTATGCCACAGCACTGGCCCCTCTCTCTCTCCTTCCCTCCCTCATTCCTCTCTCCCTCCCTTCCTTCCTTCCTTCCTTCCTTCCTTCCTTCCTTCCTTCCTTCCTTCCCTTCTTTCTTATTTATTTATTTGAAAGGCAGAGTTACAGAGAGGCCGAGACAGGGAGACAGAGATCTCTGTCCACTGGTTCACTCTCTGAATAGCCACAATGACTTGGAGCTGAGCTGATCTGAAGCCAGGAGCTTCTTCCAGGTCTCCCATGAAGGTGTAGGGGCCCAAATGCTGGGGCCATCCTCTACTGCTTTTCCAGTTGCCTGAGTAGGGAGTTGGATCTGAAGTGGAGCAGTTGGAACTCAAACCAGTGCCCATATGGGATGCTGGCACCACAGATGGGGGCTTAACCTGCTACACCACAGCACTGGCCCACTGGCCCCAAGACCCTTCATATTGATTGGGGTCTTCTCTGTGTCTGACACTGATAAGTATCTGGGGTATGATGAGAACAACTCAAATGGTCTCTCTCTTTCTCTTTTATTTGAAAGTCAGAGCTACAGAGACAGGAAAAGGGAGAGAAAGACAGAGAGACAGAGAGACAGAGAGAGATATCTTCCACCTGCTGGTTCACTCCCAAGATGGCTGCAATGACTAGGGCTGGGCTGAGCCATGCTGAAGCCGGGAGCCAGGAGCTTTATCTGGACCTCCCACGCAGGTGCGGGGGTCCAAACACTTGGACCATCCTCTGCTGCTTTTCCCAGGCCTTTAGCAGGGAGCTGCATTGGAAGTGGGGCAGCCAGAACATAAACCAGTGCCCATATGGCCTTGCAGGTGGTGGTTTTACCCACTAGGGCACAACACTGGCCCCTCAACTCACCTAACTCACCTTTTTTTTTTTTTTTTTTAAACCAGGCTTGTATTCTGTGTGAGAGGAAGCAGACAGCAAATACATCCTTACATTACAATAATATTGTTTACATCACCATCATCTCTGGACTTACACTCTGCAGTAGCTTCCTCCTTAGTATCACCCCTGCAATCTTGCCTCCTCTCTCCTCATACCCAGGCAGTAATCTTTTTAAAATGCTGATCTTGGGGCAGGCACTGTGACATAGCTGGTTAAGCTGCCGCCGACATTGCCAGCATTCCGTATGGGGCACTGGTTGAGTCCAGCTGCTCCAGTTCTGATCCAGCCCCTGATAAAGTGCCTGGGAAAGCAGCAGAGGATGACCCAAGGGCTTGGGCCCCTGCACCCTGTGGGAGACCTGGAGGAAGCTCCTGGCTTCCATATGGCACAACCCTAGCTGTTGCAGCCATTTGGGAGCTGAATCAATGGATGGGAGATCTCTCTCTCTCTTCCTTTCTCCCTCTCTCCCTCTATCTCTCCTTCTTTGTGAATAAATACATAAATCTTAAAAATAGGAAAATATGCTGATCTTATCATGTCACTGTATAATTGCCCTGGGGCTCCCTATATCTCTTAAAGTAAAGCCTTTTTTTTTCAAGTATTAAAAATAAAAAGCCAGATAGTCTTTATATGGTTATCTAAAGAGGCATGTATGTTACTTGGGCCGCATACCAGATCAGCCTAGCAGTCTGTTTCTCCACCAGCCGGTCTCTAACTGCAGACTTGCTTGGTGATCTTGGAATTAGAGCAAGGGCATTTAATTCTGCATTTAGAATGTTAAATGGCATTGAGCTAAGCTTGCCTGAGGCATCCATCTCCATAATGGGAGAGCCTTCACAAAGGGAATGGGGACTTGAAGTGCTTTGGCCCAGACCTGTGTCCCGAGGCTGGTCAATCCTTTTTCTTGCCTTCATTTGCAACTCAGTACCAATTTTGATTGACGCATTCTTCCCCTGCAAAGAAAGGTTAGTATCTTTAGCCAAGACTTCTCCAGCCAGCTGGGGAGCCGGGAGAGTTCTTTAAAGTGATTTTGCACATCTTTTCTCTGAAATGCATTAATTTTATTTTATGGAATTTTATTAGCAATTAGCTGGTTTTTTCTTTTAAAGTGATATCTGAACATGATGAGAAATGCCAACAGCACCGAGCGTGTAATGAAAACTGTCTCCCTTTCAATGTATGCCCCCCAGTCTCTCAGGCCTGCTTCCTCTGATGTTAGTTTGTGTCTCCTTCCAGAAATAATCTACTTACACGCACAGTACATATGTAGTCTGTCTTGTACTACACGCAATACCGACTGTTCTACATCTTGGTGGTGTTTTCGCTTAACGGTGTAACTTGAAAATATTTCTATGTCAGCACATGTGCACCACACTTAACTCTTTCTAAGGTTTACTTATTTTTATTAACTTGAAGTTGGGGTGAGGAGAGAGAGAGAGGAGAAGAGAGAGAGAGGATCTTCCATCTTCTGGTTTCCTCCCCAAATGCCTGTAACAGCCTGGGCGGGCCAGCCCAAGTCCAGAGCCTGGAGCTGCAGCTGAGTCTCCCTCGTGGGTGGCAGGAGCCCAAGCGTCTGCACCATCACCTGGTGCCTCCCTGGATGTGTGTCAGCCGAAAGCTGGGTATCAGTGGAGCTGGACCTCCAACCCCGGCACTCTGATGTGGGAGGCAGGTGTCCCACATGACCTGTGACCCACTGTGCCCAACACCCGCCCCCACCACTCTTATTTTCTTCACACTCACATCTTCATATATTGGATGCATAAACTCTGCTTTATATATTAACTTCTTATTGAACACACTGGTGTTCAGTTTCTTACACATGCACGTAATTGCATCAGTAGGAAAAGTTTGAATTGAGGGGACATTTGCAAGACATTGGTAATCTTGATAGACATGGCCAAGTTGTCTTGCAAAACCGTGACATCATTTTATTCTCCCACCAAAACTTGGAGTACCTGCCTTTCTACAGCTAAGCCAACACTATTCATTGTCAAACAGATTCCTGGGAAATACTATCTCAACTGTTTTGTTTTGAAATTCTGTAATCATGACTCAGGTTTCAGTATGTTTTTATATTATATATATATATATATATATATATATATATAAGTTATTGCTTTCTTTTAAAGGTTTATTTATTTATTTGAAAGAGTAATACAGAGAGAGAAGGAGAGGCAGAGAGAGATGTCTTCCATCTGCTGGTTCACTTCCCAGATGACCACAACAGCCAGAGCTGTGCTGATCAGAAGCCAGGGGCCAGGAGTTTCTTCTGGGTCTCCCACGCAGGTGCAGGGGCCCAAGGACTTGGGCCATCTTCCACAGCCTTCCTGGGCCATTAGCAGGGAGCTGGATTGGAAGTGGAGCAGCTGGGACCCGAACCAGTGCCCATTTGGGATGCCGGCGCCGCAGGTGGAGGCTTAGCCCACTACTCACAGCACAGTCCCCTCCTGCTTATCTGTTAGTCCTCAGCTCCCATGTTGCTGCTTCTTCCTCCCTCCTTCTGGGCTAAGTCTCCTCCACTGTGTGCCTTCCCAGTCATAGCCTAGGTCGCGTAGTATCCTAAGCATATGCCTCTCTGTAGCTGCTGTACACACCGTTAGCATATATAAGCTGCATGAAGGTTAGGGACCACGTGGATCTTGTTGGCTGCGCTTTCCCAGCACCTAACAACACTATCTTAGTGTCTCCATGTTGATCATGTCCACATGAACATGCACATGTGAGCAGCCATCGACTCCGTCCAGAAGTCTATTATGGAGGATTCCAAATGACAGTATCTATTAGCTGATCTCGGGCGGAAATATGTAACTCTTTAGACATGATTTTTTCTGAAGTGCTATGGACTGGCTGTGGTTTAGTTGTGTTCCCAGAGCTTTAAGTGCTGGAATCTTGGTCCCTGGTGTGGTGGTGTTGCTGGTGGTAGGACCTTTAAGAGGTGGGACCAAAGAGAAGCTGGTTAGGTCACTGAGGGTAAGGAATTAATGCAGTGCTCATAGGATCCTGGTTAGTTCCTGCAAGTTCTTATTAAAAGAGCAATCCTGGCCCCAGAACCTCTTTGGCTTACTAGGTTGCCACGTGTCCTCTCCCTGTGGCGTGCACTGCCCCCATGATGCCACCGCCATGTTGTGACAGAGCCAGAGGTCCTCACCACAGCTCGGCAGATGCTGGTGCTATGCTCTTGAATCTCCAGACTATGAGCCAAGTAAATTTCCAAGTCTCCATTATTTTGTCATAGAAATGGAAAATGGACCAGTAGACAAAGCCAGCAGGTTCGGATGTATGCTTACAAAAATAACCCTTATGGATTAAAATGTGCAACGTTAGCTTACACACAGTAAGAAATCGGTTAATTGTGGAATGGCAAAAAGGCAAAGCATTGATGAAGTATCCACCAGGAAGGAGGGAGAAGGGAGAGATGGGAGGATCGGGGCAAAGAGATGAAGATAGAGGCAAAACAGGCGAGCGCAACAGAAGACATCAATCCTGCAAGAGGAATCATTCCAGGGACATCTGATTTCCACCAAACAAATAGATGTAACGAGAAGGATTTGTGCCTGTGCTGTCGTGTAATAGCTAATAATGGATATCTCTGTGGATGGATGGCAGTTCTCCTGTGACTGCATTTGCGGTGCTTCACTTACAAAGCGATTCTTGTGCAAGATTTCCGATGTGATTTATCCTTCTTGGAGTACGGATGGTAGTGGCCGTTCATTTTTCTCAAAGATCTGCCAACATCAGGAGTAGAGGAAGGCTGTGAGTCGCGGCTAGTGCAGTGCACCATCTGATATGTGTACTTCTGAGTCTGTGCAATCAAAGTGCACTGGGCTGATCTTATAAATGTTTCATGGCGCCTCCTTTATATTTATAATAATTAACATGATCAGGCATCTGAGAAATTTTGATAGCTGTTTGCAAAGCTGATCGTAAAACAACTGATAGACATATGAGATTGCAAAAATAGAGTGGGGAAGTCTATAGGTGAACAGATTGTGTTGAATAATCCAAAAAGATAATTCTCCCTGGAGATAAATAACATTCATCTATTTATGTTTACACAATGCAGTATGCTCGTAATATATATATAAACGAAAATGGGTTAGACTCCATGTGCATTTTGAAAGTCAAATTTTTAAAAAAGAATGGCATGGTGGAGTGTTTTATTTTTGATTAAGTCATCGGGGCCCATGGCAAGCTTCGGTGACCCTCTGTGGTGTTACTTCTTAACCGTCTTACTTATTCTTTGGGGAAATTTCACTCTCACCAATCCAAAGTGTCTGTTGCAGCTGAACTCCCAATGCCACGTGGGGGGGGGGGTCCTTATTGAGGCTTTTACTTAATAGTTTGTCCTAGACGCTACTCAGTCCTCATTCTCTGTTCATTGCCTTTTGTATCTATACAAGGCCAGTTGGGAGTAGGCTAGAGATTCTGGTGACAAAGCCATGGGTAGCTTGAATTGGGAGACAGGAATGAATGATTTGTAAGTTCTTGGGTGGATGGATTGATTCATTTCTTCATTTAGTTATCAATCAACAAGTATGTTTTAAACATGCTTTCGTACCTAGCACTTTTCTGGGTCTTGAGCAACAAAACACAGGTTAGCTCCTCCTGTTTATATCTCTTTTATGCAGCCTATTTTGGGGGCACAAATACGGGCCTCCGTTTAGGTCACCCACCCTCTTCTCTCCTAATTGAAACACAGAGGAATTCACAGGGCAGGGGCATGGACCATCCAGGTGGCCCATCCAAAATCTGCCAACACCACCACACTCAGCAACCTGGGGCCTCCCTCTCCGCCCCCCTGTCATGCCCCAGGGGTGTGTATATCCACAGTGTGGCACACACCCAAAGGAGGACAGACTCTGGGGAGAGGCCTGCCCAGGCCCTCGGAGTGATTCAGAATCTTTGGGTAGGGAATTCTGGGATCCTGGGTACTTGATGAAGAAGGGGGATGTGAGCTCCGTGCTGGGACTTCCTTTTGGTCCTGTGGACTCCTTCCTTGCCCCCTTTGGAGGACCTTGCTGGAGGAGCACGGAGTGAGTGTTCCCCAAGTGCCTGGGCCCAGTGCTCAGAGGAGCAGCACTGGGACCAGGTTGGAGACTGAGCTGTGTGGCTCTGGCCTCTGCATGATGGTGATTGGCAGCCATAGTGCTGCTCTGGAGCAGGGACATGCAAAGTGTGTGTCTGGAAGGGTGCAGTGGGGACACCAAGGTCTCAGAGGAGTCAGGCCATCACCCACTGCTTTTCCAGTGCATTTGCAGGGAGCTGGATCAGAAGGGGAGCAGCTGGGATTCCAGCGGGCATTTAGTATGGATGGCGGCCTCGCAGGAGGCGGCTTACACACCGCACCACAACAGCCGCCTGTTTTTGTTTTTCACTTGCACCCGGGTGAGATACTAGGGCTGCGAAAACTGTGCCTAAAAAGTTAACTTTCTGCAGTTTTTTTTTTCCCATATTAAAATGTGCTTAATATGTCAGCTGACATGCCTAAGTAGAATGCCGAATTCGTTTTGCGTTTTCTTGGGCCTTTGTGTAGGGGAGGGATGCTGGGTGCAAGGCAGGTTGACAGCTCCACCAGGTGAGGGTCTGGCCTGCTTCTTTGGGCCGGCTTCTAGACTGTCTGTGTCTCAGTTCCCTGGTCTGGAACAGGGGACACCAGTAGAGCCTTTGTCATCGGCTTCCATGAGGTTAAGATGGCACTGGCTGAGCCGGTGCCGCGGCTCACTAGGCTAATCCTCCGCCTTGCGGCGCCGGCACACCGGGTTCTAGTCCTGGTACGGGCGCTGGATTCTGTCCTGGTTGCCCCTCTTCCAGGCCAGCTCTCTGCTGTGGCCCGGGAGTGCAGTGGAGGATGGCCCAAGTGCTTGGGCCCTGCACCCCATGGGAGACCAGGAGAAGCACCTGGCTCCTGCCATCGGATCATTGGCCATTGGAGGGTGAACCAACGGCAAAGGAAGACCTTTCTCTCTGTCTCTCTCTCTCTCACTGTCCACTCTGCCTGTCAAAAAAAAAAAAAAAAAAAAGATGGCGCTGGTGCACGCAATGTGCGTACCATGGTCTGTGACACACAGCGGGCTCGAGTTGTGTTAGTTTTCATGTTTCGTGGCTGTTGTCAGCTACTGCGGGCAGTCTTGGGCTTCTGTCAGGCTGGAGGCTGGCGCTGAGCAGTGGTGATGGGATGCTTGTGGATACGGACAGGAAGGTCTTTGGCTTCCTTCTGGCGAGCCTCGTGGGCGCTCTGTCCTGTGTGCAGGGCCCCGTGTGGACTTGGGCCCTGGGCATTTGTGTGCTGAGCCATCACGAGTCAGGTTTAACTATGATTCAGGTCCTGTCTTTGTTCCATTACCCTGGTTTGTGCCTAAGTTGATGGTTCATTTTGTTTACCTGGTTATTAACTAGTAGTTCTCCCTGACCTGGGGGCTACTTGTTTGCACTCCATTCTCTCTTTTAACTCCATTTCTCACTCTTTAACAGCAAGGCCTTAAAAAAAGTCTTTTTTTTTTTTTTTTTTAAATTGTGGTCAAGGAATCAATGCTGTGGTACCCTGGGTGAAACCATTGTTGGTGATGCCAGCATCCCATATTGGAGCTTAAGTGTCAGTCCTGGATCTTCTTTTTTTTTTTTTTAAGATTTATTTTTTATTTATTTGAAAGTCAGAGGTACACACAGAGAGAAGGAGAGGCAGAGAGAGAGAGAGAGAGAGAGGTCTTCCATCTGATAGTTCGCTCCCCAGTTGGTCGCAATGGCCAGAGTTGAGCCAATCCGAAGCCAGGAGCCAGGAGCTTCTTCTGGGTCTCCCATGTGGGTGCAGGGGCCCAAGCACCTGGGCCATCTTCTACTGCTTTCCCAGGCCATAGCAGAGAGCTGGAAGTGGAGCAGCTGGGTCTTGAACTGGAGCCCTCATGGGATGCCGGCACTGCAGGTGGCGACTTTACCCACTATGCCACAGTGCCAGCCCTAGTCCTGGATCTTCCACTTCCTATCCAGTTCTCTGCCAAGGTGCCTGGGAAGGCAGCTGAAGATGATCCAAGTGCTTGGACCCCTGCCATCCACCAGGAAGGAAAACATGGATGGAGCTCCAGGTTCCTGGCATCAGCCTGGCCAACTCCTGGATGTTGGTACCATTTAGGGAGTGAACCAGTGGACGGAAGATCTCTCTCTCTCTCTCTCTGTCTCTGTCTCTCTTTCTTTCTCTTTCTTTCTTCCCTTCTCTCTCACTTTCTGCTTGTCAAAAATAAATAAATAAGTAAATCTTTAAAAAAATTGTGTTCAGATACAGATCCCATAGAAGTTACCACGTAACCATGATTTAATGCACTGTTCAGTGGCATTAAGTACATTTAGCTGTGGGGCACCCATCACCATCATCTTCTTCCAGATCTCTTGCTACCACACTGAGACTCTGTACCCACTGAACATGAACTCCCCCTGCCTCCAGCGCCTGGAGTCTCATTCTCCTTTCTGCCTCTGTGAACCTCACCACTCCAGATCTCTGACAGGTGTGTGTCTTTGGGAGCAAACACAGGTCTTTGAACTAAAGGACTTTCTGTGAGAGATTTGTTTAGGATTTCTAGCACATGCAGCCTTCTTCTTTGCAAAATAACTTCCTCTTTATCGTGGCCTTACACAACCTGTTATGTTCTGACTGCCTTTCCACAGGGATTTTTGTAGTTTCGCTCCAAAGAAAGCAATCTCTGGCTCTCTATAAAAAAAGGGCTAAAGGTTAACATGAGAAGCCAAACGCGACAGTAAAATTGGAAGTGGCCGTCACATTCTCTCTCTGTCCTGGCTCCCATGAACTGTACATGCTGGCGGGAAAACGGTGCCCAAATCTAAACAGACCCTCACAGAGAGCCTAACATTTTACTGCTCAAATCATTCTCCTTTCCTGATGCTATGCCTGGTGTTCGTGTTTACCCTCTGCCATGCTTGATCTATGCTGAAGCTGGAGCAGAGATATTAGTTCTAAAATTTCTCCTTGCGTGGAATGATTTGGACTGACTGCAGGCCAAGAGCTTCCCAAACTGCACTGTGCTGTGCTTCGTGCTAACTTGAGTGGGTACGGCCCAGGCTAATTATTGGGGTGGGGTGGGGAGGCTCATCCTCACGACTCATCAGTGGAACACTGATTAGCTTGAAATAATAGGGAAGAGAAAGAGGCATTTTTTAAAAGATGATTTATGTGTTGGATTTGAGTTTCAAGAAAATGTCATTTTTAGATGAGCGTTCACTCTGCAATGTAAAAAAAAATCATAGACAACATTATTACCAACCATTTCTCAAAAACAACTCTAAGAATGTTCTATAATGTCAGCATATTGTGCACAGCGATCACTTCTCATTCAGTGGATACTGAAATATTTCAGTGACTTTGTCATCAGGATTTGCACAATGGGTGATAATTGTTTTCCCCTAATAACCTTAGTAAGGTAAAAGTGGGAGGGAATGAAGAGTAAAATAAAAGAGAGACAAGAGCTCCACTCACCCTAGCGGTTGGCAGACTTGCCGTAACTGAGCCCAGTGTTTGTCCTTCACTTCCGGGCAGTGGAAAGAGAAGTTGGCTATTAGGAAGAACGCCTACCAGTCCCACAGGAGCACAGCTTTGGCACTGGGTTCTGAAAGGAGTTTCCTTTGCAGGGGCAATGAATGAAGTAAGGCCCAGATTTATGAAAAATGCAGAAGGAGATTTCATTTTATTCTTCCTGAGAAGGCCGGGGAGAGTTGGAGGTGAAGGGGGAGAAATGACAAGGACATCAGTTCTGCAAGGAGGCCAACGGGACCAAAAATTCCATATCCCAGTGCTGTAGTGATACCATGCAGGAACGGATCCTCCCGTCCACTCAGGCTGTCTGCTGAGCGAGGCTTTGAAAGACGCTGGGCTATACATGACTGTGGTTATCTCCTCCAACGAGAGCCTGGGAAATATTGGCCTCTCTTGCAGGTGAAAGCCAGATCCATTCTCTTTGCAGCTCAGACAAGCAGATGGTGGGGGCTGACATCCTTTTTACAAAGACGGAGCAGCTTGGCTTACATACTTGTCCAGGTGGAAAGCTCCGTGTCCACAGATCGAGACGAACTGCAGAGGTACCAGCAGGCAGACCCGGGCGTGCTGGGGGTTGGGGAGAAGCAGCCCTGTGACTGCCCTCTAATGGGGACAGATGCTTGAATGCGACCCCGGAGCTCCACCCCACAGAGCCGCAGAGATGGTTTTGCTAGAAGCTGTCAAGAGCAGGTGTGACCAGGTGGCCTCCGCGGTTGTAGCGAAAGCTCCCCCAGACTCCCGTGGTTTCTCCAATCTTGAGAGGAATGGTCCTCTTGTGAGCCTGCCAGAATTCACTGCCCCTGAATCAGCTGACCTGTGTTTCTAGTGCTTTCCTGTTGACCCATGTCAGCGTATCCTTCTTCCCAGAAAGATTTTGGCTTAAACTTACACATAAGGTACCTTCTTGACAGTGGGTTGGTATAACGGCCATTTCTGTCCCTCTGTCGTAGGTTCCTGTGACCTGTCAAAAGATCTGAGCCCTAGTATGAGCTGTTTGATGACACAAGGATGCTTCAAAAGTTCATGGAAAATGGAACTAAAAGACAAGTTCATTTTTGTGCCACAAAAATGGAAATCTATACAAATGAAATGTCTTTAAGAAGTTCATGAAAAAATAATGGGCATTAGGAAAAAACTGCGTGGATTTCAATTTTTTACACCAAAATAAACATCTTTTAACTCATTTTTTCATGGGCTTTTTGAAGTGTGCTTGTAGTAAGAAAATTAGTTGGAAGCAAAAATCAAACAAAAAAACTATCAGAAAAAAAAAAACCCACTCATTGTCTTTCCTGGGATCTATATTTACTACTGTGTTGAGTTTCAAATGATCCCCAGCCATGTCTGAATCAGCTTTTGTTCTTTATGAAAACAGAAGAAATTTCTAAGGGATACAGAACAAGTAAACGGAACTTTTCTATTATTATTTTTAAAGGGAGGTTTTTAAAAATGATGTTTTCAGTGCCATTTTCTTTGAAATAACTGATTTTAGGGGTCTCTGTGCACCTCCCATCCGTGCAGGAAGATTTGGAACATCCAAGTCTCATAAGAGATTTGCAGAAAGAATTAAGTGGGGTGTCATCAAAATCTCCCATGGTCCCTGCAACAGTGCAGGTCAAGGGGGCTGTGAGGAGCTGGGATGTGCTCCTAAGTGGACACCCCCTTCCCCGCCCCTCCCCTCCCCCGAGAGGCTGCACTGCAGAGCTTGCGATTGGTGGTTGCCAGGAGAAAATGCTGGTTCAGTTTGGTGGACCTTCTGTTTTTCAGAGAGAATATGGAAATTCAGATTTTTAAAATGTGAAGGCTTCCAATTTTAAAATGTTAGGGATGAGCACAAAAATCTGAAAAATAAAACTCGCTGGGTTGAGCAGATTCCAGCCCCAGGCTGCTTGCTGTGGCTTCTAGTCAACCTGTTTAGAAGGTTTGACTACCGCATCATGTGCAGGCAGCTGTCCAACCTTCAACCTGCGTGGTTGAAGTCCATGTTAATGTGGCAAATTAAACTTTCCTTTTTTTACCTAGGGAGACTGCTGTGTTTTATGTAGAAAGCAAACCTCAAGATTGTGTGGAGTGTTTTTGGTCCCCATAGTTAATTTTTCTGATCGTAAAGTGGGGTGTTCTTTGTTGGAATTCACCGTCGTGGTAAAGATAGAGGAGCGAACTGTTAAGAAAACACTCAAACAGAAATCCAGAGTGTGCTATTTTTTTCCCCCTAACATTTTGGGAGATTTTTCTTATGATTTGTGTACTGAGGCGAAGTGAGATATTATCAGATTCAAATGTCCTCTTCCACAGATGTGGAAGGCCCAGTGAGATTAAGCTCACCAGTGGGTTAGTAACCATGCCAAAGTTGAACCTGTTCTGTTCCTTGGATACATCCATTAACGGGCAGGCGTTAAGCTGCTGCTCGGAATGCCTGCACGGCGTGTCTGAATGCTCCACTTCTCCGCTTCTGATCCAGCTTCCTGCTGCTGTGCCTGGGAAGGCAGTGGTGATGGCCCGAGTACTCGAATCCCTGCCACCCACGTGCGAGACCAACATGGAGCTTCTAGTTTCAGCCTGGTCCAGCCTGGCTGTTGCAGCCATTTGGGAGGTGGCCCAGCACATGGAAGACCTCTCTCCCTCTCTCCTCTATCACGCTGCCTTTCAAATGAATAAGGAAACCTTTTAAAAAGGAGAAGTAGCATTAATTGGTGTCTTTATTTGTGGGCTAGGTTTCTAGTTGGCCCATACATCCATGTGCTAGAGAATGCTGTCACCTCCGAGGTGGCAAGGCAGCCCAGGCACGGGGACTTGGCCGAGGTCACCCAGCCAGCAAGCGGCGAAGATAGTGCAGTATGATTAGCGCGACACCACTTACTATTTTCCAGGCGGTTGCCTTCTTAAATTCCCAGGGCGTTTGCGCTGTTCCAGGAAACCGTGCTTCTCAGAGCTTGACGTGGTGTAGGAACCTGAAGATTTCTGTTCGTTTCATAGTGCAGCTGCGTGTATGGGTGACACAGAAGGTCATCCTGTAAACTAGCCTCGCTCCTTTTCATTAACCGCTGTTTTGAGCCTGGGTTTATTCGGGGAGGTTTGTTCTGCCGAGAACCTACGGATTATTGCTCCTGAAGGCGCAGGATTTACAAGTCCGCAGTCCTAGTGAACACAGCAGGGCATGTGAGGTCAGTTTTCAGAGGCCGGAAGACCTGGGTTCAAATCCTGTTTTGGCAGCCATGTCTCCTTGGAGACCAGGCGTGGCTGAGCCTCGCTTCTGCCTTCTAGAAAAGAGAAGCAATCCTGCTGCTCCCTCAGTGACGTGGCTGTTTCAGATGATCCCTGGCAGCCCCGGGCCTGCCACTGGGTGTTCTCCCCTTAGAACAGGGAATTACCAGTGCCACTACGAAGCTCGTGGCCAAAACACAACTGCAGTACTGATGCTGAACAGTGTGCACTTCAAGGCTACTTGAATTCAGATGTTGAGCAAGCTGATGGGGTATCCCTGACTCCTGCACCCTCACCGTGGGCTGATGTACCCTCCCAGGAATACCCCTTTGCCTATTTGAGAGGCATCGTATGTTGGCCCATCCCGGTATCACCTGCACCTGCTTACGAGTTAGCTCAACAGTGGACCCAAGGAGGGCCATGTTTTTTGTTCAAAGTTGATTATACTCTCTAAGCAAGAAATCTTAACTGCAGAGAAAATCCTATCCTTTGAAATGCCTAAGCCCTTGGCTGAGAAATAGCATAATCACAGATCATGACTTATGAGTTCAACTTCTACCTGTCTGTCTGTCTGTCTGTCTGTCTATATCTATCTATCTATCTATCTATCTATCTATCTATCTATCTACCTACCTATCTATCTATCTTACCTATCCACCTATCAGCTGTCTGATGGTAGAGGTAGGAATTAGCAGGGGTAATGGGAAATAATTCTACTTTGAGGAGTCATCATTTGAAATATTCGCTGCTGTTTCCATTTCATTTTGATGTATTGCCAAGGTGGAGTTTAGGTAATAAAGTCTGGTCTAAAGGGAAAATCGTACTTTTGAGTAATGTTGCTGTTAAACTAATATTCACCAAAAGATGATGTGTTAGTGACCCTTTTTGTTACTTGGAAGATTACCTAGCAGAATTGTTTGGTAGGTGGCTAAAGCGAATGTGACATCTTTTCAAATGTGACGAGGCCCCTTCCAGGAACCTGTAATTCAAACATTTTTCTGCGAATGTTTTTCTAAAATTACCTCATTTCTTTTCCAAAATGCCACCTCTGGGCTCTTTGTTCGGTCTACAGAGAGGAAATTCTTTGCCCTCAGGAAAATGTCTTAGTAAAGGTCTCGAATGTCAAGTTGAGATGCTTTGGTAGTGACGCAAAACTAGACAGAAAACGGCGTGGGCTCTGGTTGAAGCTCCTGGCTCCGTCTCAGTGCCTTTCTCCATGGAAGCCTTCACCAACCTGCCACTCACGTGAACGGGAGTGCCTCAGAAACAACTGTGGAGGTGGAATTAAAGCCAAGTTTATATTGGCACAAAAACATTTTTGAAAGCCATGCCTGCATGGAATCTTCAAGACGTTCATGGAAGATGCATGTTATGCGGAAGCTTCATGGATTTCAAAGTTTTTCTGCCAGTGTAAAGTTGTCTTCTAATTCAGTGCCTTTTGAAGCATCCTCATGTATATATTTTTTTCCAGGCAAATTTTGTGGTTCTTTCCAGTGTGCTGTCACAGGACAGGTGCTTGTCCCACTATTTAGTACCTTGCCTTTTTGGCTCACCAGACAATGGTCATTGTCTGCTATGACAGCACTGTGGCATGGCGGGTAAAGCCACCGTCTGCGATGCCGGCATCCCACATGGGTGCCAGTTCGTGTCCTGGCTGCTCCACTTCTGATCTAGCTCTCTGCTAATGGCTTGGGAAAAGTAGCAGAAAATGACCCCAGTACTTAGGTCCTTGCACCCACGTGGGAGACCCAGATGGAGCTCCAGGCTTCCTTGCGGCCATCTGGGGAGTGAGCCAGCAGATGGGAAATCCCTTCCTCCCCTTGTCTCTCCCTCTGTCTCTCCCTCTGAACTCTGACTTTCAAAAAATAAATAAATAAAAATCTTAGAAAAAAAAATCCAGAACTGAAGGATCTAAAGGGTTTTGAAAGGACATTGCTATTGTTCTGTTCCCAAGACTGACAGGTTTAGTGACAAACAGATACTCATTTGCTGAGTGCAGTTAATTTTCGTCCTCATAAAAAAGACAAGGAATTAGTTTTAATGTTTTGTGTGCTTGTTCTCCCAGTTCACTTTCTGATTAGACGGACAAATGTTGACTTCAACATCGGCTGCCCCTCCTCCTCTTTCATTTTACATTGTTTCCTTGTTTTCTATGTGATAAATGAAGTTATAGGAGGGGACTTCAAAAACTGTGAGAAAATGGAATGAAAATAATAAGTTTATTTGATCTGTGCGGCTTTTCATAATATGCATTTTCATGACACTTGGGAAGACTTATCCATATGCTTGGATTTCAAATTTTTTTTATCTGAAAATAAACATTTTTTTAAAGAAAGTATATTTATTTTCATTTTATTTGAATGACAGGAGAGAGAGAGAGAAAGAAAACTCCACTGGTTCACTCCCCAAATGCACACAAACAGCCGGAACTGGACCAGGCTGACGCCAGGAGCCCAGAACTCAACCTGGGTCTCCCATGTGGGTGGCTGCGACCCAAACAATTGAGCCACCACCTGCTGCCCCCGCGGATGTATTAGCTACATTGGAAGCAAAGGAGCTTAGACCCTCTGCTAGCCTAGACCCTCTGCTACGGATATGGGGGTCCCAGCTGGTGTCCTAACCTTGCATTTCCCCAGCTCTTGCCTTTCAATTCCATGCCCATTGATCCTTTTATAGTAGCCTCTTGTAATTGCTGTCTGTGTTTAATAATACTGGCCATCTTTCACGTGCCCGTGTACATGTCTGGCTTTTCCAGTGGGGCTAAAACACAGTCAGGATGAGTGTATCAGTTTGAGTCCTTGTGGATAGCACACGTTCCTGGAGCTCTCTGCTGGCAAGTGCAGATACAGTGGGATCTGTAAGACCCCTACATTTGAGGAGTTACCAGTGCTGTTAGGGAGTGAGATGGGTGAAACAGAAGAATAACTTTGGGGGGCTACAAAGAGTACCTCCTCTCTAGTTCCCAATTACAGACTTCAGCAGTGTAGCAAATGCTTGCTCACTGGGGAAATGCAAATGTTTGGATTGGAAACAATTTTTAGTATTGTCTACAAATCACACAGGCAGGTCTTCTAGGGACCCAGGGTAGGTTTCAGGGAACAAAGCAAGAAGCTGCCAACACGTTGGATCCAGTTTCTAGGGCAAGTTCATGATGGTCTAGGGGAATAGTAAATGTGTGAAAAGCATACCATTTTATTTATGAAAGATGTATTTATTTATTTGAAAGGCAAAGGGAGAGAGAGAGAAGGGGGATGGTGGGAGAGAGATCTTCCATCTGCTGGTTTACTCCTCAAATGACTGCAACAGCCCAGGCTGGGCCAGGCTGAAGGCAGGAGCCTGGCTCTCTATGCAGGTCTCTTGTGTGGGTGGCAGGGGCCCAAGCGCTTGGGCCATCTTCCACTGCTTTCCCAGGCCACAGCAGAGAGCAGGATGGGAAGCAGATCAGCGAGGACGCCAACCAGCACTCCAATACGGAATGCTAGTGCTGCCAGAGGTGGCTTAATCTGCTGTGCCATAACACCAACCCCCAACACAGCCCCCTTGATATGAAGTCCTGGCAAGAGTCCACAACCTCTGCTGGTGACAGGGGGAGGGACTTAGAAAGAAAACTGAAATTGTGTGGGATTCCATGAGGCACAAAATGGCCTAGGGGCTCTAGGGGGGGCTGTGCCTGAAAACCCCAGGGCCTGCACTTTCCAGAACCGTGGGCATGAGTCAGAGGAGCCCCAAGTTGCCATGGAGTGTGAACTGGGGACAAAGGCCTGTGCCCAGATGCTGGGCCGCCCACTGTTGCCTGGGTGAAGGAAACCCTTCCTGGAGATGTAGTGTGTCCCCAGGACACAGTCCACTGTTGCGTAGCCTCTGATGGCAACAGGGGGAGTGGTTTTTCTCAGGGAAGCCTGCTGATGGCTGGAGTGGGAGGGTGGAAAGGCCTGGTATTGCCAGGCACCCCCCCTCCCAGGCAGGTGGAAATCACCAGCAGGGGGCAGCACAGCGTGCACCTTCATCTTCCACTTGTGCCTGGAGGCTCAGGCAAAACAGCAGGAAGTTCTGAATGCCGCTTGCCACGTGGGTGGTCTGGGGACCAGGAACTTGGTCCCCTGAGTCATGGGCTTTGTCTTTCCTGCTCTGTCTCTTTCTGGCTCTCTCTCTCTCTCTCTTTTTTTTTTTAAGATTATTTATTTATTTGAAAGTCAGAGTTACACAGAGAGAGAGGGAGTTCTCCACAGTTGGCTGCAATGGCCAGAGCTGAACTGATCCAGCAGCCAGGAGCCAGGAGCCAGGAGCCAGGAGCTTCTCCCAGGTCTCCCACACAGGTGCAGTGACCCAGGACTTGGGCCATCTTCTACTGCTTTCCCAGGCCACAGCAGAGAGCTGGATCAGAAGTGGAGCAGCCAGGACTCGAACTGGTGCCCATATGGGATGCCAGCATTTCAGGCCAGGGTGTTAACCCACTGAGCCACAGTGCCAGCCCCTCTAGCTCTCTTTCTTTCCTTGTCTTCCTCTCACCCTTCCTTCTTTCTTTATAAATTCAGAATGTTCCTGAAAGCATAATGATATAACTTCATGTATTTATGTTCAGAATGAATGCTTTACCATTTTTATCTTTTCTGTTGTCTTTTTTGCTCTCGACAAAATAGTTCATAGCAGCTTAATAAAATACATCATTTAACAGCTTTAGTTTCTTTATCCCAGACCTGTTCTGCTTTCCAAATGTGACTTTTATTGTAATCATCTTTTATTTTTTCAAAAAGATTTATTTATTTGAAAGTCAGAGTTACACAGAGAGAAGGAGAGGCAGAGAGAGGGAGAGAGACGTCTTCCATCCACTGGTTCACTCCCCAGTTGGCTGCAATGGTCGGAGCTGCGCTCATCCAAAGCCAGGAGCCAGGTGCTTCTTCCGGATCTCCCAAGTGGGTGCAGTGGCCCAGGACTTGGGCCCTAGTCTACTGCTTTCCCAGGCCACAGCAGAGAGCTGGATCAGAAGTAGAGCAGCCGGGACTCGAACTGGCGCTCATATGGGATGCCAGCATTGCCGGCGGTGGTTTTACCTGCTACGCCACAGTGCTGGCCCCCATCTTTTTTTTTTATTTATATGAAGGAAAGCAAGAGTGAGAGAGCGAGAGCAAGTGAGAGAGCTCCTTCTTCTACTGAGCCACTGCCTACAGTGGCCTGGGCTGGGTGGGGCTGGGCTGAGATCGGAAGCCAGGAACTCCATCCAGGTCTCCCATGTGGGTGGTAAGAACCCAATTACTTGAGCCATCACTGCTGCCTCCTAGGGTCTGCATGAGCAGGAAGCTGTAGCCAGGAGCCAGCACCAGGCATGAAACCCTGGCACCCTGATAAGGGTGCAGGCATCTCAATACCTAAACACCTGCCCCACACGCATCTTTTTCTAGATTGCGAGTGAACTTGACTGTGAACACTGTGTGATGTTCTTTTCTGTGTATTTTTAAAAGTTCACATTAATGATGTTATCAACATGTCATCTTGTTTGTCTTTTCTCAGTACAGAGATCTCTTTCTGCTCAGATATATAGATTTGATTCGATTTAGTTCATGTATTTAACATACTTCAGTTTTAAGAATTTCTGTTTCTAGGGGCCGGCGCCGTGGCTCACTTGGTTAATCCTCCGCCTTGCAGAGCCGGCATCCCATATGGGTACTGGGTTCTAGTCCTGGTTCCTCCTCTTCCAGTGCAGCTCTGCTGAGGCCTGGGAGTGCAGTGGAGGATGGCCCAAGTGCTTGGGCCCTGCACCCGCATGAGAGACCAGGAGGAAGCACCTGGCTCCTGGCTTCGGATCGGCATAGTGCACTGGCTGTAGCGGCCATTTGAGGGGTGAACCAACGGAAGGAAGACCTTTCTCTCTGTCTCTCTCTCTCACTGTCTATAACTCTACCTGTCAAATAAAAAAAAAAAAAAGAATTTCTGTTTCTCTGTGGATGGATACTGGGGTTCTTTCCAGCTGTTGACTTTGTCACCGTGAACGCTGTAAGATTCTGTTGACCTTCTCCCAGTGGAGATTTCTGTATCTCTGCCCTTGTGCCCGGGGGTGAGTTTCTCTTAGGTGAATTCTGGGAAGTGGAATGGCTGGGCTGCAAAGGGTGTGGATTTTGTGATTTTTCAGAGATACTGAGGAAGCATCTTCCAGGTGGTTGCTTCAATTTACACTCCTTCCAGCAGTGTGTGAGATTCTGCACATCCTTAGGAATGCTGTGGATTGTCATGCTTTAAGCACTTTGTCAGCACGGGGGCAGGGGATCTGCAGTCATTGTAGCTTTAATTTGCATTTTGGCTTCCTTGTGAGATGAACAGCATCTTACATGTTTCTGGTCACTAAAGTGTCTCCTTTGTGGATTGTCTCTTATTAGCTTTACTGGATTTCTTTCTTCTTTTTTAAATTAAAATTTGTATGTATTTTGTTTGACAAGCAAAGGGAGAGGTGGAAAGGAGATAAAAAGAGGCAGAGAGAGTGCACTTCCATCTGCTGATTCACTCCTTAATGTTCACAATGGCCAGGGCTGGGTTAGGCTGAAACCAGGAACTGGGACCTCCATCCTAATCTCCCAGGGGCACGGCAAGGGTCCAAATTCTTTTTTTTTTTTAAAGATTTATTTATTTATTTTAAAATCAGAGTTACACACAGAGAGAAGGAGAGGCAAAGAGAGAGAGAGAGAGAGAGAGGTCTTCCACCGGATGATTCACTCCCCAACGGCTAGAGCTGCACTGATCCGAAGGCAGGAGCCAGGAGCTTCCTCTGGGTCTTCCCATGCGGATGCAGGGGCCCAAGGACTTGGGCCATCTTCTACTGCTTTCCCAGGCCATAGCGGAGAGCTGGATCAGAAGTGGAGCAGCCGGGACTCGAACTTGAGCCATCACCACTGCCTTCCCAGGGTGTGCATTAGCAGGAAGCTGGACTAGGAAGTGGAGCTGGGACTCTAACCCAGACAGGCACTCCAGTATGAGACGTGGTGTCCCAAGTGGAATCTTAACTCCAGTGCTGCAAGCCTGCCCCTATAGGCTTCTTTGCTTAGCACTAGTTGCAGAGCATTTGCTAGGGGGTAGATTTTATGAGCCATTTGTAGGTAGTGGGCTTCTCTGCAGATGGTGCTTGTGAGAGGAACTCCTGGGCCTCACCGCCAGGGGGCGTGTCTGCCGACTTTGCACTCCACTCTTGGTGCTTCCACTTCGGCCAGGAGGAGAATTTACGCTCCCAGGGCATCCTGGAGTTTCCTCTGGGGACCATTTCTCCCCGTTCACACGGTTCTTTTGACGGCTGTCAGTAGCATGTCCTTGCCTGCTTTTAGGGCACAGAACAGTTACGCTTTGGCTCGTGGCTGGCACATTTTCATCTCACGAACTCTGAACTTGTCACTGACCTGTCTCCCCATCTGCTTCTGTTCTTGGGTCAGTGACTGGGAAGCTTAGAACTGAACATGTGGCCTTTCCCTAACAAGTCAAGCCCCACCTTGGTGCCCCCGGGGAGCTTGCTTCCAGAACCTTCTGTGGATACCAAAGTCCACACATGCTCAGGTACTTTATATAAGATGATGCAGTATTTGCATATAACCTCACACCTCCTCTTATGTTTTTTTTTTTTTTTAAAGATTTGATTTTATTTATTTGACAGGTAGAGTTACAGACAGTGAGAGGGAGAGACAGAGAGGTTTTTCAACCACTGGTTCACTCCCCAAATGGTGGCGACGGCCAGAACTGCGCAGCTCTGAAGCCAGGAGCCACGTGGGTCTCCCACGTGGGTGCAGGGGCCCTAGGACTTGGGCCGTCTTCTGCTGCTTTCTCAGGCCGTAACAGGGAGCTGGATCGGAAGTGGAGCAGCTGCGACTCGAACTGGCACCCTTATGGGATGCTGGTGCCGCAGGTGGAGGATTAACCTACTGCGCCACAGTGCTGGCCCCTCTTAAGTTCTTTAAGTCATCTCTAGATCATTCTAATACCTAACATAATGTAGATGCTACATGAATAGTTGTTATACTACTTTGTTTAAGGAGCAAGAAGAAAACATGTCCTACATGTTGACCGGAGACCTTTTATTTTTCAAATATTTTCCAGCCTCCATTGGTTGATCTGTGGATGTAGAATCCATGGATTTGGGGGCTAATGGATATGCGTTTTTTAGGCTTAACTCCTCGCCCCATTGATGTCTTTCTCCTTGCTTTCCTTGCCTTTGTACCTTCCATTTTTTTATTTGTTAGCTTGCTGTATTTTATGGAATACATCTGGGGAGCTTCTAAATTAAATATTAAGTAAAACTAAAATAAACATAAAGGGATTAGTAGAAGAAGATTAAAGGTAAATGCTTTTGGTCACAGATGTGGACTAGGGACCGTTGAGCACCCTGGAGTAAGGTACTTGTTGTAAGCAGGGAGGATTCAACAGTGGTCCAGGTTGACAGGGACACATCTGTGAGGGGGTTCAGGACAGTGGCAACCATTATGCTGACTCAGCTGGATGGAGTGGGCCAGGCAGACTTGTCTGGAAGTCTGGTGGGGAGCCCTAAAGGAAAACTTGTTCATGTTAGCAACCCTTTTTGCTGCCAGGGGGCATGAGAGAAAGCATTAACTTTATTTATTTATTCAGAGAGATCTTTTGTCTTCCTGTTCACTCCACAATGCCCACAATGGCAAGGACTGGGCTGAGACCAAAACCAGGAGCTGGGAACCCAGTATGGGTGGCAAGGAACCCAAGTCCTTGAGCCATCACCAGCTACCTCCCAGGGTGCATTAGCAGGAAGCTGGAGTGGGGAGCAGAGCCAGGGCCTGATTCTAAGCATTTGCAGATGGGATGCAGGCATCCCAAGCAGTGTCTCAGTCAGGCCAAAGGCTCACTCAGGGTTTAACATTTAGGGAATTTCTGGAATGCAGTTTTCACTGTGAGGTGATTGAGAAGAGTGATGTCACCTTGGTCTCTATTGAAAATGTGAGCGGAATGAAAGTCTTGGGAAAATCTCTCTCTCTCTCTCTCTCTCTCTCTCTCTCTTTTTTTTTTTTTTTTGGACAGGCAGAGTTAGACAGTGAGAGAGAGAGACAGAGAGAAAGGTCTTCTTCCATTGGTTCACCCCCCAAATGGCCGCTACGGCCGGTGCACTGCGCTGATCCGAAGCCAGGAGCCAGGTGCTTCTCCTGGTCTCCCATGGCGTGCAGGGCCCAAGCACTTGGGACATCCTCCACTGCCCTCCCTGGCCACAGCAGAGAGCTGGCCTGGAAGAGGGGCAACCGGGACAGAATCCGGCGCCCCGGCCGGGACTAGAACCCGGTGTGCCGGCGCCGCAGGCGGAGGTTTAGCCAAATGAGTCGCAGCGTTGGCCGTGGGGAAAATATCTCTCAAGTGTGGTCATTTTGAAATGTTTCATAAAAACTTGATGTAGAAAACCAAGTCTTCAGTATAAGTCTTGAAATATTTCCAAGAGGGGAGTGACTCTTCCTGTGCTTCTATTAAGTGTCAGCCCTTTCAAATCAGGGAGAAAACCAAGATCTTGGAGAGGAAGTTGCTTTTCGATTTATGCAGTTGGGGAAAGTGTTTGTGGGGGTCTTTTTAAAATGACTTCTCTTGGGTATAATTTGGTTCTTTCAGAGAATTTACCTACTTTTAGTTTTGAGTTTTGAGTTACCTACTTTTGAGTTTTGAGAAATGCCCAATTTTTTTTTTTTTAATTTATTTATTTGAGGTCAGAGTTACACAAAAAGAGGAGAGGAGAGGGAGGTAGGGAGGGAGAGAGAGAGAGAGAGGTCTTCTATCCTATGATTCACTCCCCGAATGGGCACAATGGCCAGAGCTGCACCGATCCAAAGCCAGGAGCCAGGAGCTTCTTCCAGGTCTTCCACGTGAGTGCAGGGGCCCAAGGACTTGGGCCATCTTCTACTGCTTTCCCAGGCCATAGCAGAGAGCTGGATCGGAAGAGGAGCTGCCAGGACTCGAACAGTGCCCGTATGGGATGCTGGCACTGCAGGCTGCTGCTTTGCCCACTGTGCCACAGTGCCAGCCCCAGAAATGCTCAATTCTTTAGCGTGCGTGTTGTTCTCACTTTCTTTCCTTTGCTGGGTAGAAGGCATCCAGTACTGTGTGCTGAATGTTCTCCACTATGGCTTCCCACTTTTTTTTTTCCTTTTCATTTTAAAGTTGTTGATGGCAGAGCTATGTTGAAGGTGACATCAAGAAATTCGTAAAAAAATGAAATTAAGATGTTATTTTGGTGAAAAAATTTCAAATTCATGCAGCTTTTTCATAAGATGCATTTTACATGAACTTTTTGAAGATCTGTCACATATATATGTAGTGTCATAATTGGAACATGTTATGTATCATGCGTCTTAAATTTTTTCAAAAAGAAAGAGGAAAATGTACCCTGGCATAACTTTCTGTACCGCCTTTGGTTTTTGTTTTTTTTGTTTTGTTTTGTTTTGTTTTTGACAGGCAGAGTGGACAGTGAGAGAGAGACAGAGAGAAAGGTCTTCCTTTGCCATTGGTTCACCCTCCAATGGCTGCCGCGGCCGGCACACCGTGCTGATCTGAAGGCAGGAGCCAGGTACTTCTCCTGGTCTCCCATGCGGGTGCAGGGCCCAAGCACTTGGGCCATCCTCCACTGCACTCCCGGGCCACAGCAGAGAGCTGGCCTGGAAGAGGGGCAACCGGGACAGAATCCGGTGCCCCGACAGGGACTAGAACCCGGTGTGCCGGTGCCACAAGGCGGAGGATTAGCCTACTGAGCCGTGGCACCGGCCTTCTGTACCGCCTTTGTAACACCAGCTGTTTTCTGTCCATTTGCTCAGCCGTCCATCCATCAGTCTATCTCTCCAATTGTCCACCCATCCATCCTTTAAGTGCCTACCCTGTGTGAAGTATTGAGAAAAAAAAACTACTGTGATGCATTTTAAGAATTATAGGCCGGCGCCGTGGCTCAATAGGCCACCTTCCACCTGCGGTGCCGGCACCCCGGGTTCTAGTCCCGGTTGGGGCGCCAGTTCTGTCCCGGTCTCTCCTCTTCCTGTCCTGGTCGCTCCTCTTCCAGTCCAGCTCTCTGCTGTGGCCCGGGAGTGCAGTGGAGGATGGCCCAAGTGCTTGGGCCCTGCACCCCATGGGAGACCAGGAGAAGCACCTGGCTCCTGGCTTTGGATCAGCACGGTGCGCCGGCCGCAGCGTGTAGGCCACAGCGGCCATTGGGGGGTAAATCAATGGAAGGAAGACCTTTCTCTCTGTCTCTCTCTCTCACTGTCCAAATCTGTCTGTCAAAAAAAAAAAAAAAAAAAAAAGAATTATAAAACAGAATTATCTTCAAAAAGACTGTGATAAGAAAAGTGAATAGACACAGGTACTTTAATACCTGTCGTACAAGGTAGAATTCAGGAAGCTCCATTATGGAAGTTGTAATAGCTGTGTGCTTGTCTTCCCAGGGCCTTTGTTGATGATTTCACATCACAGAAATCCCAGTCCAGCTGCGGGTAGTGACATCTAGCCTCCGAGATAGCTGGATCCAAACTCCCAAGTGGCGTTTTCAGCATTCCGTTTAGATCTCTTTGGCTCTCTTTTCTTTTTATGTGCTGTTTTCATTTGTGCGTAGTTTCTTTCCTTTGTAGAAGCTCTAGGCCTGTGTCATCCCTCAGCCATAATCCCAGAGAAAGAGAGAGACACACTCTCGCTCTCTCTCTCTCACGGCCAGCATTCATTAGTTTAATTGTAGGGAAGGTTTTCATTGGTCTAATTGTGTGACATGCATGTCTCTAAGCTAATCATCATGACCAAGATGGTGTTCTCTCTGTGACCAGTTATTCATCCACTTCCATGTTCGAGGGTTGGGGAGGGGATGGCAGAGAAGTTTTTTGTTTTTTTGAAGGTTTTTATTTCATGAATACAAATTTTCATATGTACAGCTTTTAGGGATATAGTGTTTCTTTCCCCATTCCCGCCCACCCACCCACACTCCCATCCCACCTCCTACTCTCTCTCCCATTCCATTTTCCATTAAGATTCATTTTTAATTGACTTTATATACAGAAGACCAAATCTGTACTAAGTAGAGATTTCAACTATTTGCACCCACACAGACACACAAAGTATAAAGCATTGTTTGAAGACAAGTTTTACCATTGATTCTCAAGTACACCTCATTAAGGACAGAGGTCCAACATGGGGAGTAAGTGCACAGTGACTCCTGTTGTTGATTAAACAATTGACACTCTTATTTATGACGTCAGTGATCACCCGAGGCTCTTGTCATGAGCTGCCAAGGCTATGGAAGTCTTTTGAGTCCACAAACTCCATAGGTTTTTTAGGCAGGGCCACATGCGAAGTGGAAGTTCTGTCCTCCCTTCAGAGAAAGGTACCTCCTTCTTTGATGGCCCGTTCTTTCCACTGGGGTCTCACTCTTAGAGATCTTTCACGCAGAACTGTTTTGCCACTATGTCTTGGCTTTCCATGCCTGAAATGCAAAGAAGTTTATACAGACAATGAACCAAGACCATGTGAAAATAAAAACTTTGGATTCTTGCTGGCAGGAGGATGCTGGGCCAAGGAGGGGGGGGGCATAGAAGAAAGGGAGAGGTGGTGGTGGGGGGCATGCACTGCAGGGTTTTAGGAAGCAAGAGAAGGGAGCGCCTGCTTCTCAGGGGATGTCAGGGAAGATGGGGCTCATCTAACCCAGTGATGCGATGATGACACCAGCGAATCTGTGAGGATGAAAGGCCTTTGAGACGTAACAGGTCCATTTCAGAGATGTTTTCACCTCCGTGCATTGGCAATGCCCTGCAAATGGAAAACTGAAATTCATAACTGATACAAGATGAGGGGAAAAAATGAGACTCGGCGAACTGATCACTGACCATGAAACCTGGTCAGTCATGGGTGTTTCTCTGTCAGACTCAGTGTTGCTCCTCTTGTTGTCTTTGGGAAAACAAAATGACAGGGCTAGGGTGGGTGTGGAGGGCTCGCTTTGGATGCCTTGGTGAGGCTGAAGGGACGTTATCCATTATGTCATGCTCTTATCTGCATCCCACATCAACAGTATTCGCTCTCTGCTTTGTTGCAGCTTTATTGCAAACCAGAAAAAGTTGGAAATCATCAATGAAGATGATATTGAGGCTTACGTGGGACTGAGAAATCTGTGAGTACTCGGGCCTTGTATTTATTGTCTCAGGTTTCTCCTCTGCTGTGCTGTGGAAAGGTGGGCACTCGGGGAGAGTCCTAACAAGCATGTAATTCTGTGTTTTCTTAGGACAATTGTGGATTCCGGCTTAAAATTTGTGGCTTACAAGGCATTTCTGAAAAACAGCAACCTGCAGCATATGTAAGTAGACGTTGATTCTTTCACTTCCCAGGACCCAATTTTATTCAGTATTTTCCTCCTTTGTTTATTTTCCTACTCTAAGCCTTCCTTTTAGAAGTTAGTATAGCTGTGATAATAGCTTAGGAACATTAGCTTTGATTTTGTTTGATTTCTGAATAGCTTCGGAGGAGTACTTAGAACAACTTGTTTATTCCCTTTCATGAAGTTCTGGGCCATTTCCATCTTGGACCGAGCAATAGGCCAACAGCAAGGAGCCTGATGTGAAAACTATGGCCTTGTACTCAACCCTTGATTCTTTCCCTTGGAATCCTAACATGCTCCCTGGAAGACATCAAACTGGTGCAACTGAAAGAGCTGACTTGGCCTTGGCCTTTCCAGGGAACTAAAAGTTACTAATGCTCTCCCTCCCCCACGACAGGCCCTCCTTTGAGTCATCATATTCCCACAGCTGTCTGAAATGGATTGATAAAAGTGGAGAAAAATCAATCATGGGGAATGCTGAGGGTCAGACAAGTGTTAACACTAGGAAATGTTTTCCCCAAAGTCTTGGTGATGTTTTGTTAACTGAAATCAAATGGAAATTTGGAAAATGGCAGCTGTCTGGTTGTTTGCTGGTAAATGATCTATACCATGGCGTTCACCTTGGTAAGGTGTCACCTTCCTGAGCAGTTTCTTATTAAACAGAAGAGCACCCAGGTGAGCAATGTTTGCTTGGACTTCTCAGCTGAGACTGGTGTCCTCCATCTCCCATGTTTTCAGAGAGCTTCTGCTACAAGATCATTGCTTCATTCAATGGCTCTTTTTTGACACATCAAATCCTCTCTGAGGACAAACCTTACCTGTCTCATAGTCCAGAGATTGCCTTTAGGAGTCGCACCTGCATTGTTTCACTTGGTGGTTTTTCTGCTAATTGGTAGAGAAAATCTTTTTTTTTTTTTGTCCCTACTTTATAAGTAAAAGCAGACAGAGGGTGTTCTAGGAGTCACCCAGGTCCAAGGATTGTAGGTGACAGAAGTATGCGACCAGGTCTAACTCATCTCCATGTTCTTAAAATAAGACTTCAGGAATAAAATTTGTGTCATCTATGTAGCCAGAGAATCAGCCCTTCTTGTAACATCAGTCCTCTGCATTTTATTGGGGAGAACTTGTCCTCAACTGGTTTCCGCGTCAGTTAGAGGAAGACTCATCCTCTTAGAGCAGAGAGTCTGGACACTGTGTGATCTTTGATGACACGGACAATGTTACAATGTTAATTCCATACAGCCAGTATCATGACATGATGTTTTATAGGTGGCATGGATGATGTAGTCACTTTCAAAATAAAGTTGGAGGAATCAAGATATAAGACATTCTGTGAAAGTGTGATGAAGGCCCAAGGAACTTTCTGAACGCTTTTCACTTAAACACTTTTTGGCATCCTGTCTGCAGTCAGGCTGTAGTTTGCCCGTACAGAGCTCGTGTCTGCGTAGGCCTTGATAGCATCAACAAGAGAAAAGCTGGGTAGAAGAAAAAAGCCAAGTAGTCTAAAGCAATCACTTGAATGTAATTAATGACCTCAGCAGTTAAGTTCTGGTATTTTCATTACAGCTAACCTCAGACCCAAATTACTCACAACCACATTCCACTGGCTGCTTCATCACATTGCTGCTCCTTGTGTTATGATTTGTACAGAGGACTGTGGGTAGTTAGAATTGATTGATATGCTTACATCTTGCATTTTCCTTGTATGCAACTTATGTGACTACCAAAGCTACCTTGTATATTTTTATGGTGATTTATGGTGGAATAATTTTAATGGCATTCCTATGTGTCATATACAACATATAGTATGCTAAATATCTGTTCATGTTTCTTTTTTTTTTTTTAGATTCATTTTATTTATTTGAAAATGAGAGTGACAGAGAGAGAAAGAGATCTTCCATCTGCTGGTTCACCCCTTGAATCGCTACAATAGCTGGGTCTGGGCCAGGTCAAAGCCAGGAGTTATCCAAGAATTCCATTCAGGTTTCCCATATGGGTAGCAGGGGTCAAGCACTTGGGCCATCTTCTGCTGCTTTCAGAGCAGCCAGCAACCAGCCGGTTTGGCATGGTGGCATCACAGGTGGCAGCTCAACTGGCTCAGGCACGACGCTGTCCCCATGTCCCTTTTTCTCAAAGAGGTGTCACTTGGAAATAGTAGACTGAATAGTCATATGTACCTAGTTAATTTCCTTAAGAGACAAGCGTCGGGAAGCCAATCATTGGTCCAACTTCAAAAACGATTGCTATATGTAGCCATTGTCAGATGGCGAGAGAGGAATTAGGTATGTGTGACAGGTGGCTATGAAGAAGTTGCAAAATGGTGGTAGGCCCTTTAGCAGCCCCAGTACACAACTGCATAGAGCAGTTTGCTTTTGAGAGCCAGCCTCTGCTTATGACTGGGGGGAATGGGTGGGCTTGTTCTTCCCGTATTTTCCACGTGTAAATTGCACTCCTTCCTCAAATCTCAACTCGGGAAGGGGGAGAAGGGGAACGGAGCTGAGAAAGAAATGCACATTAAAAGCTGCTTCTCTGTACCCCTGGGAATGCACCCACTCTCTCTCCTCTCTCTCCGAGTTTCCCCATCAGTATAAAAATGTGCGCAGCATCAGTCCGTTCGGCTTCCGGTGTCAGGGGAATTCCAGTTGGACTTCCTGTCCCACTGTCACCACTCCTGTCTGTCGCCTGCGCTTATTCCCATCCTGTGGTGACTGTCCAGAGCCCCCATGACTGCTGGCTGAGCGTCCTTGTTGGCGCCTTTCATCTCTGCTCAGCCCCTAGGAACCAAGGGACTGCAAGAAAAGCCAGTGTTTGTGTTTTCCAGAGGCTTCGCAGAGGTGCTAATTAGCTCCTTTGCAAAGTTCTGTAACGAAACAGTAAGGGGATTGTGGGTTTTGTTCCCCCCCTCCTCTCTTCCTCCTCTTTTGGCTTTTGGCCCCAATAATAAGTATGATTCATAAAACGCATCTTGTTCCTTGGCCGGTAACCCGGCTCTGTGCTGTGCTGTTGGCAGCTGAACATGGGCAGCAGCTGCCGGCTTGGTCCCTTGCAGTCGGCAGGGAGAGCCTGGGCACTCAGAGGCCTCCTGCTTGGGGTCCTCTCCTCTTTGTTCCTAGGGAGGAAGAATAGGGTTCTTTCTCATTCGGTCATTTGTTCTTTTTCTTTCTCTCTCTCTTCCTCTTTCTTTCTCTCTTTCTTCCTCTTTCTTTCTCTTCTTTCTTTCTTTCTTTCTTTCTTTCTTTCTTTCTTTCTTTCTTTTTCTTTCTTTCTCTCTGTCTCTGTCTCTCTCTCTTTCTCTCTATCTCTCTTTCAGGATGAGGATTCCTGATAAAGGTGGAAAACTGTGTCTTAAAGACGGGGCCATATAAGACAAGGTTGACTTTATCGATGGGTTACACTCTAGTGACACCCATTCTTCATTCACATTCCAGAACATTCCAGAAGACAAGGTTTCTGTAGGCACATTTTACAACCTCTCAGTGGGTTGTTTTGTTGTGTGGGTGAGCACTTCCCACCCAGTAGGAAGAGAGAAGAAGAAGCAAGGGTGGAAGGAAGGATGGTCCCTGGTGTAGGTGGGAGTTGGGATGAGTGGAAATCTCAACATAGAATTGAACTGGGGAGTGGACACACACATCCTGCTGCTGTGGCTCATCCAGTAGCTTCTGGGTTTTCACCTCACTTTGCAGACAGTTACTCAGACACCAGAATACTTTAACCCATCGCTGCACTGGGCCCACACAGCAGAGCAGCCCCGGGGAAGCGGAAGGGGCCCAGGGTTGCCGTCACCCTCAGTCTCAAGGTGCTTGCTGAACCTCAGCCCAACCCTTGCTTTCCTGAGCAGGAAACGGGCACGGGAAGACTGTTGGCTTCCTCTGGTCTGTTGAGGTCTTGGCTCTTGTTGTGAAAGTTGGTGTTTGTTTTACATTCCTCTTGCTTATGAAACACGTTTCTAGAGGCCCAAGTGTTGGACTCACTGTAAATAAATCCAAGCAGTAAGCGCACTCACAGAATGAACCCACCGCCAAGGTTACAGCTTTGGATTTCCCACCACAAGACTCTTGGCATTGGTCATTGGAGATGCCCATCCTTTGAACACAACTAAATGTTTGGAACATGCCCAGACAGTCATGATTGCTTTCTTTTTTTTTTTTTTTTTTTAACTTTTATTTAATGAATATACGTTTCCAAAGTACGAATAATGGATTACTATGGCTTCCCCCCCATACCGTCCCTCCCACCCACAACCCTCCCCTTTCCCACTCCCTCTCCCCTTCCATTCACATCAAGATTCATTTTCGATTATCTTAATATACAGAAGATCAGCTTAGTATACATTAAGTAAGGATTTCAACAGTTTGCTCCCACACAGAAACATAAAGTGAAAAATAATAGATGATTTTTTTTAATGATGATGAAATCAGATCAGACCTATTGTCATGTTTAATCCCAGTGAGAGTCAAGTTGGGAGTTGATAGTTTCTTTTCTTTTCTTTTTTTTTTTTTTTTTTTTTTACAGAGGATCAGTTTAGTATGCATTAAGTAAAGATTTCAACAGTTTGCACCCCCATAGATATGTTATCTTTGTCGTTGTCTGATTGGTCCAGATCTCAAGATGGTATGTTGTTACACTAGTTCAAGATAAAATCCAACATATTCCTTAAGACCTGATGTTGTTGTTATCATCATGGAATTATCTAGTTCTCTAGGTCATATATAAACAATCTCAGCAGAATTGATCAATGCATAATTTTTTTCTCCTATAAAGTCATGTTAAATTCAGTTAATACAGTTTTGTATGCCACATAACTTCCAAACATTCATGATACTGCTTAATATTAGTTTCTTTTTCCCCTGGTGAGCTTATATTTTTAAATTGTGTTTGATTTTACATATCTGCCTCTGAGTTGTTCATACAGCTAGGATCTCTAGGAAGTATATACTTGACTCTTAATCGGCATATGACAAATAAACTTTTGGGTAGGAGAGAAATGAAAAATAGACAAAATGAGGGGCCCATGTTGTGGCACATTGTTCTCAACCACGCTTGCAATGCTGGCATCCCATGTTAGAATAGTGCTTCAAATCTCAGCTGTTCCACCTCTGATCCAACTTCTACTAACGCACCTGGGGAAGAAGAGGATGACCCAAGTACCTGGGCCCCTGCCTCCCATGTGGGAGACTGGGATGGAGTTCCTGGCTCCTAGCTTTGACCTGGCCCAACCCTGGCTGTTGTGACCATTTGAAGAGGGAACCAGTGAATGGAAGATCTCTTTCTCGGCTACTCTGTGTTTCAAATGAATAAAGACAATCTTAAAAAAAAATAGACAATATTGGATGCCCCCATTAGCAAGAATAGTCTGAAAGTTTGGGTAAAAATTGAGCTGTCGGACCAGATTGGGTCTAGGTGAGGCAAATTCAATGAACAAATAAATTGAAAGGAAAATCTCTGTGACTTTGCTCCTAAATGCAGCATTCTAAATTCACAGTGGGTGTTTTCTATTTCTTTCAGAAATTTTACCAGAAACAAACTGACGAGTTTGTCTAGGAAACATTTCCGTCACCTTGACTTATCCGAGCTGTAAGTAATGACTTTCTGTTGTACTTGGGAAACATTTTCAAAGATCATGATAATTTTCTTTCTTTCTTTTTTTTTTTTTAAGTGAGTGAAGTTGCAGGTCTACGTTTACATCAAAATTCTGAAAAATGATTCCTAGAGCTTTAGCCTCTTGTTCTTTTATTCCCTCGTGAAAAGGTGGTTTGATACATTGAAAAAAAAAATAGAAATCTCAATAGTATGCTATCATTTATGAAGGGCTTTCATGTTTTTACACACAGCCTTTATTTTCTGCTAGAGGGAAAAAGAAGAAAAGAAGAAGGTTTTGTGTCCAAATAGCTGCATCCATCTTAGCATCTGTGTGGCTCCTGTTATGGGCAGGCCCTGAAGTCAAGCAGATCCATTCAAGGAGATAATAGCAGTGGGTAGAACTCCTCCACCCTGTCTGTCAGCGCCGGCGCCATGGGGGAGTGGCGAGCACTGGAGGAGAGCTGGCCCTCCCCGCCCACCCATCTCTGTGAGATGTTCTTCTGCGTCTGCCACTCCATTCAATATTTATCCGCGTGTCCCGATTTCCTCTGCTGTGACATGATAAGAACAACACTGAAATGTGTTGATGACTAACAGCCTGCATTGCCAGTGTGCTCAGTTCTTGGTGTTATCATCAAGAAGCCAATGTGAACTGATGTCTCTCCTCTGGGTGAGAGGCCCCAAGGATCCCGAAGGCAGACACTGTGTGTGGCACATGTGGGCCAGGATGGACTGGGGCTTTGAAGGTTGGGCAGCAGAGTCCTCTGGTGAACGTCCATCCCCGTAGATAAGCAACTGTGCAGAATCGAAGCTGCCTCCAAGGAGGAGACAGCGGGAGTCAATAGTTAGTGACGGGGGTTACAGAGTCTTGGTGGTTGGTGATTACTTGGAATAAATTGAATATGGAAGTTGAAACTCTAGCATTTCCTCCTACAAAATTGTTTTAAATGGACCCATCATTGTACACACGTAGGGAGTCTAGTGTGGTATTTTCATAGATGACTGCAATGTCTAGTGATTAAATCAGAGTACTTAAGTCATATGCATCATCCAAATATTCATCAATCCTTTGTGTTGGGAGTGTCCAAAATCCTTTCTCGCAGCTATATTGAAATACACGATACAATGTTGTTGACACCGGTCACCCTGCTGTGCCACAGGACACGGGACTGATTCTTTTTGTCTAACTGTATTTTTGCTCTCCATCACCAAACTCTATCCTCCTCCTCCTCTTCCTTGCCCTTCCCAGGGCCTGGGTAACCTCCGCTCTGTTCTCTACTGCCACAAGGTCAACTTATTTAGCTGCCACATATGACGGAGAACATGTGGTGCATGTGTGTTCACTGGTGTTTCTATCACAGGCATAGCTTTCACTTGGTGTGAAATAGAATAAGGTGCTCAAGATCGGATTCTGGGTATCACTGCGTAAAACTGTCTGGACCGATTTAAGATGAAATTGTTGCTTCCAGCTTCCTGTCTCGGAATCCAACCAACTTAGTGTACAGATCAAACTAATGTAACAGTAGGCCATGAGGACAGAAGGAGAGACGTTTCTGTAACTGAGATTCTGCTCTCTGGAGGGAGAGAGAGAAATCTAAACAAGCAAGTGTAATGTGCTGTAGTGGTCCTTGTAGGAGGGCTTTGCACAGAGATTGCTGGGGGAGAGGCCAGCTGCCCGCCATACAAACATGGCAATGGGCGCATCCCTTTGCTTCCTAATCCCTTCTGCTGATTGAATCACACCCTCATTTTAGAAAGACCCCATAGGTTTTCATGCACGCAGAACTCCAGGAAACATCTTGGATTAGTGGAGTTTAAGCTGATTGGGGGCGGGGTGATCTCTTCCACGTCGTATCTCATATCTCATAGCGTCAAATCCTATTTTGGTGTGGGCGGGATACTTGGAGACAATCAAGCAGACACAAATTAAACCAGTCTACCGTGACCACATTTCCCCCAAAGAAACTCTCGGGAAAGTCTCCAGGGATCTCCCTGAGAGTCTTAGAACCCGACCAGAAAACCACAGGAGTAAATGATGGTGCAAAGCCCCACAGGTCCTGCACTCAACAGAAATCTGAAGTATTGTGGTTCGTGCCAGGCAGAGTCTATGGAACGATTTTAAATGGGCTCATTTAAAGGCTCATTACCATAAATGGAATTCATCCTAAATAGGCCACTGAGTATTATAAATAAGCATTTAAAGATTTTTTTTCCTTGTGGTTTTTATTTTCCTCTTGACTACTTCCTCCTTCACCCATTGCAGGCAGCGTGACTGGTGTCTGGACAGCAGTGGTTTCTTCTGTGCGGTCCTCTAACCACTCACTTGTGTGTGTATGTGTGTGTGTGTATGTGTGCGTGTGTGTGTGTGCGCGCGCGCACGTGCATGCGACCATATGCCTGCAAGTGAAGGCGGTTCCAGGGTCTCTCACGGTCTCTCCACGTTTCTTGCATGTGAAACTCATTCTGGTTGCATAATGCAGAGAGCTGGGCGGGTCAGCCTCCGGACACTCAGCTTCACACTTCTAGTCTCGTTTTATTTATTTGTTCATTTATATGTCTGAATTGACACATAGCAGTTGTACACTTATTTATGGGGTACAACGCGATGTTTCAATAGATAGGCATACTTTGTGAAGTTCATGGCCAATGGAATTAGAACACAAGAGTACTTAGGGGACAACAGGATTTTGAAATCCATCCATGTGAGAGGTCTTTAAAAAGGTTGTGGGAAATGTGAAGTATGTCATGGAAGAGCTGCATGGATTTCAAAATTGTTTTGTCCCCAGATAAACTCACCTGTTCATTTCGGTTTTCATGAACGTTTGGAAGTACTCCCATATGTATGTGCTATGATCGAATCAAGGTAATTAGCATATGCAGCATATATTAGCATATGCATTCATCATTTCTCTGTGCCGAGAGCATTCTGTCATCTCTTTTCTAGCTGTTTTGAGAGTCTCGTGATGACTTAAGCTGAAATTGTTCTAAACTGAAGTTAGAGTTTATTATTGAGTCTGCATGTCAGACATATAAGCAGACTAGTTTTCCTGAAAACTCACTGTTGCTGCTCCCATGTAAGAGCTTCTTAACAGCAGTATGACAGCTGTGATAAATTTGGTATGGCACTTTATTTTCCTGTGTGCTATGGAACGTAAGTGTTACCTGAATATCTGGCTGCTTCCTTCTGGTGCTGCTTTCCTTGTGGTTCTGGAAGGTCTTACATCACTCTGCATTGGTTAATGTCCACAGCGGTGTCTGCACATAATAGGAGCTCAGTAAGTATTAGATGAACAAATGAGTCACGCACACCGCCATCCTGTGACATTGAGTGTGACTTGCAAAAGTTATGGGAATTCATAGTGTTGTAGTACTTCCTGAACACTAGTGCAGCTCACACAGCAGAAGGAGCCTGATGAGTTTTCACTTTTGTTCCATGTAGGATCCTGGTGGGCAATCCGTTTACATGTTCCTGTGACATTATGTGGATCAAGACTCTCCAAGAGACCAAGTCCAGCCCAGAAACTCAGGATTTGTACTGCCTAAATGAAAGCAGCAAGAATATTCCCCTCGCAAACCTGCAGATACCCAATTGTGGTAATTCGTTTTTAAATCAATGAGTTCTAGTTAATTGATTTAATTGCATTGGTGAGGTAGAGAGTGTGGGGGATTGCCACTACCCAGATTTGGCGTAGTGTGTGTTGATGTCTCCTGAGAAGCACGTAACATCTGTGTGCAGTGTGCAGAACTCAGCTGGGAGCAACTTTGCTGAGTGTTCTTTGCCAGTAGAGTAATGAGTCTGAATGATGACTTGAAAGTCCGTACAGAAAAAAATCATATTTCTTATACTTTGTTTGTTTTTCCTTCCTTTCTTCCATCCATCCACCCATCTATCATCCATCCATCCACCCATCTATCTATCTATCCACCCATCCATCTGGCCATCCATCCATCCATCCACTCATCCGTCAGCCAGCAAGCCATCCACCTACCCACCCACCCATCTATCCATCCATGCATCCATCCATCCATACATACATCTCCCATCCACCCATCCACCCATCCATCCATCCAACCATCCATCTGTCCACCCACCCATCCACCCACCCACCCATCCATCCATCCACCCATCCACCCATCCATCCATCCAACCATCCATCTGTCCACCCACCCATCCACCCACCCACCCATCCACCCACCCACCCATCCATCCATCCACCCATCCACCCATCCACCCATCCATCCATCCAACCATCCATCCGTCCACCCACCCATCCACCCATCCACCCATCCATCCATCCACCCATCCACCCATCCATCCATCCAACCATCCATCCGTCCACCCACCCATCCACCCACCCACCCATCCATCCATCCACCCATCCACCCATCCACCCATCCATCCATCCAACCATCCATCCGTCCACCCACCCATCCACCCATCCACCCACCCATCCATCCATCCATCTACCCGTATACCCATCCACCCACCCATCCACCCATCCATCCATCTACACATATACCCATCCACCCACCCATCCATCCAAAAAACATCTGCTAAGATCATATAACTTCATGGGTCTCATATATGAGATGTTTTTAAAAAGGCCACAGGAATGTTTTTATGGCAAAAGTACACACAAATCTCAAACATTTTTGCTCAAAAATAAATTTACTTTTAATTCCATTTTTCCACGAATGTTTTGGCGTGCCCTTGTACACTTGGTTGGTGCCTAGGCCATACAGTGGAAGGGGTCTCAGACTGGAAAAGGTGTGCTGGCAGCTCAAGTAAATGCAGTCCAATCCAGCACGTTCCTAGACTGGTTTTACCACCTGACATATTTGTCTCCCACCCCCTATCTGCCCTGTGACGTGCTTTCCCTCAGGTCTGTGTTTGAGATCTGCTACCTTACTTCTGTCCCCACTCCCATGGTCTGTGTTTTCCTCTGCGGGCTTTAAACATGCATGATCCGGCAAAATCACAGCTCCATGTGAGTGCCAGTGAGTTTACCAGGAAGGCAAAGGAAAGCGGTGTGGCTAGGGTCTTCCTCTCTGTCCTACGCTATGATTCCCACAGGTGTGTTATTGCTCTGTGGACACTGTAAATCAAGTAGTCCATCAGTTAGTAAGTCCACACAGCTACTGCGGCTAAGCATCAGACTTCATGGCTGATGGCACAGCAGGGAGCCACGGAACCCCTCGTTGTTTACCATGAGTAACGTGTTTATTAACCATAAGCCTTGGGCTCTTTGTTTGAGAAGATCCTGTTGTTTGAGGCTTGGTTTATTTTATTTTATTTTTTTTATTTGACAGAGTTAGACAGTGAGAGAGAGAGAGAAAGACAGAGAGAAAGGTCTTCCTTCCATTGGTTCACCCCCCCAAATGGTCACTACAGTCGGAGCTGTGCCAATCCAAAGCCACGAGCCAGGTGCTTCCTCCTGGTCTCCCATGCGGGCGCAGGGCCCAAGCACTTGGGTCATCATCTACTGCTTTCCCAGGCCACAGCAGAGAATTGGACTGGAAGAGGAGCAGCCGGGACTAGAAACCGGTGCCCATATGGGATGCCGGCACCGCAGGCGGAGGATTAATAAAGTGAGCCGAGGCGCCGGCCCCGACGCTTGGTTTTATTTAAGACAAATACAGCCGCTACTTAACGCGGAATGCAACGAAGCTAAATGAGTGTTTGTTCCTCACCCTAAAGGGCCCTAAAGGACTGCGCTTACCCTGATTGCAGGGATTTTGTCACAGTCAGAGCCCTGTGGGTTCATAAGCAGGGCACTGGGCTGGGTATCTTGGGACTGTGTGCCTTCTCCCATCTGCCCTCCGTTTTCTTTGGTAGTCAACACTTTAAAATCTCCCTACTCTTAACACATATCTTTTCCTGATTGCTAAGAGGGTAACTGTTCTTTCTCTGTCCTGGTACAATTTGCACTGCTGAGAGACATTGCCTGGAGGGCCAAGAAAGTCTGCTGTGGAGTCAGCTGGCCTTTTGGATGACTCCCAGATCCCCGTGGCTGTTGTGGCCACCTTGGTTCGGCAGCCACTGGGAGGACCAGAAAGGAGACATCTGACGCCTGCTGGGATTTCACAAACCGCTTCTTCATGGATGTCTGCATTGCCCTTGCCTGAAACCAGTGCTGCTTTCTTCGATTTTAATTTTTGGCACGGTTCTCTGGGCAGCGTTCCACTAGTGCACCCCATCTTCTGTGTCTTTCGTAGACATGGTGTTTGGGGGAGGGGAGGTGAGGGAGTGAACTGGTCCTCATGTTTCATAATCACTTTCTCAATTTTTGATCATTTTTCGTTTCGGTTGCCTAACAGTCACCAAATTGTGGGTATGGGAGTGATATTTTCAGTCCACGCTCGGGAGGGCAGAGGTTTGATTGATCTGTTAGGACTGAATGGTAACAGTCATGGTCACATGCAGGCTTCATTTCAGTGTCAAAAAGGCTTTTTGAAAAGCCACCTTGTGAGGCTGGCGCCGTGGCTCACTAGGCTAATCCTCCGCCTAGCGGCGCCGGCACACCGGGTTCTAGTTCCGGTTGGGGCGCCGGAATCTGTCCCGGTTGCCCCTCTTCCAGGCCAGCTCTCTGCTGTGGCCCGGGAGTGCAGTGGAGGATGGCCCAAGTGCTTGGGCCCTGCACCCCATGGGAGACCAGGATAAGTACCTGGCTCCTGGCTTCAGATCAGCGCGGTGCACCGGCCGCAGCGTGCCAGCCACAGTGGACATTGGAGGGTGAACCAATGGCAAAGGAAGACCTTTCTCTCTGTCTCTTTTTCTCACTGTCCACTCTGCCTGTCAAAAAAAAAAAAAAAAAAAAGGCTCACTCCCCAAATGGCCGAAACGGCTGGAGCTGGGCTGATCCAAAGCCAGGAGATTCTTCCAGGTCTCTCATGCGGGTCCAGGGGCCCAAGCTCCTGGGCCATCTTCCATTGCTTTCCCAGGCCATAACAGAGAGCTGGATCAGAAGTGGAGCAGCTGGGACTCGAACCAGTGCCCATATGGGATGCCAGCATCTCAGGTGGTGGCTTTACCCACTACGCCACTGTGCCGGCCCCTTACTGCGTATATTTTAAACACATATTTCTACAGGTGTGTAGGGAGAACACTTAGCAAGACAGAAAGAGATGCTTTTCTGTTGCTTTCTTTCCTCCTCTCATCTCTAAGATCATTGCTGTCTGGGATTTTATGTATAGGTTGTTGCCTTTTTTGAAGCTTTCATTTCGTATGACCTCATCTTGGGTTGAGTTTTCTTTCTGCAAGAGTGTATTTTCTACTATTTTTTTTTTTTTTTCAGAGAAAATTAAAAAGAAATCTCCAAGTTTTTGCCTGGTTGGCTGCATTTTTTCTTCTTCTTGCTGGAATCGGCTGAGTTAAAAATCCTAGGCTGGAAATTCTTCAGGCTTTGTATCCATTGTGCTGTTCTGTGCTGAGCGCCCCTGAGCCGGGGTCAGAGGCCAGCCCGTGGCTTGTGTCTTGCTGAGCAACCGTGGCTTTGCTTTTTCCTCTAGAAACTTTGAGGATTTTCTCCTTATCCGTGTTATTGCTCAGGGTCACCACCTTGAAGCATGCTGTGGGCTGAGTTGGTTTGAAATTCTGTTTGGCAAGAGAGGAAACCATTCAGCAGGAGGGTTTGGGTCTTCGTTCTGAACAAACATTCTAAATTTTGGCTCTGTGCTGTTTTCCCACTTAGCTTCCCATTCAGGAATTCTCATGGGATGGATGTTTCTATTTCTGGCTCCACCATCCATCCCCACACCTTCTTCTTCTTCTTCTTCTTTTTTTTTTTTTTTAAGATATTATTTATTTATTTGAGAAGCAGAGCTCTAGACAATGAGAGGGAGAGACAGAGACAGAGGTCTTCTATCTGCTGGCTCACTCCCTAAATGGCTGCAATGGTTGGAGCTGTGCTGATCTGAAGCCAGGAGCCAGGAGCTTCTTCCGGGTCTCCCATGAGGGTGCAGGTGTCGCTCCCCCTCTTCGTGGAGGAACGACACAAAACCCTGCCTAGGCTTCATATCCGAGTCACGGCACCATTATGTCACTCCCCATCTTCGTGGAGGAACGACACAGGACCCTGCGCTGTTCTTTCGTCTGCTCGGCCCTCCCCGGGTTTGCTGCTGGTTCTTCCCGGGTTGGCTACTATCCCTTCCACCTCCGTGGAAGGGCAGTTCCCCCTGCCACTTTCCCCACTTCCGCAGGGGAGCGGCACACCGCCGGCTGGCTCTCTCGGGGGCTGCACAGGTGTTCCTCCAGCTAGATGTTCCCCTTAGATGTTCCTGGTGCATGCCGTCTCTCTCCTCCTTTATAGTCCTCCTCCGCCAATCCTAACTCGGCTGCCCACACACCGAGTACGCTGCTCTCCAATCAGGAGCAAGTCCTACAGTTTATTGGCTGAACTGGAGGCAGCTGTGCGGAAGCTGTTTACTTCTCTCCCAGCGCCACATTGTGGGAGAGCAGATGCATAGAATAAGTCTTAATTCCAGTAACTTAGTCCAGTCCGGTTTGCTCCCCACAGCAGGGACCCAAGAACTTGGGCCATCTTCTACTGCTTTCCCAGGCCATAGCAGAGAGCTGGATGAGAAGTGGAGCAGTCGGGACTCGAACCAGTGCCCATGTGGGATGCCAGGGCTGCAGGCAGAGGATTAACCCACTGTGCCATAGCTCCGGGCCCCTCCCCTGCCTTCTTTTCATATGTTCATTCATGTGTCCTTTCATGCTGCATCATGGACAGTGGCTTTCCTCATCCTTTTGTCTGTCAAGATTTTCTCCAGTTACTGAGTGTTTTCAACCAGTGATTTTTAATTTTACACTCTCTAGTGATCCATTTTTAAAAAAAAGATTTATTTTTTAAGTTATTTGAAAGGCAGAGTGACACAGAAAGAGAGAGAGAGTGAGAAAGAGAGAGAGAGAGAGAGAACGCTTCCATCCGCTGGTTTTCTCCCCAAAAGGCCACAAAGGCCAGTGCAGGGCCAGGGCCAGGAGCCAGAAACTCCATCTGAGCCTCCCGTGTGAACGGCAGGGGTCCAAGCACTTGGGCCATCTTCAGCTGCTTTAGCAGGCGCATTAGCAGTGAGCTGGATCGGATGCAGAGCGGCCAGTATTCAAATTGGTGCAGGTGTCGCAGGCAGCAGTTTAACCTACTGTGCGGCACCATTGGCCCCTAGCATTCCTCTTTATTGACTGAGCTCAGCTCTTTCCTGTATAAGGGTTCACTGTATGTTTTTGGGGTCACCAGCACCTAGCGCGGCTGCTACAGCTATTGTTGGATGCTCCAGGTGGTAGCCTGGGGCGTTTGGATTTTGTGCATCATATCAGGTGCCCGTCCAGGGCTTTTCTTTCCTCGGTTCTTCTGCCTTCTCTTGTGCAGGGTTCCTCATAGTTTCTTACTCGCCCACAGTCTGCTTGCTCATTTTCCAATGTGGTTCTGGATTTTTAAGACTATTTTATGTCACTGAGCGGCATTGTTCAATTTGGGGCTTAGTAATGAAATGTCTGAGCGATCATTTTTCCAGCTTTGGTTCTTTAAAGAGAGCTTAGATGAATTGAGCAGAAAGTTACACTGCCGTGTTATACAATTGAAACATCTTTCTCTGACATTTAACAACAGACAACACATAGATACCTTCCAGCTAGTTATCTTGTTTAGAAAAATGAACTTGTGGTCACCTGGATTTTCCTCTTAGATCCACTTTTAAAGCATATGTCATGTTTAAGTCACAGTTGCTTGGAGTACATCTTTTTCCCATTTTTTTTTAAACCTCTTTTACTAACTCTGAATTGACTGAGAGTATGTCCTTGTGTTTCATTACTGCAAACCAGCAATTCATCAGTAGCCATGGTCATTGCATTTAGTTTGCAACAGGTAATGTCTTCATTTGGTTTGGAGAAACAGCTACTGGGATTTCTCTCTTTATGAGAAGGGTTTCCTGATAAGTTCTCTCCTTTAGCATTGGATCCTGTAGGTTTCATATGGAGAATAAATTTCTACATTTGATATGCACATATGCATTTACTGTGGTATCTAAAGTACCCCTTGAGCATAATGTGCATTTGATGAATGTTTGCCTAATTGATCAATGAATAAATCTTTGAACTCTTTTATATTAATGATTAGACTGGCCCAGGTTTCTAATATAATGGTGCTAATATTTCATTTAACTAAAAATGGCTTAAAATTCTTGTTCTAGTGGATGGTCCATATTTTTAACAGTTTGCTGAATTCCTGTCCTCTTTGCCTGTTTTTTCCTTTATTCCCTTAGAGATAAATTAGGCATGGTAGGAGGCGAGGCTGGAAAGTTTAACCGCACTGCTCCCATTAGCAGAACAGTCCAAATGCCTCACTGTATTTTTCTAACAGTCCCCTCCTGTCTGGAATTACTGTAAGTTTCGTGCTGTGAAACACGCCGCGGTCTATTTCTCCACAAAGCCCTTTTTAATCTTTGGGAAAAACTATTAATACAAATTAATACAAACTATGCACAATTTCCACATTAGTTAATTTTTTTGCACTGTCAAGTGATCCATGTTTAAAAAAATTTTTTTAAGTTATTTGAGAGGCAGAGTGACACAGAAAGAGAGAGGGACACACATACACACACACAGTGGGGGGGGGGCGACTTCCTTTCGCTGGTTCTGTCCCCAGATGGCCACAAAGGCTGGTGCAGGGCCTGACGGGGACTCACACAAATGCCAGTGAAGAAAGGTGAATTTGCTGTGCTGTGTGGTGCACCATTCCATATAAAAATGCCCGTGCCACTCTGTTAGAGCTCTTAATGAGATTATTTATCACATAGTATGTTTCAAAAATGTCCCCTCAATTCCTGTGCACTTGGTGGGTCTTCAGCCACTAGTCTTGCCATAGGAGCCTTTCAAACACTTCCCCTGGCCAAGGGATGTTATTAAGGAGTAGTGTACGTTATGCTTTCATTTTTAATGCTCTAACTATATGTTAAATCTTTTCTGAAAGAGACTTCTTTGGGATGTGGTAATAGTGGGTAAAATGCTCTCTTTCTAAGTAGGAGGCAAATATATTTAGGAAAAGCGGAATTCTTCTGGGTCTATCAAAAGAATTCTTCAGTCCATTTAACCAGGAGCTATTTGCCATAGAGAATGATGGCCCCATAGTGGCCATAGGTAGCAGTTCACTTGTTTGAGGAACTGTGCAACCGCTCTACTAAATACTTTCAAAGATTCCGTGGATTGAATCAGACCTGCCTTTGGTTTTGTTGTTACTTATAAAGAATTTCCACTTGTCCACTGTTCCAAAACTGCAAACTTTTAACATAGAGAGTTCTTTTATTAAATTTTTTAAATTTTTTGACAGGCAGAGTGGACAGTGAGAGAGAGAGACAGAGAGAAAGGTCTTCCTTTGCCGTTGGTTCACCCTCCAATGGCTGCCGCGGCTGGCACGCTACGGCCGGTGCACCACGCTGATCCGAAGGCAGGAGCCAGGTGCTTCTCCTGGTCTCCCATGGGGTGCAGGGCCCAAGCACTTGGGCCATCCTCCACTGCACTCCCTGGCCACAGCAGAGAGCTGGCCTGGAAGAGGGGCAACCGGGACAGAATCCGGCGCCCCGACCGGGACTAGAACCTGGTGTGCCGGCGCCGCAAGGTGGAGGATTAGCCTAGTGAGCCTTGGCGCCGGCCCATAGAGAGTTCTTAAGATACATCAAGAAAATACTGTTTATGGCAGTTAAAGTTAGAAGGTTGGTTAAAGCAGTGGAAGTTAGACTGGCCTAAGACATTATTTTCTTAGCATCAAAGCTGGATTTTTTTTTTTCATGAAAAGCATATACGAAGTCTAGTTTAGTATACTGCTTTGCCTTAACTTTATTAGAAATCAGAATCATTGCCTTCTTTATCATTTTAGGACGCTGAACAAGGCTGATTTTCCCCCTAAGGTGTCAGCTGATGTTTAAGTTGTTGTGTTTAGAAAGTATATGCTAGCTGCCTTTGTCATGACACAGCTCACATCAGCGCAGAAGCACAGCTTCCAGTTTGAGTTTGGAAAGTTCTTTTGCTAATTTTCTGTCATATATTTTTTTTTTTTGCAACTGTCTTCTAAATAGGTCAGGCTCACCCTGGTTTCATTCCTGATTGTGGGATATATCTGTTTAGCAGAAACAGACGTCGGGAGATATACTGCAAAGGTAGAAAGTTGAGGAGAGGCCGGCACCCTGGCTCACTTGGCTAATCCTCTGCCTACAGTGCCGGCATCCCATATGGGCCCCGGGTTCTAGTCTCGGCTCCTCCTCTTCCAGTCCAGCTCTATGCTGTGGCCCGGGAAGACAGTGGAGGATGGCCCAAGTGCTTGGGCTCCTGTACCCGCATGGGAGACCAGGAGGAGGCACCTGGCTCCTGGCTTCGGGCGGATGCAGCGCCAGCCGTAGCGGCCATTTGGGGGGTGAACCAGCGGAAGGAAGACCTTTCTCTCTGTCTCTCTCTCTCATTGTCTACAACTCTACCTGTCAAAAATTTAAAAAAAAAAAAAAAAAAATAGGCCAGCGCTGTGGCTTACTAGGCTAATCCTCTGCCTGCGGTGCCGGCCCCTCGGGTTCTAGTCCTGGTCGGATTCTGTCCCGGTTGCTCCTCTTCCAGTCCAGCTCTCTGCTGTGGCCGGAGAAGGCAGTGGAGGATGGCCCAAGTGCTTGGGCCCTGCACCTGCATGGGAGACCAGGAGAAGCACCTGGCTCCTGGCTTCGGATTGGCGGGGTGCGCTGGCTGTGGCGGCCATTGGAGGGTGAACCAACAGTAAAGGAAGACCTTTCTCTCTGTCTCTCTCTCTCACTGTCCACTCTGTCAAAAAAATAAATAAATAAAAATAAAAAAGTTGGAAGGTTCTAGACTTTTAATGATCTTTTGGGAATTAACAGATAAGTATTTCAGTTCTTTATGCTTGAACAAATAAACATGAGAGAAGACAGAATCACCCTTAACTTCAGTGTGTTTATGCACATGGAACGATGGCCCCATATGAAGTGAAGAAAGTTCAAGATCACGGAGCAAGTTGAGGAAGAGCACAGTCCAGGGCAGGTGTACCGCGGAGGGTAGAGCCACCCCAAGGCACACCCACATCCTGCATTGGAGTGCCGGTTGCAGTCCCAGCTACTCTGCTTCTAATCCAGCTTCCTGACAATGTGCCTAGGAATGCAGTGGCCGTGGGTTCAAGTCCCTGCCACTCACATGGGCAAAGAAGATGGAGTTTCTGGCTCCTGCCTTAAGTCTGGCTGTTGTGGGCCCTTGGGGAGTGAAGCAGCAGATAGAAGATCTTCCTCTGTTTCTCCCTCTCTCTCTCTGTCACTCTTTCAACTTTCAAACCAATCAATCCTCTTTCTTAAGAGAAAAAAAAGGGAACACAATAGATTTCCTGGTGAAGACTAAAATGTGAAACCCAAATTTGACCCATCTCTCTTGTTGCAAAGCAGAGTTAATAACCCTAAAAGATTATAGGTTAATTCTCCTCAACTTTTACTTCTAAAAAGACAAGCATCGTGTTTCCTCTAATATGTAGTCGTTAATCTAGAATACAAAAAACTGTATAGGAATGAAGTTGAAGTGGACATTTTGGGATTCAGTTGTTGCGTGTTGCCTTTGCTTGTACTCCTGTGGAACCCCGGTCTTTCTCTCTCTGTTTTTTACTTGTGGAATGTTCTGGTTAGGGTGTGTCAAGTGTGTGATTATAGAGCAGACTGAAATTATGTCTTTGCAAAAACTGAAGAAAAGGAAGAAGGAGGAGGGTGGAGGGAAGGAGAGAAGTATGGCTATCTTATTAGAATTGTACCTATGAAAGACATAGAATTTGTTTTCTTTATATTCATAAAAATTCAAATAACTAAATAAACAAACAAGTAAAATAGAGCAAGAGACTACCAAAACGCTGTGGAAGAAATGCAGTGACCTCTTGAGGGCATATGGAGATGAGAAAAGTATACACACCAGGTTAAATCAAAGGACTTGATAGTGGCTTGAATACCAGGGAATAGAACATCAACAGTTTTCTGCCCATGCAGACAGATGGATACAGAGGAATGAGAATAGTCTAGACATGGATGGGGCAGGCCATGGGCTGGATTTTGGAAATGTTGAGTTTGAAATCCCTACAAAAGAGCTACGTAGGGATGCTAAGTTGGTTGTAGCCATCTGATGACTATTAGATGTCCCAAAGTATTCTGACACATGGTTTAATCAAGGCTATTGATAGCTCTGATACATTTTTATAAGTATATAGGTTTAAATAAATTTTAAAATTTTGTATTTAGAGAGACTAGGAAATGTTAAAATTTTATAAAACTTACAAATTAAATGTATTCTAAATGTCCCAGAAAGAGAAAAAAGAAATTGAAAACCTGTACACTGTGAATTAGTGGTTGGAGGACCTGGTAAATGTGGCCAGTTCCCAAGAAGTGTGCATTTGTGGGAGAAAGCAGAAGCAGGAAAGCACCAGTGGAGGAGTAGAAGTGCTGATAACTTTGAACTTCTCCATCTGAAACAGGGATATGAATAGCACCCTGTTTCTGGATTTTCAGGATCATATGGAAAATATTGAAGACGGAGTCCAACACATAGTTAGTACCCAATATCTACTAGCTTTTAATCTCATTGCTATCATCAGTGAGAGTCCTTGTTTTCAAAGTTCACATCTGAATTTAAATATGCGTGTATTTTAGATAAGGGGTTTTCAAAAAGTTCATGGAAATGTGCTTTATTTAAAACACTATGCATGGCTTTTGAAAGTTTTTTTGCACCAAAATTTATGTTTTGATTCCCTTTTTCATGAACTTTTTGTATTTTGTCAGATTGCTTCAAATGAAATTAAACAAGATGTCGTAATTCAAAAAATGGTTGTGGTTGTTTCCGTTTTGTGGCTATTGTGAACAGTGCCCAGTAAACATGATACAAGTTTCTCTTTTTACAATGACTTCGTGTCTTTCGGGTGTATATCTAGTAGTGGGATTGCTGGATCATAGAGTAGTCCTTTTTTTATATTTTTTAAAACTCACCTCACTGTTTTCCATAGTGGTTACTCTAATTTACATTCGACCAGCAGTGTGTAAGAGTTCTCCCTTCCCCACACCTGCACCAGCATGGATAATAGCCATTCTGACAGGGTTGAGGTGATACATTCTTGTGGTTTTGATTTGTATTTTCCTGATAGCTAGGGAGATTGAGCATTTTTTTCATATATTTATTTGTTGGCTATTTGCATTTCTCCTTTTGAGGACTGTCTGTGCAGGTCCTTTGCTCATTTCTTACCTGGATTGCTTGTTTTGTTGTTGAGTTTTTTTGAGTTCCTGATGCACTCTGCGTATATTTCCTCTGTCTCCATGTGAGCTTGGGGACGGTAAGGCCAATGGAAGTTAAATGGATCCCTTCACAGAGAGCCTTTAAGGTGGTTTTGTGTACTATGTACATCCAGTTTCCAGTGTTCTTTTTCTGTCTATATTATTCTTGGATCTTTTGTCCCCCGCTCCCCTGGGCCCCAAGAATTCAAAGAAGTTAGAGCTCCAGAGAACACATTGTGGCCAAATCCTTGTGGGTTGGATGACTGCGGAGGCTCTCTGAGGTTTTAGGATAACGAAAAATTGCAGAAATAGCAGTGAACAGTTGACCAATGCCCGTTGCTGAAAGCCTTGCAATTCCAAGTGTGGCCTGTGGAACAGGGAATTTGTAGGAAAACTCACTCTCAGGCTCTAAACCAAACCTATTGGAAAGGAAGCTACATTTTAACGAGCTCCTCGGGTGACTCATGAACACACTGAAGCTTGGAAAGCCCTGCCTTGAAGCAACTCAGCTTTCTCCCTGCATGCTTGACCGTTTTCTGCTGCGAATTCAGGTCAAGAGGCGTCCACAGGTGTCGGCCCGCCGAGGGGGCTGATCGCCTCTCTTCTCCAGCCAGGTTTTCCAAATGCCAAGGGCCACACCTGTAAAGCTGAGAGCCCTGATCCCATCGCAGTGTGCTGGCAGCTCTGGAAGGCTCTGCTTACGCTCTGCTCTGGTCTAGTGCCGATTTCAAATCTTATTAAGCCAGGAAGCAGTGCCTGGCAAGTGCTTTATCCCGCCTTGGCTTTTCAGGCTTCCCAATTCATTTTTATTGTGCTAATTAAACCTCAAGTGATATTTCAAGTACAGATTGTTTTTTCCATTATTGAGTCTTTGGCCAGCATATTAATGCTGTAGAATTAATGTGAGTCAGATGCTTACTCATTTGTGGAAGATTTTACATTTAAAAGATGTAGACTTGGCCAATTGTACACCGATTCCTTTGGAAACTTGTGCTGACAGGGTGATATAATTTCTCTATAAATAAAGAAGGCTCGCTCTTCCTTCATAAAAGAGACACAGAATTATTTTTTAAATGAAAGGAAATGTCTAGAGCGTGGCTGTACAGTGGTACTTGTCTTGAAGACCTGTGCTGAAATGATCATGTACACCTGGGGAAGAAGAGTGCTGAAGTGGTGAATACTGAGCTTTGAGTTCAAATACTAGGTTCACGGAGACTTCAGCTACTTGGAAAGGTGCATTTGACTTCTCCAAAACTCAGATACTTAATTAATTAAATGAGGACAAAATATTTACCTTCAAGAGTGTTTGTAGAGATGAAATAAAACAATGCAGTACTAGACAAGAGTGTCTGATGCATTGAATGCCCAATAAATGCTGATATTACTATTACCATCGTTAAACATTTTAGAACTGTTAATCTTGCAAGCTTAAGATTGAAAAACAAACTAGTTGATTTTAGAGGGAAAATTGAGAGAGCGTTTCCTGCTGAGAATCTTTATACCAGAATTTTCTCTGCTCAGAATTTCTAATTATTATTATATTATATAATTATTATTATAAATGAATCTATTATAGATTCATTTATGAAGCATAAAAGGTTCACCCAACAGGTTGCAGTTGAGGTAGCCAGGAGAGTGTCTGTTGGCTCCCTTGGTGGTGTCTGGCTGGTAAGGGGAGGGGACAGCCCTTGAGAACAGGTACTGTGGCAAGCCCCATGATTCCTCTGAAGTCCACAGATGAATCCACAAGGCAAGGAAAGGGGGAGAGAGTCAATAAAACACAATGAATTATTGCAAGGTGGAATAGCAGATGGATGAAGAAGGACTGATTAAAGGTTGAGAATGGTGATTACCGCCCTGACAATGTGGAAAGCTACGGGGAAACTACAGGGTTCCTACACGGCTCCTTACGCGAGAGTTCAGGTGAACCCACATGCAGAATATTGGCTGAGTGTCTGTTAAGAAGCAACTAAGGCTGGCTGGCGCCGTGGCTCACTAGGCTAATCCTCCGCCTTGTGGCGCCGGCACACCGGGTTCTAGTACCGGTCGGGGCGCCGGATTCTGTCCCGGTTGCCCCTCTTCCAGGCCAGCTCTCTGCTGTGGCCAGGGAGTGCAGTGGAGGATGGCCCAAGTGCTTGGGCCCTGCACCCTATGGGAGACCAGGAGAAGCACCTGGCTCCTGGCTTCGGATCAGCGCGGTGCACCTGCCTCAGCGCACCGGCCGCGGCGGCCATTGGAGGGTGAACCAACGGCAAAGGAAGACCTTTCTCTCTGTCTCTCTCTCTCTGCCTGTTTAAAAAAAAAATGAATGCTATCAGAAAGACTGTTCAGGGAGAAGCACAAATCTTGGGAACCAAAAATATGACAGAGGAAAGAAGGTTTGAAAGATAAATATGAAGAAACCCTCCTAAAAATAGAATAGATGCAGTGATGGAAATTAGGAAAAGGGTTACAAAATTATGTGGCCTGTCTGGAAAAGCCAACAACCAATTAATACAAGTTCTAAGTGATAAGAAAGCCTTGCGTGAATCGTCCTATTGTTTTCTTTCTTAGTAGTTCACAGGGAAGAGCTGCAGTCTATTGTTGCTGTGATCCATACTCATCAAGTAGACGAAATGTTACCTTTACATAACAGATGGTGCACTGTCGGTACTGCTTAGACACACATAGCAAACTTTATGCCTTCTTCTAGACACTGAAGCTCCATGGCCTCTAGATGTTGTTACCCTCATAGCATATGGGAAGATGTGGGGCCAGAGCGTGTTGACTGTGTTGTGAGCATGTTGGGGGCAGGGGGCCAGTATTGTGTGAAAGAGAACCTGGTCCTCATCTTCCGGGATGGGTGGTCCAGAGATAAAGCTGAAAAAGGAAAACCAAGAAGGAAAAATGTAAGCATGATATTGACCGATACGGAGGTCGGTATCAGAAAAAATTCAAAGAGATGAATTGGGTGCCTCTGGGAACAGCAAGTCATGTCACATGGTGAGGTGGGACTATGGTTTTATCACAGCAGTTTGAATACTGTAGGGAGCAACTTGGACTAGACTAAGTTACTGGAATTAAGACTTATTCTATGCATCTGCTCTCCTACAATATGGCGCTGGGAGAGGAGGAAACAGCTTCTACGCAGCTGCCTCTCGCCAACTTGAGTGATGACCTGCAGGAGCTGATCCTGCTCCTGATTGGAGGAGAGCAGCGTACTCGGCGTGTGGGTAGCAGAGTTGGGATTGGTGGAAGAGGTCTATAAAGGAGGAGAGAGACAACATGCACCAGGAACATCTATCTGAAGGAACACCTGAGCAGCCCCCGAGAGAGCCAGCCGGCGGTGTGCCGCTCCCCCGCGGAAGTGGGGAAAGTGGCAGGGGGAACCGCCCTTCCACGGAGGTGGAAGGGACGGTAGCCAACCCGGGAAGAACCAGCAGCAAACCCGGGAAGGGCCGAGCAGACAAAAGAACAGTGCAGGGTCCTGTGTCGTTCCTCCACGAAGAGGGGGAGCGACAGAATACTTTTCATATTTTTAAATTTAAGTTTTACAAGTTTCATGTGTTTCAGATATACGTATTTAGGAACATAGTGATACTTCCCACCCTACCCTCCCTCCTGCCCACACTCCCACCCTTCCTCCTCTTCCTTCTCCTATTCCCACTCTTAATTTTTACAAAGATCTATTTTCAGTTTACTTTATACTCATAAGGTAAACCCTACACTAATAAAAGAGTTCAACATTGCCAGCATTTGTTGTTTGTTGATTTCTGTATGAGAGCCATTCTAACTGGGGTGAGGTAGAACCTCGTTGTGGTTTTAATCTGTATTTACCTGATGGCTAATGATCATGAGCATCTTTTCATGTGTCTGTGGCCATTTGAATTTCTTCTCTTGAAAAATGCCTGTTCAAGTCCTTTGTCCATTTCTTAACTGGATTGTTTGTTTCGTTGTTGTTGAATTTCTTAAGCTGTGTATATAGTCTGGATATTAACCCTTTATCAGTTGTGTAGTTTGTAAATATGTTCTCCCATTCCGTCGGTTGCCTCTTCACTTTGCTGAGTGTTTCTTTTGCTGTGCGGAAATTTCTCAGCTTGAAGTTATCTCGTTTGTCAATTCTGGTTTTGATTGCCTGCGCTTCTGGAGTCTTTTCCTAGAAGTCTTTGCCTAGGCCAATGTCTTGCAGAGTTTCCCCGATGTTCTCTAATAATTTGATGGTATTGGGTCATAGATTTAAGCCTTTGTTCCATTTTGAGTGGATTTTTGTGTAAAGTGTAATGTAGGTGTCTTGCTTCATACTTCAGCACATGGAGATCAAGTTTTCCCAGCACCTTTTGTTGAAGAGACTGTCCTTGCTCCAGGGATTGATTTTAACTCCTTTGTCAAAGATAAGTTGGTTGCAGATGCGTGGATTGAATTTTGGTGTTTCTATTCTGTGCCGTTGGTCTACACATCTGTTTTTGTGCCACTACCAGGCTGTTTTGATTATAACTGCCTTGTAGTATGTCTTGAAATCTCACATTGTGATGCCTCCAGCTTTGTTTTGTTGTATAAGATTGCTTTAGCTATTTGTGGTCTCTTGTGTTTCCATATGAATTTTAACATCATTTTTCTAGATCTGAGAAGAATGTCATTATGTCGTTGCTGTTTTCATTGGAATTGCATTAAATCTGTAAATTGCTTTCAGTAGTGTGGACATTTTGATGAAATTGATTCTCCTAATCCTTGAACATGGAATATTTTTCCATTTTTTTTTGTCTTCTTTAACTTTTTTCTTTAATGTTTTTTAATTCTCGTAGTAGAGATCTTTGATGTCCATCACTAAATTTATTCCAAGGTATTTAATTTTTTGTAGCTACTGTGAATGGGATTGATTTTAAAAGTTCTTTCTCAACCATGTCATTGTCTGTCTATACAAAGGCTATTTTTTTATACATTTATTTATTTATTTGAAAGAGTTACACAGAGAGAGTAGGAGAGGCAGAGAGAGAGAGAGAGAGAGCACGACAGAGAGGTCTTCCATCCGCTGGTTCACTCCCCAGTTGGCCGCAATGGCCAGAGCTGTGCCAATCTGAAGCCAGGAGCCAGGAGCTTCCTCTAGGTGTCCTATGCAGGTACAGGGGCCCAAGGACTTGGGCCATCTTCTACTGCTCTCCCAGGCCATAGCATAGAGCTGGATCAGAAGTGGAGCAGCCGAGACTCGAACTGGTGCCTATATGGGATGCTGGCACTGCAGGTGGCAGCCTTACCCACTAACTCCACATCACCAGCCCCAAGGAATGTTCCTTCTATACTCAAATTGCTTAAGGTTTTCATCATGAGAAGATGTTGTGCTTTATCAAATGCATTCTCTGCATCTATTGAGATAACCATATGTTTTTTGTTCTTCAGTTTGTTAATATGATGTATCACACTGATTGACTTGAAAATGTTGAATCATACCTACATACCAGGGATAAATCCCACTTAGTCCAGGTGAATGATCTTTCTGATGTATTGTTGGAATCAATTAGCTAATATTTTGTTGAGGATTTTTACATCTATGTTCAACAAGGATATTGGCCTATAGTTCTCTTTCTCTGTTGTACCTTTTTCTGGTAAAAATTAAGGTGATGCTGGCTACATAGAAGGAATTTGGGAGGATTCACTCTCTTTCAATTGTTTTGAATAGCTTGAGAAGAATTGGAATTAGTTATTCTTTAAATGTCTGATAGAGTTCAGCAGTGAATCTGTCTGGTCCTGGGCTTTTCTTTGTTGGGAGGGTCTTACTATTACTGATTCAATTTCCATCTTGGTTAGGGCCTGTTTAGGTTTTCTATGTTTTTGTGACTCCATTTAGGTAGGTTGTATGTGCCCAGGAATCTATCCATTTTTTGTAAGTTTCCCAACTTGTTGGCATATAACTCTTCACAGTAATTCCTGATGATTCTTTTTATATATGTGATATTCATTGTTAAATTAAATTTCCTTTATCACCCCTAATTTTATTGTTTTGGGTCTTCTTACCCCCTTTTTTTCTTGTTTTGTTGGGCCAATGGTTTATCAATTTTGCTTATTCTCTAATTTTAGTAATTTCTTTCCTCCTACTGATTTGGGTTTGGTTTTTTGCTGTTTTTCTAGGTCCTTGAGATGCATTGATCACTCATTTATTTGGTACCTTTCCAATTTATTCATGTAGGCACCAACTGCTATAAACTTCCATCTTAGCACTGCTTTTGATGTTTCTCATAAGTTTTTTAAGAATTACTTTATTTAGGCCGGCTCTGTGGCTCACTTGGTTGATCCTCTCCCTGTGGTGCCGGTATCCCATGTGGGCACTGGGTTCTAGTCCCGGTTGCTCCTCTTCCAGTCCAGCTCTCTGCTGTGGCCTGGGAAGGCAGTGGAGGATGGCCAAGTGCTTGGGCCCCTGCACCCACATGGGAGACAAGGAGGTAGCACCTGGCTCCTGGCTTCGGATCAGCATAGGTCCAGCCGTAGTGGCCATCTTGGGGGTGAACCAATGGAGGGAAGACCTTTCTCTCTGTCTCTCTCTCTCTCACTGTCTAACTCTACCTATCAAATAAATTTTAAAAAAAGAATTATTTATTTGAAAGATGTAGAGAGAGGTAGAGACAGAAAGAGAGAGAGAATTCTTCCATCCGCTGGTTTACTCCTCAAATGGCCTCAGTGGCTGGAGCTGGGCCAATTTGAAGCCAGGAGCCAGGAGCTTCTTCCAGTTCTCCCATGTGGGTACAGGGACTTAAGGACTTGGGCCATCCTCAGCTGATTTCCCAGGCACATTAGCAGGCAGCTGGATCAGAAGTGGAACAGCTGGGATTCCAACCGATGCTGGTGCTGCAGGTTGGGGCTCTAACCCACTGCACCACAGTGCTGGCTCCCTTTCCCGTAAGTTTTGTTATGATGTATTGTGATCTTCTCTCATTTACAGAAATTTTTTTGATTGATATTTTGATTTCTTCTATGACCCACAGTTCATTCAGGAGCATGGTTTTAGTCTCCATGTGTTTGCAAATGATTTAGAGATTCTTAAGTTGTTGATTTCCAGCTTCATTCCGTTGTGGTCAGAGAAGATGCATGAATATAATTTTGATTTTTTTTTAATTTGCTGAGACTTGCTTTATGGCCTAGCATGTGGTCAATCCTAAAGAAGGTTCCATGCACAGGTGAGAAGAACGTGTATTCTGCAACTGTGGAGTGAAAAGTTCTGTAGATATCTGTTAGGTCCGTTTCATCCGTAGTGTCGATTAGGTCTGTTGTTTCTTTGTTGATTTTCTGTCTGGTTGAGCTGCTCATTGATGGAAGTGGGGTGTAGAAGTCTCCTGTTACTCTTGTATTGGAGTCTGTGTCTCCCTTTAGATCCACTGACATTTCTCTTAAACAGCCAGGTGCCCTGCAATTGGGTGCATGTACATTTATTATAGTCACATCTTCCTGTTGAACTGATACCTTAATCACTATATAATGCCTTTCTTCAGCTCTTTTCAACAGTTTTTGTGTTCTAATCTATTTTGTCTGATATGAGAATGGCTACACCTGCCTTTTTAGCTTTCTGTTAGCATGGAACATATTTTTCCATCCTTTCACTTTCAGTCTGCATGTATCTTTGTTGAGGAGATGTGTTTCTTATAGGCAGCAAATTGATGGGTTTTATTTTTTTTTTTTTTATTTTTATTTTTTTTTTATTTTTTTGACAGGCAGAGTGGACAGTGAGAGAGAGAGACAGAGAGAGAAAGGTCTTCCTTTTGCCGTTGGTTCACCCTCCAATGGCCGCCGCTGCAGCCGGCGCACCGCGCTGATCCTGGCAGGAGCCAGGAGCCAGGTGCTTTTCCTGGTCTCCCATGGGGTGCAGGGCCCAAGCACCTGGGCCATCCTCCATTGCACTCCCTGGCCATAGCAGAGAGCTGGCCTGGAAGAGGGGCAACCGGGACAGAATCCGGCGCCCCAACCGGGACTAGAACCCGGTGTGCCGGCGCCGCAAGGTGGAGGATTAGCCTATTGAGCCACGGCGCCGGCTCGGGTTTTATTTTTTAATCCTATTGGCCAGTCTGTCTTTTAATTGGAGAGTTGAGGCCATTTATATTCACAGTGATGATTGATAAGTTACAACTTGGCCCTGCCATTTTTCCATAAATATTCCTATTGTTTACATTGGATTTCTTCTGTACTTTTACTGGGAGATTTTCTGCTTTCACATTCTTTCATAATGATGTCTATATGTCTTTGTTTCTCTGTGTATCACATCCTCAAACATCTTTTGTAAGGCTGGATGAGTGGTGACAAATTCTGTCAATTTCTGTTTGTTGTGGAAGGTTTTTATTTCCCCTTCATCATAAATGAGTGCTTTTAAGGGTCCACTGTTCTGGATTGATTTTTTTTTTCTCTTAGGACTTGGGCTATTTTGCCATTCTCTTCTAGCCTGTAGGGTTTCTGATGAGAAGTGAGCTGTGAGTCTAGTTGGAGATCCTCTGAAAGTAATCTAGCATTTCTCTCATGCACATTTTAGAATCTTTTCTTTATGTTTTGCTGTGGAAAGTTTGACTGCAATGTGTCATGGTGAAGATCTTTTCTGGTCATATCTACTAGGAGTTCTGTGTGCTTCCTGTACTTGGATGTCCCTTTCTTTCTCCAAATTGGGGGATTTTTCTGTAATTATTTCACTAAATAGGCCTTCTAGCCCATTCTCTCTTTCCAGACCTTTAGGTCCTAAGATCCATATATTGGGTTAGTTGATAGTATCCCATAATTCTCCAACACACGGGTTTTAAATTTTCTAATTATTTCTTCTTCTTCTTTTTTTTTTTTTTTGTCTTACTGAAAGATTTCCAAAGATTTTCCAAAGATTTGTCTTTTAGCTAGGATATTCTTTCTTCTGCCTCACCATGTCTGTTGTTACGGCTTTCCACAACATTTTTTATTTAATCTGTTGGATTCTTCTTTCTGGTATTTTATTTTGATTTCTCTTTGAAGTCTCAGTTTCATGGGAAGATTTTTCATTTATGCCATGTAAGGCTTTCTTTAGTTTGTAGATTTGCTTCTGATTGCTTTTGAGTAATCGTGTGATTAATCCTTTGAATTGCATTTCCAGCATTTCATCAGTTTCTTCATCTTCTTATTTCTAATATTGAAATGCTGCTGTGTTCCTCCTCGGGGGTGGTCATGATGGCTTCCTTATTCTTGTTCCTGGAATTTCTGCATTTATTTTTAGGCATTTGTGGAGTTTCTTTATGGTTTTTCCCTCTGATAACTTTTATCCTTGAACTATCCCTCTGTGGCTTGGTAGAATGCACTCTCAGTGAATACCAAGAGGTGTGTGCTGGATGTGGCTAGGGAACTCTGCTAGTACTCTATGGTAGGGCGAGTATTCGGGATTACTGCCAAGTTGGGCACGGTAGATCTCTTGTTAATAGAAGGGGGCAATGGTCACCTCTGTTGGTGTGGGCACACCCTCACCTCCTGTGCTGCAAGCTGAGCAATGCCCAGGTGTTGGCCCCCAGGGGATCAACACTCATCCTCACCGCTGTATGAGCTGCACAAATGCTACGTGCAGTCCTCACTCTGAGCGAGAATCTGCTGCAGTGACCTGCCCCAGGCAACCAATGAGCTCCGAGCATGTGGAGCCACAACTGGAGATTGCCCAGAGCCCAGCTGTACCCTGCACCCTCTCATGTAGCCACCTAATCCCCACAGTCTAGCACACAAACTTCCGCAGTCGCTGAGTGTAGAGATTCTTCTTTTCTCTGCCAGCCTGTCCAGTCCACTGAGAGGCAGATGTTCCCTGAGCCAGCTGTGCCTAGGCGGCCTGTGGTGTGTGGGAGGCAGGGGTGCCTTAGAGTCCCACCTGGGTGCCCAGCCACCTGTCAGTTCTCCCCATCAGGCTCAGAGTCACTGAGACCGCGGATTCTTCTCTGGCTCACATGCGTACATGGACGTTGCCCTTTCCCTGCCACTGCTACCAGTACTGCCTAGAACATGATGTCCTCTCTCATCCAGTTCCTGTGTATGTGTGCAAGCCCAAAATGGCGCCCACCCTCTCTCAGCGGGGCAGCAGGTGCCATGGTGGTGAAGATGGAATGAGACAAACCTGCCTCTTTTACTTGCACTGGGCTGCGGGTAACTGCTCAGGGCTCTCCCTTTGGTTTCATCACCACGGTTGCTGTAGCCTGGTCTCATCTCCGTCTCCAAGCTGCCACCAGCTCCGGCTCACAGCTGCTGACACACAGGTCTACAGGGCTCCTCTTTCTCTTATAGGACTTCCAGTACTATTTTCTCTCCAATCCTCCCCTGAGAGTACACTTCCTTACTTTTTTTTTTTTTTTTTTTTTTTTTTTTTACTATTTATCCCTAGCCTAGTGCACTATGCCATTCCCTTCTGCCATCTTGGAATTCCATTATATGTTTTCTAGAACTTTAGATTCTCCAATGGATTTTAGACTAGAAAAGAAATCTAGACTCTCTGGTGAATTTTATAGTCTTCAAACTGTGTGACAATACATTTGATTTTTTTAAAAGATTCTATGTATTTATTTGAGAGGTAGAATTACAGACAGTGAGAGGGAGGATGGAGAAAAGGTCTTAGATCCACTGGTTCACTCCCCAAAGGGCCACAGTGATCAGAGCTGAGTTTATCCAAAGCCAGAAGCCAGGAGCTTCCTCTCGGTCTCCCACCTGGGTACAGGGGCCCAAGGACTTGGGCCATCCTCTACTGCTTTCCCAGGCTGTAGCAGAGAGCTGGATCGGAAGAGGAGCAGCTGGGACTCGAACCAGCGCCCATATGGGATGCCGGCACTGCAGTTGGAGGATTAACCTACTGCACCACAGCGCCAGTTCTAACATATTTGATTTTTACAAAACAAAATATATTTTTGAGGAGTCACTGATTATACTTCTGATTTCAAGAAGGTTTCTCTCTCAGTCCATTTCTTATATATTGCCTTAACATGTGCCTTAGTAAATTATAAACCCGATGGTCACTGACATTGTGAAGAAAGCACAGTTTGAGGGGCTCGAGCTCATTCCTGTACACTCTGCTCTCCTGTAGTCATTCTCACACACTTCCTTGCCCTTGTAGCTCAGTGTCTTAGGGGTTTCTTTGACACTTGGAGAAAGGTGTACATTACTCCATATTGATGCTTCGTGCACAGAAATGTGAATCTGGTGGGTCAGATGTTGCTAGCAGGGCAGGCTGCTTGCTGTTGAAGATGAATTGCCCGTTCTGCCCTCCAGGTGACTTCTGAGCTAATGATGTATGGGAGTGTTGTAGGACACAGATGCTGGGGTGAACACAGTCCCAAGCAAAGTTTCTCAAACCAGGGGAGGGGCTGATGTGACTGACAGGACCTGATCTATCGTTACTCCCTCTGGCACCTGCTTTCATGTACAACACACTAGGGTCCTCTGGAATATAGAACCGTGTACACACCCAAAGGTGTAGCAGGTGAATGGAGGAATAGCAGCATCAACTTAAAACAACTGTTAGCCTTTGAAATGTAAGAGTATAAAAAGGATGTACTGTTGGGGCCAGCGTTGTGGTGTAGCGGGTAAAGCTGCTGCCTGCAGTGCCGGCATCCCATATGGGCACAGGTTCGAGTCCCAGCTGCTCCACTTCTAATCCAGCTCTCTGCTGTGGACTGGGAAAACAGTAGAAGATGGCCCAAGTCCTTGGGTCCCCGCACCTGCGTGGGAGACCCAGAGGAAGCTCCTGGCTCTTGGCTTCGGATCAGCACAGCTCCGGCCTTGGCAGCCAATTGGGGAGTGAACCATTAGATGGAAGACCTCTCTCTCTCTCTGCCTCTCCTCTCTCTGTGTAACTCTGACTTTCAAATAAATAAATAAACCTTTAAAGAAATGATGTACTGTTAAAATATAAAGGACATGTTTATAAGGTTCAAAATATCATCTGATAAACACATTTGCAGTTTTTCCACAAAGGAAGTTTTCATTAGAATAGAGATTCATACAGTGTTTGTCATCATACTGCAAATAAGATGACCAATTTTACTCACAATATTTAACTCTGATTTATATAGTTTTGTGACATTTCAATATTGTGATAGTTTGAAATTTATGTCTTTGAAAAACACTTCAGCACTTCTTTTTCTTTATATTCAGACTCTTTCAAATTCTAGGTTAGATTTTATGAGTTGTGTTTATGGTTCGATTTATGAGTTACTTAAGATAAAAAGTGGGTTTATCCCTTAAGAATGAAGATGTATCTTAGGGCCAGTGTGTGGCATAGCAGGTAAAGTCATCTCCTGAGATGCCAGCACGCCAAATGGGCACCAGTTCACGTCCCAGCTGCTCCAAGTCCAGCTCCCTGCTAATGGCCTGGGAAAAGCAGCAGAGGATAGCCCAAGAGCTTGGGCCCCTGCTATCCATGTGGGAGACCTGGACGAAACTCCAGACTCCTGGCTTTGGCCTGGTCCAGCCTTAGCTGTTACAGCCATCTGGGGAGTGAACCAGCAGATGGAAGATCTCCCTTTCTCAGTCTCTTCCTCTCTTTCTGTAAGTCTGACTTTCGTATAAAGAAATAAATCTTTTTAAAAATGTAGATGTGTCTATCCTTTCTGACCAAAGAACATTGGAGAGGAGGAGGCAGGCTTAACAAGCAAGATGAGATGCTGGCCCAAGGTACAGTGGCTGTTTGTGTGCAAAAAGCTGGAGGGGCAACTCGAGCAGAAAGAGAAGGAAAACGCGGCTCAAAAAACTAGTTTATTTTGATATTCAAAAGCTATTGCCACTCTGCAATAACAGTTTCAAGAAATCCACATAATTTCTTTTCAATTCTTATTACCATACATCTTTTTGTCCACATCGCACTGATAAGCTGATCAACTTGACATGTGTCCAGATCAACATGGATCTGTTGCAGAAAGTAAATGGTGATTGATTTTAAGGCATAAATAATTTTCAGTTTATTGCTGTTATTTTGTTTTAAGATTTTATTTATTTATTTGAGAGGTAGAATTATAGACAGTGAGAGGGAGAGGCAGAAAGGTCTTCCATCCGCTAGTTCATTCCCCAGCTGGCTGCAATGGCCAGAGCTGTGCTGATCTGAAGCTGGGAGCCAGGAGCTTCTTCCAAGTCTCCCACGTGGGTGCAGGGGCCCAAGGACTTGGGCCATCTTCTGCTGCTTTCCCAGGCCATAGCAGAGAGCTGAATTGGAAGTGGAACAGCTGGGACATGAACCGGTGCCCACAGGGGATGCTGGCGCCTCAGGCAGAGGATTAATCCACTGTGCCACAGCATCGGCCCCTATTGCTATTATTTTGATACCGCATTTAACCATTTGTATATGACTGTTGACTCTTCTTGTTCCACAGGATTGCCATCGGCCAGTTTGGCTGCCCCTAACCTCACTGTGGAGGAAGGAAAATCCATCACGTTGTCCTGTAACGTGGCAGGTGACCCGGTTCCTAATCTGTACTGGGATGTCGGTAATCTGGTTTCCAAGCACATGGTAAGACTTGGGCTTGGCTCTCTCTGTGTGAGTAGAGAAGACAATAGGTGTTTCAGAACTCAAGATTGAATTAAGCCTCATGATGCTCATTTAATAGTTTACATGGAAATTTATAAGTTTATTTATTCTTAACCAGCAAAGATTCATGCTGGCTTGCATTGTAGTTATAAACTGGGGACTCTTTCTATCCCCGATGACCTCTTTGTGTGAGTGAGCAAGGTGAATGACTCTGCTTGTGGCATTTTCCCTTTGAGAGAGGTAGATGGGAATTCAAGGATTAAGTGAGCTTCACACAGTATGCACTTTGTACCTAGATCAAGACAATATCAATAACAATGACAATGACTGCCTCTGGCCTGAGTTTGATTCAAGCAAGAAGCTTTTCTGATTATATCTATCTTTATCTCTACTTATAGATAGATAGATGGGGGAAAAAGACCCTCCATATCTTGTTGTTGGGTGTGAATCCTAATGAATGTTTTTGTCTGTTCATTCCATTGTAGAACGAAACGAGCCACACCCAGGGCTTTTTAAGGATCACTAACATCTCATCAGATGACAGTGGAAAGCAGATCTCCTGTGTGGCAGAGAATCTTGTGGGAGAAGATCAAGATTCTGTCAACCTCACTGTGCACTGTACGTGAGCAGACGGGCATGTGTGTTTAATCTCGAGTGATTGTGGGCATCCACATTTGTCACTGGGGCACTAGGATGCTGCTTCAACTTATCTGCAAAGTCTCTGCAGTGTGCTGTGCATACTTAATTAGGAAAGGTTGCCAGTGGTTTCAGCCTCTTCCTCTGTTCTCTTTTGGTTCTGTCTCGTGCTCATACCCAATCACGTTTGAACTTCTCTGTGCACCTTTGTCTTTGTGTGTCTTCCCTGGTCTTTTTCTAATAGAACGTGTATTAGGAGGTCATTATTTCCTCTTGCTAATGTTGCAGCTTAGATTCTGATAAACTAGTTTCTTAAGTCCTTTTCCTCTATAAAAGCCAATGAAACTGTAAAGTTGTGATACCTAAAGCATCGGTGGTTCTTTACAAGTGTATTAATTGTACTACTAATTCAATCAACCTCATTCGTTTGGTGTCTGAGAGAAGGAGAAGAGAGGGGATACCTACTTCAATTACTCAAAACTCAAGCTACTCAAAGCTCAGACCAGGAACTCAATCCTGGTCTCCCTTGTGGGTGGCAATTCCCAGGGTGCATGTTAGCAGATGGATGGAGCTGGGTGCAGAGCTGAGCACTGAGCCCAGACACTCTGATATGGGATGTACATCTCAACTGGCATCTCCACTGCCAGGCCAGATGCCCGCCCCACGGCATACATCTTAAAGTTCCAGACTGCGATGTTCAGTGTGAACACACACTCAGTGAATATCACAGAGATCACAGAGGTCTGTCACGTCACTGCCAGTTCTGAGCAGTTGTGAAGTAATGAGGTGCTATGCTGTCGGGTTAGCACGTGGATGAGAAAACACTGCACATGTGTAGAGACAGGCCTGCAAGTACGTCATCTCCACATACATGCAACTTTTACATACATGCTGTTTTACACCCCAAAGATTATTGTAAGAAGCCTTTGAGAAATCCATGACAAAGAGAACAATTAAACTTAGCAAATTTAAATTTTTTTTTATTTTTTGGACAGGCAGAGGTAGTGAGAGAGAGAGACAGAGAGACAGAGAGAAAGGTCTTCCTTTTTCCGTTGGTTCACCCCACAAGTGGCCACTACGGCCAGCACATTGCAGTCGGCACACTATGCCGATCTGAAGCCAGGAGCCAGGTGCTTCCTCCTGGTCTTCCATGCGGGTGCAGGGCCCAAGCACTTGGGCCATCCTCCACTGCCCTCCCGGGCCACAGCAGAGAGCTGGCCTGGAAGAGGAGCAACCAGGACAGAATCCGGTGCCCCGACCGGGACTAGAACCCAGTGTGCGGTCGCCACAGGCGGAGGATTAGCTTAGCGAGCCATGGCACCGGCCAGCAAATTTAAATTTTACAGTACTGTATTTCTTAAGATGGGGGACAGTTTGCATCGGCCGAGTTGAGTAACTCTGCAAGCTCCGGTGTGAGGACTTTCCTAGGCAGCTGGGACTCCCCAGAATGGGGATGTGAAGGAGGTTGATGTGTGTGTTCTGCTTTGTCTTGAGTCAGATCTGAGCACGGGCAGGGCACTGTTGGATGTTCTGCTTGCTCATGCTGCACTGTGTGACCGGACGCGAGTGTTTCCTCAGTTTGGGTTATCATCCATGGGAGCACCATGATCTGGAGAATGGACTTTAACTGTCAAAGTGTAGATACATAGAAATAATGAGGGACTAAGAAGGTTAACAACTGGGACACCCATTGCAAGGGCCAACTCAGAGTGTGTTCCGCCCTTAGCATGAAGTGAGCAAGCGCCCTCAGGAAGCAGTGAATGGAAGGGCTACCTTTATCAGGCACAGGGAGGCCTGGCCTCCTGTTCCAGAGCTGCCTCCCTGTAACCCTGGTCGGTCCTCTTCACCTTCCTGGACTTTGCTTTCTTCATCTGGAAAACGATGCTGGTTAGATCCCAGAGGTCTTTTCCAGTCCTTGGGGTTTATGATGATCAAAGTCAGATCACATTAAAATTAAAAAAAAAAAAATGATGAGCTCTTTTCAACACATCCATTCAGGATAAATATTCTGCTAAAAAGATACTCTTTGTTTTGTTTGTTTTCTCAAGTCATAAAGCACTTTCTACAAAGTTGAAGGACTCTCTAGTCTGTGTATGCTTAAGTTGAATCTCAGACATTTAAAGGATCTAAACAGTGACATGTAGAACCCTAGCAAAAATGGATCATGCTAGAATAGGATGCTTGTAAGGAATATTTGATATTAACAAATGTAAGAAGTATCAGTTTATCATACTTTCTAATACTCATTCTGCATCAGCAAAAGCATTCGTCGCCCTGATCAGTTTGATCTGTTTTAGATATGTGGGATCAGGGCTTTAGCTAAAACTTCTAAAGTCAGTTTTTTTGGTTATTTGTATTATTTGGAAAAGAAGCCCTATAAAAATAGTGGCTCTCCTTATTTATGGATATATATCAAATATATACAATAGTGACAAGGTGTATGTATAGAAACCAACGTAAACCTCACACGAACCCTTTCCACTGTCAGAAATCTCTGGGCTGTTTGGGTTGGTTCTCACTTAGACTGAAGAGATTTGAAACATAGCTGTGTCTCATGGGTCTTGAGTAGATCAGAGAAGGAGGTCTTAAACTCTGTAGGAAACTAAATCAACCAGTCAACCCTGATGATACAAAATACCAACAGATTTCAAAGTTGCTGGTTATGCGGTTTTTGTTTGTTTGTTTTTAAAAGATTTTATTTATTTACTAGAGAGGTAGAGTTACAGACAGTGAGAGGGAGAGACAGAAAGAGAGGTCTTCTGTCTGTTGGGTCACTCCCCAAATGGCTGCAATGGCTGGAACTGTGCCAATCTGAAGCCAGGAGCCAGGAGCCTCTTCCTGGTCTCCTACGTGGGTGCAGGAGCCCAAGGATTTGGGCCACCTTTCACTGCTTTCCCAGGCCATAGCAGAGAGCTGGACTGGAAGAGGAGCAGCTAGGACTAGAACCGGCGCCCATATGGGATGTCGGCACTGCAGGCGGAGGATTAACCTACTGCGCCATGGCTCTGGCCCCAGGTCACGCATTTTCTTCCACTCAACAATGGTTGAGTGAAATCCTCTGTCAGTGACACAGAAGTCTGGAGACGGAGAGAATGCTGAGCTTCTGATGCTGTCAACTCTCTCTTTTGTCGATTTAGTTGCACCGACGATCACATTTCTCGAATCGCCCACGTCAGACCACCACTGGTGCATTCCGTTCACTGTGAAAGGCAACCCCAAACCAACACTGCAGTGGTTCTATAACGGGGCCATCTTGAATGAGTCCAAGTACATCTGCACTAAGATACATGTAACCAATCACACGGAGTACCACGGCTGCCTCCAGCTGGATAACCCCACCCACATGAACAACGGAGACTACACTCTGATAGCCAAGAACGAGTATGGGAAGGACGAGAGACAGATTTCTGCTCACTTCATGGGCTGGCCCGGCATTGATGATGGTGAGTACCGCGTGCTTTCCTATGTGGGGAGAGGACAAGCCATATCACACTGTCCAGACTGGTCACTTACAATGCTATTACTTAGTCTTGCTCGTGAGTCTATAGGGCAACTTGGGGGGGGGGGTTGTCCTGTGTGTGTTTCTTCTGGGGTGCAGGGTGAGAAGTAGTAAGTGCTTTTTACGGAAAGTTCAGGATGCAGGGTGACAATGGCAGTAGACAAGGCTTCTTAAGGCCTAGGGTTAGGACTGGGCATTCTCTCTTCAGTCTGAACGCTGTCGGCCTAAGGAAGTTCTGGGGCCAAACCCATGTCGGGGCTAGGGTTTGTATTACTCCCAAGAAAAGCATGGGGAATGAACAATTTTGAGCAATAATACAATATACACAGTGTTACTAGTGTGCCTGGCTAGTGCATGGGAAAGGGGCTATGAATAGTCGTCTTAGTTTTTATCTCAAGTGTTTAATGCGACTTTGAATCTACAATGGCAAAACCCATACAAAACCCCAAGCAGATGGACTGTGGTTAGTTGGCTCCTGCAATGTTTCAGATCTGTCTTCCAGCCCCTTGCCTATTTGGAATGCAGGAGTCTGCATTCTCATCCATGAGTGAGAAGCTCGTATCCCAGACTCCTTTGCGTCTCTGGGCTACTCAGATGAGTCATCCTTTTATTAGCTTCTGATTTGTTTTCTTCAATGTGGCGATAGTCCCTATCTGACCAATAGCGTGTTAGCATCAGGGGTCCACTCTGGGGCCAGCAGGTGAGCTTCAGTGTGAGTTCCAGCGTCAGTGGGACATTGTAAAAGGTGAGGTGGCAGAGGAAGGGAGACTAGAACCTGGGGCTCTGTGATGCAGAGGATGCCTGGGCGGCCCGTACCTGCGTGGCTCAGTGTGGGACCATGGACGTGAGTGCTGTGTGCAGAGCCGTCTTTGCCAAATGGCAAAGGCAGATGCAACCGCTCCTGTGACGTATGTTCCTATGACACTGCCATCTACCCCAAACATCTTTGACAATGAGTACGCCTCCTTACGTGATTTGAATTATGTAAGTTTGACTTACAAACAGCCCTTCTGGAGTGCATACAAAGGAGCGGTGTTTGGACGCAGTGCCCAGACATCCCTGGTGCTTGTTGTCATGCCCATGAAATCTTCCTCTTAGTTGAGAGTTGAGCTTCTGTGGCTCTGTTAGTAAATCTCTGGATTAGTGCGTCTCTTCCTGTGCTGGAGGGTAGAACAGTGTCGCAGCAGAACCCAGAGACTCTGATTGGAGACAAGAACAGTGTCGCAGCGGAATCCAGAGACTCTGATTGGAGACAACTGCTCTTTCTTTGAACTTATGTGCACATTTTCTCTGTGAATCAATTTATTTATTTGTTTTTTAAAATATTTATTGGTTTATTTGAAAGTCAGAGTTACACAGAGAGAGGAGGAGAGGCAGAGAGAGGGAGAAGTCTTCCATCCACTGGTTCACTCCCCAATTGGCCACAGCAGCCGAAGCTGTGCCGATCCGAAGCCAGGAGCCTGGAGCTTCTTCCGGGTCTCCCACATGGGTGCAGGGGCCCAAGCACTTGGGCCATCTTCCACTGCTTTCCCAGGCCATAACAGAGAGCTGGATCAGAAGAGGAGCAGCCGGGACTCGAACCGGTGCCCATATGGGATGCCCGCACTGGAGGCGGCAGCTTTACCTGCCAGGCCACAACGTGGCCCGTGAATGATTTTAGGTCCACAGGAAAGTTGCAAGGCTAATCGAGTTCCTGGATACTTGCCTGCATAGCGTTGCCTGTTGTTGACAGCGTATGTTCCTGGGTGCATTTGTGACAATTAAGAAACTGACTTTAGTACATTACGACAAGGAGACGTCAGAGAGTTCATGAGAAAATAGAACTGAAAGAAAAATTTCGGCTGGGTCTCTTGGCCTGGCGGTTCAGATGGGGCTGAGATGTTGTGTCCTGTATTGATACGCGGCCCCCGCTCTGACTTCAGCTTCCTAATAATGCACGCTCTGGGAAGAAGCAGTGACGGCTCCCGTGGTCGGGTCCCTGCCACTTATTGCGAGACCTGCCTTGGCCATCAGGGACATCTTGGGAACAAACCAACAGATAGGAGCCGTCTCTGTTTGTCTCTCTGTCTGCCTCTCAAACAAATATGTTGAAAAGATTACTGGAGTGCAAAACAGTTTTTCAGAGTGTATGTTTTTCATGAACTTTTGAAGTGCCCTTGTATTAATTAAACTTCAGACTTTATTTGAACTTCACCAACAATGGCCTTTTTTAAAATCGCTGGGGGTGAAACGTAATTCAAGGTGAAGATGTAGAGACTGAAATCTTTCAGGGCTGTGTGTCCTTTGATATATGCATTGCATGGCCAAGGTAAAGCCAGGAGCTTCTATTTAGGATAGGGTTTTTGATGTGTTTTCTTTTGAACATTTCTATACGGTGCTAACACTTAGTAGAAGAACTCCTATCCATTCAACCTCATTTTTTACCTAGCATTTGTCTCTTAGCTTTTGTGTAGCTGGTGATGGCAGAGAATTGTTTTCTGGCATAGAATATCCCGGAGTCTTTGAACTCTTTTTAAAAGAAACATTTATTTATAAAAATTTAAAATAAAGCTAACTTCCGTAAAGATGTTCTTTTCACTCCTGTCTTTTCCTCTTCTTGTTCATTTATTCATTATCATTAGATCTTTGAAATGGAAAAATCTGTTTTTTTTTTTTTTCTTGAAGTCTTTAGTCAAGGAGCAGCTCTCAAGGAGTCATAAATAAAAGTGGGAGTGAAGGAGATTTGGCCCAGAGTGAAAGTGGATATAAATGGCCCTGGAGGGCCATAAACCAATGTGACCAATTAGAGAGTGACCTCACTCAGCTTGTGGGATGGAATCTTTGTGGGATTTATGAGATTCATGGTCAGTGCTACTGACAGTGGTCTTTCTTAGAATTGCTTCTTTTCCATCGTACTCCCATTAAAATGGAAGAAAAACAAACAAATCACGCACACAAATATATTTCCTGCTGACCTGAAGGTGCATTGCAGGTTAAGGGCATCGGTCAAGTCTGCCTTGGTACTCCTCCGGTATTTCTGCTGCTGTCCTAATCTAGTCCATGGTGAAGCCATGGTGGAGCCTCTCACCATCTTTCTGGGAAGACATTCCAGCTACATTTTCCCCTAAGGATTTTCCTTGAGATATTCCCTCCTCTCTGTCTTCCTCTCTTTTGAACACTGCAAGTTTCCTGGGAAGCAGGCAGCCTGGGCTCGCTGTGGAGCCACGTTCATTTCCACACAGAGCTGGAAGAATTGATATGAATCTCTAGGGTCTTAGAGTAGGGCTTCCTCATTTAGTTTAGAACCATGATTTCTGTGATCTTACTTTGCTTAGGAACTTTTTTTTTCTTTAAGATTTCTTTGAAAGGCAAAGTTACAGAGAGGAAGAGAGAGGTGGGGAGAGAGAACATTCTTCCATCTGCTGGGTCACTCCCCAAATGGCCACAGTAATTGGCGTTGGTCCAGGCCAAAGCCAGGAGCCCAGAACTCCATCCAGGTCTCCCACATGGGTGTCAGGAGACCAAGGCCTTGGGCCATCTTATGCTTCTTTTCTCAGGCATATTAGCAGGGAGCAGCATCAGACGTAGAGCACCCAGGATTTGAACCAGTGCTCGTGTGGGATACTGGTATTGAAGACGGCAACTTCTCCACTGTGCCACAATGCTGGACCCAGGAACACATCTTTAAGGACAGAGAAGCAGAGTTCAGAGGCTCTAAACACAAAGAAATTGATGAGGAGGTGGAAATGCCCACTGTCCTGACCTGATAATTCCATGTTGTCTACAGTGTTGAATGTCACACTGTACCCCATAAATATGAACAATCACTGTGTGTCAATTAGAAAGAAAACAATTTTAAATTTTAGAAAGAAAAGGAAACATAAATAAAAATGAATAAACAAAAAAAAATTGGTGGGCATGGAAGAAATGGAATGGTTGAAGTAATGACCCTACCATGTGGTATGGAGGGACTGCACAGGGTGGCAAGTACTCTGTGCCCTAAAAGGATGAAGCATAGGGCAGATAAACCTAGAGCCTGCCTTGGCCCCGGCCAAGAGGGTGTGAGGGTTGTGAGGTTATGAGATAGGTGTTCAAGAGAGCCAGCAAACCAGTATGCCTGGATATTCTCTCTCGGGGGTGTGGGGCCATGCACACCCCATCCCGGGCCCATCCAGAGGGGCTGAGGAGGAGGGCAGACCTTTGGGTGCCAACAGGACGCAGCGCGCTCCCATCTCTTAATCACTGGGAACCCTCCTGGTCACTGAGAAAGGTAGAATGGACTTTTCCAGACTCTGGATGCCAAATTGGTCATTTTGGCTCCCTCATTGAAGAGCTGAACTCAGCTCCTGTGAGTTTGGAGTTGTGTTTAAAGCACAGAGTGTGACTTTAAGCTTCACATTGAAATCTGGGGATCTGTAGTGCTTATCTTTGTAGCACACCAAAGAGCAGCCCTGTGACAATCACACCAGTTATTTTAGTATTGCTTCCATTGTCCCTATACAATGGGTTCATTCAGGTGAGTGCACCCTGGCTCCCTGAACAGTAGCTTCCTGCCCCTTTTTTTTACATCAGAACCCCTGAAGTTTTTTCATTTCATTTCATTTTTTCATACACATTCCCAAAGCCTGTCCACTTAGCAATTCTGATTCAGTGACTCTCAGCTTAGGCTCAGGCATTTTTGAAAAATGATTTCCAAGATCCCGAGTGATTCATTGAGAAACAGAGAGTGAGCATCTCCACTCCGAAGGAGAATTCTGAGCTTTGTAAGGTTTTCCTGTTTCTGATTGAATAACAGAGTCCTTTGGTCATTTCAGGCTCATTTTATTTTTCTAAAGAATTATTTATTTATTTGAAAGGCAGAACAACACTCACAAAGAGAAACAGAGAGACAGAGAAAGAGGGAGGAAGAGAGATCTTCCATCCACTGGTTCACTCCCCAAATGGCTACCACAACCAGGAACCAGGAACTCCAGCCAGGTCTCCTACATGGGTGGTAGCAGACCAAGCACTTGAGCCATCCTCCTTCCCAGGTGAATTAATAGGGAGTGGATCAGAAGTGGAGCGATCCGGCCTCGAACTGGCACTCAAATGGGGTGCCAGCACCACAGCAGAAGGAATCTCCATGGAGAAATACCATGCCCCATCAGGTAGAAGTCAAAACTCTGGGCTTGATCTCCCCGTCAAGCTCTTCTCTTGCCTTCTCCAAGTTCAGAGTCACAGTATGGGCCCAGGGCTTGGAGTTTGCTGCAGTTTCAGGCCCCCTGATGCCCAGGTGGAAGGGGTTAGGTGTGCAGCGTGGCAGGGAAATTTTCTTTCTTTCTTTCTTTTTTTTTTTTTTTTTTTTTTTTGACAGGCATAATTAAACAGTGAGAGAGAGAGAGAGAGAAAGGTCTTCCTTCCGTTGGTTCACCCCACAAATGGCCGCTACAGCAGGCGTGTTACGCCGATCCGAAGCCAGGAGCCAGGTGCCTCCTCCTGGTCTCCCATGGGGTGCAGGGCCCAAGCACTTGGGCCATCCTCCACTGTCTTCCCAGGCCACAGCAGAGAGCTGGCCTGGAAGAGGGGCAACCGGGACATAATCCGGCGCCCCGACCGGGACTAGAACCCGGGTGCTGGCGCCGCAGGCGGAGGATTAGCCTAGTGAGTGGCGGCGCCGTCTGGGAAATTTTCTTGCCAGTGGCTTTGTGCTCTTGAGACCTGGAACTATCTGGAGCCCATACTTGGACTTCCTTTTCTGGAAACATCCCCCATGATGCATGCAAATGCATCTCCACTCCGTCCAGCTGGTGGAAGCGCCTCCTCCAGGTGCCCCTGTTGGCTGGACCTAAGATTCCCCCCATAGACTTTCTCCCGTGCTGTCTCCATCTGGTCCACGGGAAGCTCCCACATTGCCCTGTCCTTTGAGTGTCCAGGTCACACCAAATGTCACCTGCATCTGTGGCCAGTCTTTGTCTTCACCTTCCATGGCAGGAGTGAAGTCTTGTCCTTTGAGCCCTCCACCTGCAGGGACATGGGGGTCCTGACAGCACTTCCTTGAAGAAACTGCTTCATAAATCTCTCCGTAGTCTTTCCTCCAGGGGCCCTGTTAAAGTCTCAAGGCGAATCAGCTATTTCAAAGGATGTGGGTCCAGTTCTTACCCAGTTACTTTGTGGATTCTGCATTTCAGTGGCTTGCATTCGTTTTGGTGTTGATTACTGGGGCAGGAGGAGTCTCCTTTAACATCCTTTATGCTAGAATCTTGAGCAACAGGTCAGCTCCCTGGAGGTATGGTGGTGGTGGTGGGGGGTGCTGAGCTGGTTTTGTAGCAAGTTAGCAAAGCTCAAGACAATGTGAACCCTACTTGGAAAAAAGGTAACAGGGTGAAGGGCAGGACTGGGTGATGAGACACAGTTCCTCCTCCCAGCAAAAAAAAAAAAAAAAAAAAGAAAAGAAAAAAGAAAAACACCACTCATCCAGTGGCAAAAGGTGAAGCACAGCCGCTGTTCCTTGTGAGGGCGCCCTCCACCTTGTCTCTAAGAGACCACTTTGTTTTTGTTTATTTGAAAGAGTTACACAGAGAGGAGAGACAGAGAGTGAGAGAGGTCTTCCATCCACTGGTTCACTCCCCAATTGACTGCAATAGCTGGAACTGTGAAGATCCGAAGCCAGGAGCCAGGAGCATCTTCCGGGTCTCCCACGTGGGTGCAGGGGCCCAAGGACTTGGTCCATATTTGACTGCTTTCCCAGGCCACAGCAGAGAGCTGGATGGGAAGAGGAGCAGCTGGGACTCGAACCAGTGCCCATATGGGATGCCGGCCCTGCAAGTGGTGGCTCTACCCACTATGCCACAGCTTGGGCCCCAAGACCAGCTTCTAATTCCTGTGGGTTTCCCTACTCTTTTCCCTAAGCAGGCCACAGGTAAAGATATGTGGAAATTGTGGGCAACTGGGTAGAAGACACTGGACACAGACTCTTAAGTAGGTTAGGTAAAGCCTCTGATACTTTGCTTCCTTTTTACTTATTGAATTTATCTGGAAGGCAGACAGACAGACGATGGTCAGCCAGCCAGGAAAACAAGACCAAGATTGCATATCTGCTGGTTCACTATCTAAATGCCCACAACAACCAGTGCTGGACCAGGCTAAGGCCATAAGTCAAGAACTCAATCCAGGTTTCCCACTAGGGAGGCAAGGGCCCAAGTCCTCCCAGGGTGTGCATTAGCAGGAAGCTGGACTCAGGAGTGGAACCAGGACTTGAACCCAGGCAGTGAAGGGTGTGGGCATCCCAAGTGGTGTGTTAACCTGTAGGTCAGACGCTTGCTCCTAAGATTTTATTGTCAGTGAGATAAACTTGAGTTGCTATTGACTTATTCAGATCCAATATTTGAACTTGGGATCTTACGTGTACTTCGCCCATGCTGTCCACAAAGGCGAGCGTTGGCATCATGGATACGATGTGGGTTTTGGACTCAGATCTGATTCAGTCTCAGATCTGAGTTCCATCTTCCATGACCTGTGTGGCTTTGAGCAAATTTCTCGCGAGGGTTCTAGCACCTTCTTGGAAGGTTGTTGTGAAGTGGAGCATCCCTGGTGCACCTGGCACCACGTGTTATGTTAGAGGTGAGCCCAGTCCTGGTCTGGCACACCTGGCACCACGTGTTGTGTTAGAGGTGAGCCCAGTCCTGGTCTGGTGCGGGCTGGCACCACGTGTTATGTTAGAGGTGAGCCCAGTCCTGGTCTGGCTGGCACTGAACTTGTAGCAAAGTCCTGCTCACCTTCCCTTGTCTTGTGCTCTGTCTCGGCTTGCTTGGAGGTGGGACCTCAGGATTCTGTCATTTGACTACGCGAGCTTTGTAGACTTGGAGTAAACCAAGGCCAAGTTTGGTTCCTAGGAAGGGAGGGTTCATGGAAGCTCTTTCCCTTTCCCTCTCCTCATTTGGAATGGGATCCAGAGGTGTGTGGCTGGGAACGAAACCAGTCTCCTGCCCCTACCTCCCAGGGGTCTTTGCAAGTGCAGCCAGAGGCACCCCATCCTGCATGCTTAGGGGTCCAGCTGTTGCTTCATTCCACTCTGCCAAGACTCCTCTGTAAGTTCTGAGTTGGGCTTCTCAAACTGTTACTTGTATACAAATCTCCTGGGGAACCTAGTAAAATGCAGAGTCCGACTGAGTGGATCTGGACCAGGGCCTAAGATTCTGGCTTGCTAACAGGTTCAGAGGATGCTACTGCTGGGTGGTGGAAGAGACTTTGAGCAGAGAGTGAGGATGGTTCACAGCTGTCCTGCAGAACCTGGGGCCACCACTAAAGCAGCTGGGTGGGCCTCCACCAAGATTACCTCACTGGGAGGGTCTTTGGCCCAACACTTCAGTCGCCATTTAGGGTACCTACATCCCTACATCAGAGTGCCTGGGTTCAAGTCCCAGCTCTGCTCCTAATTCTAGCTTCCTGCTAATATGCACCCTGGGGGGATGTGGTGATGGTGCTAGCACTTGGGTTTCTGCTATCTGACCGGGGGCACCTAATTAAACTCCTGGCTCCCAGCTTTGGCCTAGCCCAGTCCTGGTCATTGTAGGCATTTGGGTTGTGAATCTGTAGATGGGAGGTCTCTCTCAAACAAATAAATAGATAAATAAGTAAATAAATAGATCACCACATTGGCTCTCTCTGAGAATATCAAGTTGTGGCCGGCGCCACGGCTCAATAGGCTAATCCTCCGCCTTGCGGCACCAGCACACCACACCAGGTTGTAGTCCCGGTCGGGGCGCCAGATTCTATCCCAGTTGCCCCTTTTCCAGGCCAGCTCTCTGCTGTGGCCCGGGAGTGCAGTGGAGGATGGCCCAAGTGCTTGGGCCCTGCACCCCATGGGAGACCAGGAAAAGCACCTGGCTCCTGGCTTCGGATCAGCGCGATGCGCCTGCCGCAGCGGCCATTTGTGGGGTGAACCAATGGCAAATGAAGACCTTTCTCTCTTTCTCTCTCTCTCTCACTGTCCACTCTGCCTATTAAAAAAAAACACAAATAAATAAAAAAAGAGAATATCAAGTTGTAATAATGATAAAAATGCAGAATATGTTGTGTACCAAGATGCCCTCCAAGTGGGCTTGGCCAAAAAGTAGGATGAACTCCACATGCAGCTTAGGGAGGCGTGGCAGAATGAATAAGCAGAAATGGTGGTGGCAGCACACACGTGCCGAGTGTGGGGTTAGCTGAGGATTCTGATGTATCCTATTTAGCTCACAGGCCAGAAAGCAAGACTTGTCTCAGATGAAATTGATCTACCTGTGGCTTTCATTGGCATTCAGTCTTGCTCTACAAGAACAGGAGTCTGTGTGGAGAGGAAGGGGAGACTAGAAGGAGGCAGGGCGGCTTTTTAGGTGACATTTGAAGCAGAAAATAGTGGCAGGGAGATGGCTTAGGATTTGGCACGAGGAGGGAGGGTGGAGCCTCTGTCAGTGTGGTCCGATCGGATAGCACAGTTGCCAAGGACTCTGAAGGTCACGTGTTTGTGTGCGTGTGAACGCCTTTAGGAGTAGATTTGCTTATCAAAACCGTGACCACCGAGTGAATTAATGCTTGAGGCCTGGAACAAACCTCACCCGAGCGCCAGATGACACAATCCCCTTGTTTCCAAGCCTACCGTTCTTTACGCAGTGCCTGTCTGGCCCACTCATTCAGGAAGAATGTCACAGCTCAAAAATGCTCATTCACACAGGCAGTGGGAGTTAGTGACTTATGCTTCCTAATTCAGGAGCGGCTGCCTCCAGTGCGAAACGCGCGTCAGGAACCAACTATAAATATTGGAGGAGTTTTTCCCACAGCTGCTTCTTCCGTGCCTTTTATCAAAAGATCTATGACGTCATGCATAGACTTGCCCTCTCCCCACCTCCCCACCTCCCCACCTCCCACCATGGGCAGATTTTAGCTTTGGTGCGCTTGGGCCAAGGAATGCAGGGAGAAGAGATTTTTCCAAATGGAGGAGAATGTAAGGGCCTCCCCTTGTCCCCTATTTCTGTAGGCTGTTCATCAGGGGAGTGAAAGGAAAGAAAATTCTATCTGCCTTAAATAACTGAGCAGTGTCATTTGTCCGCAGACATGTGATAATCACGATAATTAAGCTTTATACTTAAATAACTCTTGACATCTCAGGAGGACGAATGCTAACTAATTATGCTTCCCAGAGCTCCCCTGGTGGCGCAGGAGCCGATGCTGTTATCCACTCCAGTCCCGTGGAAGACGCCTTCTATTCCAGAAAAAGTGAAGCGACTCGCAGGACTGCCTTGCAGATCAGCAGTTCAGCTAGAAACGTTAAGCAGACACTCTGAACCCCCAGGCTACGTCTGGGGCCCTGAGTTCAGCCCCCCATTAGGAAGGGGAAAGGGAGAAAGTCTTGCCGACCAGAAAGTTGACTCCCGTGAGCTGGAAGCCAGCACACACTTTAACGGAAGAGTACGGATGTCTCGCTCTTGACTTTATCGCATGGAATTCTTGGCGGTGTTTGTCAAGATCACACACTAAATAGAGTCTACAAATGGGATTGCGAGAAATGTCTTCTTTCTGTTTATTTTTAAGGTGATGGAGGGAGACAAAAAGCTTAAAGGGAGGAGACAGAGGTGTCTTCCTGGCAGCCACCATTATATTAATCTCGGTGGCAAAATAGAAGATGCACCCTACTGGCCGGCTACCTCCCTTCCCTAAATTTATTTTCCTAGGTTATAAATGTGGTTTTCCTTTGACTAGAGAGTTGTTCAGTTAAAAAAATCAAGGCTCTACTCAAGATAATTTACATAGGATCACAAAATTTACCCATGAGCTCTAACTCAGGTTAGAAGTTGGAAATAAAAAAACCCTCTCTTTAGGTTATTTAACATAAATGGAGTTAAGAGGATGAGAATTTTTATCTTTCTTGTTTTTAAGGACTTATTTATTTGATAGGCAGAGTTACATAGAGACAGAGATCTTCCATCCACTGGTTCACTCCCCAAATGGCTGCAACAGCTAGAGCTCAGCTCATTCAAAGCCAGGAGCCAGGAGCTTCTTCTGGGTCTCCCCACATGGGTTCAGGGGCTCAAGGATGTGGGCCATCTTCCACTTCTTTCCCAGGCCATAGCAGAGAGCTGGATCGGAAGTGGAGCAGCCAGACCTCAAACCGGCACCCATATGGGATGCTGGTGCTTCGTTAACCCACTGCACCACAGTGTTGGCCCTTAGACTAATTTTTTTTGACGGCATAGTTAGACAGTGAGAGAGAGAGAGAGACAGAGAGAAAGGTCTTCCTTCCGTTGGTTCAGCCCCCAAATGGCCACTACGGCTGGTGCACAGCGCCGATCTGAAGCCAGGAGCCAGGTATTTCCTCCTGGTCTCCTATGCGGGTGCAGGGCCCAAGTGGGCCATCCTCCACTGCTCTCCCGGGCCACAGCAGAGAGCTGGAATGGAAGAGGAGCAACTGGGACAGAATCCGGCACCCCAACCGGGACTAGAACCCCAGGTACCAGTGCCGCAGGTGGAGGATTAGCCAAGTGAGCCTCAGCGCCGGCCCCCTAGACTGAAATTTTAATTAGTTCTATTTTTGGTATAGATAGATAGCTTTTAAAATATTATTTTGGGGACTGTCTTTCTCTCTGCTTCTCCTCTCTCTTTGTAACTCTGACTTTGAAGAAAAAAAAAATATTTGGCCTCTGTCTGCCCATGGTTGGGGGTGGGGTTGTAGCTGCTGTTTGCATGTGGGTGGGTGGAGTGGGGGGTCTCAGATTTCCATACGTTGTCCCACAGAGATTCCCAATCTGAAGCCTTAGAGGTTTGATGTCAGCTCTTACTGCTGACAGCTAACATGCATTTCTTGATGAGCACTAGCAGGGTAAGGTCCCTTTTCAAGTCCCCACTGCATGGGTGTGACTGAAGGTGGATGGCACTCATTTCTCTTCATTTTGGTTGGACTTTGTCCCTCACAGCCTCGTAGCAGGTGCTTGTCTTCATTTCCTATTTAGCACTGAATATCTCAAACAGAGGTGCCGAAGTTTAGCATATAATAATATGTAATGGTATATAATGAATGCCTTTAAACTAGGTAAAAGGAACCAGTGCAAAATTAGACTTGAACATGGCAGGATATTTTCAAAATTTGATCTAAACAGGAGGTGGTCATTTCTTTTTCTGTGTCTGCATTTAAAATGATGCTAATAATTGCTGCATCATTGGAGTGCACCCATCACGCGAGATTTTGCTTGGCTAGGAAGTTGGCTAGAAACAAAACACTGTTCTCGTGGGCTGGATCAGCTGCAGGAAGGGACTCCTGTTCGGTGTAGACTAAATCAGCACCTCTTCCATTTGCAGGCTTCTGAACCTGTGCACACGGAGAGGCAGGGACACTGCTGCCAGACGTGGTGCAGTCTGCTTGGGAGGAAAAAAAAAATCCCATTATTGTTCCTCCCACATTGTCTTTCTGTGAGTTTCATAATCTTACCCTAAATTTAGTTCTCCCTGACAATGGAAGGAAAGTTACAGTGCTTCTCGTGCAGCTGGGGGAATGAAGTTAGGAAAAAATCGTGCTTTTCGGAAACTTTTGATGTGGCTTCCTGAGTCTGCTGGTGAACTTCGGACGAAAGGCACGCTTTGGTAGGGATTGTCAGCCTGCCAAGTTCCTGTTTTCTAGATGTTCGTCTGACCTATTTGGTTTTGATCCCTTCCCGACCCCATTTTTCTACACCCAGCAATTTGCTCTACTGGGTTGATTTCGTATTCTTGGATCTTGCCGGGGCCTCTGTGTGGGAAGTGTGTTTGGGTGTTCCTTGTCTGTGCTGAGGCAGCTTAAACCTCCATGTCATTCATATTCACGAGGCCGTTTAAAGATGTGGCTGAGATAAATCAGGCTCTGAATCCTGCCTTTGCGTCCTGTGAAACAGTGTATGTAGTCACATGTGGTGATGGCAGGTCTATGTTGCACATGAGGGTTTTTTTTTAAATATTTTATTTATTTATATGAAAGGCAGAATTACAGAGAGAGAGGGAGGGAGGGAGGGATTGAGAGAGAGAGAGAGAGAGAGAGAGAGAGAATCTTCCATTCACTGATTCACTCTCCAGATGGCCACAATAGCCAGGCCAAAGCCAGGAGCCAGGAGCTTCTTCCGTGTCTCCCAGAAGGGTGGTAGGGACTCAAGGACTTGGGCCATCTTCCACTGCTTTCCCAGGGGCATTAGCAGGGAGCTGGAATGGAAGTGGATCAGTAGGGACTCCAACCAGCGCCCATATGGAATACTGGCTCTGCAGATGGTGGCGTAACCTGCTATATCACAGCACCAGCCTTGCTGTCCCCAGTTTTAAAACTCAAAACCCAGAGTCTCCAGGACCCCCTCTATTCCAGCCCATCTGGGATGTTGAGTGCCTTTGACGAAGTTTGGTTCTGCTTACTTTTAGCCAAATACTTAAAATTTTAAGTCAAGTTAATAAATTGTGAAATAAAATAGTTTCTCTCTTCCTACTTGACACGTATGTCTGTAGTGACCTAAAAGGCTGGGTTTGGAGTTACAATTCTCAGACTCATGGAATTCCATGCAAGAACATTGTGATCTTGGTGGAGCTGCCCCAGGCCGGGGCCTCTGACGGGCAACTCCAACAGTCCAATGAGAGGGTTCACAGGGTTGTGTGTGGACATCCCAGCCCACCTGTCTTAGCTCCATCCTCATCCCTCCCGGTGGGTCTCGGGGTCAGAGAGTTGGCCAGCAGGGGACGTGGCTACTCATGAGTGACTGGGAGAAAGGCTGAGCAGGCCGAGCAGGTGGGTTTGGGCAGTGTGGGAAGGGAATTCTGGGTCCTAGGGACCTGCAGTGAGGTCTAGAATTGGGATCTGCTTTCTGGAGGGCGTGTCCCCTTCCAGACACAGATGAGAGGGCAGGGTGAAGTCTGCTGACGTAATGGATTCTAGAGTGATTCAAGGGATGGCCTGCCTCCTTGAGCAGGGGTAGGAAGTCCTCATGCCGGAAGGGACATCCTTTGGTCCAGAATCTTTGCAAAGGGAAAGGACTCCAGGGACAGGTGAGTGCCCTGAAAATGACATTAGGGGCCCTTTTCCCTGGGACTTCCCGCTACTTTATTCACAGACTCATCCCTCAGTCCACAGGGCAGCCTTCAAGTCCCTTCTCAGGGGTCATCCCAGCTACAGATAATTCTGACAGTGTCCACTGACACTGACACAGTTGTAACTCAGAGCTAATTTGAAATGGATTTTTGGGATAACGAAGCTAAGAACTCAAGTGAGATTTATTGGAATCAGTGGCTTTGCATGATTTGACTTGGAATTATACATGGCTGCGTAGGTTTGCACTGCACGGTGCTAGTCACATAGATGCAACATGAAAGGTGCCCCCTAGAGTTGTGCAAAGCGTTATGCATACCCCAAAGTGGACATTCCATTATTTAATTTTTTTCTTCTGCTAAAATAGATATTCTTGTAGTTGAAATGTGTTAAAATTCTAATTTGAACATTGGGGTTACTTTTATTTGGTTCTTCATTTAGACTAACCTTGATTGTTCACTGGGGAACACATGAGCAGAACATTGGCTCATTTTGCGTTATTTTAATGGCATTTTTTCTGCCAGGAGTTCAGAAGTGAAATGGAAACTGAGTAAGCTTTATGGTTTACAGGTTTCGCTGTTTCACACGGCGAGTGAGGATTAAGAGCATAGGAAATAACTTTGGAAATTCATTTTGCAATCACTTAAATGTAATAACAAAATTTAATTTTCTTTCCAAGTCTGCTTTCAGGGAGAGACCCACTTAGCTCTGATTGGAGAATAAGTAGTAAATGTTTTTGTCACCAGTTCTTGTTGATGCTGAGTTGTTTTTTTTTTTTTTTTAATTTAAATGTTTTTGGCAGATCTTGTGGAAATACCTTTGAGCGGAATATTCTGATCATCTTGGTGACTTTGGAGTCATCCAAAAAATTAAGTCAGTGTCCTTTTATTTACACTGTGTTTATTTATAACCTCTTGTGTGTAAATGACTTCAACGGAGAAAGTACATTTTCTTTTTCTGTGCCATTTTTAAGGCCACAGAGAATTCCTTTAGCTGTAGAGCCCCTCCTCGCCCAAGGGCAAGCCGGACAATAACATTCTGCAGAGAGATTGTTCCTGGATGCAAGTGGCCTGGCTACACACAGGTTGGCAGTAATTGCCAGCCACACCATCAGTGGCTAACACAAAATGCCAGAATTGTAAGAAAAATACCAGAATTGCCATGGAAACGACCAACCATAGGATAGAAACAGTCCAATAAAATAACTGGCAGCGATTTGTTAATCTCAGACGTTCTCTCAGAGCGACTTGTGGCTTCTCATTGTTCCATTTTTGGAGGGATGAAAGGTAGAGGACTGGGGAGAACACCAAGAATTTCAGGTCTTAGTGACCTGTTGTCCTGTAAAGCAATCTATTCCATGATAAACCTTCAATGTGTATTTAGCGTGCTTTTGTTTGCATCGGTTAGTAATTTTAAGCTTCAAAAATGCATACTTAACAAGCCTTTTCTGTGTTTTGCTTTTTTTAGATCCAAACCTGAATTATCCTGATGTAATTTATGCAGGTAGCTATCATGTTTTTCTTTGCTTTGTGTTTTTTCAAAATGTTTGTGTATAATGAAATAAATTAACTAAAAGAAGATCTCTAAGCTCGGTTAACTATGCACTTTAAGCACGATATGGGTCTAATAATATTTCAAAAATCGTTCAGTACTGATGGCTGTTTTCCCTTGATATTTCCAGTGCCTGTAAATAGCCTTTTGTCTCTCCCGCTCTGTTCTTGGAACTAGTGAATCCATTGTCCTGGAACAGACACTTTGCTTCCATAACTGGGAACTAATAACCTGTTTAAAAGCCCTGACTGCCCAGAAAAGAGAAGTGTATCAGTTTCTGGCTGTGTCAGGAAACCCAATTCAAAATGACGGTTCTTGTATGGGGAGGAAGTCCGGCTCACAGGACCCTCAGGGGTAGACTTGCCTTAGGGATAAGACCAATGGCCCCGCTGTGTTGTCGGGGACCCAAGTTCACTGCCTTTCTGCAGTCCCCCTGCCCAATGCGCTGTCCTCCTGAAGGTTTGGCTCCCTTGGGGCTGTGAGTTGGTGTCAGCGGATGGACATGCAATATTCACTGAGTGCAGACAGGGAAGAGCAGGTGAGGAGGTCCCAGACCGGGAGAACTTTCCCAGATACCTCCACCACACCCTCTTTGTGTCTGATTGAAGACCCAGCTGGGTCATGGTCCATACCTGCGCTCATGAGTAACACGGAGGGTGGATTAACTCCTGCTTCCCTGACCCACCTTGGAGTTGAGGTCAGTTTCCCTGGAGGTGGATTGGTGAAACCCTCGAACAAAATGAGGTTCCCCCAGGAGTGTGTGAAGATGAAATCAAAAGGCCCACTACGTTAGCTTTTGCTCCTTTTCTGAAGTCTTCTTTGCTGTGTTGATCAAACATGAGTTTGCTTCCCAAAGTGAAAAAAAAAAAAAAAAAAAAAAAAATCTTTACCACTCCCAGACTGTGTTCCTGCTGAGAAGCCATGGTTATGGGAACTGGCAGGCTATATTTCTTGTTTTTTTTTTTTTTTTTTTAAAGATGTATTTATTTATTTGAAAGTCAGAGTTACAAAGAAAGAGAAGGAGAGGCAGAGAGAGAAAGAGAGAGAAAGAGGTCTTCCCTCTGCTGGTTCACTCCCTAATTGGCTGCAAAGGCCAGAGCTGGGTTGATCCAAAGGCAGGAGCCAGGAGTTTCTTCCCGGTCTCCCACACAGGTACAGGGGCCCAAGGACTTGGACCATCTTCCACTGCTTTCCCAGGCCATAGCAGAGAGCTGGATCAGAAATGGAGGAGCCAGGACTCGAACCTGCACCCATAAGGGATGCCAGCACTGCAGGCAGCAGCTCTACCTGCTATGCCACAGGGCCGGCCCCCTGGCAGGCTATATTTCAAGACTTAACTTGAGATTTAAGAATGATTGAAAGTTACACTGATGACAATTTTTCTATGCACATAGTTATACAATAAAATATTCTGCTCTTTAATTTTGTATTTAAATATAGTCTTTTTATAAAGTAGTTCTATGTATATTTATTTACAATATGTGGTTATATTTAACTCGAGCTAATTTTAACTGAAGAATTATATTGTCTGTATCTGGTGATTCATGTTAAGCCCTATTTCTTTCAAGTTGTGGTTTGGCTGGCTTTGTGCTTGTGATTTGTGTATTTTTGTTTTACTTTGTTCTGATGTGGTTTAAGCGAAGAATGGCATTCTTTTCTGATCATTTCAGGATTTTAAAAACGTTACCTTTGCATTGGCCTCAGATCTCATTTTGAAAGTTTAGGCCAAAGCATCGTCACAGTAAACTGCCGCTGCTTTAAATGATTTAAGCTTTGAGTGAGCCGTTGGCTATGCTATGAGGAGGGAAAAATAAGTGATTATTTGTTGGTGCTTAAGTGTGTCTTAAGATACTCAAAATGAAAATGGCGGAAATGTGTTTTTTCTGGCCTTAAGAATAAAACAAAATAAGTATTCTCTTCTGTTACTTTTCATTCACATTCAAAGGAGCACTTGTGTTGATAAAATTGTAATTCAAAGTGGTTGTCTGAAGCCAGTGCAGTGATTTTACTGTTGAAGTGTAGCTGGACCTGGGATCATGAGGCAGCTCATTTAGGGTGGAAATTGATGACATCGTATCTATTTAGAATTAAAATACAGACATGTATAAGCAACTTTGCAATCAGTCTACTGAGGTTCCTTTTTGTATGTGATCCTGCGAATAAAAGCTTTGAGTAAACACACACAAAAAAACATTGATTTTCATCCTGACTTATGTAGATGGAAATTAATTTACAAGATAGCAGCCGCATTTGAGATGGGGTGAATGGAGGACACACCCTTACAATCTTAAATGTCTACCTGTTGATACTTCTGAACTGGAAATGCCAACAAGTTGGAACTCTTCAAACAAGTTCCCGTGCTCCGTCTCGGGGCTGACTATGCAGCCTGTTAAGTGTGTGTGCTCACCTCCCAAATGGGATGCATCTGCCCCGGAAAAAGTGTTGTTCAGTTGATTCCTGGGTTTGTGTCTGGGCTCTGCCACCTCCTTCCTAGTGGCCTTGGACTCATCATGTAGCTTTCCTCGGCTGATATTCTTCAGCTGTAAGTGAAAGGTCCTCTCACTACCAGGTGATCAGTTCCCATTCGCATTTCTTTTAAATACGCCATCAGTAATGGAATGTATTCAGATGTGCAAAGAGCAAAGTCTAAACCAAGTTTAGAATTTGACAACAGCACAGTAATCTGGGTTGGATAAAATGTGGGCATTCAGCTGCCACAGCACTACAACAGATTCAACCCAGGTCACCTTTCTCCATGGCCGTGCTGTCAGTGGTTTGGAATCTTTGTGATTGGTCTCGTTTCATGCTGGGTCTTAGTGTGGCCTCATGGTTGTTGGCAGCCTGATGACAACTTCATGTTCCTTGTCTCTTTCCTTTCATCTATTCAAGATTATGGGACTGCAGCGAATGATATTGGGGATACCACGAACAGAAGTAATGAAATCCCTCCCACAGGCGCTGCTGACAATGCAGGTCGAGAACATCTCTCGGTGAGTGGGATAAACAGGCATTTCCTGGACTGGCTGTGAGCATTCTGGATGTTGGTGTGTTGGAGGAATGCAGATGCTTCAACCTGACATTTTGAATTTGTGTTTGTGCTTAGTTGAGAGGCAATGAGATACACAGATAGTGAGATGATAGAGAATAGCTAGAGATATAGATGGAGATGGAGATAGGGATAGGGATAGAGGCAGAGGTAGGGATAGGCACAGAGATAGAGATAAAGATAGAGACAGAAATAGAGACAGAGATAAAGATAGATGGAGATGGAGATGGACATGGACATGGAGATGGACATGGAGATGGACATGGAGATGATAGAGAGACAGCTTTTCCACCTGCTGATTCACTTCTCAAATGCCCGTTATGGACAGCACTGGGCTGGGGCAGAAGCTGGCAGCCAGGAACTCAATCCAGATATCCCACATGGATGTCAGAAACCCAATTACTTGAGCCATCCCCACTTCTTCCTGGAGTCTACATGTTAGCAGGAAGCTGGATTCAGGAGCTGGAGCTGGGAGTCAAACCCAAGTGCTCTGATTGGGGATGCAGGCATTTGAGTCACTAGGCTAAATACCCAATCCATCAATAAGACATTTTTATTGTTCCTATGTAAATAGGGTACTATAGGTTGGAGGGATTAATTGAAAGGCTTAAGGAAAGTGATAAAGGTGCTGGGTAGTCTGATGATTTACTTCTCCCTTTGTTCACCACTTTAATTGTTAGTGATTTCCATTTCAGATGTTTGTCCTTTACAAGGTGATGGCTAGAACAGTCACAAGCCAGTTTCCTCCTTCAGGGACTGCACCTTCATATCTATCTCCATACATTTTTAATAAAAAGTGTGAGTGCCCCCCAACTCCAGTATCGTCTGGAAGGGACTGGAGGGAGATTGTAAACATCTGAATGAAACTCAGGTCTGTTATTTAGACCCTAGAGGTGAATAATAGCACTAAATACATACGTAGAGCAATGCAATCCTGGAGATAGAAATGGAGGGACTGGTGTTCCGTTTTTTTCCCAGCTGGGAGCCTCTGTGGGACAGGTGGCATTTTGCATGGCCTGTGCGGGTCTGTTTGCACACCTGGGGATGGAAGGGGAGGACACGTGGGATGTATGTGAGCAAGAGCTTGCGGCTGGGACACCTGGCTCGGGGAAGGCACATGCAGGCAGCTGTCAGAGGCACCGCCAGGGCTCTCTTTCATTTTCTTCTGAGCAGTGTCATCGCCTAGGATGACCTTGTTTGCCACGTCATCTTTCCCTTCCCCGGATTCCTTAGTCGGATTCTTAGCTCTGTGGTCCCTCTTGTCATCTGCAGTTTTGCTTTTCTCACAGTTTCAGTTGCTGGAGTCAACCGTGGTCTGAAAATATTAAATGAAAGACTCTGGAGAGAAGTGAATCGTGACTTTTAGTTGTATGTCCTTCTGAAATGTGTGAGGAAAGCCTGAGCTGCCTGCTCTGTCCCCCCTGGGACACAAACCATCCTTTCGTTCAGCGTATCCACACTGTATAAGCTACTCACCCGTTAGGCACTTAGTAGGCATTGCGGTCATCAGGTCTACTGTCAAGGTATTGCAGTACTTGTAACTTGTAAATGTGACCCTTTAATTTCCCCAAAGCCCAAACAGCTATGATCATATATTGCTATAATTGTTCTATTCTTCTTCTTCTTCTTCTTTTTTTTTTTTTTTTTTTTTTTTTTTTTACAGGCAGAATTAGACAGTGAGAGAAACAGAGACAGAGACAGAGAGAGAGAAAGGTCTTCCCTCTGCTGGTTAACCCCCCAAATGGCCACTATGGCTGGCGCGCTGCGCCAATCCGAAGCCAGAAGCCAGGTGCTTCCTCCTGGTCTCCCATGCGGGTGCAGTGCCCAAGTACTTGGGCCATCCTCCACTGCCTTCCTGGGCCACAGCAGAGAGCTGGAGTGGAAGAGGGGCAACCGGGACAGAATCTGGCGCCCCAACCGGGACTAGAACCCACAGTATGGGCACCGCAGGCAGAGGCCTAGTGAGCTGCGGCGCCGGCCATAATTGTTCTATGCTATCATCAGTCACTGTTGTTCATTTCTTCCTGTGCCTAATTTATAAGTTAAACTTGATCATAGGTAAATACGTATGTATAGGGGAAAAAGCACTATACATACTTATAGGGTTTGAGACCATCTACAGTTTCAGCAATCCACTGAGGGTCTTGGAATATGTCCCCTGTGTATAAGGGGTGGCTCTATACTAACAGTTGTTTCTCACACCTGTGTATCCCCACCTCCTAAGAACATTGCCTGACACGCAAAAAAAGTGTGCAAACTGATTCATGATGAGTTATGGAAGTCAGCCTGGAAGTGAAATGCCTACTTAGGCCTTGATGGAGTAACAGAGGTGATGAATGCTTGATCCAAGGCCAGGAGAGTGGGAATGGGAGGCCCACAGTACACAGACGCAGGGCAGTTGCCACTCGGAAGATGCATCCGAGCACGTGCACTGGCACAGGAAGTGTGCACATGCATTGCACTGAGGGAGCGAGAACAGATTTCTTGGCCGATCAACAGGAGAAGGGTTGCTTCTTCCAGCCTCACATCATCACTCCAAGGTTTAGTCACTTGTCCTGCCACTTAATATTTTCTAGTAAGAGAAAATCTTCAGGTGTGTATAGAACTCGGTTATTAAAACTTTTGTTTTCTCTTCCTAAATCAAAATCTCATTTTCTCTTTCTAAATCCAAATGCAAGCTCCTGGTTGACACATCTCAGTGAAGTGTTTTTTTTTTTTTTATTTAAGATTTATTTATTTGAAAGTTAGAGTTACACACACACAGAGAGAGAGAGAGAGAGAGAGAGGTCTTCCATCCGATGGTTCACTCCCCAGATGGCCACAAAGGCCAGAGCTGGGCCACTCTGAAACCAGGAGCCAGGAGCCAGGAGCTTCTTTCAGGTCTCCCATGTGGGTGCAGGGGCCCAAGGACTTGGACCATCTTCTACTGCTTTCCCAGGCCATAGCAGAGAGCTAGATCGGAAGTGGAGCCACTGGGACTCGAACCAGCCCCCATATGGGATGCCAGTGCTTCAGGCCAGAGTGTTAACCTGCTGCGCCACAGCGCCGGCCCCTCAGTGAAGTTTGAAACATGTTGTAGCACGGTCATTGGGAGGCACAAATGGCAAAAATTGTCTTTGTTGAATATCTGTGTATTGCACTGTGAGGTCTCTAGAAATCTGCAAGGGCAAGTTTTATAGGATCTAAACATATCAGTTATGTGTGTCATATGTATGTATGTCATATGTCATGTGTTTCATTTATAAACAGTCCCTGCTCACAGAGAGGACTATTTGGTTAGAAGAGTGTAGGAGTCAGAGAGCTGGCTCAGAAGTTAAGGGTGTTACCAAGGCATCTGGAAAACATTCTGGCCAAACAGGTGCTCCTCACACACCTTGCTGGCTTCGTGGGGGATGGAAATATCCCCTTGTTCTAGCCTAAGGTCATGTCCTCAACTGAAAATCTGCCACACAACCAAACAACCAGGTTGACTGTGCTTGCCTCCTGTGTAATGACATCTGCATCCCAGCTCTCACGCAGTGGAGGAAACTACTTCGTGAACACTCCGTTTCGAGGATGTGCTGCACCTGATTGTCACAGCAATCCTTTCTTGTTAAAGATTTCAATTTAAATATTTATTTGCTTATTTATTTTCATCTACTTGGAAGAGAGAGAGAGAGAGAGAGAGAGAGTTTGATTTACCATTTGCTGGTTTATTCCGCAAGGGCTGAGGCAGGCTCAAGCCAGGACTCATCCCGGTCTCCCACATACGTGGCAGGGACTCAAATACTTGAGCCATCATCCTTCCCTCCCAGGATGCATTTAGCAGGAAGCTGAATGGGAAATGGAGTAGCTGGGATTCAAACTGGCACTCTGATACAGGATGTGAGTGTCCCAAGCAGGGGCTTAGCCCTCCGTGCCACTACATCCACCTCCCAAGGCTGTGAAGTTAGAGTGACTTGTTTGCAGGCCATCAGCTGATTCCCAAGCAGGAAGCCCCCTCCCCATTCCCAGGTCAACTTGCACCACAAGGGGAAGGCAGGGCTTGCGTTACTATCCGAGGAGGAAATGGACACGTGGAGAAGTGCAGGGTCTGTGTCCACTCTCCTAGCCGGTAAAGAGGACCCAAGAGCTGCTGGGTCAGGTTCCCAGCCCAGGGCTTTCCAGAGTGGGGGAGGATGGTACCGTGGCCTCAGAGAAGGTCCTCTAACCCTGCTCCTTCTCACTCTTCTTATCTAGAAAATGGAATTTGAACTTGTTCATTTAGGTATTTCTCTTATGTTAAAGAGAGGATTTTAATAATAACATAGAGAAACTTACAGCTAAAATACTGTGATCTCTTTCCTCCTGAAAAAAATTTAGAGATAAAGGTTTTTTAGAAAAATCTTAACCAAATTGATAAATTTGAGGGACGCGGTTTTGATTAGACCAGGTTCATGCACAGTTTGCCTTGCAGTTCTCGCTATCGTTCTGTGTGCACAAGGCTAAGGAGACAGGGTAAAGCCTCAACTCGTATCATGCAGAGCATTTTCTGGGAAAGTTGCTCAGAGCTAACGACTTGGAGAAGTGAACCTTGACACCACGGCTCTGCTCTGGCTTTTTTGGTGCTTTGCTACCGACTCTGTGCTGTCCTCATCTGACATCCCAGACGATGGGAGGATTAGCCATGTGTGTGTGTTTCCCTACTTTCATTCTCAATCATGAGAGGCTGTGTAATGGGTTCAGCTCCTGAACTTGAAGGGCAGGCGTCTGGCACAAGCAGTTCAGCTGTTGCTTGGGACGCTGGCATCCCAAATGCCTCAGTTTGAGTCCTGTCTTCACTTCCGATTCCAGTTTCCTGCTAATGCACGCCATGGGAGGCAGCAAGTGACAGCTCAAGTGCTTGGATACCTTTCACTCTCATGGGGGACTTGTGAGTTCCTGGCTCCTGGCTTCAGCCTGGCCCAGTCTTGTATGTTGCACATATTTGAGGTGTGAACCAGCAGATGGAAGATATCTCTCTATGTCCCTCTGCCTTTCAGAAAAAAAGAAAACAAAAAACAAGAAAACAAGCTTGAGACGTGATTCTGGCCTGTTTTTTTCCTAAATTTGAGCTTTATCCTCCTCCTCCTCTTCCTCATCAGTTTATTAACTGTTGTTACATACACTGTTCTAAGCTCATTACCTGCGTGACTCATTGAGGGTTTACCAGAATGTAGCAGGTGGAATTAATTATGTTTTCCATGTTACACACACAAGGCTTATGAGATGCAGAGAGGTTAAGTGATTCTGATGTTATACAGCTAATAAGTGGTAAATTGAAATGTTGTATTCAGAAGGAACCTGTGTTCTTGGTCTCCACTGGGTAGTGTCTCTCGGTATGAGATGGGATAGCAAGAGGTTAATCTATGCTGTAGCAGCACAAACCCCCAGGTCGCCGTGGCTCCAAACAACAAAGGTTTCTTTCCAGCTTCACTGCGTGTAATGGCCTGTACCCCCGCTCAGCTCTCCTTGTTCTGGGAGTAGGCTGCAAAGCAGACAGATTCTGGAAAGTTAGCATGCATTGTGGCAGAATGGCCAAGAGCTCTAGAGTGGGCCGGGGCACAGTTTCTCAGTGCTGGCCTCACTGGCATTTGGAGATGAGGAATTTTTTGGTCACGGAAAGAAGTTTATCAGTATTCCTGGCCTCCATCCACTCAATGCTGGTAGTATCATACCCCTGGGTGGGACAACTCAGAACTGCCAAATGTCCCTTGAGTGGCATTGTCATCCTTGGTTGAGAACCATTGCCTTAGACGAAGATCTTAGACTAGCAATGAAATTTTCTATCCTGGTGGTAACCCAGGTCTCAACTAGTACATCAACCCAGCTAGTCACATGAACTCAGCTAGTCGCAAGCAAGCTGGGACATTCTTCCCCCAAAGAGAAACACAGGAAAAAATAGAAATACTTGGGGAACAGTGCTAACAGTGAACATAGATGGGAATACTAATATTCACCTTAAAGATTATTATTCTGATAAAGTGAAACAATGAATATAAAACATAAATTACTTTGGACATCTAAGACAATTTATGACCAAATCCGACTACCTGTCTGTTTTGGTAATAAAGTTTTATTGCAATTCAGCTGTGCACACCTGTTTCCATGTAGTCCGTGGCTGACTTCACACTGCAGTGGCAGAGTAGCAGAGACTTTATGTCTGGCAAAATCTAAATAGTTGCTGTCTGATCACTTGTAGCAAGTGTTTGCCAGGTCCTGTTGTCTTAGTCCAACTTGGGTAGCTATGGCAGAATACCAGAAGCTGGGTACTTTATAAAGAAAAGATTTTTTTTTAGCTGACAGTTCTGGAGATTCAAGAACATGATGTCAGCATCAGTATCCATGGAGAGGGATTCATGATGGTGGAGGGAGAGAAAGTGAACACGTGAGCGAAAGGGAAGAAGCAGAGGAGTGGAAGGGGCCAGGCTTGCTGTTTTACAACAACCTGCTCTTTCAGGAACTTGTCCCTTCCTTTGAGAGGCAACTCATTCCTCAAGACCGGCTTAAATTCCTTCACAAGGGCGGTCCTGATCCTATGACCTCCCACTAGCCTTGCCTCTTAAAGCCTCATGACCTTTCAATGCTGTCACGCTGGGAACCAAGCCACCAGGAGACGCACCCTGTCCCCACGGCACCTAGCTTAGAGAATGGAATTTCTTTTGGAAGCAGGACCTTGGGTTGAGCAAGACTCGAGGGAGATACACAGTGCTGCCTACATCTTTGTTTCTAGTATGTTGAGGTGTGCTCAGGGTGGTGTCATGCCTTGCGCAGTAGGGGATGGTAGCAGTGTGAGCTACGTCTATTTGTACCTCTGTCACCTCCATCTCAACGTTGTGACAAGATTCACATTATACCTGTTGTCTGCCCTGTCTCCATTTATATCCTGCACACCTCTCAATGACATTTTTAAACTTGAAGAAACCTTTTTTTGGTAGCCTATAGCATACCTAGAGAAAAGGGCACAGGTTTTAAGTTACAACCCAAGGAGGTCTCACATGCTGAATTCTTCCAGTCCAACTACCAGTTCCAGGGTACCCTGACTTCTAAGAGTGGTGGTACTAACTTAAAATAAAACTTTTTATTTTATTATGGACAGTTTCCAGACATGCACAGAAGTAGAATAGTCAAATGAGCACGCATGCCCTCCAGCAGCTCAAAAGTAGCAGTATCATGGAAAACGGTCTTAAAAGCTAAGCTTTTGAGGTTGAAGATAAGTTTTTCACAGTATGCATTCCACGAGCTTTGTGAAGATCCTTGGCAAGCATGGATTGCAGAAGTTTTGGGCATCAAAGTGAACTTACCTCTTCATCTCATTTCCCGTGAACTCCTTGAAGTATCTCATACTTGTATATGTGTAGTATCTCCATCTATATGAAATCCATCAGATACCCGTTTTTAGGGCTGGGACTTCTGTTTTCTCATTTGTAAAGCAGGCATAGTCATAGGATCCTTCATCAGAGGGCTGTGGAAGACTGAGCGAATTGATGTAGAGAATGCGCTTAGAGAAGCAAGGAGTGAGCATTTGGCAAATGTGAACTGCCACCGTCATCAACATCGTTTGCCTCTAGGGCAGCATCGGCAGGTTCCTAACCGCCCTCTCTTTCCCTGCTCCAGGTGTACGCTGTGGTGGTAATTGCGTCTGTGGTGGGATTTTGCCTGCTGGTGATGCTGTTTCTACTAAAGTTGGCAAGACACTCCAAGTTTGGCATGAAAGGTAAGAAGGCTTGTGTTTGACTTTACTCCTTAGTTGAGATCATTTTTGGCTTATGACTAATGCTAATTACTACTACAGAAGGAAGTGGCTAAATGTCCAAGGATTGGGCTTCAAGGTTGAAAAAAAAATAGCAACAAGGATAAGATACATCCTATCAAGAGGGAGAAAATAATGTGGGTTACTCAGCACTGCCCACTTTTCAATGAGGACAGCTGTCCCCAAAGACGCAGAACCGGTTCCTTGAATATCCAGTGACTAAGGGCGACGCAGGCAAGCTTCGGTGCTGTGTTTTCCCTTTGGATTCAGAAAGGTTGGCAAAGGACAGTAGCTGTAGGGTGGGGTGGGCAGGTGTATTGTATGCTGTGCATTTGATTTTTCCGTCTTTAGCTGTATGCTTTTGGTGTTGCCGCTGCTTTTCCAGGGTCCCCACTTTCCGAACTTAAAACAGTAGAGCTGCAAAGCAACATAATAGCTATCGGTGGGTTGTTGAAGTTGTGTGTGTGAAAGACTCTTTGCCGAAGTGGAAACATTGATTCTCAATGCTGGGTTAAAAAATGAGGGACCAAGAGCAGATCATTTGTGTCATTCTTAGAGGACTGAAAATTAATTTGGGGAGAAGAAACTTGGATAAGTGTTCTTGTCTGGGAAGTAAACAACCTCACTGATTAGCACTTGCTTCCAAGTGAGATCCCATGTTTAGGCTAATAGATTATTGCTTTGTTTCATTGGACCATTTCTACATGACATAGTGGGAAAACCAGGAGAAGATTAGTGGTGACAGAGGTGTGTCAGAGCAATTCTGGTGTTTTTCTTTTTTAACAGAAACATCTGTGTGGCTTATTAATGTTACTGTTGTGTTGCTTGCTTATTGAAGAGAATGTATAAGCGACAGTAGGTTGTTCAGCATACCTTGGATTATCGGGTAGATGAGATCTGGTGATGACCTTGTCTCTCTCCCTTCGTTGGTGCCTGGGGCCAAGTTTCCTAAACTAGAAATGAACATGGAAAAATAGTGATAAACCAAGGCTTAAGGAAAAGAAATTCTGAAATCATCCCCCTGTCTCCCGTTTAGACAGCTGATTCTCAACCATCCTGTTGGAGGAGAGACGGTCTTCCCTTTGCCAATAGTCAGGAAGGCTTAGAAGAGGAACGAGGGTGTGATGATTTTAAGTCCTCTGGAGTGATGGCTGTCCGGCCGGGCTCCTGTGAAACTGGTTGGGAGTGGGGCTTGCTGTACCAGCGCTCAAGTTTGTGACTTAGTAGATCTGAATGAACCTGAGAACTGGCACTTCTTGCAGTTTCCGGGGATGCTGGTGCTGCGATGGCCCACGCATTCTTGGAGAGTCACTGTCCCACGTGGTATATCTGGGCCCTCAGGGCTCCCTCTGAGTGTGAGCCCAGCTAGGCAGGGCATTACAAGCCAGACTCACCCATTGCTTCGTGGAGATCTTTCAAGGTGTCTCAGCTGGTGTGCAGGCCAGAGCTAGGCTGCTGTGCTGCCCATATTGGCTGCCTTCCTTGGCATCCTGCTTCTCTTGACCAGCTCGGTGGTTACTTTTCCTGGAGGCACTTGGAGTGGAATGCCTGTCAGCAAAGAGTTTATCAGAGAGTACCAGATTCCAGCGGTGAATAAGCCTGTCTTCAAAGCTTGAGTTGAACTCCTTTATTCTAGGGGCCCCTAAAGAAAGGACTATGTTGAGGTCTTTCGGGGGGCTCAGTAAAAGTTTTGGGGAATCTTTGGAGCAAAATTGAGGAAGCCCTTCCAGTTCTTGGTTTAAGAAGACAATACAGGTCTATCTGTTTTCTGAAGTATAGCAATGGAGAAAGAAAAGGGTAGGCGTTGTGTTCCAGAGGAGAGACTATATGACGGTCCTTCAAAACATTGTGGAAAAGTGGAATGAACAGATTAGTTTGTTTTGGTGCAAAACATTTTTGAAACTCGTGCCTAGTTTTTTCCTAAAATGTGTTTATGCAGAGTTTTTGAGAACCTCTTGTATTGGATGTTGAAAGCCCAGTGCTAAGGCTGCAACGGTATTTTATTTGAATAATTTGGGTTGACTACCACTAAGGCACCTACACTGCGTACAGCCTGAGCATATCCTTAATGGAGTCTAAGGAGCTTGTTTAGCCTTGTCCCAGAGCCAGCAACGACTTGTGCAGCAGTAACTACTATAGTATGTTTTGCTCCCTCACTCAAAAACATAAATAAAGGAGCTTTTAGGGGTTTTGTCTCAGAGGCTCACGTCCTTTAGAATCGCTCGTTTTTCCTACTTTTAGCAACTCATCCATCTGGGGCGTGACTTGATCAAAATGGGCCTGATCTGAGGTTATTGTTTCACAAGTCAGATGCTGAATTAATTCTCTCTGGGGAATCTAGAAATTAAGAGGTGCCACATACATCGAGTGCAAATGAAACTGCATCAAAAGTGGTGTTTAAAAATTAATGTAAGTTAATGTATTTTAAATGCTATTAGAGCTGAGATTCCTACTGAAAACATGTGTCTATAAAAAGGAAGAATATGTAAAAAAAAAAAAACACTATTATACTCTTGTTCCTGAAATAACCAGGCAATATGAAGATCTTGCTTTCTCAGCCTCAGTGGGCTGAACCAGGCCTTCGCTTGGCTGGGGCTGTAGTCACCGTGGAAGAGGCCCGTGGCCGAGGCTCAGAGGAGCTGTTACAGATTCTTGTCTACATAAGCATCTCAAGGGAAGGAGGTTCTCATTCTGTGCTTGCTCCCTGATCCTGGAGACAGAGTGGAAGAGCAGGGAGGTTGCTAGCTCACCCACAGGCGCTCCTAGCTTTCTACCCTCGTCTGGTGTTGCACAGTTTATCTCAACTGTCCACTGTTTAAGTCCGTGGTGGAAACATTCAGATTAGAAGCCAATGTTTATTATGGTAGGGCCCATGAACCTCTTAAGATGACCGTGCAGTTACAGGCAGGGCAAGTCCATTTCAAAGGACTTACCTGCGACCAGCATTGCCTCTCTGCACAGGCGATCTCCGTTAATTAAACCTGGGTACACCCGCTTAGTGAGCTTGGTCTGTAGGACCCTGCACTTCATTCCCTCTCCTCATTCTGTTTTGCTGTGTGCCTGTGAACAGAATGCTGACGGCACAGTTCTGAACAGGTAGCTCCCTGGCATAAGCGTTCATATTGTTTACTTTGCTTACCCAGCACCTAGCTCGTAGTTGGCACACAATGCATCCAAGAGTATTTTCAACCTCAGTCACTTTAGTTTGATTATTGGGAAAGAGTTCATATTTGGGGGAATGGCTGACCTGTGGTTAGTTAAAGAGCCACACTGCCTCGGTCTGTTTTTCAATTGCTTTAGTGAAATATCTGAGACTGGGTACTTGATAAAGAGATTTAATTTGACTCATATTTGGGTGAGCAAGAGTCCAGCATCGCGCCAGTGTCCCAAATAGTCAGAGCATGTCCTAAATGCGTCACAACGTGACAGAGAAACAGGAAGGGAATTGGCTGCATGCAGAAAGGGCCAAGGTGGGGGATGGCCTTGCGTTATAACAGCCTGCCCTGTGAGAAGTCTCATAGTCCAGTGAGGCCTGATTCACTCCCATGAGAAGCATCAATCCACCCACGAAGGTGGAACCCGCATGAGCTAATCATGGTTTTACTGGACTTCAGCTGCTGAACTGGGGACTAAACTATCAGCACGAGCGTCTTTGTGGCACAAACCACATCCAGATAGCAGCAGAACCCTGGGACTTAGTCCTGAGCTTCTAAAGGGGAGATGCTCCCATCTCTCCCCCTCCCAGTTATCCCAGATGAGGAATGGCCATCAACAGGAGATAATTTTGTACAGGTTTTAAAGGCTATTTTTTAAATGGTTTCTCTCTTTTTTTTTTTTTTTAAAGATCTATTTATTTATTTGAAAGAGTGACGGAGAGAGAGGGACACACACACACACATACACACACACGGATATTCCATCAGCCAGTTCACTCCCCTCCCCAATGCCCCCAATAGCTGGGGCTGGGCCAAGCTGATGCAATGATCCAGGAACTCCATCCAAGTGTCCCATGTGGATGACAGGGGCCCAAAGTGTTGTGCCTTCATTTGCTGCTTTCTCAGGCGCATTAGCAGGGAGCTGGATTAGAATCAGAGCAGCCAGGACTCACACCTGCACTCTGACCCCAGGTGGCTTATCGCTCTGCACCCACAACACTGGTACTCCCACTCACTGTTCTAAACCCATGGGCTTGAATGTGAAGGGCTTGCTTTGTCTTTCCACTTGGCACAGGAGCATCTTCAATTTCTACCCTTCTGCCCTTGAATGCACAGCTTTGGAAGACGTGCCTTTGTCCAGCTCTGAAGCCAGCAAAGGTGCCAGATGGCAGCTCGGATCTTGCTGTTATCCTAGAGTTTTCCTTTCACCATCCCTTGCTATAGTTTAAGCTTCTTATTACTACTGTCTGGTAGGCTACTGGCTACATTTCGGTGAATATGTCCAGTGATAGACTCTATCCTGGTTCTTCTCCTGTGTTCATTTCTGTGCCTTCACCCTGCCCTATGGCTTTTTGGTTGAATACGTAGTTACTATAATTGCAGAAGCCCCGAATAAAGCTCTCTTGCTGTTTGGCCATCTGTGTAGGGATTATTCATATGTGGTTTAATATGGATGCATAGAATTATAATAAATCTATCTAAATCTGTATCTGTATTGATATCCCTGTACTTAAGTGTATAATTTTATCCTTTTTTTTTTCCTAAGGCTGCCTCTGCTTTATTTTAATTTTAGTTTTCACTGAAATAGGGCTCAAAGAACTTTCCAGAGCAGCTTTATTGCCAAAGAAATAGGCACCGAGTCCTTTGAATGCTCTCACTCGTGTTGTAACCAAGTTCTCACGGTGCTTCCTGGCTGCCTCTCATCTCTGAAGATGGAGAAGTACTCTGCAGACTGCTCCTGGTTGGGAGCCCGGGGTGTGGCCCTGGTGGTGTATAGCACTGGAAGAAAATGCCAAGAGGGCCAACAGCGAGGGAGGGAGCTTGGCTTGCATCACTCTGGAGAAAAGTGTTCACCATCAGCTTCCTGTTACTTGCATTTCCTGGTGCAAGTCCACATAGGCTGTGTGTTCTCTCTGATGATGTGTGCTTTGTCCGTGTAGCCTAAAGTCTGAGTGACAACCGGAAGTTCCTGCAGCATGAACCGGAAGAGGAAGTACTTTCTCTTACTGTGTGTTGAGATCGTGCGGGTTTTCTCAACATGCCTCCTCTATCCTAGCAGATAAACTGCCCTGCACACATGCATCCCTGCTATTTCAGATAGAGAGGCTTCTGGTTAGTAAAGGCGGAGAAGCTACACTGCCTGGGGTGCAGGTTCAAGTTTTCTTAACTCTGGATTCAAGATCCCAACGTCAAGTTTCTGCTCTTATAATTGACCTTCTGAATGTCTTTCATTAGCAACCAAAAATCTGGTTATTTTAAACATAGAGGGGGCCAAAGCTGAAGAGGTTGGACGTTAAAGCCTTTCATATGAACTGAAGATAATTCTTGAAAGTTTAGGAGGTTGAGTCTAACAGATACTTGGATCAGCTTTTCAGAGAGGGAGGAACGCGACTGAAAGCGCAGTTGTAAAAACATCTGTGAAGATGTTGAGAAACTCTTTTCCTTATTCCCTTCCCCAACTTTTGTTGTTAAAGAAAAAGAGCGTGGAAAAATCATAACCGTCATAGGTCCATCCATTGTTGGTTTTCAAACATGGCAATGGCTTAGAAATATAAGAAGTTGAAAGTGGAAGTTCTATGCCACCTTGTTCTTTCACTACCAGGTTCACTCTCAGGGGTCATCTTCTGTAGCCACTCAGGCTGTGTATGTTATGTAAATGATCAAATGTCAAGCTTCCCTGTTGGTTCTATAAAGCACCTGTGATGCCAGTTTTGTTCTGAATCTTTCTCTAAGGTAACCGTGTGCCTAGCAGGTCTTTCTGTATGGGTGTCTCCCGCCTTCTGTTTAATAGGATTCCCAAGCAGCCTGAAACCAGACTGTGTCCCTTGAAAGCTATGTGCGCAAGCATCTCCTCTGTTGCACCCTCTCTTGCCTCCTTCTAAGGGGACCTCAAATATTGAGAGAAAAGATACATTTAGTTTGATGCAAAAATTGTTGAAATCCAAGCATAGCTTTTCTGCAAACCTATTGAGGACGCCTCCTGTTTCTGTCTGAAATCGGGCAATAATAGTGCCTACCTCACAGAGTTTTGTGAAATGAGTTAGTAATTGCTATGTAAATATGTGCTATTATAATTATCATTATGGGTGAATGGTGATGGGTTGATTTTTTTTCTTTTAAGGGGTGTCTAAATTTTTAGAAAATTATTTCATATAAAACCTTCTGTATACAGAGTTACTTGGATGCAGAATTCTGAGAAAAAGGTGTGTGTATTGCAAGTGGGAGTGGTTGACCTTGAATAAATGCTTTGCCAATTTATTTTCCCAACTAGCAGCATTTGGGGGTACCCTTTTGTTTATTACCCTCACCCACATCAGATGTTAACAATCATCTATATTTTTGTCAATTTGGGTTAAAATCAACATTTTGATGAATAGTAAAGCTAGGTGCATTTATCATGAGAAGAATCAAAAATGTTCATTTTTGTTCACTAGCTGTACTTTGCTAATTATACATCTTAATTTTTTTGTTAGTTATATGCGGGTACTTCAAGGAGTTTCTGGAAAATGTAATGAAAAAATCAGTTTGTTTCAGTGCGAACATGTTTGAAATCCATGCATAATTTTTTCATAATACGCATTTGCCACTAACTCTTTGAGGTATCCTCATATTAGCCACATAAAGTAGTGGCAGAGAAAATACGTTTCCTTGGGCACTTTTGAAAAACCGTGCACTTGACTCAGCTTCCAATTGGTCTGTGTCTGTCATAGCACTCTCTCGGTGAAGGAAAGAACGGGTCATCGCCCCTCAAATCCTTGGGAATCCCCCTCAGAGTCCAGTTGGAATGGTTATGGAGTTATTTAACATGTTGAAAGTGTCCCTAAAGAAAAGAATTAGCCCCAGTGTTCCCTTCCTGTTGTTTGAAAGCATTCAAGCTTCCTGCACCCCAGCCCACCAACGTGGTGTTTGTGAGGTGAGGAATTCCTATGTAAAGTCTCTTCACAAACTGCAGAGCATTGAAAATGCACATACAACTCTAGAGTAGGCCACACAGGGGTGTGTGTTGCTTGCTAGGTCTTGTAAAGGAGCTTAACTCTTTCTTTTTTCATTTTAACTGTAAATTGACACAGAGCAACCGTCTGTCTTTATGGAGTACAGTGTGCATGCAGGAGCCACCAGTACAGAAAGATCTGCTGGGCACACAGTCACCTTACAGAGGATTCAGGACAAAACGGGCGTCTTAGCTGCTTTACAGAACCAGCAATGGAGCTTTGCATTTGATCATTTATGTAGTAAAGGCAGCTTGGTGGGCTACAAAAAATGGGCATGAACATGGTAGTGAAAGAAGAGAGTAGCACGGAACCACCGCGTTTAACTTGATATATTTCTAAACCATTGAAATGGTTGAAAAACAATATTTCATTGTGTGAATTCCATAAGCAATGATCAGAACAAGGTAACTGGCATATCCATCCCCTTCAGTCTTTACAGTGCCTTTGTGTTGGGGGCATTGAAAATGCTGTCTACTAGCTAGTTTAAATGCATAATTGTTGTCAACCACAGTTGTCCTCCTGGGCTACACAACAGAGAAACCCTCTATACCTGGGCATCCCCCCCATCCCCCCCCCCCCCCCCCCGCATGCTTCCAGGTCCTGGTAACCACCCCTTACTCCTTGCTTCTGTGAGTTCAGCTTATTGAACCGCCGCATAGACCTACAATAGTGTGTGGAGTGGCTGACTTTTCACTGAACACATCAGGTCCATCCCATGGCTGCCTAGTTCCCTGTCTCTCCCCAGTGCTCCCATGAACCCTGCAGGAGTCAGGGCGAGCTTGTGCTTGCACGTGCTAGAGAAGGTGTGTGCTGTATTGTTTAGGGGCTTTCCACATCACTGCTTCCACTGCAAAGCCAAAGATCCTTTTAAAAGACTAGACTTTGGGGGCTGGCGCTGTGGCGCAGTGGGTTAAAGCCCCAGCCTGCAGCGCCCCCATCCCATATGGGCGCTGGTCCTGGCTGCTCCTCTTCCTATCCAACTCTCTGCTATGGGAAGGCAGTAGCAGATGGCCCAGGTCCTTGGGCCCCTGCACCTGTGTGAGAGACCGGGGAAGCTCCAGGCTCCTGGCTTTGGGTCAGCTCAGCAACATCTGAAAATCTACTGCCCCCCCCCCCCCATCATTTCTTTTCACTTTATTCTTGACATTTTGTTCTACCTCTCCACGCTTCCTACTTTTACATTCTTTCTTTTCTCTTTCAGTTTTCTTCCTCCTCATTTCTAGAGTCTGATTTTAGTGGACAGGCTTTGCAGAATTTAGGCAGAACACAGATAATGACTTGGCTGAAATTCTAACATATGCTTTGATTTTATCTTACTTTATTTTGGGCAAGAATACTGAATGGCTTGAGAAATAAATTTAGCTCTAAATCAGCAGAATTGTCACATGGCACTTGGGAAGGCAGCCTGTTTGAATAATGCACATCTTTCTTGTTTGTAAGTCTTCAACCCAGGAATGCATAGGAATATAATATTGGCAACTGAGACCACACTGGGTTCAAATCCCTGTGCTCCCACCTGCTAAGCATAATTTTGGGCAAAATTTTAAACTCTAGATCTTAATCTCTCCTTGGCAAAATGAAGGACTAATTCCTATTTCTCAGGTGATTATAAAAATTATATCAGTGCTTGGTATACTGCCTGGCTCTTTAAACTAATTTTGTTAGAGGTAGTTATATTTCAGATGTGCTAGTAATACATTATTAAGGAAGTGTATGGGAAATTCCTGTCTGAATTTTTAAAAATTTATACCGAGCTCAAATTGCAGAAAATACCACAAATGTGTGTATTATATTCTAGTGTTTCAAGATTTTTAATTGCATTTATAGGAACAATTGTAACCATAGTGTGTCTTTAAGAACATGAATATAAATTTTCTGAAACATACGCTTAACGCTCTTCGAAGCACTATATATGAAGCACTGTAAATTCTCAATTTTATGGTCCTTGGAACAACTTATCTTTAAAAACTTGTTTTGGACTTTATGAGAACCTTATTTGATTGATCTGGTATGCATGTTTTAGAAGTTTATCTTCTCAAATTTTATTTATTTGAGAGGCAGAGACAGTGAGAGAGCGCGCACGCATGAGCTCCCATTAGATGGCTTACTCGCCAGATGTCTGCAAAGGTTGGGATTGGGCCAGGGCTAAAGCTGGAAGCTGGAAATACAAATTCAGGATGCCCACAGCACTGCTGCCTCCCAGGGTCTGCATCAGCAGGAAGCTGGAGGCAGTAGCTGGAGCCAAGGTATTCCACCGCGGAACACGGGTGTCCTAACTGCGAGGCTGAAACCCACTCCAGTCGTTTCTTATGAGAGGGCTATTTACTAAAGGAAATGAACAGAAGGGCAGAGGTGAGACTGAGATAGGAGCCCCCCAGTTCCCTTTAGCTTAGGTCTAGAAACGTGAGCTCATGGAAACTTCTAATGTACTTCTCTTTTGCAGGGAGGGGATTGCAACTGGTAGAATGATTTCTTTTATACCAAAAAAAAAAAAAATGATTTCTTTTATACAAAAATTACAGCCTTTGAGACAGGAAAAGGGGAATTCTGGAGAAATGAAATTCTTCCTTATGCAATAGACTGTCATTCATATAATTATAACCATGGGACAAGACGCTGATATCCCGTGACAGAAGCAAAGGCCTAGACGAGACCAATGGCAGTGAAGACTTGTTTTTATCAAGGTTGCAGCAAAATAGAAACACATTGGCTTTTTCTGTGACCATCTAGGAGATGTACTGGTCTGAGGACAGAGAGAATGAGAGAGAGAGAGTGAGCAAGCCAGGGAACTAATCTTGTATGAACTCTAAGTCCTTAGTAAGATATTCATATCCTGAGTTGAAGACAGAGGAGGTATCGGAGCTCCAGAGTAACAATGCAAAGAAGGAAGGGGACTTGGGTCCAGGTGGGAGTGGGAGAGAAGGGACGGTCTGGGAAGGAAGTGATGTTTGTATTTATAGTTGTGCTTGTCAGTTTTAGCAGTGCTGGCAAGATTCGAGCACAGTCAACCGGCCAGCCGAGCTTTTCCCACTCTTAATCCCTGCGTTTTCTGTAAAAGAAAAGTACCTGAATACCAGAAATGTAGCACAGACTTGACAGACTATCTGTCGTCCTGTTACAAACTGACACCTACAACCACGAAACAAGTCTGCCTCCTACTTCCGGTTTCCTTTATATTCCCTTTCCACGGTGGAACTGTAGTCTCCCTACTGTTTTTTTGTTGTTGTTGTTTTTTTGTTTTGTTTTGTTTTGTTTTGTTTTGTTTTTTTACAGGCAGAGTGGACAGTGAGAGAGAGAGACAGAGAGAAAGGTCTTCCTTTGCTGTTGGTTCACCCTCCAATGGCCCCCGCTGGCGTGCTGCGGCCGGCGCACCGCGCTGATCCGAAGCCAGGAGCCAGGTGCTTCTCCTGGTCTCCCATGGGGTGCAGGGCCCAAGCACTTGGGCCATCCTCCACTGCACTCCCTGGCCACAGCAGGGAGCTGGCCTGGAAGAGGGGCAACCGGGACAGAATCCGGCGCCCCAACCGGGACTAGAACCCAGTGTGCCGGCGCCGCAAGGCGGAGGATTAGCCTAGTGAGCCGCGGCGCCGGCCCCTCCCTACTGTTAACATAGGAAATACTGTGTTTGTGTGGCTAGCACTAAATACTCCTGGATATATTTTCAGACTATTCGTCATCTCCAGAATAGATTCCTCTAAGTTGTCAGCGGAAGCTCCCCCTTGTTTGGTTGACATCCTTGGCGACTCTGCATGCTTCCTGGCGGGGGTACCTGACATCCGAGCTTGTGAGCCAAGAAGGGCAGCCCTGCCTTAGCTGTCTCTTCCTGGAATGGCGTGGGTTCCAGCGAGCAGGGCAGCAGCTGCTCTCTTTCCTGAGTCTTTTGAGATGGACGTCATAGCAAGGCTTTGTCATTTTACTTGAAGTAAATCCTTGGAACATTAGATGCAGCCATATTGAAATGTCATGCATTACCTAGCCCAGAATAAATACTTTGTGCATTATTAATGCATAGCTTATTCTCCTGTGAGTGTAGACAGTTACGAGGTAATTTTAGATGTGGATTCATATGCATGGCCTATAATGTTCTGTCCTTCACATTATATCTGGATTCTCCCATCATGCTTAAGCAATGGATGGAGGAATTGGTCAGATGTCTAGGGTTGGATTGAGAGTGGAGCACACACATGTCTCAGACACGGACCATAAGATATTGTGACTTTTTCAACAAAATATCTATCTTTGGCCCTTTTTTGCATTGGGTAGTAATCATCAAAAATTTAACATTTTCTCCATCAGTTCAGGGCCTCTCACTCCACTCTGCATTTCTCCGCGTGCATTTCTGTCCTGGTGGTGGTGAAGTGTGTGCCTTGGAACTGATGAAGTATTATAGCGGGAGGAGGGAACACAATAATAATAAATAACCTTGCTGGTTATTTCTGTGCTGGTGGCTGTCCATGTCCCCGTGTGTCCTTGGCCACCAGTATGTGCAAGCCACAGATGCGCCATCTTGTGTTCCTAATCAGGTTCTGCTCCTTTCCCATGGCTTTCTGCAGTGGGGGCACAGAAACTGCTAGGAGTCTGGCCCTAGTGTTTCCTGCCTACACACACTGGGGAGCTGCTTCTACTTGCTTACTCTCATGTCATTCTAGGTTTGAGGGTGCTCTGACTTCCTGGCCAGCTTTTCAGGTCTTCCCAGGAAGGTGGACGCAGATTCTTCCTTTTCTGTATCTTGAAACCCACCTCGAAGCTCTGCATTCCCCTGACCCCATACTGCACCAGAAGGTTCTCCCTGCCTGTGTCTAACTTCTTTGTCTCCTCTGACTCTTTCTGCTTCTTCTGGGGACAGAAGGACTATGAAAAGTGGGTTTCATAGCACATGCTGATCCTAATGTCTTCTTTAACTTTTTATTATGGAATTTTCAATATGAGTGAAAATTGAAAGAATATGAACACTGAACATTTGAATACTCAGAGCAGTTTGCTTCTTGGAAAATAGGTTTCCCACTTCATTTCCCTTGAGTCTCGGTCCCCAGCATGTTTGTCGTAAAACTTAGGACACATACCTCCTCAAAGCATGACCACAAAGCCATCATCACTGCACTTTAGACCATTAGGGAAACTCTGTACTAACGGATAACATCTATTCTGTCTCCAAGTTTCCCTTTTTATGCTCACTTACATTTCAGACAACTCAAAGTTCGTGCATGGCATTTGGCTGCTGTGTTTCCCTGGTCCCTCGCAGTCCTTGAATGCTTCCTCTGTGTTTGTCTCTCCCGACTCTGACTTTTTCAAAAGGCTGGGCAGCTGGCCTCCTGAGGGTCCCTCATTCTGACTCTGAGTGGTGTCCTTGAGCGTTTCCTTGGTCTTCTGTATTTCCTGTGAGCTGGAACTTCTTCCTTTCTTTCTTTTTTTAAATTTTTTGACAGGCAGAGTGGACAGTGAGAGACAGAGAAAAAGGTCTTCCTTTGCCGCTGGTTCACCCTCCAATGGCCGCCGCGGCTGGCGCACTGCACTGATCTGAAACCAGGAGCCAGGTGCTTCCCCTGGTCTCCCATGGGGTGCAGGGCCCAAGCACTTGGGCCATCCTCCACTGCACTCCCTGGCCACAGCAGAGAGCTGGCCTGGAAGAGGGCCAACCGGGACAGAATCCAGCGCCTGAACTGGGACTAGAACCTGGTGTGCTGGTGCTGCAGGCGGAGGATTAGCCTAGTGAGCCTAGTGAGCCGCAGCGCCGGCCCGTAACTTCTTTCTAAAGGCGTGATGAGACTCAGGTGAAAGGTTTGGGGAAGGACGGGATGGTGGATGCTGAGGGCTTCTTTCTGGAGCCCACGTGGCACACGTCCATCAGACTGCTGCATTATCCGTGCAAGCTGGCTTACTGACAGTGTTTTTCAAAAGCACGTTTCCCCCTTTGGCATTGGTGAAGGAATCTGGGGGGGTAATCGTTTGACTTCAAGCAAAAATCGTCTTCTTCCCTAACTTGAATTTGATGGCCTTAGCATGCTTCCTGAAAAGTTATTTAATTTCAAAGGACTGCAGGATGATGTTTGCCCAGTCAAATCATTCTTTCTACATATTGGCCTTCCTCCATTATAAAGTTAAAGATAGAAGAAAAAAAACACAACATTCCAGCCTTAGCCAAGGCTTTCAACTCTTTCATTCTAGTCTGCCTTGATAACTCTTCCTCGAGGCACTGTCTGCTTGGGGAGGGTCACGGATTACAGAAAAAAAAATTATAGCATTACTATATCAAAGAAATTACCTTGATACTGATTACTTAGATATTACCTTGAACCTGATTAGGAACACATTATGAGTAGAATGAATTGAAAGGTTTACAGGTCTCTCTTGCATTCTCTGATCTTTGGTGGAATTGAGGAATAGAGAGCTGGCAGCGAGGTAAAGAATTGCCAGAAGACTTTGCTTTGTAGCTAACGACACAGGGACCATCTTGAGCCACTTGCCTATGGTTGTCTGGTGTGTGGCAGACCTGGTGTAGAAGCCAGGCCACATGACTCCAGGTTTAATGTTTGCTGCTGTGAGACTAAAGAAACCTCATAAGAAGACCCAATACACCTTTTAAGAAAACCCCACAACTGAATTCATTTTGTCACTGCGTTTAGTCTTTCAGCTGATCACACGACATCAACAGGTGCAGCCCTGGGTGATGCTGGGTCCTGAAAGCTGGGGCTGTGTTAAATATGCAGTGAGAAGATGAATTTAGGGAATGTCGGCAGCTGACAATCTTGATTTTGATAATTGTATATGTCTCTTAATGACCGTTGTCAAAAATAGACTTTGCCGCATCATAGCCTTGGTTTCAAGACCAAGTGCGACAATGGAGAAAAATGAAGAGTTTTAAGTAAACAGTTTCATTTCAGTTTAAATTAAGAAGTGATGATTTGAATAGCTGTATGCTCAGACAGTGACAGTTCAGTATGGAGATGGCAGACTCTTTTGCCTCGTGGAGCTTGTACACGAGAGGAGAGGAAGAGACTACAGAGAAAGAAGTTCGGAGCTAATCCAAGAGAGGAAATGGAATCAAAAGATGCTTGTTGGGTGCTGAAACAGTCGCAACCCATGCATAGTATTTTCATAATGTGCATTTTCCGTGAACTTTTGAAAGTCCCCCCCCCTCCATGTAGTTGATGGTAGATACTGTGAATAAGAGTGAAGCCTGATAGCAGGCATTGGGGGCAGCCCTTAAGATGCAACTTGGGGGGCCAGCACTGTGGCTCAGTGGGTCGAGCTCCCAGTGCATGTCAGAACACCAGCTCGAATCCTGGCTGCTCCATTTCTTCATCCAGCTTCCTGATAATGTGCCTGGGAAGGCAGCAGAGGATGACTCAAATGGTTGGGCTCCTGCTCCTGACTCCGATCTGACCAGTCCTGACCATTGTGGGCAACTGGGGGAGGGAACTACTACATGGACGATCTCACTGTATCTCTCTTTTTCTCTTTCTCTTTCCTTCTCTTTCTCACCTAATATGATAGACCTTAGCAAATTCATAAAAACTAACTTGGATATTAGCAGTAAAATAAATAAATAAAGCACATTTTAACAGACAGACCTGCAGAATGAAAAAATCTAAACATGGAAAACAATGGCCACCCTTTTGGATAATCCCATGCGTTAGCATAGATTCTTGAAAATCAACAGTATTAATTTTGATTTGACTTCTCCGTTCTCTCTCTATCCAGCATCTTATAAATCCCAGAGGTTTTCAATTACAATGGAAGACATGGCAGGGCAGAAAAGAATTATAATCAGATTCCAAGTTTTCAGAATTCAAATATGCCAATCACGGGTGACGCCTTGTCTAAGTAGCTTCATCTTGTCCTATCATTTGAACACTGATTTTTTTTTTTTTTGCAACTGTTTCACCTTGAAATGGTAATTAATGGTAGATAACTCTAGTAATAGTTGAAAAATTTGCTTGAGAAAGGAGTTCAGTCAGTCTCAGGTTAAATCCTCTGCCCTCTGTAGCTCCCGTTCATTGGCGTTTTCTGTTCCTCTCCTGAGCTCCTGCGGTGTTAGGTGTTCTCAGAGGCCCAGAGTGAAAAATATCTCCTGATTGTTGGTGGTAGCCACCTTAGCTACTCCTTGTTCATTTATGTACAATTGGAACTCACATTTCGGTGCATAAAACTTGAGTTACTACTGGTTATCATCAGTGCTGTCTTTCTCTCTTGTTGGGCCATAAGAGAATTCTTTATGAGTTTCCTTTTCATGTATCTGGTTAGATAGTTTTTGAGTGTCAAAGAACACCAGAGTGGAATCACAGTTAAAACAACATGGAGACGGTGCTGCAACATAGTGGGCTAAGCCTCTGCCTGCAGTGCTGGCATCCCATATGGGTGCCAGTTCATCTCCTGGCTGCTTCTCTTCCAATCCATCTCTCTGTGTATGGCCTGGGAAAGCAGTGGAAAATGGCCCAAGTGCTTGGGTCCCTGCACTCACATGGGAAACCAGAAAGAAGCACCTGGCTCCTGGCTTCCAATTGGCTCAGCTCCTGCTGTTGCAGCCATTTGAGGAGTGAATAGAAGACCTCTCTCTCTGTCTCTCCCTCTGTCTGTAACTTTACCTCTCAAATAAATTCATAAAATCTTTAAAAAACACAGTTTATTAAAGACTGTTGCAATAGAAGAAACTGAAGGGGACCAGTTCTACTCTAAGTTTCAAGCACAGAGTGGACAAGTGGGAATTTATAGTCAGGAAACAGCGTGAAGGACATTGGACAGAAAATTACCAAGACTGGAGCCAGGGCTGTGGTATAGTTGGCTAAGCCTCTGCCTCTTTCGCCGGCAACCCTTATGGGCACCTGTTCATGTCTCAGCTGCTCCACTTCTGATCCAGCTCTCTGCTGGTGGCCTGTGAAAGCACTAGTAGATGGCTCAAGACCTTAGGACCCTGTACCCACATGGGTGACCTGGAAGAAGCTCCTGGCTCCTGGCTCCCTGAAGGCAGGATGGAAGACCTCGCTCTGTCTCTTCCTCTCTATGTCTAACTCTGCCTTTCAAATAAATAAATAAATAAAATCTTAAAAAAAAGTACTAAGTTGAAACATCAGTGGTAATGAGGATTTGGGCTGCACAGACCTAGTAACCTTTTTTCTGAGAACCGGTCAGGATGATTAGACATCCAACATTATTTCCAACGTTATTGGAAAATTTTCAAGAAAAGGTATATGGAACAAGTCACAATCCTAAAAGCTTAGTTGCACATGTTATCTATAAATTATTCTGATATTTCATATTTCTATATTCACTTTTAACAGTAAATAAGTTGATAATCACGTGACCTCATGACCCAATCTACCTGCCCAATTGACCATCTCCATAGAACTCCTAGATGAGAAAGTCAGTGTTCCCCTTCTACAAATGAGGACTATAAAGTCAAAGCAGTTATAGTCTTAAGTACAGGAAGTAGTTTGAATAAAGCAGAGTCTGAGTGTTAACCTGATGCATAGAAAGTGACCCTGGCATCTGAACGGTGTGGTTGCGGAGATGAATAGGCACACATGAACAAGCCAGGCAGCTGCTGCTGCCCGTTTTTCTTAGCCATTGCCTGTTCTTAATTTTCTCTTAGTGACTAGCACAACTTTTCTTGAGCAGGAAACCCCAGCCACAACAGATTCATTTCTTGATGCCTGAGGGCAACCTTCAAAATTGAATTTTACACTCTTAGAAAATACTGACTTCAGACTTCATTCCTGATAAATTACCAGTGTAAAAAAATAAAAAGGAGTTGATTTGCAGTTAAGTTACATAATTTGGTGGTTAGCTACCTCTGATGATCTGAAGAAGAGTCAGCGCAGACATTTTTTTCTACAACATTTTCTTTTTCAAGTTTTTAAATCCTCAGTACCTCAAATATTTAAAATTTTATTTATTTGAATGGCAGAGTAACAAAGCGGGGAAGAGAGAGAGAGAGAGAGAGAGAGAGAGAGAGAGAGAGAGAGAGAGGTCTTCCAACTGCTGGTTCATTCTTCAAGTGGTTGCTACATACTGGGTTGGCCCAGGCAGAGCCAGGAGCCTGGAGCTCCCTCTGGGTCTCCCACATGGGTACAGGAGCCCAGGGACTTGGGCAGTCTTCTGCTGCTTTCCCAGGTGCATTAGCAGGAAGCTGGATCAGAAGCAGAGCAGGTAGGACTTGAATCAGCACTCCCATATGAGAGATGCTGGCATCACAAGTGATGGCTTATCCCGTTATACCAAAATGCTGTCTCCTCCATGACATTTTTTTGGTTCATGTTGTAAATGTTGTCAGTAGGCTATCCATGCTGTACTCAGCTCCCTTCATACCCCTTTACCAATCTTGGGTGCTCACCCTGACTTCTGCATTTATTTGCTCCAAAAGACTAGTACCTGGAACCTTCTAACCTTCAGAGGGCTAGCCTTGAGCTGGCAGGCCTCTTCTGTCACTCAACACACACACACACAAACACACACACACACCCTTTGAAGTGGCTGGAAGTTAGACACACTCCGTAAACCCCTTGCCTGTGTTTTGCCCATGGCTGATGACAAAGCGCGAAGGCTTCCCCCTTTTTGAAGGCTGGGCAAATTAGGTGGTGAAGTTTCCTAGTTCTCTGTCGGATCTGTGCAGTAGCCACACCACAGAGCTCCCTGTAGCACCAGCCTGAGGCTAAGATTTCACCTGAAATTGCAACCTTGCTTGGCTTGTCCTACCGGTCCCTGTCTCCTGCTGTCTCAGGATTCCTTTAATCAGTCCCTTGTCATGGATACCCCTCTTTGAGTCTGCTTCTAGGAGCTGACCTGAGTCTATGTTGGAGCTGTAAGAAATTGAATCTGTGATGTGACACCTCTTATCAGTGGCCTTAAAACTATCCCATTTGCTGACTTGGGCTCCATATATGCAAGTGGAGGGTCTTAAATGCTAACTAAAGGTATAGCTGATAGCCACCATTTACTGACCTGGGTGCCAGATCCCTGACTCATTTTCTCGAATTTTCTTCCTAAGCTTGCATGTATGGTGAATGCCAGTGAAGTTGTGGAGCTGGCAGGGGGAGGAACCTCAGTTCAAGCCCAGATGTCCTGGTGTTAACCCTTTCAGTGCTGCACTGCTGATTCTGTCTCTTTCCAAGGGAGTTAAGACATCTCTTTCTAGAGCTATCAAGGTGGTATTCCACCATCGAAGCTCATGACTTACTAAAATTGAAGGACAGTCTGTTCATTAAAATATAAAATACCAAACTGAACTTCTCAGGTTGAGAGTGGCCCCCGTAAGATTTTTTGAGTTTTGTTTTTGATTTTTGCATTTGAGGCAGGAAGGGGTAGCAGAAGGAGCGTTGGGCTCAGGTTTGACTTCAAACTCTGCTGTGATTTTTTTTTTTTTATTACTCAGTCTCTCTGAGCTTCGTGTGCTTCTGCTATAAGTGAAGCACCAACTGCAGATAGAATTTCTGAGAAAAACCTCAGATTCATAAGGTAGCGCCCAGCCCGTATTTACTGTTTTGCAAAGTTCCATAGAGTGTGTCTCAGAGGGAGAGGATGGGGGAGTAGGTATTTCTTTGTCCAGTAAACATCAGACTGAGAGTGTGCAGTGTGGCAGGCATAGGGACCAGCCACGGGCACCACACCGCCTCATCCACATTCCTCTGGAAGTCTGTGGTTGTAGGAGGGCTGACATCTCGGCAGGTGCTGTGGCGCTGGGTGATGGGTAACGTCCCGCGGAGGAGTGGAATGGCTCGTTCAGTCCGGAGAAGTCAGGGATTCCTCACAGGAGGGCTGACTGGAAGGATGATTAGGGGGGCTCCCCATTGTTGAGGCAGGAAGGGGCGTGTTCCCCGCAAAGCACGGAGGCTCGTGTTGGGGTGCTTTGGATACTGATGGAGTGTAAGATACAGGAGGGTGGTGGAAGGAGATGATGGTGGAGACACAGACAAGGACCGGGGTGGGGATGGGGTTGCAAAAGATCTTCCCATCATTGTTGTGGCATTTGGAAATGATCCTGGGGCACAGCGGAGCCACTGGGTTTAGGGATTGATGAGGAAATAGTCCAGTTAGAAGGGTTAGTTTCTCAGTGTGAAGAACGATCATGTGTATGTGTTTCGCGTGGCTCCTGCCAAGTCCTTTGTACTGTCTCCGTTGATTTGCTGTTCATGTTGGAAGTGACTAAAGCAGCTGTGGTTTGAGTAATAATGACATTACCAGTGTTTTGAACAGTTCAGGTTTTGAGGCTTTTGTATTGTTTTATTGGCCTGCAAATCCTGGCTTGGTCCTGCTTATCAGACAGTTAATGTGGGAAACATATACTCCTTCAACAAATACTCACGGAGAGATGGGTCTGTTTTCATTCTGATGTTTTATTTATTTGGAAGGTAGAGTGACAGATAACAAGGGTTTTGGGCAGAGAGACGGAGAGAGAGAGAGAGATATCGTGCATCTACTGTTTTGCTCCCCAAATGCCCACAACAGCCAGGGTTGGACCAGGCCCAAGCCAGGAGCCAAGAACTACATCTGGTTCTCCCACATGGGTGGCAGGAACCCAGGTAGCTGGCTTCTGTCTTTCAAATCAATAAAATTGATCAAAGAACTTTGAAATCAAAGAGGTCCACTCCCACAGACTTCTTTTCACTTCATTTTCCATGAACTTTGTGAAGTGCCTTTCTACTGAGCTCTGGAGCCTGGGCGAAGTTGGAAGAGGGGGCCAGTGGCCTCATCTGCAGGAGATGGGTGCTGTCCCAGGCAGCCCTCCAGGGATGAGGGTTAACCTAACCTTTGAATCTGAAAGCACAAGTTGGAGCAGGCTCTTTGTGCCTGCCACTTTGTGTACTTTGCCTTCCTTTGTCCTATTGATGGGATCCTTCGGTAGATGTCACTGACTCTTTGTGCACACAAAGAAAATATAGGATCAGAAAAAGGTTATGTGACTTTTTTCTAGGACAAGGCTGTTCCAGGTGGAACTGATTACAACACAGTAACTTGGTCCCAAGATCCCAAAATTTGTAATGAAAAAAAATTTGAAAGCCCCCCCCCCCCCACACACAAATGCATGCCAATATCCCATCAGCTAGTTCCCCAAATGCCTACAACAACAGGGGCTAGGCCAAGCCAAAGCCAGGAGCCCAGGTCTCTCACATCCATCCGTGTCTCTCATGTGGATGGCAGGGACCCAAATACATAAGCCGTCTCCACTGCCTTCCAGGGTGTGCATTAGCAGGGAGCTGGAACTGGGACTGAAACCAGGCACTGCGATGTGGAATGCAAGCATCTCAAGCAGTTCCTTAACTCCTGTGCCAGATGCCTGTCCCGGTATCCACAATGTGAATGCCAGAGTTCCTTTTTGCAGAGCAAATTTCTCCAAACACCAGCAGTGGGGAGGAAGAACTGGTTTCTACAGTCCTTTCTAGGTTATGTAGCATACCGAACCCCCCCCCCCCCCCCCATCTAAACGTTATTCTCTGCATTGGCCTTTTAAAGTCTGGAGAAACCATTGCAACTCCAGTTAATCTAGGATTTCCTATGCATATTTGACCACAGAAGTCTTTTTTTTTTTTTTTTTTTTTTTTTTTTTTTTTTTTTTAATACACATGTTGTCTTTTTGGTAGAGAGAGAAACATGAGAGACAGGGCCAAGAACAAAAAAGAAAACAATAAGCAAAGGAAAGGAGATCACGGAGGAAGGAACAGAATACCATTGCTCAAAATGTCCCAATTAAATTCTAGAATAACTTTCCGCCTCGCTGTGATTTCTGGATCTTCTCTCTCCTTTGCTTTCCCAATTGGCACACAAATGTTTCCCCCGTGCGTAAGATGAGATGAGATGGCAAGATTAATTTCTCTGGACTGATGTCAGTCTCAATAACGGATCCAAGAGGCTGAGAGAGGCCCCCCGTGCAGCCTGGGGTGTGAGTGGGGAGAAGGGGCTTAGGGCATGGTTCCTGGGGGCACTGCTTCAGCAGTGAGGGAGCTGAATCTGTTTCCCTAGGTTCCTATAGCCTGTGCGGACAATGCTGGCTGTTGACACTGAGCCCACTATTTTCCCACCAGTACAGTGTTTTCGGAGTCAGTCTTATGTCCATGTATTACTTCTCATTCTCTGCTATGCTCCACCCATCAACATCAGCTCAGCTGATCACTAAGGGCAACAGAGGGTATACACTTAACCCTGCTGTGGTGTTTGGAGGTGGCCTTTGGGGGAATCTTAGGATTAGATAAGACCATTGGGATAGAGGCCCATGACTGAGTCATGGTTGCTTAATGAGGAGACAGAGACCCCAAGGATGCAGACTTGGGTGTGTGCTCTCTGTCTGTTGCCGTGTGATGTCCTGAAGACTTTGCCCACAAGAAGGCCAACCCCAGTTGCAAGCCTTTCAACCTCCAGCAGTGTGAGCTGACTAAACCGCCTGTCTTCACAGAGGTAGCCAGCCTCAAGCATTTTGTTGCCGTAATTCAGTAAATGTTTAGCAACCAGTGCCGGGAGGGGAGAGTGAGGATGGGGCTCTGATTTGTAATGTTGGCTGTTTGCTATGGCGTGAGTATCCCCACCTTGTCTGACTTCAAGATACTTCAACCGGTTTGAAAGAGTCTTTGAATCTTAACAAAGCAGTACGAGCCAGTGCTAGGAAGCCATTGCAAAACAGTTATAATTAGTGATTTTTGACAGTGAAGGTAGCATGATCATGCCAAGGATTTTCTTATAGAAGCTTCTTCTTTTTTTTTTTTTTCCAAGATTTTAACATAATGTATTTCTGTTTGTCCCTGGCAATTCACAGCTAGATTTACCTTAAGGAAAGGTGACAACCTACATGATTTTCTGAAGTTAGTTTCAACAGTGATTTTATTTTTGTTTTGTTTTAAGTCTTCCTTTATATTGTGGGAATAACCATCCTGACTGCTTGCTTCCTTGAAATGGACCAACTCCCAGATCAGCCTATGTATCCTCTTTGGAAAGACCTGTAGGGGCAGTCTGATTGTCACCCTCGGAAGAGCAGGAGGTTATGTAGGCTCAGACGAAGCTGGGACGATTCCTTACCGTTGGGTGATCTGTAGAATTATAAAGAGTCACCGCTTTAGGAGCAAGACACCTGCATGGCTGGTTAACGCAGGGGCGTGGTCAGTCCTCTTTGTACTGAAGTGACTTCTTGTCGCTTCAAGAGACTTCTGGAATTCCTCTGGGGCTCAGTTTGGCTGCAGTTCTGTAAACTCCCTCTCGGGAGGGAGCGCTCTGTTGCTGTGCTGCATTTAGGAGTGAGCCCAGGCGCTGCAGTTTTAGTGGAGTTCATGGTGCACAAGTTGCTGTCCTGCCTGAGCTGCCCGTCTCAGGCCGCTGGACTTGGCCTTCACAGGCATCCGTGGGCTATTGGAGTTGAGCACTGATCTACCCTCTGCTGGCTCTTCTCTTTTCCCTGTTCAGATATGGAGGGAACGAGCTGGCTGCGCGCAGCTCAGCCCAGTGAGATGCGCTTTTCCTGGCCTCTGGCTGTTAACGCCAGGCCTGTCTCTCCCCGCTCTGCATTTCCCAGAAAGAGAGACCTTGACTTTAATGCAGATTTGAGTGCCTCCTTCCTTCTCCCCTGGGTAATATTGATTGGGAGGTTTCAATTACTTATTTATCACATTTTTAAAAACATTCATTTTCCCAGGGTCTCTGGGCACATGTGCTAGCGTAAAAATATTAACAAGTTATAATATTAATAAAAAAAATCCATCCAACAGATACACATTCTGAAGGTTCTATGTCCAACCCATTGAAAGTCTGGTGACATTGATTTACTACTTCCATTACAACTTGATGGTTTTTTTTTTTCTTTTTATGAAGCACCCATTTCTAAGGGATCTTGCTGTCCTGCATAAAGCAAATGCATTAAGAAGCAAAGAGACAGAACACATAGATTTTCTGTTTAGGCTAAGGCCAAATTGAAAAGACAACTTATTTGCTGCGCTACAGAGGTCAATTTCCACCCATCTCTCTCCGTCCCATTTTCCCTTTTCGGGTGAGGGCAAAAATAGAAGTAAATCTTAAAAGAAGGCTTTGCAACGTTGGTCCCCAGATTTTGTGTAGACTCAGCAAGACAAATGAACTTGGAAAGCGTTTTCTTGGGCTCTGAGAGGGGGCAGGATTCTCCAAGGGTGATGTGCTTGGCCCTGCCACGTGCCTGCTGCCATGCCTTTGTTTTGCCCTGGTGTGGACAAGTGCAGTAGTAGTGGGCTCTTCAAAAGCTTCGGGAAGGGGCCGGCGTAGCGGGTTAAAGCCCTGAAGCGCTAGCATCCCATATAGGCACCAGTTCGAGACCCGGCTGCTCCACTTCCAATCCAGCTTTCTGCTGTGGCCTGGGAAAGCAGTAGAAGATGGCCCAAGTCCTTGGCTCCTGCACCTGCGTGGGAGACCCGGAAGAAGCTCCTGGCTCCTGGCTTAGATCGACACAGCTCTGGCCATTGCGGCCATTTGGGGAGTGAACTATCAGATGGAGGACTTCTCTCTCTCTCTCTGTGCCTCTCCTCTCTGTGTAACTCTGAGTTTCAAATAATAAAATAAATCTTAAAAAAAAAAGGCTTCAGGACGGTGCCCACACCATCACTTCTCTCCCAGTGTTCAAGAACAGGAAAGTGAGGTGTTTCAGTACCGAGGAACGATGGTGCATGTTTGAAGAACTTTTCTGAAGGGATGTGGAATCCTAAGGTCATGCTTGCACTTCGTCTCTGCAGCAGCCTCCCTATGTCTCTGTACTGTTGATGAAAGCCAAGGCTGGCTGTGAGCAGAGGGAGCCACATCACTTCCACACGTGGACGGCCAGCATCAGCCATTGACACCAGTAGTGGGGCCGGGGTCATCCCTGGCCACCAGCTTCTGTGTTTAGAAAGTACAGCATTAGGCCGGCGCCGCGGCTCACTAGGCTAATCCTCCACCTGCGGCGCCACCACACCGGGTTCTACTCCCGGTCGGGGCGCCGGATTCTGTCCCGGTTGCCCCTCTTCCAGGCCAGCTCTCTGCTGTGGCCAGGGAATGCAGTGGAGGATGGCCCAAGTCCTTGGGCCCTGCACCCCATGGGAGACCAAGAAGTACCTGGCTCCTGCCTTCGGATCAGTGCAGTGCAGAGACCGCGGCGGCCATTGGAGGGTGAACCAACAGCAAAGGAAGACCTTTCTCTCTGTCTCTCTCTCTCTCTCACTGTCCACTCTGCCTGTCAAAAAAAAAAAAAAAAAAAAAAAGTACAGCATTATAAATGGGACTCTGTGTTATTTTTTTCCTTAAAAATCTAGTTATGATTAACATGCCTGGTGTGAGAGAATATTTGGGCTATGCTGTGGCACCAGGATGGGCGAGGCAAAGAACTTGAAATATTCCCTTGAAGCCGTGGCCCACACACTACATCTAGCCCCTTGTTTACTTTCTTTTTCTTTTCTTTTCCTTTTTTTTTTTTTTTTTTTTTTGATAGGCTGAGTGGACAGTGAGAGAGAGACAGAGAGAAAGGTCTTCCTTTGCCGTTGGTTCACCCTCCAATGGCTGCTGCGGCTGCCACATCACGCTGATCCGAAGCCAGGAGCCAGGTGCTTCTCCTGGTCTCCCATGGGGTACAGGGCCCAAGCACTTGGGCCATCCTCCACTGCACTCCCGGGCCACAGCAGAGAGCTGGCCTGGAAGAGGGGCAACCGGGACAGAATCCGGCGCCCCGACCGGGACTAGAACCCGGTGTGCCAGTGCCGCAGGTGGAGGATTAGCCTATTGAGCCGCGGTGCTGGCCCCCTTGTTTACTTTCATGGAGAATTTTTTTTTATTGGCTCACAGTCCCACCCGTTCATTTATGTATTCTGTATGGCCACTTTCATAGCACAGTGACAACAGAGACCTAAGCCTAAGATTTGTATTCTCTGGTTCTTCCTGGAAAACATTTGCTGATCCCTGCCTTAAATAGACCAAACAAAGGAGGGCATCTCAAGAAATAACCATCCGAGGGCAGATGAGGCCTGCAGGTCAGAGCCTGGTCGTGCAGCCGCATTCCGCATCATGGTTCCTGTGCTCAAACCTCAGCGCCTGCAGCTTCCTGCTACTGCACACCCTGGGAGGCAACAGGGGCTGGGTCCTTGCCACTTACCTGGGAGGTCTGGATTGAGCTCTGGGATCTTGGCTTCAGCAGCATCCCGACGCTGGGCATTGTGGACATTTGGGGAGTGAAGCTCCCGTGGGAGTGCTCTCTTTTGTCTCTCAGATGAATAGATAAACACTTAAAAACAGAAATGACTGTCCCCATGCAGACTCCGCATATATCGTAATAGGGTGCAGTGATGGAAATATTGCCTGGTTGGGCTGCAATCTTTTGAGTCAGAGTAATCCCAGAACCCACTTTGTTTAGATGCACAGGCTCCGTGGCCCAGCTCTCTGTTGCAGCCGTACCGCAGGAGTCTGTGGGTCCATCTGTGGACACTCGTGTCTTATATACTAAAGCGAGGAGTCTGTAGAATCAGAAACAGGCACCTTCAAAGCTGTCGTCAGGTTGGGCTAATTGTACCGGCTCCCATTGGTCGATAGTCCTCCCTGAGTTTATTGATTCTTAGTGTACAGAAAGCATTCCAGATGGCTATGTGTAGAAATAGAACTCATCATGCAAAATCCGTGCATTTTCATATATGCATTTCCACTAACTTTCTGAACACTCTTCGTACGCATGAATTTCATTGTTTTGTGCCAAACTTCACGTATCTTTTATTTTTTTAAGATTTATTTATTTATTTGGAAATCAGAGTTACACAGAGAGAGAAGGAGAGGCAGAGAGGGAGAGGTCTTCCATCCGCTGGTTCACTACCCAGTTGGCCTCAACGGCCGGAGCTGCACCTATCTGAAGCCAGGAGCCAGGAGCTTCTTCCAGGTCTCCCACGCAGGTGCAGGGGCCCAAGGACATGGGCCATCTTCTACCACTTTCCCAGGCCATAGCAGAGAGCTGGATTGGAAGAGGGGCAGCCGGGACTCGCCCATATGGAATGCTGGCACTGCAGGTGGAGGCTTTACCTGCTACGCCATAGCGCTGGCCCCTTACATATCTTTTAATTCCATTTTCCATGAACTCTTTGAGGTTCCCTTGTTCTTGGACATTTTTTGCCTTCTATAATTTCATAAAGAAACAAAAATGAGAAGTTTCCTGGCTCGGGTGCAGCTGTAGTAATTTCAGGAATATGACAGACTTTGTGCGACATGTTCTTGGAACATAAACTCAAAAAGGTGTGGCTGCGAAACTGAGGCACTCAGGAATTTGGTATTTGAGCCCTTTTTGTCGGTGCCTGTTATAGCTTCCCCTGATTTGATTTCTTGTATAAATGACTAGCAGAATTCACAGTGTACATAAGGAAATGTGTGGTCTTTATTCTGTTGTCTTTCCTTCCTCTCTTCTTTTCCGAAGAAGGCCAGGCTGTGTCTGTCCTCTGGTGCCCAGACCTTATGTGTGCACTGTTCTGGTCAGAGGAACAGTGATAGAATCTTGGAGAAGCAGGCGTCTGGAAAAAGGACGAACCCTGCTTTTCTTGGAGTCTTAGTGCCTCTAAGATGGGAAAGCGGCTTAGGGGAGCACCAGTGATGGGAGGTGCCCAGCACTCCTAAAATTAACTTCTAACTACAGCTCCAGTTCTTTATGTGTGCATTGTGGTGGCCTTCTGAAAAATTCCCTGCATTCTCTACTCTAATGCCTGTTAGAGCATAAAACGAGAATCACTTTTTCAAACTCATGTAGTATCTTTTTAAATGTGCAAAGGATCTCATTCAAAAACTACTCAGGACCCAGGTGCTTTGGTTTTGTTCTTGTTTTGCTTCCCATTGAAAATGCCAGTTTCTGGGCCAGCATTGTGGCTCAGTGAGATATGTGTGGGCTGTGAGGTTGGCAGCTTATATTAGAGCTGGTTAGAGTTCCCACCACTCTACATCTGATCCAGAGCCCCGCTAATGAGCCTGGGAAAGCAGCTGAAGATGGGCTAAGTACCTGGGGACTCTGCACCCATTTGGGAGACCCGGATGGCATTCCAGGCATCTGACTTTGGCCTGTTGGAGCCCGGGCCTTTGCAGCCTTTTGGGGAGTGAACCAGCAGATGGAAGCTGTCTCTGCTTCTCTCTCTCTCTCTGTAGCTCTGCCTTTCAAATGAGCAAATAAATCTTTAAAAAGGAAGAAAATAACATTTTTCAGATTAGTACATCAAATAGGTATTTTAGTCATATCAGTATAACATTATCCCCTGAATTTAGCCTAACCATTAAAGATAGATAGATAGATAGATAGATAGTTAGATGATAGATACATAGATAGGTAGATACATAGATAAATGCTAGATACATAGATAGATAGTAGATAGATAAATTTCTTAATGAAATGAATGCCCCTGGTAGAAAGAGTAGCAAATATGGACCTTCAAGGTTGGAAGCATGACAACTAGAAGAAATATATCAAGAATAATTATGTGAGAGGGTATGGATAGAATTAACAAAGCTTAGAGCGGGTCTTGATTGTTTTGTTTAAGCAAGTGCTTCATTTACATGCAGTAAGTAGGATATAACATCCAATTGTTAGAGTCAGAAGACTTTAATAACAAGGAGCTAACTAAACCCTTTTGGCCGTTCCCCTGAGCACTTTCACATTAACTTGGGGATCTCTTAGCAGATAGTATAGTCATTTATAGCAGGGCTGTTTGTAATGGTTTTTTAATGGAGGACTTTGAGATAATACCTTGGAGGGTGTTTTCAAACTAAATAGTTGCATGAGAGAATCGCTTAAAGGATTATAAGATGGTCTCCTAGAAAAACAAGTCCGTGAGAGGGAGGAGCAGGGTTCAGGATTTAAGCTTCAGCAAATGACAGCTTTATGTGTTGTCTCGTTACCTGCCAGCCAGTTCATCTCTGGTTGAATGGGGGAGCGCTTACCAAGCCAGAGACAAGGACCTGCCAGCACTCACGTCTTTATATAGAAAGCTTTATTTTGGAAGATTCTCATCTGAACATGGTCAAAATCGAAGTCTCAGAAGATTTTGTAAAGCCATAGGCAAGGGAGCAGAGCAGAGGAAAAGCAAAAGAGTTTTGTGTGAGGTTGTGGCTCCTCCCTGGAGAACAGAATCCCGAGAGAGGTAGAAGGATGTGGGTGCACAGTCATGCCTACTTTGGCTGGGAAAAGCTGTAGCTTTTTCTGCTTTTGCATTTTCCTGCTTGGATGGAGCCTTGGGGTAAGACAAAAAAAAATCACCCAGGATCGTCTTGTATTACAACATGATGTTCTGCATCCTTAATGGGTTGAATCACTCTTTCCCTTTTCAGAAACGGCTCATGTCCATTAAGCCATGCATATGGATGACAGATACCATTGTACTTGTCATATCACCAAATGCCATGTTTTTCCAGGCAGTGACGTTTTGTAAGGATGGCGCTCTGGAGTACACCAGTTCAAGCCCAAGTCATCTATGAACTTGAAAGTCACCCATTAATTTCCCAGTGCTGAGGGAGGATTGGGCTCTTTAGGAATTATTCTTCTTAAGTCCATGCCTTGGCTCAAGCTTGAAGTTCAATCCTGTGTTATCCATTAGCTTGTGTCCTGAAGTGAGTGGGGCGTGGGACTTGGACTCCCAAGTGTTGCAAGGTGGTTCCTAGATGAGAGCTCAAAGGAAACGGTTGAAGCTTCTGCAAGTGTCCACTAGATCTTCAAGAACATGTTTCTCAGATATGGAAATAGAAGGCTGGTCTCTTACATGGATGTGCCAGCCTGCAGCACAATGAACCGGGTTTCCTGAAACAGAGAGTGGGAATGCAGGGACAAGGACACAAAGAATGGAGCCAAGACAAATCCTGATCAAGGCTCGTTTATTCAACAAGTCCAGTAGTATTTAAACATGACCAGTTGTACACAAGAAGGCACACAGAGGATTTGCATATCTAAAAGACTTTTGGTGTTACAAAGAGTTCCCAATAAAGTTCTTGCGCTTAACAGATCACAAAATGTTATCAATCATAGATTACAAGGGCATAATAAAACACCTAGGTAATAAATGCTGGTTTCAGGTGTGGCTGATTATCTACATCATCTCTTGTGAGAAGTCTAGCAGTGAGATACGGTTCTTCCTGCCTCTTCCTGGAATCTCCTTAGCCTAATTGTCTGTGCCCGGATGTCTCAATCCATATGTTTAAGTGTAAACAAAAGGGGCGACTGCCTGCGGCTGCCCACACATGGACATCCTCTTGTCATCCCAACCCCCCAGTAGGAGAGACCCCTAAAGTTGGATGTACTATGCATATGTTCTTGATGACATATCTCTCACAGATGTTGATTGAGGAGCACTGGGCAGCCAGTGAAAGACATTTAGCATGTCCGGGGATTGCTTTTGACTCCTAGACAGTGGTGTTCCTCATGGTGTATCTTTGTCAAAATGGCTTTGGACCCTAAAATTCTTATCCCACTTCATCACTCGTTATTGACCTGAGTGGGCTCGGAGTGGTTCTCAGAATCAGCTCCAGAGACTTGAGTATTTGCTGTCACCTCTTTCCACTTACATTTATTTACTCATGTATCCTTGTTAGGGATTGGCTTTGATGGTCCCCTCTACCGGGGGGCGTCCCCTTTAGTAAGAAAATATGGAGCCAATGGATCTTTTACGTAGAGTTTGAAAGGTGCTTAGAAAACAGTCCTAAGAGCTGAGCATTGCAGGAGGCAGATTTGGAGCTTGTGGAGTGTGAGAGTTGGGGTTGGGGAGGGGGGCTGGGAGAGGAAAGAAGGAAGGATTCCAGGTGGGAATCTCATGTCCCAAGACATGCAAATGTGTGGCATCGAGGTATTTTTAAGGAGTTTGATTTGACAGAGAACTGGGAGGAGAGACTTGAGGGGAGTTAGGGTGCTGATGGTGGGGTCCTTGGGTACAGCGTGGATAGAATTATCCCAAAGGGTTTTTGCATGGAGGAACGTGCAGTGGCAGTGAGATTGGGTTGGAGGGCTGGGTAGCATGATTGAAGGTGGGACCACCACCAGGATCTTCCAAGTTCAAGTCATTCAAGCTCCTACTAGTAGCTTCTAAAGTTGAGATTAAGAAATGAGTTGCAAAATGGGAACAAAGGTAGCATGTTTGAAGGAAGCAGTGAGGTGTGATGGGATTACACCAGCAGAGGCAGGCAGAGCCGGCTTCAAACTCCTGCTGGCTTGAGGACCTGGGCAGTTTGCTCACCTCTGTGGCTGGTTGTTCCTCTTCTGGGTAATGGCAGTGCTGCTACTTCCTCCTTATGTGGGGGTCAGGGAGACATGAACGTTTGCATTGCATTGAGGATGATAGTACTCTTTGAAGATGCGAATGCATGTGGCTGTGTACTATGCTTATGAAGAGAGGAGATGGGGAAAGGAGCAGTACTGGGACTTGTGTCTTCTGGGTGCTTATTTAGAACTGTTCCCTCGCGTGTTGTATGCTTGGAAAATCTGTATCCAGTGGTGCTCACATGCAGGGGTCAGGTAACAACTCTTCCTTTTAGTGATATCTCTTAACGGGATGAGTGCAGAGGGTGCTTAATAATTGATGTTGACCAATTGATGTCCGTGTATGATGACAAAAGTGTCTAATATCCAATATAAATCGAAATACTAGAAAACCATCCATCTACGTAATTACCATTTTAATTTAGATCAAAAGGGAAAAATAAGCCCTTTAGGAATTTATTTCTATCTGCAGTAAGTCTATTTTTCTTTTTCACAATTTAGTTTCCTAGAGAACTGAACACTGACATACAAGGTATTTGATGAGCTCACATATATAGTAGAATCCATTTTCTTTAGGAGGTTGGAGAAATATGGAGAAGAACCAGAGAGTCGTAAATCCCATTTAATTCAAGTTCATGAATTTCATAAGAGGAAACCCCTTCTTTATCCTCTCATTGTATTTCCCCTGTGACCTATAAACAGACGATGTGAGCAGAGCTTTGAAAATGCAGAGAATACTGCAGAAGGTCTGTAAGGAAGTGCCCCCGACTCCCCCATCTCCCTGCACCCCCTGTTGTTAGAGGCACCCAAACAACAGGAATGGTAAATCCCAACCCAAAATCGTGCTGCATGGGGCAAAAGCAATGGGGTCCTGAAATATGAGTAGGAGGGCTGCATGTACCAGTCCTGCCACATAGGCACCTTTATATCACCCAGGGGAGTGTCAAAACCGAAAATCTGTACTCGGAACCAGTGAGTGGGTTTGCCAGTTTCTTAATGTTTGCATACATGGGGAATTGTGCGATTGTGCAGCTAAGTAAGTAGCAGCTCTCGCAGTCAAGTGCTTGCTTCTGCATGGCTCAAGGGCCAACAGAACTCATTTTCCAGGAGAGAGGCAGATGGATTGTTGTGGTGGTTCAAAGAGAAGGATGCTTTCTTCCCAGGGGAAGTGATTTCCAGTTGGGCTTTCCAAATGCTGGCCAGTACACCCTCCTGATGTGAGAAGGCCCTAATTATACCATGGTTGCAGAGTATGATTTTTAATTTTGTGCCTTATTTTTCCTCTGGGAGAACTTTATTCACTCTGTAATAAACTGCGTTCTTGGAGGCATTCGGTGTTGGACGACCTGTTCTTAAACCATCAATTTCAAGAGTCAAGGAGAGCCAGTCATCGCAGACAGAGAGGGGACTGAGGGTTCTTTCATTGCCAGCCAAGCTGGTGATTTGCACACAAGCACCCTGGCGATCAGAGCCTCTCCCCAGGCAGCGTGCACCACGGTTTATTGCAACCTTGCTGTGAATGGAACTGAGAGATCTCTGCGAAACCCGACCTGGGCATTCCAGAAGTCACACATGCCTACATACAAAACCAAGGAAACCAAAGCTTGTTTGGCACGGTGTAACCTCGTGTCCTTGACACTGCACCCTGCCAACCCCTTCTCTTCTCAGAGTCTCACATTTCCAGGGCCCCTGGAGGCTGTCGGGTTGGTAAAATACCATCACAACAATCATAGCAACCACGGTCTTCAACAAGTTCATGAACAATACATACTTGCATTATGAAAAAAACTATGCATGGTTTTCAAAAAAGTTTTGCACTGCAATCCGTTTGTCTTTTAATTCGCTTTTCTCCCCAGACATTTTGAAGTACCCTTGTGTTATTTATGAAGCATATGCTTGGCTCCAACCTTATTTCCTTTTACTTTCTACATTATTATCTCACTTCAGTCCCTCAAAGCCCTCTTAGTTTGGATGTTGTCTTAAGTCTGTTTTCTGCTGCTGTCATAGACACAACAGACTAGGTGAGTTATAAACAATAGAAGTCTCTTCAGCTCCTGGTTCTGGGGGTCTGGAAGCCCAGGATTAGGGGGCTGCATTGGTGAGGGTCTTCTTGCTATGTCCTAACCTGGCAGAGGACATCACATAACAAGATGGAAGGAGTGTCAGCCCAAGTCTCCCTCCTCCTCCTTCTGAAGCCATTAATGCCAACATGGGAGCCCACGGTCATGAGCTTTTATCTGACCCTCATTACTTCCTAAAGTCTGACCCCCTAAATACTATCAAGCATATGAACTTGGAGATGCAGTTGCCAACACATACTTTTTGGGGCTCACATCATACCTCAAGCTGTAGCAGACAGTGGAACTCAGCTACGGAGAGGGGACATGACTGGCCTGGGGTCTCATCCACATAGGTGGTGACTCTTAACAATACCAGGACCCAAGTCTAGACAGTTGTCATTTAGCAACCTTCCAGAGATGTTCAGCATTGTTGTTTTTCTTGGTTATTCTTTTTCTCTTTTGTTCCTTTTTTTTTGTTTTGATCCATCTGTCTCTACTTCTGCTTCCTTTTTAAAATTTCTCTCCAAAATTGGATATGTTATTTGTTTAATCTTTTTCTTTTTTTTTTTTTAATTTCAATTGACAGAGAGACAGAGGCAGAGACAGGTAGAGAGCTTCCATCCACAGATTCATTCCTGAAATGCCTGCCACAGTCGAGGCTGGACCAGGCTGAAGTCCGTGTGGCATTGGGGGGGAATTTCTTAACTTCTCCAAACCTTGCTTTTTCTTAATTGCAAGAAAGGGTGATTGTGAAAGCCCCTCCCTTTCTTGGGTTGTTGTGAGGACTGAATTTGTGAGAACATCTATGAATCCCTTACGAGGTGGGTGGTGCAGAGAGCTTAGCGTACCAGAGCAGAGTAGGACTGCTGAGCCGGGTTTGAACTTCAACACTGGGCTTTGTGTCGGCCAGCTCTGTGCCTTGGTGTCACTCACCCTTCTGTGTCTCTGTTTTCTAACCTCTCAGAGCGTAAGAGGATAAAGCTCTTGGAGGAGAGCTTGGTGCACGGTTAGCACTGTGTGTTAGCACCTACTCTGGTGCATAAGCATACATACAATGTTCAGTAAGTGTATTATTGTTGTTATGATATAGTAATCAATATTCATCATGGAGATCTAAAGTAAGTAATTGATACAAACCAATAATGATACAGAAGGAGCATGAAAATGCGATTTAAAAAATTTGGAAAAATTAGAGTGGATTGTAGCCTAGTGGTTAAGACATCTGAGTCCCACATCAGAGTAGCTGGGACTGATTCTCAGCTCTGGCTCCTAGCTCCAGCTTCCTGCTAAAGCAGGCCCTGGGAGGCACAGATGACGGTTCAAGCAGTTGGTTTCTGGACACTCACGTGGAAGACCTGGATTGAGTTTCAGGCTCTTGATTTCAGCTCTGGCCCGGCCCTAACTGGTTCGGGCATCTGTGGCTTGAATCAGCAGATGGGCCCTCTGTCTCTTTGTCTGTCTGTCTCTCAAGAGAATCAGTACTTTTTTTATAATTGGGAAAATGAGAAAGGAACAAAAAAAATGTGAGTTTGGCGGTGCAGGCTGGGTTCGTCGAGTCACTCTGCTATTCTTCAGATGTTTGGCTGAGTGTCTGCTCTGTGGGGCAGGGCCATGCAGAGAGGACGCTGGACCCCTTGAGATGTGCCCAGTGTATTTGTTGACAAGCAAGCTTCAGAGACCAAGGTGCCAGCCTCAGTGGTCCGTGTCTTTTTAGGGGGTCGGCTCAGGGCTCTTTTTCCCGGCCTCAGAAACCCAGGGCTGGATTGATGTAGAAGAGGCCACTTGAAAGTAAGAGGCAGGGAATTCTGTGCAGAGCCCTGAGTGTGTGGGAGGAATTTGAGGAGGAAGGGACTGTGTTCTGCAACTCTGTAGAGTTGCCTGTCTTCTCCAGCACTCACTCAGCACTGCAGCCTGGTCTGCGGGGAAGAGGATAGTGAGAGACCACTGAGAAATTGCTTCCGAGGCCTTTGTGGGGCCGTGGTGGCCGTGGTGGTGGTGGTGGGGAGTGGGTGGTGTAGAGCTGGGTAGCAGAGCAAAGAGGCCAAATAAATCCTGTGATCTGAAGAGAGGTGCTGATGTGGCAGGAGCTGAGGAACCCCCCCCTGCCCCCCACCCCATTCTGCAGCACACAGATGAGAGAAGAAACACTGTATCCATGCCAGACCTTGGTCGCTGAGGGCTGAGTCCAGAGTGTGCCATAGAGAGCAGCAAGTCCCAATGCTTTCCTGATCTGGCCCATAGAGGCAGCTGTTCCGTGTATCCACCAAGGGACATGCTGAGACTCACGGCTGGGCCTAGAGGTAGCAGGGGAGAGAGAGAGGGAGAGAATGAGGGGGGAGGGAGAAAGAGAGAGACAGGGGGGGGGGAGGGAGAGAGAAGGAGAGAGAGGCTTGGCTGGGCCTAGAGGTAGCAGGGGGAGAGAGAGAGAGGGAGAGAATGAGGGGGGAGGGAGAAAGAGAGAGACAGAGAGAGAGAGGGAGGGGAGGGAGAGAGAAGGAGAGAATGAGGGGGGAGGGAGAAAGAGAGAGACAGAGAGAGAGAGGGAGGGGGAGGGAGAGAGAAGGAGAGAGAGGCTTGGCTGGGTCTAGAGGTAGTGGGGAGGGAGAGAGAGAGAGAAAGGGGGGGAGAGAGAGAGGGTTTGCTGGGACTAGAGGTAGTGGGAGGGAGGGAGAGAGAAAGAGGGAGAGAGGGAGAGAGAGGCTTGTCTGGGTCTAGAGGTAGTGGGGAGAGAGAGAAGGGGGTGGGGGAGAGACAGAGAGGGTTTGCAGGGTCTAGAGGTAGTGGGGAGAGAGAGAAAGGTGGGGGAGAGAGAGAGAAAGAGGGGGAGAGAGAGAGAGGGTTTGCTGGGTCTAGAGGTAGTGGGGGGGAGGGAGGGAGAGAGGGAGAGAGAGAGAGAGAGGCTTGGCTGTTAGATCTGGGGGTTGGGCAGGGCAGTGAGAGGATAGCTCCTTGAGGAAACTGAGGCCCATAGTGACTCGTGGACTTGCCAAGGTCAGTGTGGAGTTAGTGGCAGGTTTCAGTCCAGGAGGACTGAGCTGTGCTACCCCTCCTCTGTCTCCCTGTCCATCACAGCTCTTCCTACTCTCTCCCCAGGGGCTTGTTGAGTTGGTTAACCTATCAGCTTGAATGTTAGGGTGGCGATGGACATTAGTGAGTGTGACATCCTGTTCCTCTTGGGGGCCACTCTTGTTTCACAGAACACCTTCTTTCTGTGTTTCCATTCAAATGGGCCACTCACTCTCTGTGGTATTGGTGATGTGAGCAAGTGATTTGAGATGGACGTTTGTAATACAGATTTCCTTCCTCTTGGTGAATCCAAGTGATCAATCAACCTCAGTGCCCTAGCAGAGAACAACTTTGACTAGGAGCAAACAGCCAACCAAACTTTGAGCTAAAAACAGTTGAAGGGCCTTAAGTCTTGTCTTTGTCATTATCCTTTGGGTAATTCTAAAGGACACCATATCAGCCCCACAAGACGGAAGATTGTCTCTCTTTCCAAGGTAATCATTCAACTGGCCATGGAAGCACTTTTTGCTGGCAGTAGGTGAGAGAGAGAGAGAAAATTCAACCTTTTTCTTAGACATTTTGATGGAGGAAATTTTGCTATGTCCTACCATGGTGTAGGGTGCAGGTTCCTGGCTTGGGGGAGGCATGAATTGTTGAACAGAAGAGAATAAAAGGAATCCATGAATGATTCCGGAGACTGCTTAATTTCCCTACCCCTGTAACGGAGAAACAGAACGTGATCAATACTGTCAAGGTCACTGTTGGTATTTGCTAAGTCAGCTAGGCTTTCTTCGGGTTTTGAAAGCCACCCTCTGCATCCATCCTGATGGGTGAGGGAGAGCGAGCGAGTTTTGAGTGGGAGGCTGGGGAGGTGTTGGAGGATGTGTAGGTGTGCTCGACGCTCTGAAGGGGAAGTGACAGCCAAGTTTCAGTCAATGGAGAGACAAATTTAGCTCAGGCTGGAATCTAGGGAATTGAGAGAGGAACCCCCTTCTGATGGCCAATCTGTGCTGAGACAGCAGTAGTTGTACTGCAGTGTAGATGCTAAAGAGTCTGTTCAGTGTGGTTCTTCTTCATGACTTCCGTGTCCTGTTTCAGTGAGCGTTTGCCTTTCAAATGTGGCATCAGCCTCTTGGGACTTGCCTCGGAGAACTGACTCTTATTTGACTTGCTTGCTTTTTCTATTTGTGGGCTAAATTGAGCTTTTAAAATAAAGACTCTCTGGCCTATGACTGTCAGAGAAACTTGAGCTTCCTAGCTCTTACACTGAGCACAATGGGTGGAAAGGGTGGAACGTTCTCATCTTTTTTTTTTTTTTTTAAGACTTATTTATTTATTTGAAAGGTGAAGTTACAGCTAGAGAGAGAGAGAGGGAGAGTCAGAGAGGTCTTCTGTCCGCTGGTTCACTCCTCAAATGGCCACAATGACCGGAGCAGGGTCCATCCAAAGCCAGGAACCAGAAGCTTCTTCCTGGTCTCCTACATGGGTGCAGGGGCCCAAGGACTTGGGCCATCTTCTCCTGCTTTCTCAGGCCATAGCAGAGAGCTGGATGGGAAGTGGAGCAGCTGGGACTCAAACTGGCGCCCATGTGGGATGCCAGCCCTGCTTAGCCCACTATGCCACAGCACTCGCCCCAGTTCTCTCACTTGGATTCATCAATATTCAGAACAGTGTTAGAGATGAAAGGGGGGGGGGTTGACCCTGTGACCCCCTTGTCTCCTTTGTTCATCTCAATATGAGGATTTGGACCAGAATATCCAGATAAACTCTTTGTTTTAACTGCCTTTGCCTTAATATTTATGTATATTTGCTTATGTATTGATCAGCAAAACGAGAGAGAGAGAGAGAGAGAGAGAGAGAGAGAGAGAGAGAGAATAACAAAAAAGAATCAGTTAGCTAACTGACAGTTCTCTCTGCAACTTTCTAAAGCAAAGCTTGGTTCCCTGCAGCCTCAAAGGCTTATGTATTGATCAGCAAAACGAGAGAGAGAGAGAGAGAGAGAGAGAGAGAGAGGGAGAGAATAACAAAAAAGAATCAGTTAGCTAACTGACAGTTCTCTCTGCAACTTTCTAAAGCAAAGTTTGGTTCCCTGCAGCCTCAAAGGCTAACAGAGGCCCACAGTAAGTGCAGTCATTTGGGAAAGTCCATCTCCATAGAGTTCTTCTGGATGTAGGCACCAGGGCCAGCTGCTATGACATATTCCAGAAAACACATGTGGTTCCCAGTCAAAATACCATGCGATTATTTTCAAATACTTTCTCTGCCATGGTATCTCCCCAATATACATTGCCCATAGAATGATGTTGTTACTTATTTGGAGAAAAAGCAAACGGAGAAATTCCTGTTTCTGCTTGGATTTTATGATCCTCTGAGGTAACAGCCTGGAGGTTCAAATGCCACATTTTAGAGAGAAAGGCTGCTTTAGAATGATCTCTGGATTGAAAGACATTGTCTCAAATGCAGCTCGAGCTTGAAAAATGTGTAGACTCTTTCAACAGATGTAGCCACTGGGAACACGATAAAACAAGAGATGGTTGGGTTTCAGATGGGAATTTATTTCTTTTAAGCTTCTCGGTGAACAGACAGGCATCTAAGGGAAATTTCTTTAGCCTCTGATTCCGCAGCCTGAGAAAGTTATTTTTATTCCCAGTCCTCACCCTGGAATGGGAAAAAGAATCTGACTGTTCTTCCATTGAGTGTTGCTGAATTATCCTTGGCTCTAAGTATGAACCCTGGCAGTTAATTCTGCGGTGGAATATTACGATCAGAGTTAATTATAACTGTTTAATGAGGCAGATCCCAATTTTCAGTAGATCGTGACCCTTAATACATTAAGGAAGAGAGGCAGGTCACATGTTTATTCAACTGACATTTGGCTAATATGCTTCAAACAAGTTTTGGATATACTGAGCTTATAATGGAATGGACTTTGTCCTGATCGTAAAATGCTGATAGTAAAATAGAAAGTGTCAGTATTATTTTTGTCATTTTCTGGCTCCTTGATGACAGTGTCTGTTCACTAAGGGACCCTTCAATTAAAACGACGTTGGATTTTTCTGAACATCACCTAATTGGTAGGAAAAAGCACTGGGCATCATCAGTCAGATTCGGATTAAAATGCATTCTCTGTCTCCTAGTGTCCTTGACAATAATAATAACAACAATCTAATAATACTCACCACTTACTGAGCAATTAGGAGTTGAGCCATATAAAATGTCACTTTTCTAAGCTGATAAGTGGTCAAATACAGGGGTTTTCATATTTCTCATCCTAATGCTGATGCATTGTGCTAACAGCTTTAGAGATATTATCTTCCTTGATCTTTTCAACACAGTTTCAAGAAAGACGTAATTATTCCTATTTACAGAGGAGACCATCCAGCCTTATGCAAGGTTGAGAAAACTGGCCCAGGTCATAACTTAGTAAAACAGAGGTTTAAACTCTGAGGTCTTTCATGACCTCATTGGCCAGTAGTTTTGCTATAAAACAGACGTTAAGTAACTCTCTGAACCTTGATGTCCTCTTCTGCAAATGGGGAGAATGAAATGTCCTAAGAACTTGAGATGACAGATGTAAAGTGCATCCCATGGTGTCCAACACGCAGTGACTGCTCAGTATGTTCATCTGCTCTCACCATCACCATCTCCATCACCTACCCCATCACCAACACCATCACCAACACCACCAGTCACTACCACCAACATTATCACTACCAACACCATCACCTACACTGCCAGTATCACCTACACCATCTCCATCAACTACCCCATCTCCATCACCATCTCCATCACCTACCCATCACCATCACCAACACCACCAGTCACTACCACCAACATTATCACTACCAACACCATCACCTACACTGCCAGTATCATCTACACCATCTCCATCAACTACCCCATCACCATCACCATCACCAACACCATCACCTACCCCATCACCATCACCAACACCACCAGTCACTACCACCAACACTATCACCATCAGCACCATCACCTACACTGCCAGTATCATCTACACTATCTCCATCACCTACCCCATCACCATCACCATCACCAACACCAACACCAACACCATCACCATCACCAACACCACCAGTCACTACCACCAACATTATCACTACCAACACCATCACCTACACTGCCAGTATCACCTACACCATCTCCATCAACTACACCATCTCCATCACCAACACCATCACCAACACCTACCCCATCACCATCACCAACACCACCAGTCACTACCACCAACACTATCACCATCAGCACCATCAACCTACACTGCCAGTATCACCTACACCATCTCCATCAACTACACCATCACCATCACTAACACCATCACCTACCCCATCACCATCACCAACACCACCAGTCACTACCACCAACACTATCACCATCAGCACCATCAACCTACACCATCACCATCACCATCACCAACACCAATACCATCTCCATCACCTACCCATCACCATCACCAATACCACCAGTCACTACTACCACACTCTCACCATCAGCACCATCACCTACGCCATCACCAACACCATCACCATTACCATCTCCATCACCTACACTATCATCATAACCAACACCACCAGTCACTACCACCAACACTGTCACCATCAGCACTATCAACCTACACTATCACCATCACCATCACCAACACCACCACTGTCACTACCACCAACACCATCACCAGTGCCATCACTGCCAACACCATCACGGACACCATCATTATCACTGTCTCCATCACCATCATTTCCATCACCAGCACCAGCACCAACACCAGCACATGATCATCTGTCACCATTACCATCACCAACACCATCACTCCAATCTAAGTTGATGTTTCACATGCTCAAGACTGTGTATAGAAGGTGTGCAATGAGACAGTAAGGGGAAGCAGCTGCAGGGTGTGTGCGTGTATGGTGCTTGTTGGCGAGATTTGTGAGGTTGTTGCCCTATCCACAGGCACTTGTTATGCAGAGGGTAGTGGTTTGAGCCTTACATTTACACACGCATTTTACCCACTTTGCTATCTTCAAAACAAAAGAGAAATTGGGAGAAAATACCACATTGAGAACAGAGGTGTCTGTCACAAATTGGCTTAATTGAAAACAACCAAAAAAAAATTGCTCAGGTGGGTGTGGGGGAGGGCTTGGGGCTATCAAGCTACCCGCAGAGAATCTAAGTAGAGGATTTTATTGATTGCTGTAGGCATGACCTGAATTGCAGAGCGTGAGTCATAATGAAAGCACTACTGTGCCTGCAGTACTAATGGAGAGGCTGCGTTTTTCTTATGGCAGAATTGGAGATGGTAGATGTGGCCACCAGGAATCCTTCCCTGGTGTGTCCCACAAACACCCAGCTGCTGCAGGCCCCTTTACCTGCCTTAGATGTTAGCTTCTCCAGTTGCAAACACAGATGATAATTCCACAAGATAAAAATTTTGAATGTTTTTTTTTCATGAAGAGACTTGATATTACAGCATACGTGTAAGCTTATACTACATGGAGATTTTTGAAAAGATATTTTTATTGGAGAGAGAGGAGATAGAGAAAGAGAGCTGCCATCTGCCACAAATTCCTGCAGTGACCGGGACTTGGCTGGGACAGAAACTGGCATCTCCCCCTGTGGCTGGAAGAAATCAAATCCCTAGAGCCATCACTACTGCTTCCCAGGTCTGCATTAGCGGGAAGCTAGAAGCAAGAGCCAGAGCTGGGTGTTGAACAGAGAGACCCTGATACAGGCCCTGCGTGTCTTTACTGCTAAGCTCAATGCTTGCCTCAGATGAAGATAGGTAAGTGGGTAGAGATGTCAGGAGCGAGGAGACCAACGAACAGCAACGTGGCAGCTCCCAGAAGTGACTGTTGGGCTGGAGCTCAGCACTCTACAGCCTCCAATCTGCCTTTGTGAGTAAAGGTTTGTTGCCGCACTCTCTTGTCCATTTGTTAAGGCGCTGTCTGCGGCCGCTTTGGTGCTGAAACAGCGGAGCTGAGCGGTTGCGCCAGACGCCCTATGGGAAGCAAAGCTGAAAGCCCTTATTATCTGGCCCTTAAAAGAAAAACTCTGCTGAGCTCCTCTGTGGAGCATGGGGGTTGAGTTCGCACAACCCAGCGGACTCCATAAAGCTCCAGCTGCCTGCTTTGTGTCTGGTGATGGGAGTTTGGCAGGGAGTTTTGGAAACTGCAGGTGGTGGTGGTGTATGTATCAATCAGGAATGCTTGAGCCTGCACCCATAGCACGTGGCCAGGGAGTGGACATGGGCCATCGCTTCAGAATGTGCACGTCCTTGTCCATTGCCATTGCTTATGTGGATGGGGTGAACAGCCTGATTGTTCTTTGTTTCACTCTTTTAGAGAGAGGGGGAGAGAGAGAGAGAGAGAGAGCGCCAAAAAGGCAGTTCAGATGAGTTAACAACCATGCCGTAGCAAAATCAGTCACACTTCTGTGTCATCGTCTGGAGTTAGAAGTGGCTGAGCTGTTATCAGCTGTTTGAAACTGCACACATTTCTTAGCTTCTCAGCAGTTTTGCTGTGTCTGCTATGGGGATTGCTCTTTTGCAAGATATGATCAGACACGTAGAAAAAGTTGTCTCCACCTTGCTGAGTGTCTTTGTCTGGTAGGGTGAGGACAGGAGTAGAAGGAGGTGAAAATTTGAGTATAAAGGGTCTTAGAAGGTCAGGCACAACGGTTGAATCTAACATTAAGTAGGGTGGATTCTTTCTCTCCATGACTTGATTTAAAACCCAAGGAACTCTTCTGTTTAGACTGGTTTCCTTCTCACTGTATTTGGTAAGATGATAAAAATCTGTCAAGAATCTGGACAGATAGAAGCACCATCTACAGTTGGGGAAATATTAAAATTCCTCTCTAGGCCAGGATTTGGGAACATCTGTGGTCTTTATTTTACTCTGCCTGAACCTTCCCCCCTGGACTTCTAGCTGAACCTCAGTGGTCATGTGCCCATCCTTAGCTGCAGGGAGTGCTGGGAACACAAGTGTATTGGCTGTTGGATTTTGGATAGCCAATGCATGACGTGTGCCAAGGGTCAGAGCAGTAAGCCCTTTCAAAACGTGTGATGTCACCTTTCAAAATGTGTGATGTCATAAGGTTACAACTTCTTTAGTGTGTCTAAAAGTTCAAAAACCATGGCTGAGATCAGTAATTTAGAGGAGAACTGGTTTGGTAGACTATTTGGGCATCTTCTATGAATAAAGGAATTTCCAAATTCATAGCGGAAACTAGGTGGGTGGCAGGTGTCACATTTCCCCATCTTAGGGAACAAAGTTTTTAAGCACTTGCGAAGAACTTTCTTGAAAACAACTGATGAAGTATGTAATTTTAAGTTCGTCTTGCCTTTTGGGTAAGGCTGAATGACTCCCTCCTTGCCAAAATGCGCGAGGAATGTTTTATTGGCTTAATTTGGCTTCCTTTATGTCTAGAGAAGTAATAAACTGCACTTCTGCAAATGTATTTCATAGCTTAGAGCTTTCATGCATCCATGCTGGCTTTCCTTCCTAGAGCACAGTAAATGTGATTCTGCTGCATATTGATCACATCCTGATAAGCATATTGAAATAGAATGAACATTCACTTACAGAGGAAACATACAGCGAGGAGAGGCAAGGACAACAAAGAAAGATGTCTGCCTTGTGGCTGCATCACTCAGAGGTTGGCAAACTAGGCCATGGGCTAAATCCAAGCTGCCATCTATTTTCTGATAAATGTAAGTTTTATTAGAACAAGCCAACTTATTTCCTAACGACAAAGGGTCTTCAGAAAATTCCTGCAAAATGCATATTAGGAAAAAACTCTGCATGGATTTCAAAATTTTTGGCACCCAAGCAAAGTCATCCTTTAATTACATTTTTCCATTAACTCTTTGAAGTCTTCTCTTCTTGTCTGTGGTTGCTTTCACACCATGATGGCGGGGTGAGTGTTTGTGACAGAGAGAGTGTGGCCCCCAAAGTTTTAAATTATTTTCCAATTGAACTTTTATAGGAAAAGCTTGCTGACCCTTGCAGAACCAGTCATGGGTTGGTTCTCGGAGGGCTGAGCACTGTAATATTTAAGTAAAAAACAATTTGAAAGTTTATTTATTTTTGTTTATTTGAAAGGCAGATCAAAGAAGCGAGAGAGAGATACAGAGAGAGAGAGAGATCAATCGTCCATCTGCTGGTTCACGCCACAAATGGCCACAATGGCCAGAGTGAGGCCAGGATGAAGCCAGGAACCATGAACTCCATTCAGGTCTCCCATGTGGGTGGCAGGGACCCAAGTGCTTGAGCCCTCACCTGCTGCCTCCCCGGGGTGCACATTAGCAGGAAGCTGGCTCAGAAGCAGAGCCTAGACTTGAACTCCCAGGCATTCCAATATAGGATGCAGGTGTCTCAAGGGACAACTGAACATGCCACACCACCAAGACGGCCCCAGTAATTTTTTTTTTTAATAAAGTGATTTAGCAGTAGTATAGTATCTTCAGGACTGACCGACAAGAGTTCTCATAGTCTGCTCAGGCTGGGTGGTGTATCAGCAATAGAGATGTGTTTCTCAGGGTTCGGAAGGCGAGGAAGTCCAATGTGGTTGGATTCAGTGTCCGGTGAAGACCTCCTTCCTGGTTCGTAGATGACAGCTGCTCACTAAGTGCTCACTCGTGGAGGGAACCATGAGTTCCCTGGGCCTTTCTTATAGGAAAAAAACCCTGCATAGATTTCATGATCCCATGGGTAAGGGCTCCCCTTCGTGACCTGCATCAGATGTCTCCTCCCTGGCATCATATCTCCTCACACATCCCATGCAGATTGGATCTCTTCCTGTTGTTTTTTAAAGATTTATTTAATTTATTTGAAAGGCAGAGTCACAGAGAAACACATATGCGTGCACACACACACACACACAAAGAGAGAGACCTTCCATCTGCTGGTTCACTCCCCAAATGCTCACAACTGCTGGGTCTGGCCCAGGCTGAAGCCAGGAGCAAGGAACTCCATCTGGGTTTCCCACATGGGTGGCAGGGGCCCAAGTTCTTGGGCTATCAACAGCTTACATTTCCACGTATGAATCTGATGTGTGTTGGGGGTGGTGGCAGGACACAGCATTCAGGTCAGAGCAGAGGTGTCTATTTTCTTCTCAAAAGAATTGATTCCATCTCTGTCTTCAGCTCTGCCCATCGTGGAGTGTGCCCTCATTATCTTGGTGTTTTTCTCCTGCACTGAGCCTGCAGCCAGGCTAGCGACAGGGGCCCTGATTCTGCCCTCGGCCGGTCCTGTGCCCTTGCACAAGCTCCTTCCACCCTCCAACACTCCCCTGCCCGCTCTGGCTGTGGGAGATCCGGCTATGGGATTCTAAGTTGCCATTCTTCACCAAGGTTTTCTGATTCATTGACAAAACAGCTCGCTCTTTATCTTAAACAAGAGGATCCTTTTGGTCTCAGTCCTGACTGGTGTATTTCATTTGGTGCAGGCATTGGTCAGGGTATCCAAACAAACAGGACCTGGGCTGCTAGTTGTTTGCAACTCTTTGCAACCATAAACAATTGGCTATTTCAGGGACAAAGGCTGAGGCCTAGAGTCTGCAGATAAGAGAAAAGGCTCACATGTTTTTGAACACATGTCATATGCCAGGAAGTCTTCCAAGCACTGTATGCATCATATCTTTGAAAGGCACCATATCTGCACCATAGCCCCAGATTAAGTACTATCATTAGTTCCATTTTACAGATGAGGAAACTGAGGCAGCTTGCCCAGTGCCGCACAATCATCACATGTTCTAACTTCACAGCCAGTCTTACCTGTTTTCTGTTGCAGTAACAAAATGCCTGAGCCTGGATGCTGTGTAAAGGATAGGGGAGTATTTAGCTGCTAGTTCTGGAGACTGAGAAGGCCAAGGAAAAGGTGCTGGAGTCTGGTGAGGGCTTCTTGGTGCACCATAACCTGGCAGAGGGCATCCCATGGTGAGACAGCAAGTGGGCTAGCCTGGGTCTCTCTTCCTCTTCTTATATCACCACTAAGAGCCAGTGTGAGGGCCCCACCCACATGCCTCATCCAGTCTTTACCTCCCACAGCCCCACCTCCAAACACCAGCAGCCTGTGAACTGGGGGGACAAGAGCTCACCTCTGCTCGACTGTGTCCCAGTGGGTTCCCCGTTGTCACACCATGAAGGGGGGGGGGGTGTCCTGACGTTCTGAGAGAAGTGGGCTGGGGTTTCTGAGAAACTGCAGACGCCGGAAGTCAGACATGACTTCTTTCGATGATCAAATACTTATTCTCTGCCATCCTCCCTGGAGGCTCCTCTCCCAGCCTCCTCCTCCTGCTTCCTAGATTAAAAAAAAAAAATCAAAAAACAAAGCATTCTTGTAGGATGGTTATTGTGGCATTGTAGATAGGAAACCAGGTCATTTTGTGAAACCATTCTCCTTTGCCAAGCCCATTTCTGAATTCTTTCTGAGAATCTGAAAACAAACAAGCAAACAAATAATGTGGAGCAATCTGTAGCAGATGGTTCTCTCGGCTCCAGGTGAGTGGCTGTCATTATATTCTGGGAAATGGAATCCGTTGCTTGAGATAATCATCTGTTATTGTAGCCTACTGCCAGCTAGGAACTGTTGGCGCTCTGATGGTTTAGGATGGTAATTTCTGTATTTCTTAGAGATTCCTACCTGCGCTGTTTTCATTCCAGTGCTGGGGAATTTGGAGATGTCCAGGAAGAGGGGACGTTTTGGTCGATGTTCCCTGTTGTGAGAATAGTCCCTGTACAGAGGAAACCACCCCCCAGGTTTTTGCCATGGAGCAAGAACAAGACAGCCAGCAGTTCAGTGAGGGTGGGAGAGGTGAGGTGGACTTAGGGTGAAAGAACAAGTTATCCTTCTTATGAAGGTTTAGATTGCCTTGGAAAAGACAGCATGCACAGCTAAACCATGGTGTTCATTACCAGCGCAAGTCCCTAATTAATTTATTTTATGTTAATTAAGTTTATAATTATATAGTAAAAGCGTTTACTTTCTCCCTCAAGAAATTGACTGAATCTTCTGAAGGGGCTTTGTGACTGTAATTTGGGTGCAATTAGCCAGCTACATTTAGTTAGAGTTTGGTTCATTGAGTTGCTGCTGGAAGATGCTAGACAAATGGAAGTGGCACCATCTTGGAAGTGAGGCTGGAGAGGCGAGGCGTGTGCCGGGAGACTCTATTTGGCTTTGGCTAGTACTGTAAGTGTCCAAGACTATTGAAAGCAGAAGACCCATCAAGATGTGGCTTTGTAATTAATTATATGTGTCCGTTCCTTGGTTGTGGAACTAGAGAGGCCTATCTTTGCAGATAAAGGCAAATCCTGTGGTTTTTTTTGTTTGTTTGTTTTGTTTTGTTTTTTTTTTGCAAAAAAATACCTGTGGTCTTCGAATTGGAACTGAGGTCATGGAATGGATCTCAGACATTTTCCATCATGGATTTAAGAGCGCTGGCCCTTGTTGACATGCACGTGTAGAGGGTATCCCACCAGCCAGCAGCCAGCTTACCCGCGGAGCCTTGTGCAGGAGGACACATGGCCATCCTGGACAGCCTTCCTCCTGTGTCCCCAGGATGCTCACTTTTTTTTTTTTTAAATTTGAAAGTCAGAGTTACACAGAGAGAGAAGGAGAGCCAGAGAGAGAGAAAGAGAGAGAGAGAGAGAGAGAGAGAGAGAGGTCTTCCATCTGCTGGTTCACTACCTAGATGGCTGCAACAGCCAGAGCTGCAATGATCCGAAGCCAGGAGCCATGAAATTCTTCTGGGTCTCCCACATGGGTGCAGGGGCTCAAGGACTTGGGCCTTCTACTGCTTTCCCAGCCCATAGCAGAGAGCTGGATCAGAAGTAGAGCAGCCAAGACTCGAACCGGCATCCATCTGGGGTACCGGCACTGCAGTGGTGCCTTTACCCGCTACGCCACAGCACCGGCCCCTGGTTTCAAGTCTTCTTGCACATTTACAACACGGCCCTCAATGGCTTCACAAAGGGAAATCAAGATCATGTTTAGCATTATGGATAGAACAAGTTAAAACATTGATCCTGAGCATGTTTTTGTAATTCATGCCTGCATCGTTTTCTCTTTGATGAGGGGAGCGATCCAGTCACATCTTTGAAAATCAGGATAGCTTGCAATTTCGGGGGGCCGATGTTTTGTCTAACTCATGATGTTAGCAGCCACCCAGCACTGAGGAAGTCATCCGGGGCAGTGGGCAGTGGCAGGTCCCATGCTATCTCCAATTGTCATCTAGACTGTTTTCATCTCCACTGTCAAACTGCATAGCTGGGTACAGGGAGGCTCCCTGATTGGCCAGCCTTGTAGAGCTTAGGAGGGAAAGAGGCAGGATTCAAACTCAGGGCTTTCTGGCCTTATTTGGTTTGCTTCTTGCAGTCTCACCAGCCAGCCAAGTGGTTTTCTTTCAGGCATCACTGTGGAATGAATTCATGATATTCAATTGATGTAGAAGAGAGATCCCTGTGGAGTTAACGTCCTCGCTGTAATTCTGCTTCCAGTGGTGGCTATAAGTAAAACTTTAGGAACTGGCAGTTAAGTGGTGGATGGTAAATGTTCATAATTTTGAAGAATGAAAGAAAACCTAATTTATAATCCAGCCATCCCTCTTCTGCATCTGAAATTATACTCTGTCCTTTCAACTAGGGGGCGCTTTGAAATTTGTTACAGTATTCATACAAAGTCATGAATTTTTCCATCAGATGTCTTTCAGTGCTTCTTGTGTTTTATGTAGATGGTGATGTCTGTTGTAAACTAAGAAGGCGTGTGAAGTTACAAAGTAAATAGCTTTCCTTTTCAATAATTTTGACTTAACGAACAACTCCCTGCAAGTTTTGGACAATGACCTCTAAAATAATGTCAGATGTTTTCGATACATTAAATTTTCATTGTTTAAAAAAAATAAAATCTAGAGTGTATTGGTATTTCAGTGTCTTGGATCTGGTTGATTTTTGTTACAATTCTTAACCAAGCTGTTATGTGTACTATGCCATAACTGCCATCCGTGCTTTATTTAAAAAGGAAAATAAACTGAGAGCTCTGGTGTGTGTGTGTGTGTGTGTGTGTGTAAAATTGCATACTGTTTAAAATCCAGCTTTCCCTACGCGTACAAATGATACCTGAACAAAAGAGTGATGAGGGAACTTTCTGTGTCCCACTGTGACAGAATCATCTGGCTCCAGAATCAAGGAGCAGGGAGAAGCCATCTGTTCTTTGCAAAGCAGGTATTGCCTTATAAAGCCGCCGAGACCGGCACAAGTCTTCAGTTGCAGGACGTGGCTCATGAAGACAGCAAGGTGGGATGGCATAACAGCACTAGCTCTTTCCAAATTCAGCTCTTTGAGGAAATAGAAAAGCCACTGACAGCAGAGGCCTCTAAAACTCTGGACAGGGGCCCGTGCTATGGTGTAGCCAATAAAGCCACCGCTTGCAGTGCAGGCATTCCATGTGGGCGCTGGTTTGAGTCCTGGCTGCTTCACTTCTGATCGCATTCCGTGCTAATGCACTTGGGAAAGCAGCAGAAGATGGCCCAAGTACTTGGACCCCTGCACCCACGTAGGAGGTCTGGAAGAAGCTCCTGGCTTCCGATCAGCCCAGCTGTAGCCATTGCAGCCATCTGTGGAGTGAACCAGCAGATAGAAGATCTCTCTCTCTCTCTCTCTCTCTCTCTCTCTGCCTCTGCCTCTCTGTAACTCTGCCTTTCAAATACATAAATAATTAAAAAAAAAAAAAAAAAAACTCTGGGTAACTTTGAGCCGAGCTGGGCGTTCTGTGGACTGCCCCAGACTGAGTGCTTGTAGAAGGCTGGGACCCTGTGATTGCCTTTGCACTTTGACGGTCTGCTGCAGATAGAGTAAGTTGTCTGTTTGAAGAAGGCTTTCCCACGTGGGTCAGCTGCACAGTGACTGGCTGTTACGCCAGGATCCTCAGGGCTCCACCTGATGCAGAAACCCTCTCGGAGCCATGATCCTGCTCATGGTGGATTGAGTGAGCGGGCAGTCTTCACACTGATCAGCTATTCAGGGTCTGCCTTATAGACCCGGGTAGCACGAAGCCCGATCATTGGGATTGAAGTTGAGTACGCCTCCCCAGGTCCTGCTCTGGGACTTTCAACTTCTTTTTACCCAGAAGTGTCAAATAATACCCCAGGTAATACACTCACCTGCCCCAGATATCAACAGAGGGCCCCACAGGTCCATGGCAGCCTCGCAACACACCCCATCCTCATCTTGGGTGGTGAAGAGAGGTCCATTTTAATAGTATTTTTTAAAGATTTATTTTATTTATTTGAAGGACAGTTACAGAGAGATGTAGAGACAGAGAGGTCTTCCATCTGCTGATTCACTCCACAGATGGCCACAACAGCTAGAGCTGAGCTGATCCGAAGCTAGGAACCAGGAGCTTCCTCTGGGTCTCCCACATGGGTGCAGGGGCTCAAGGACTTGGGCCTTCTTCTACTGCTTTCCCAGAGAGCTGGATTGGAAAAGGAGCAGCCGGGACTAGAACTGGTGCCCAAATGGGATGCCAGCACTTCAGGCCAGGGCATTAACCTACTGCACCACGGCGCCAACCCCAAGAGGTTCATTTTAGTTCTTGCTCTGGGCAGATCAGATCTGAAGTGATAGGAGTCCTGCTAATGGCTGCTTTGTGGAAAAGGCACTAAATAAAGAGAGAGCATATTTGGTTAGAGGGTCCCCCTCTTTCCCCATGATCTGCTGCCTCTGAGTTTGGGCACACCCATTTCTGGGCATCAAAGGCTGTGACAAGAGCCATCCCTCCATGGCCACGGCATCTCCTTCTGGTTCTCACCATGATCTGCACCCCAACCTTGGTCGGAGAGCCAAGCCCTGGGCAGTGGGCTGTGAAGATCCTTGCTTGTCAGGCTGGGCAGTGAGGAAGAAGCCAAGTGGCCTGGGAGTGGCCACACAAACTAAGCTGCTTGCAAAGCCCTATTTCAGTCCTCACTTCGTTGGCTCCAGATGACAGCATGACAACCCGACTTCCAAGATATTCCTGGAAGACAGCAGAGATCTTGCTTTTCATTCTCCTCTCTTCTGACAGATCTGGGGAAGGCAGGTTTATTGTAGTCCCTTGCAAGGCTTTTCAATGGCACTGGTCCTCCTGTTTGCATTGTGGAATACCTGGCGTTTACTTGAAATTTCATTGCCTTTTGCATCCAGGTAACTTAGATGGTGATGAGATCGATAGCACACCTCCGTTCAAGGGAGGGTCATTTCTTTGTTCCTTTACTCAATTAATTGGAACCATAGGTGGCTCAGATTTCTGGACTTCACAGCCATGGACAGGGACATTGTCCACGCCCCCATCCCTGCTGCTTGTAGCCTTGGACTTCTGTTCCTGCCTTGGCTCCTTATTGCTTTCATTTTCACGCTTCCGCTATTGTGGTCTCTCTTCTTTACATACTTGAGGTCTACATGCATCAGTGGCAACTGCTTTGTCTCCTACCCCTCCTCTTCCTCTTCCTTGGCCTGTCTCCCAGTTGTCTTCCTCACCATCGTGGTTGTGATCTTCAAACCCTCATGGGCTGTTCCACGTGCAGCTCTTTCCTCTTGTACGTTTTTCACATTATTCCCTCTGCCTGGATCGTTTTGGTCGATGGCCTACAGTTTCAGTCGCCATTGGGCAGAACCGAGCAACTCAACTTTGTGTGTGTTTGAGGTCCTTGGGGATCTCCTGTAGTTTTAGGTTGACCGAGCCATAGAATTTACATCGTTCATCTCCTGCTTGAACTCTGTAGATTCCATCACTCTGGCCTCATATATTATGGAGAACCATTGGTTCCAGTATTTTGATGATAAAAATAGATCCAAGCGCAAGATCTGTGATAGCAGCAGCAAGTGCAGCAATGCCAGTCGGCCCTCTGTCTCTGTGAGTTCTTACCCTGCACGGATTCAACCAGCTTCTCACTGGAAGTATCTGGAAGAAAATGCATTTGTCTGAACATGTGCGGACTTTTTGCCTTATCCCCTAAGTAATTCATTATAACAACTCTTTATGTGTCATTTACATTGTATCAGGTAACAGGGGATTCTGGAGGTGACTTAAAGTAGGCAAGAGGATTGCCTGAATTACAGGCAAATGCTACCCCATGTTATGTAAGAGGTTTGAGCATCCCTAAAATCTGGTATCTGTGTAGGTCCTGGAGCCAGTCCCCAGTGGATACCAAAGGACCACTGTCCATACTGATAGGGCCACACCCCCCTATAGGAGGGCAGTAGATTGATTTAGTGTCTCAGTGTGGACGTAGTGAACATCTGAATGCCCCTCCTTCCACAAACCCCAGCTTTTCCTTTGTCCTCCATGTACAGGGTTTCTAAGGGATTCCATGGGCCGGGGCCTCGGCATGCTGTTGGGATGTTCTGCTCATCTGATGTGAAGTCTCTGGAGTGGTACTGCTTCAGTCCTTGGGTATTTGTCATCAGACCCTGCTGATCCAAGCTCATCTTCCTTAGAATCATTGAATTTTAATTGTGCAATAACTTTGGCTTCCCTCACCCATTCTAGCTTTGTCAAGAACTTCGTGTTTCCAAGTTTGGTTTTCAGTGCATAACTCAACTTCGTTTTGTACAGTTAAACCAGAGCCTTTGCTTTAAAAGCCCCGAGGACTGTCCTCAGCCACGTATTTTTATTTTTCATCTGCAGCTAATAAAGGGGCCGCGGATTTTTTTCCTTTGTCCTATTCCCACACTCATTGTAATTTTGATCAGCGTGAGAATTAGAATAAACCAAGTCAGCTAGCACTTTTCCTCCAGAAGCTTAAAGTGTTCCAGGAGGCACTCACTGGGTGTCCACTTGTCTAACGCTTTAGCCCTCAACATGCTTCTCTAGCAAATGTGTGATTTTATATCAGAAGCTTTGCAGTGACTGGATTAACCCCGTCACCAACAGTAAGCAGTAGGTCCTGCCTCCATGTCAGTTTTGTTGTTGAATTCAATGGAGTTCGCCGGCACCGTGGCTCACTTGGCTAATCCTCTGCCTGCAGTGCCGGCACCCCAGGTTCTAGTCCTGGTTGGGGCGCCGGTTCGTCCCGGTTGCTCCTCTTCCAGTCCAGCTCTCTGCTGTGGCCCAGGAAGGCAGTGGAAGATGGTCCAAGTCCTTGGGCCCTGTACCTGCATGGGAGACCAGAAGGAAGCACCTGGCTCCTGGCTTCAGATGGGCGTAGCACGCCAGCCATAGCGGCCATTTGGGGGGGTGAACAGAAGGAAGACCTTTCTCTCTGTCTCTGTCTCTCTCACTGTCTAACTCTGCCTGTCCAAAAAAAAAAAAAAAAGAATTTAATGGTGTTCTCCAAAAACAACCTCCCAGGTTGGGATATTTCTGTTGTGAGTGCTGAAGTACACTGAGCCTTTGGTGTTTGTGTGAGGCAGTGTCAGGCAGAGAAGGTGTAGATACGTGCTCCTCTGCCTTCTTCCAGGATACAGTCTGAGATGGCAAAAATAAATAAATAAATAAATAAATAAATAAATAAATAAATTCAAGCCTCAGAACTGTACACAAAGGGTGGGCCTTTGGCTTAGCAGTTGAGATACCACTTGGAGTGCCTGCAGAACACTTCAGAGTGCCTGGGCTTGAGTCCTGGCTCGGCTCCCAGTTCCAGCCTCCTTCTAATGCAGACCTGAGAGGTAGCAGGCGGTGGCTTCAGTACCTGGGTCCCTGCCACCCACAAGGCAGACATGGATGGAGTCCCTAGCTTCTGACGTCAGCATGGCCCAGCCTTGGCTGTTGCAGGCTTTTGAGGAGTGCATCACCAGTTGGAAGTATTCATTTGAGTTCTCTCTCTCTCTCTCTCTTTCTCACTGAGGGAGGTCTCAGGAGAGCGGATGGTGTGAGCAAGTGTACAAACCAGATCCTTGAGAAGCAGAAGTTGTTTTGGGGGAATGTTTGAACAACTTATGGACCCAGCACAGAGAAGAAAACACTAGACCTGAGCGTGCATGCTAGATGATCTCCAATTTACATAGGATGATTTGACTTACAACCTTTTTTATGATGATACAAAAACAATACACATTCCATGGAAAGTGGACTTCAGGTATAGAATTTGGATATTTTCTTGGACTGCCCGGTCCAAATTGCGTGCTCCAGTACTCTCTCGCCTTGCTGGGAAGTGAGAGACAGGAGCCACAGCTCTGGGTCCGTCCTGTGGCCAGCAGAAGCAGCTGAGGACTGTGTAGTGTGCCGTGTTGCCGAGCTGGGCTGTGTGCTAGGGTAGATGTATTAATGTGGTTTGCATAACAATATTTTTAGTTTCCTATGGACTTCTCTAGCAGTAACCCCAACGTGAGAGAGAGCTGTACTGGGACGTTTCTACTGCGAGCATAGATGATGCTTCTGTCTGTCACAAGATGGGCTGTCTGTGTTGAGGTTCTGAGTTTCGATTTAGCCTTTCTCACTTGGGTCTTCTCGGTCATTTCGCTTCCAGCAGGTGGGTCAGGCGAGTGCCCTATTCAACAGAAAAGTCAACAACAGCAAGGGATAGTTGTCCTAACAGCCCACAGTGACTAGATGTGCCACAAGTGCCATATTCGGACAACTGGTGTTTGTTTCTCGGAAACAAAGCAGTATTGCTCAGAGCTAGCTTTGTGGGGACAAACCTTGTGAGCCCCCTGTTTCCTGTGCACCTGCATGGTAGGTGCACACAGCAGTTGATTATTACATTTTACTGCAATGTCTCCCGGAAGATTCAGGGAGCACTCAGTGGCCCTGAGCCGCTGCAGTGCCATCCCTGCCCCGGCCACCACATCCTCTCCGGAGTGGCACCAGGCCACATGCAGATGCCCCGGCTGGCAGTGTCCTGCCCAGACTCTCCAAATGCCACATAGGATGGTACGATTTTCTTTTTTAGATAGCAGCTGCATCTGTCTTCCGTTCCCCTCGCTTCGTGTGCACTCAGCAGTTTTCCTTTTTGCTCCAGATAAATTGCCGTTAATTTCCATGTGCTGCCTAGCCTCGCCATTTTATGGCTGATTGCCTCTGAGGAATAGGAGGAGGACGTGTGCGTGTTTGAATGTCAATAAATATAAATGGTTTGGGAGCCAGTGGGAAAAAGGCAGGGTGCTCCACTGTCCTTCAACTCCCGCGCCCCGAGTCCTTGCCTTTCAAGAGGCCCATGACCAGATCCCAAGTCAGCAAATAGCGGAGATGGAGTTTGTAGGCACATCCGGGATTTTTTTTCAACTTTGCATCGCATTTATCAGCCAACACCTGCTCTATCCCCACTGCTGCTTAGGTAGTGTGCGCATGGGTGGCAAAGTTTCTCTCAAGTTGTGTTTGATAAAGGAGGTGGTCTCAGGGTACCCATTATGCACCATCGGAATGCACCAAATGCTTCAGAATGTCACATTGTCAAAATTTCTATATTTTGGGCTCCTAAGCTAGACAGCTCTCTTGGCTGCTAAACCCTCAAGATGTTCAGCCATTTGTTGTGGTCTAAAAACTTTCCCCTCACTGGGAGAAAATAATGATCTATTGTTTTACATCATGTTGGGGTCCCTTTCTTGGGTTTGTAAGAGCAACAGTGGGTAGAAGTCTTGAGATTCTGATAGGTAGATTGGTGCCCCAGTGGAATTTCGCCATCAGCCACTCTCCTATGAGGTGCTGGATACATTTTTAAATAAAAGCATCAACTCTATAAACCAAATTAGTTTTTCAACAGGATGGGAGATTTTAGTCTATCACCAGTACCAAGGGCCTTCAAAAATTCATGGAAAATGGAATAAAAAGATGCTTATTTTTGCTCAAAAAATTTTGAAACCTAGGCACAGTTTTCCAAGCCGAGCATTTCCCATGGACTTTTTGAAGGCTTCTTATAGGTGAAGATCAAGGGCATCAAAGAGGAGGCTAACTCACCTGCCTTGAGTGAGATATGGTGGACGTGGTGGTTTGGTATAGACGCTGTCTATGGGTTACGGTTGTAAGGGGCTGGCTTTTCCTCACAAGGAAGACATCACAGTAGCTCTGCATGTCCTGTTGCATGGAGCTGAGATCTACTTCCTTGGCAAGGAACGCCTTCCCAAAGACAAGCAGAAGGTGCTGCCGAGGGACCCCCGACATCAGTAGAAAGGGGGAAAATGCAGTTGCAGCAGGAACGGATGGCAGTCCCCCAGAGCTGGCATCGAGCACAGTAAACTGTATTTCCCAGTTGTAATAATTAATGAGCCTGGAGGGGCTTGGGCAGGAAAATGGCAAAGAGAGCAAGGGAGTGGCAAGGTTCCCACTGCAAACACTGGCATCAGTGAACTCTTTGACTTCCTGTGCCATAAACCCATTGGCAAGAAGGCTTTGCACTGACAGTGTAATCCATTCTTTCAGTTCTTTATTTTTGAAGCAAATGCCCTCTACAATGTGCAGAGGAATGGCTGTCGTGCGTCAATGGATCTTTTTGTTGTGGGGTAATGTGTTCTCTTTGTCTTCGCCAAGTTTCTCCTGTTTTTATTGGCAAACTTGACATCCTTACATTAATCCTGCTGTTTCAGTGAGAAGGAATTTGAGATCCATCCTTCCAGAACCTGGAGCAGCAAGTTGTTAATCTGTTGGGCTCATCCTATGGGCCACAGTGCGCCCTTGAACTTGCTTGGCTTGTGTTTGCCTGGAGGCAAAACTTCTGGAAAAAAAACTAAAGACAGGGCCTTGTGGGTGACAAAGTCCCGAGATGGTGTTTGGTATCCACACCAGGTTCTTTTCTTGAGACTTGGAGAGAGAAATGCAGTGGAAATTAAGCTCCTAAGACTCTTTAGCATGGTTGTGACTGATGGTGCAGATAGATGATGGTGATTACAGCTCTGAAGGCAGAGGCACCAGCACTAGACAGACAGACACAGGTGGAAGAAGCTGCAGAGTGGGGAGGCAGCTTCCAGAACTGATCTTGAAAATGTCCCGGGCCGGCGCCGCGGCTCACTAGGCTAATCCTCTGCCTTGTGGCGCTGGCACACCGGGTTCTACTCCCGGTCGGGGCGCCGGATTCTGTCCCGGTTGCCCCTCTTCCAGGCCAGCTCTCTGCTGTGGCCCGGGAGTGCAGTGGAGGATGGCCCAAGTGCTTGAGCCCTGCACCCCATGGGAGACCAGGAGAAGCACCTGGCTCCTGCCTTCAGATCAGTGCAGTGCGCCGGCTGCGGCGGCCATTGAAGGGTGAACCAATGGCAAAGGAAGACCTTTCTCTCTGTCTCTCTCTCTCTCACTGTCCACTCTGCCTGTCAAAAAAAAAAAAAAAAAAAAAAAAAAAAAGAAGAAGAAGAAGAAAAAAGAAAAAAGAAAAGAAAATGTCCCGGAGGTTTCTAGCACGAATCCATCAATTTTGTCACTCAGGAATCTGATGAAAATGATGCACCCAGAACTACGTATACTGGAACTGTCTCTGTTCCTGATGGCTTTTTTTTTTTTAAAGACTTATTTATTTGGAAAGGCAGAGAGGGAAGAACACACAGAGAGAAACCTTCCATCTGCTGGTTCACCCCTCAAAATTTGGCTGCAATAGCTGGAACTGGGCCAAGCCAAAGCCAGGAACCTGTAATTCTGTCTGGGTCTCTTACAGGAGTGCAGGGGCTCAAGTATTTGGGCCTGTCTTCCGCTGCTTTCCCAGGCACATTAGCAGGGCGCTGGATCCAAGGTGGAGCAACCGGGACTCGAACTGGCACCCATATGGGATGCCTGCAACCGTGCCAGCATTGTAGGTGACGGCTTAACTCCTGCATCACAAGGCTGGCCCCTCTGCTGGGTTTTCATAAACAAGATCTGAGTGAACCTTTGTCCATGATAGATATTGTATGTTGTATGCTACATCCTGTAGGTTGTAGGCTACATCTGTAAATGTGTTATGTATATGATATGTACTTAAGTTTAGACAACTCAGTATTTCATGTTAGCATTCCTGAAAGAGAAGCTAAATCCTCGTCGAGTGTTTCACCAGGAAAGCCGGCCAATTCTCCAGCAGTTGTTATTTTAGAAAAGTTGATAAAATTCAGGGACAGACCATCAGAGTTTGGGTAGATGCTGCTTGAAGAATCTAACTCCCCCCACCATAGATAAGTATCGGGAACTTCCTCAGGGGTCACTGGCATTGCACTCCCACCTCAGTGGAGCCACCACCATGCGATGTGACTATGGACGGTGCCAGATGCAGAAAACCTGTGTGTTGCTTTACCGTATTTCATATATCAATGTTCAGTCGGTTTTCTGGTTAAAGCTAAGGTGCTCCATTACAAAATCCACATTATTCCCCCTGTTTGTGATTATATTTTGCTTTTTATTTTAAAACCTATTCCATGTTGTGTCTTATTTTTGATGTGTATTTATCATGTTCTTTTAAAAGTGTTTGTACCAATATGTTAATTTCCATTGTTTTTTTTTTTCTTTTTATCTTTTGAGTGTGACTTATGTTTTATTTTGTGTTTCTTTTAGGTTTTGTTTTGTTTCATAAGATCCCACTGGATGGGTAGCTGAAATAAAGACAAGGCAGAGAAAGGGGCGGTGGTGCCTGTTGGTTGATGCTGCCCCTAAGCCGGACTCTCGGGACTGCTGTTGGCTTATCCGGGGACATGCTGCTTTCCTGGGGGTTTCTGTAGATGCAGGCGGTGTTTGGAGACAAGGACCACATGAAGCCTGCATGTATTGTGCGCTGTGATGGGGGACACCAAGGCAGAGGCGCCTTCCAGGCAGCTAAGCAGCAACTCCAGAAAACATCTCAAATTAATCCTTCTTTCCTGTTCGTAGCATAGTTCAAACGCAGCATTACAATGAAATGCCATTGGCTTGTGCTTCTCTCCCGAAAGTGTGCTGTTTGACCATACTGGAAATGCATTGATTTTTTTCATGACTTCTCTGTGTGTTGAAGGTGAACTGCAAAATTAAAAAAGAAAAGAAAAGAAAATCTAAATGTAGGAACAGGTCAAAATCTACACTAAACACTCTAACCCACATGTAGCTGGTATGCCTGCATCCTTGGCTGTTGCTCTCTCATCAGCACTGAATTCAGAGGGTGTGTCTTCTCCATCTATAACTAAAAGAGTTAGGGCACACACACACACACACACACACCAGTGCTTTGGTGTTGCCACTTAAAGGTCTTTTCCCTCACTGCCAATGAGAATCCAAATTTTCAACCTAGGTTTCAGCCTCATTCAGGGCTAATGATTGCCTTAAAGTTCACGAGACAGCAGGAAAAAAAAAAGGAGTAGAAGCCCCTGTCTGGGGCGGTTTTTGCTGTTCCACATAGTTTCAGAGTACCTGAAAGAGTGGAATATATGCATATGGTGAAATTATAACCTGTCCCTTTTTGTGTGCCCTCGGCGATCCGCCTGCTTTTTAGAAGTCTGCCCGGTGAGGTGGCCGAAGCGCCTCATGCTGTTTGCCTGATAGGATGGCAGGTTTTCTACTCTGCAGAGGCCTGCGAGCAGAATGGTTGGCCTGCTGTGAGCAGGAGAGGACCCTCTGAGGAGGGGGGGCCCCCACTGCTGAGTGTGCAGGGGCAGGAGGGCGCATCCTGCCCCCGGCACACACACACGCAGGTGGTGGGTCACACTGCTGAACCCTTCTGCACGGCTGACAGGGCAGCCTCAGGACCCCAGACTGCTGCGTCCCCTCGGAGCCGGACCCCTGCACACCTGTTCATTCACTTGGCCCTCTCGGTGGCCTTCCTGTGCTCTGTGCGGTCTGTACCAGGTAGCATCCATGTCCTGAGCGAGACCTGGCTGCCCCCACCCCACCTCAACTCCCCTTCCCCTCTCTCTTTCCCATGAGCCTCCTTCCTTCTCCCTTCCTTCCTGCAACATAAGTCCCCATCAGCCCTGACCGCTAGAATGCCCATAGTTGCCGTGGCTGAATTGGAAACGTATTGCATTTAAAAAAAATTATTTTCCTTTGAAATAATTGCCCATGTACAGCAGTGCATCCTTAAAGATTCACAGAGTTTTAACTTGCCCAGCATTTGGGCAGCACTGTTTTGAATCCTATGTACCGAAGCACTCATCTGAATATACCTGGACCCATTTTGGCACCATTTGGTAGAAGAACTTCAGTGATGAATAGTTCATACTGTTATCTCTGACGTTAGCCACGATGTTATTGCTCCATGTGTACGTTTCACAGGGCCCTGTGCATTATAGCTTCTGATGCGTCTCCTCTGTAGCCTTGCCACACAGAAGGGCAGTTCCTCCAAAGCATAAACACGCTGCTCATTTGCAGTTTTTTTTTCGGACTCCGTTGGCATGGCAGGGCGGCGGCTCTCCATCCATGTGATGAGGTCCCAGATAGTCTGCATGTCCAGGTACCTACTCACTGCTAATGACAGCTCCTGGCACAACCTACGTGTCCATCTTTCCCAAAGGTGTCGATTTATGAAGAGGCCAGAGAACAGCAGAAATCTTGACACCCCCCCCCCCCGGAGAGAAAAATGTGAGTCAGGCAGGTGCTCAGGATGGCAAATATTTTCCCATGTGGGCCACTGGATAAAAAAAAAAAAATAGTTTTAAGCTTTCATGGTACTCCATAGAATCATTAAAAAAAAGCAACAGATTGTGTAAAGGCTATCTTATAGATTTTTCTTATACCCAAAAGGAAGGGAAAAAAAAACCCCAGCTGCATTGAGCACCTCCAAGGATTGCAAGCTAGATAACACAATTTAATATATCAAAGATCAGTTGCCGTCTCCTAGGGACTGATGAGAACAGCAGGCTCCGAGAAAATTGTTGCGGATGGCTCTTGTGTTCGCTGCCTTTTTCTTTTGTCTACGCCCAAAGACTCTGGTCAGAGACGTGGCTTCTCTTTCCTGAGCTAACAGCCATCCTCTTTCATCCTGCATTTCTTTGTGTGTGTCTCTTTAAGAAATGGGCTGCTTGGTGCTGCCTTCATGGCGCGCGTTTAGTTTTCAGCATTAGAAGAGGAAGCGGTGGCACTTTTGCTGAGAACAGATCTGTTGCTCTCCAACAGGGATCTGGCACGTGGGTGCCCCTCAAGTCCCCTGTCTGAGTAGAGGGGTCTGGGTGGAGCCAAGGCCAGCTTCTTAAGGGGGCTTCTGTGGCCCCGCCCCAGCCACCTGCACCCCATGGGATGGGTGGGTAGGGAGACGGAGGGGGCAGGTTTCCCAATCTGTGATTCTTTCAGAGATATGTGAAACCTGGATTTTTATGTGCAGTATCCCTGTTTTTGCAAAGTTGGCTCAGTTATTTTTAAAACATTATGTAGGCCAACAAAACATGTCTGTGGGCTGCCAGTTTTGTTACTTTTGTCTTGAAACACCATCATTGTTCTCTCTGCTGTCTCCTTCTGTCTCTCCTTTGCAAACTCACACTTCTTTCCCCCTGACATCTCCGTGGAGAGCTTTGTTGTTAACAAGCTACGGAACTGAATTGAGCAGCCCAGTGAACTGCAATGTGGCCATCACCTTTGCTGTTGGCCTGTGGAAGCCGAGCCCACAGTGACCCTCAGCTCTCAGCGGGCCTGGGGATTCTGCAGCCACTGCCTGTCCCCTGTCCCCTGGATGCTTCCACTTCCTTGTGGCCAGAGGCACCCCAGTGTTTCACCGGACATGGAGCGACTGTGTTCCATCAGCATCTGTGTCTCCTGGCCCCCACAGGTGCCTTGAGGTTGAGAGCAGAAAAGTAGACAGGTGTCCTTAGTGTATAGTAGCAACCATTGGTTAACTGGAAGACACTTGTGTCATCTTCAAGACAAGTGGCCGAGGCAGGCTCTATATCTTGTTCACTGTCCCTCTAAAGGGAGTCCCTTGAAATCACAGAGTCTACAGCTAGACAGAACCAGCCCCTCTCTCTCCACCACCACCATCATCACAAGAGATGTCCACCCCATGACGACAGCAAAAGCACCAACAGGAGGAGTAAGGATGGTTTGCCTCTCAACAGGGAAATGGATCCCAATTGGAATCAGAGAGAATCCGTCCAGAGTGCTCATCCCCACTCTCCCAACAGGGACTGTTAGCATTCCCGGCCCGCTGAATTTGCTCAGTGGGGAAACAGGCAGGGCCAGCCTCATCCTGGAACACTGACCCCCGCGAGTTTGCTCTGACTCTAGGCTTTTCCAGCAACCTTGCATGGGCGCCCCGAGTGGCTGGGGCTTGAGGCAGGTCCTCCGGGCAGAGACCGCGCTGACTCAGCAGTCTGGGGGCACCCAGTCCCTTGTCAGATGTGAAGGCAGGCGCCTGCCTTGTCCCTCTCCTTTTCTCTGCTCTATTATTCTCTCAGCATCCCTTGCTGTTTTTTCTCTTTCTACATCCTTGGTGGATCCCAGGACAAGCCAAGAGTGGATTCCAGTTTGTTTCACTGGCTGCTTTGCCCAGTTGTAACAAACACTATGTTTCTTTTTCCTGTTGCAAACTGGCAGGAAACCCTAAGCAGAGCTGCGCCTGCTCTCCTCTGGCTTGTCTGCAAGAGTGCATGGTTTGCATGGCCACCTGCTTTGGTGCTTGCTGCGGGGAGTTCTTCCCTTGGTTTGGAAATTGCTACACTACGATAGACACTCCCTTCACCTTGCTTTGTCTAGACTTTGGATGCACAGGGCAAGCAGCTCAGAGCAGCGATTCCACATAATACAGGCTTCCACCATCTCAGCCTTAACTCCTCTCTGTCCACTCTGTGACCATGGGGCCCGCTGGGGTTGTAAACTCAACACATCTGATGCCATGAAAAGCTGTGCAGGAGCAGCTGTTGTATTATGAAGCGTGTCCTGCTAGGTTCAGTACTAGGTTCAGTTTTGCTAGGCTCACAGCACCTGGGGAGCCCTACCGACTTGATCCAAGAGTGCCTGGGGAGGTGAAAGGCTCTCCTGGACACAGCATGGATTTAATTTGCTGTAGGTGCTGACAGATTGAATTAGGCTGACAGAACTCCCCACTCACAGAGTTACATGACAGTGGTTGTCACAGAAGGCAGCTTCCTGTGGCCAGCCCAGTTCTCCTGGTTTGGTTTTCAGAGGTAAAGGAATTTTCCCACCTTCTTCATTGGTCAGTGAGATCACTCTAAATTTAATTCTTACGTTGATGTGGCCCTGTGGCCCCGGTATGGTCTGTAGTGAGGACCCAGAATGCATTGGACCTGCCCTCAACTCCCCACCACCACAAACCCATTGACTACTTCCAGAGTCTTGGTGTTCATGCAAATTAAATAAAATATATTTGTGAGCAGTGGAGAAACAGAACAGAGTTCTTTTTTCCCCACTTGTGTTATAGGTGTGCCCTTTATGAGAGATTCCCAGGAAAGACAAATCCTTGAGCCTTACCTGCTTTGTGTCCCAATCCTTCTGCCATAATCCAGAGACAGCCTGTCACTCATTCTCGGGCCTGTTTTTTTCCCCCCTGTAGTGGCCCAGGTCTTTGAGCCATGTTTTCACATTTCCTGTAAATAATGGATAATCATTTTTTTAAAATTTTATTTTCAAGTGCTGTTATAACACTGTGGATAGACCATAAATGTACTTGCTGAATTCATTCATTTTTTTTAACAAGCCAATAAAGTTTTACAGTTCATCTCCATGTGTCTTGCATTCTCTGTGGATCCTGTTTATTTGCCCTCCCTTCCTCCAACACAACATCAACTGTGTGTCGTTGGCGGCTAAAGGTGTTGGAGAGTGTGAGAAACAGCATTGAGGGTTTCATGAGTCCCACACCCATTAAGATTCTGTCATAAATCATCCCCCAAAAGACGGCCTTCAGAAATTTCCATCATGTGTGTGAATTATTTGTTTATCGTGTATAGATTTTTGCATTTGACATATTTGCATTGGTTAAAAGGCAATCCTTTAAAAGCAAGTTTAGCAGAATTAAAAACACACAAACAAAAAATACCTACTAATTCTGTGAAAAAAAAAAAAAAAACCTTTTGGTATTTCAAAAACTTCAAATGACCCAGATCCTGGCAAGAATGTGCGTTTGGTGTTGTGTTCCTCGACTTCCCAGTGACTTTGTGGTCAAATAAACACAGTGACCGGGGAGAGGGAGGCAGACAAGGGCTATGGAGGTAAGACCTCATGACACTGTTGATTGCTAGCCTGGTTTGCATCCCGTTGTCCCATTCCCATGCCTGTCACACTGTCCCTTCCTAATTTCCCCTGTAGAAACAGGACTTAAGGGCAGCGTTTGTGGGAAGCCAGCTCAGAGTCAGATGAGAAGGTGTTGTACTCCAAATTGAAGACTCAGAGGTTGGAAAAGTGAACCCAGTCTGATGCAATGTTTTATCCAGCTGACATCGCTGCCCCTCATATAAGAGGCCGGTGTTCAGTGGTGGTGACTTGGGCCTTTTCTTTCTTTCTTTCTTTCTTTTTTTTTTTTTTATTTGATAGGTAGAGTTAGACAGTGAGAGAGAGACAAAGAGAAAGGTCTTCCTTCCGTTGGTTCACCCCCCAAATGGCCACTATGGCCGGCGCTGCGCCCATCTGAATCCAGGAGCCAGGTGCTTCCTCCTGGTCTCCCATGCAGGTGCAGGGTCCAAGCACTTGGGCCATCCTCCACTGCCCTCCCGGGCCACAGCAGAGAGCTGGACTGGAGGAGGAGCAACTGGGACTAGAACCCGGCGCCCATATGGGATGCCGGCACTGCAGGCGAAGGATCAACCAAGTGAGCCACCGCGCCGGCCCCCTGCGCTTTTTTTCTTAAATGTCCTTCCAAATTTGCCGAGCTGACAACGGATTTCCTCTGATATGTGGAGGTCTCAGACTGTGCAGGAATGACTCTCAACACAGCTGATAGGGTGCTGGGAAAGTTACTTCACCAAGCATTCCTCATTTGCAAAACAAGGTGATGGGAGTAGTGTTCAGCTCCCCTGGGCCCTTAAAAGATTTCAAGGAGACAACTCAGGCAAAGCTCTAACATGCTGTGTGGCAGGAGCAGGGGCAGGGTGGCGGGGAGGGCGCACTTGGCATTTCTAATAATAATCCTTTTGGGCTGGCGCCGCGGCTCACTAGGCTAATCCTCCACCTTGCGGCACCAGCACACTGGGTTCTAGTCCCGGTCGGGGCGCTGGATTCTGTCCTGGTTGCCCCTCTTCCAGGCCAGCTCTCTGCTGTGGCCCGGGATGGCAGTGGAGGATGGCCCAAGTACTTGGGCCCTGCACCCCATGGGAGACCAGGAGAAGCACCTGGCTCCTGCCTTCGGATTAGCGCGGTGCGCCGGCCGCAGCGACCATTGGAGGGTGAACCAACGGCAAAGGAAGACCTTTCTCTCTCTCTGTCTCTCTCACTGTCCACTCTGCCTGTCAAAAAATAAAAAATAAAAAAAAAGTAATAATCCTTTCGAGGAGCTGTGGTTGGCATCACCCATGGGTACGGCTCAGTCAGTGCTCACGGGTCGCCTCACTTGCTGACGGCACAGGTGCAAATGAATGGAAGGAAACTCCGCTCCCAGAGTGCTCTGGCTGTGGCACGAGTGAAAGCCACTTAGAACTTTCCTGAGTGATGGCAAGGCTTGTCTCTCATCCCTCTGTGGTTCTTCCACGTTGAATCCACTGCAGACTTCATTTTGTACACTTAGATGCACCCCGATCTGCTGGGGTCTGTGTTGGAAGGGTTCAGTTAATTTGAACTGTGATCTGCAATATGCCAATTCTCAAAGAAATGGCAGTGACGTCTTATACCAAATATGCCTGACCGCTTACATCACCACTTTATAAACTTGGAATTTCTGATCGTGTGAACAGGGGCTGCACTGACTTGAATTTTTGAATTGCCCATTGCAAAATGTTTGGCGAAGAATACAACTAACAGACAGAGTGACTGAAAGATTGTTGAAGGAGACTTGTTTCCAGCTCCTCCCAGCCTTGGAAGCAGGTGCATTCAGGCAATGAGATATAAACAACCAAACTGTTTTTTCCTGATCTCTGAGGTTATTTCTGGTGCTGGAGTGACTTAGTCCACTCCTGATTGGTTGAGGTAATAAAATTTCTTCTTTAAAAACAAAAATATTTTGTAATTTGCTTTATTTTTTTTTTTTGCTCCATTAGCCATTTTAAACAAGTGGCATTGGTATTTTATCAGCACTTGCTTTAGGGTACCTTTACCATGGCTATCAGCTTTTCTAACACATGATAAGGTGATCTCTACTACAGGATCCAGGAGCTGGTGACAGATACTGGGCTTTGATTTCTCACTGTGTTCTGAGCTCCCAATCCTCTCACCAGCCCTTTGGAAATTTTTTTCTAAAAAACATGTAAAAGCTTAATTTAAAGTCTACATGATTCATTTAATTTCCAAATAAATTTTAATATTAAAATTCATCTAAATTTAAAGTTATTATGATTATTTTAAAAAACTTTTATAAATAAATCTTTTTAAAAGGAGGGCTGGTGCTGTGGTGTAGTGGATAAAGCCGCCTCCTCCAGTGCTGGCATCCCATATAGGTGCTGGTTTGAGTCCCGGCTACTGCACTTCTGATCCAGCTCCCTGCTAACGTACCTGGGAAAGCAGTAGAGGATGGCCCAAGTGCTTGAGCCCCTGAAACCCCGAGGGAGACTCAGAAGAAGCTTCTGACTCCGGGTTTCAGATCTGCACAGCTCCGGGCGTTGTGGCTTTTTGAGAAGTGAACCAGCGGATAGAAGACCTCTCCCTCCTTCTCTCTCTCTCTCTCTCTCTCTCTCTCTCTCTCTCTCTCTCTCTTTTTCTCAGCCTCTGCCTCTCTGTAAATCAGCCTTTCAAATAAATTAAATAAATCTTTAAAAAATATTTTTTTACTATTTATTTTATTTATTTGAAAAAGTTACAGAGAAAGATATCTTTCATCCACTGATTCACTCTTTTTTTTTTTTTTTTTTATTCACTCTTCAAATGGCTGCAACAGCTAGAGCTGAGCGAGGCCAAAGCCAGGAACTTCATCCGGGCCTCCGACAAGGGTGCAGGGGCCCATCCTCCTTTGCCTTCCCAGGCATATAAACAGGTAGCTGGATAGGATGTGGAGCAGCTGGGACTTGAACCCGGACCCATATGGGATGTCAGCACTGCATACGGTAGGTAGCTTTATCTGCTATTCCACAATGCCACCCCGAATTTTAATATTTAAATTAAAAAAAATATTTTGGGGCTGGCGCTGTGGCAAAGGGGGTAAAGCCACCGACTGAAGCACCAACATCCCATATGGGTGCTGGTTCGAGCCCTGGCTGCTCCACTTCCTATCCAGCTCCGTGCTAATGTCTCTGGCAAAGGAGTAGAAGATGGCCCAAGTCCTTGGGCCCCTGTACCTGCATGGGAGACCCAGAGGAAGCTCCTGGCTCCTGGCTTCAGATGGGTACAGCTCTGGTCGTTGCAGCCATTTGGGGAGTGAGTCTCTCCTATCTTCTGGTTCATTCCTCGTTGCCAGCAACAGTCAGGCTGTCCAGGCAGAAGCTGGCAGCCAAGAACTCGGGTCTCCCACGTGGGTGGCAGAGATCCACGCCCTTGAATCATCAGCTGCTGCCTCCCCTGGTGCACGTTAGCAGGAAGCTGGAACTGGGAGTGGAGCTAAAACCCAGGGCCTTTGCTGAGGGATGTGAGTGACCCTAGTGGCCAAGTGCCCTCTCCCGAGACACGGAGCGTTTGAAGGACTTGCTCCAGGGTACTTTCTTAACAAGTGGCGACACTAGGACATAAGTGTAGGTAGACTGACTATGCTCTTAACAACTCCTGTGTGTGGACTGGCCTCCCAGCCTGGCTGCACCACGAGGGTGAGGTCAGCAAGTACCCTGGGCACTGTGTAACAGGAATCCATCACTCACCTGCTTGTGTGGGAGGAGCCGGCGCCGCAGCACAGCAGGTGGAATTGGCTTCCTGCATAGGAGGGCCACTTTGAGTCCCAGCTGCTCCACTTCAATGCTAATGCACCTTGGAAGGCCTCAAAGAGATGGCCCAAGTGCTTGGCCCCCTTTACCCATGTGCTAGACCAGGATGGAGTTCCTGGCTTCTGGCTTTGGTGTGGCCCAGTCCTGGCCGTTGCGGCCATTTGGGGAGTAAACCAGCAGATCTCTCTGTCTCTCTTTCCCTTTGTGTCCCCCTCTCTCTATCACTCTGCCTTCCAAATAAATAAATTTTTAAAAAGATTTATTTATTTATTTGAAAGAGTTACACAGAGAAAGAAGGAGAGGCAGAGAGAGAGAGAGGTCCTCCATCTGCTGGTTTACTCCCCAATTGGCCATAACAGCCGGAGCTTGCGCTGATCCGAAGCCAGGAGCCAGGAGCTTCTTCCAGGTCTCCCATGCAGGTGCAGGGGCCCAAGGCCTTGGGCCAACTTCTACTGCTTTCCTAGGCCATAGCAGAGAGCTGGATCAGAAGTTGAGCAGCCGGGACTCGAACCAGCGCCCAAATGGAATGCCGGCACTGCAGGTGGCAGCTTTATCCGCTATGCCACTGCACCAGCCCCATAGATTCCACTCTTGGATGAGCCATCCAGAGGGAACCCACCTTGGGGCAGGTGTCAGAGTGGTGGGAAGCCATGTTGGAAGACACTTGCCGCCGCCTCCATGGACAGGCTGCAGATGTCACAGCAAGCAGGTGCAAGGCACCGGAGGTTTCCTTTGTCTTCCCAGCATCGAGAGGCAGAGCAGCTCAGTCGCTTCCACCTTCCTGCCCCCGGATGTCCTGTCTGGCAGCTGGTGACCGAAAGAGATTGCCAAGGGCACGTGCCAATTTTCCAGTCGTTTGGTCAAGTCCATCTCACAATGGACAGTTCCCGGGGGTCCGTGTTTACTGAATTAAAATCTCTGCCTGCCCATAAGCGAAGGAACAGTGAGTCCTTTCGCTCCCTCTCCCTTCTTTTAACGTTTTCACTCTGTCTACAAGCAGGAAAGGAGAACAGTCTTTGTGTTTATTTATTGCCCTTCTGTCTCTTTTTAACAATTCTCATCAGACTCGCTAAATTGTTAAATAAACTCGTAGACTATGGGGTTAGGTCAAAGGCTTGCCATGTAGCTTCAAGTCAGCACGAGCAATTTCACTGAACCACTTGAGTCTGATGGCAGGTGCCGGGTCACCGCACCGTTTTACATCTGGGGGGAATTCTAGTCTTTTTGAGAATTAGGACACAACCTCTGGGTGTGTGTGGGGGGGTACACCTGACATTTCAGAGACTACTTCCTGGGCAGGTTTTTCTCTTTGCATGTATTTCAGGCTCCTGGGTTTCGGGGAGGTGGACTACCTTGACTACCTTTCCGTTTATCTTGTCTTTACCCTGTTGAATGTCGTGTCTGATTCCACGCTGGTGAGGGCTGTCACCTCTGACCAGTGGAATGCCCCTGGATCCCTGGGAGGAGGGCGGCAGTCAGGACTCACCTGCTGCGTTGTGTCCATGGAGGCACCAGCTGCCCTCACAGTTCTGCCTGGTTCCTGCAGGTCTGCTGGTTCTGAGCAGCTCCAGTGACACCATTCTCTCCACTTGTCCCTCCATCCCCAGAGGTGGCAAAGTCATCTCCCTGTTGTCACTCTCGCAGTGCCTCACCATTGCCTGCGTGCCCATTTAGCCCACCTGCCATTCTCCACGTACTACCTACAGCATGTCCTTCATTTAAACCATCGAGGCTCACTTCTCCTTGATGGGCTCCCAACTAAGCCACATACAAAATTGCTTTAATCCACTGTCTCAGATTATTTACAACAAGTCTATTCAAAACCTACGAAACATGTTTAAAAATAAATTAATTCTGGGGCTGGTACTGTGGCATAGTGGGTAAACCTGCCACCCCCAGTGCCAGCATCCCATATGGGCACAAGTTCAAGTCCCAGCTGCTTCACTTCCGATCCAGCTCTCTGCTGTGGCCTGGGAAAGCAGTGGAAGATGGCTCAGGTGCTTGGGCCCCTGCATCCGCATGGGACACCCAGAAGAAGCTCCTGGCTCCTGGCTTCAGATCAGCACAGCTCAGCTGTTGCAGTCCAACTGGGGAGTAAACCAGTGGATGAAAGACCTCTCTCTCTCTCTCTCTCTGCCTCTCCTTCTCTCTCTGTGTAATTCTGACTTTCAAATAAATAAATAAATCTTTAAAAAAAGGTTGCCTTTTAAAAATTAATTAATTCTTTGAGAAGCAAAGAGATAAAGACACAGAAAAAGAGAACGCATAGAGATTGCCTCACTCACTGGTTCACTCCTCAAATGCTTGCAATTATAGCCAGGGCTGGGGCTGGGCTAAAGCCAGGAGCTGGGAAACTCAATCCAGGTCTTCCACGTGGGTGGTAGGGATCCAATTTCTTGAGCCATCATGGCTGCCTCCCAGGGTGTGCATTAGCAGGAAGCTGGGAAGAGAACCTAGATACTCTAATATAGGACATGACCGTCTTAACTGGCCTTGACACCTGGGCTAAACACCCACCCCCAGTAAGGACTTCTTAGATACTAATTATATGTCATACATGAGCTAGACTCTGGGGATATCACAATAAGCCAAAACTCACAAGCTGTGGTCTAATGGCAGTGTCTACAGCCTCAGTATATGGTTGCTCATAATTTACTTGGGAGACAGCAACTAATTGGAAAGTGAAGGGGCTTGTCTAAGATCATACAGATCTGGCTACCCATAAAATCCCTGCTTCTGAGCTTGCCAACTGTTGAGTCCAGAGGTTTTCCTTGACTCTGGTAGCTCTAAGGCTGCAGGTTCCGAGAGAGCCATGGGACTCCTGTTCTTCGTTTTGGTGAGCTATCATTCTTCTTGACCTGATTCAAACTGATATAAAATGTGCTATCTATTTTCTCTTTTTTTCTTTCCCATATATCTTTCTTTAAAATCATTTCCTCCCCTCTAGTTCTCCTTCCACTCAACAGAAACACCACAAATATGACTTGTCCTTTCTTTAACGTTCATACATCAAGGCTTTAAATTAGGATGGGTGTTATATGCTTAAGAGAGAGATTAAGTGAATGTGTGTGTGGAGGGAATGGGGAGAGAGAGGGAGGGAGAAAGGCACTAGCAAGGAGAGAAAGCAGTCATCGCTCCCTTTGTCTCATACAAGTACCACACACACACACACACAGCATGGGAATAGTATACCCTCTAAGCCTTGTCTGATTAAATGGGACTTTAATCCCAGTGGTTATCATTTATGCCATTATCACCTTCCTACTGCTCACTGTGCTACAACGCTCAAGGTCCTTTCAAGAAACATTCCACTTTGTTTTTTTTTTTTTTCCACTTTGTGTTTTTACTTCCTTATAAATAGCAAGAAGTTTTGCTGAGAAAAAAATGATTACAAATCCCAAAAGGTTGGTGTCCCATTCTGAGTTCCAAGATGTAAGGACTGAGTGGATTTGAAACTTGGCAAAGTTTCTGACTTGGCAAAGACTTCCATCCTTACTGTTGACAGCTTTGGAACCTTCCATTTTCCAGGATTTAGAAGTGATGCTGCTGACTTCGTCTTCTTTTTCTCTGAATTTCGAAATAACCAGCCTGCAGGTTTCCTTCTACTGTTAACTCAGGAAGGAGGGAGGATGGGAGGGCCAGAGGGAAGGTCCGGGATCTTCCTGGTGAGAATAGTTTGTGTTCCAGGGACTCCTGATGTCCGTGTGCTCAGCAGAAACCTGTCCAAGTGGAGAAGCACCTAAGAAGTTGCCTTTGTCATCTTCTTTCTCTTCTTCCTCTTTTCCCTCTCCTTCTTCTCTTTCTATTAACTCAATACTCAGTTCCTTACCGCTCAATCATCTTATATTTTCTTTGTAAGTGCCTTTTTCCTTGGCTTCATGCAACATGGAAATTGGGAGCCTCCCTTTATTCAGTAGAATTGATATATGTTGCCAAGTACAGGCAGTAGGAATTTCCAAATAAAATGTGTCCTCTATGAGGCAGACATTAATGGGGCCAGCGTTGTGGTGCATGGGTTAAGCCACTGCCTGGGATGCCAGCATCCCATATCAGAGCTCTGGTTGAGGTCCTGGCTGCTGCATTTTGGATAGCTCCCTATTAATGCGCCTGAGAAGACAGTGGAAGATGGCTCACGTATTTGAGCACCTGTCAGCCACATCCAAAACCCTGATGGCATTCCGGGCTCCTGGCTTCAGCCTGGCCCAGCCCCATGTGTTGTGGCCATTTAGGGAGGAACCAGCAGATGGGAGACTGCTGTCTCTTTCTCTGTTTCTCCTCTTCTGTCTCCCTGACTTTTAAATAAATGAGTAAATATTTTTTAAAAAAATGAAGAAGACACTAAGATGAGAGAATTTGGGGTGCAATGCAAGTGGAATCTTGAGTGACTGTGAGAGGAGGAAGCTTAGGGCAAGTACCCTGGACTGCTATTCACTCTAAGGAAGGATTGGCAAGGTTGTAAGACAGAACTGGCCACGAGAGGGGTCCCTTTTCACCCGGTATAGGTCTGCCTTAGCGTTCCTACAGCCCTCCCTCTTCAGTGTTGGAGTAGCTCTTGGGGGAACCTGACCTCAGTGCAGTTGAGAGGGTGGTTTTCTGAACTCAGCAGTTGAGGTTCTTGGTCCATTATGTTCCCTGTCATTGAAGAACTTGCAAGGTGCATCCTCGTGGGTCTCACATGACAGATGCTGTGTAATCTGAGCTTCACTTAATGGCTGCGCTGGTTAACTGCTGTCCTCTTCCCTCCCCCCTTTCTGGAAAAATATGATAACCCATCTGCACAGTGCCCTCTGCACTCCCGGCTGGGCAGCTGGCTTCCAGTGTTCACGGGAATCTTTGCTTCCTTAAGTGCCCTACAACCAATTGCATTGGTTAAAAGGGCTTCCACTATAATCATTCTTAAAAGGAAAAAAAAAAAAGTCCACATATTGAGCAAGTCAACATTTTGAACTGTTTAAAATGTCGTTTTTGAACTGTGGCCATATTTTTATTTATGGCAACATAAAACAACATCTGAAACCAAGACCTGTTTTTGTTTTTCTCGCCTAAGCCATGAGATTTGATTTCACTTCATTTCGTGTTCCCCGCCGTCAAGCAGATTTGCTATCATGGCAGCTCTTGTTAGAGATTTGTGTTCTTTCGGGAGAGTGTTTATGGAAGTGCATATCAGTACCTTGCCAGGCATGAGGAAAGAGTTGGAGGGGAACAGAGCCACACATGCTCTTACACAATTATTCACCCCTGTTCTCTCCAGCAGCCTTCAAGAAAAATGGTGCCTTATTAAGAAGCTACAAATGCTGAGTCCTTCCTATGTGCTGGGTCACAGCTTGCTGACTGAGGTGACAACAGCGACAGGCTGGCTCACGTGCCTGAGTAGGGGGACTCCTGGGACCAGCCCCCTGCAGGGGGACTGAGCTCCCCTTAACTCCAGTCCCTGATGCTGGTCCACAGTGCAGGTTTAGGGTAGCCAAAACCTTCTTATTTTTCAAGACAAGGGGATATCTGAGTTCTCTTGTGAAATTTCCCAGTTTTTAAATGTTGGCAACACCCTGAACATTTTTTAAAAGTCCTCTGTAAGCCAAACACAATATGTCTTGATGCCAGAGTTTGCCTGCCGTGACCTTCTGGCTGGACATGCTGCTGATTGCTTTCAGACGTGGTCATTGTAGACCCTGCCTACTTGCTACGTCTGCCTCAGATGGCTAGCTCTTGTTTCCCTACAGCATGATGTGAGGGAAGAGAATGGCCTGGTTCTTTCAGAAGTGGGGACAACCCGATAGGAGCTACAAAGGTACTCTGGAGCCAGCACCCTCCACGCTGCCCCAGGTGGGCTCCTGGGTGTTATTTTCTCTTAATTCTCTTAGTTTGGTGATTTCATGTCTGAGCTACAAGAGGTAGGAGTCCCAGGCTCATGACACCTGCTTATCCTGGTTCTGTGAAGTGAGATCTTGCAGGAAAATGGGCCAGCAGGGTTACATGTTACAGTGTAATACTCCCGCATACTGTTTTCTTCAAAGAGGTGAAAGCTATCCATGCATTGGGTTTAGAAACACATTTTCTAACCCCCAACTAAGGTCATTTGAAGGCCGTCCACCTGAAGTGGGGGGAGAAGGCAAAAGCTGACACCATCTGCTAACCCACCCCTCTGGACACTGAGGGTCCCAAAGGCAAAATAGCCTCAGGTTCTTTCTTCAACTGAACCTGAGGCTATTCGCCACATCTGCCCAGTGGCCCTGTGCCCTCTGCTGTGGTTCACGGCCTGATCATCCCCCCAACTCTCTGGGTTAGTCAGGATGGCGTCCTACCCACCATCCAGTGAATGCTGTCCTGAAATCAAGCCAGTCTCTCCAACATCTTTCAATCATGTCCCATTTTTTTCCACCCCTACTTACTGCCTTTTCCTTCCTGTAGCTCAGGAGGGGAAAGCTGGCCTTTCTCACCCCTCTTCTCACCAGGTTTGCACCTGCTGCATCCCACAGTGTCCAGTCAGTCCTGTTCTCACAGCCCTTCAGCAACTCTCACAACTATTTAGGTCAAGGCCAAGGGTCTCTCAAAGAACATCCCAATTCTGGGACACTCTCCCTCCGGCCATGGCTTCCCCGACCACCACATCTGTCCCACGTTGGTTCCTTGCTTGGTTTGACCTCCTGCCTCCCTTCACCCAGAACCTTCCTCTATCAGAAACTTGTCACTTACTGATTGTGTGACCTTGGACTTGGCACTGAACTCTCCAGGTCTCAGATTCCTCCTCAGTGTATGACGTGGTGGATATCTACCTTGTGGGGTGACTGGGAGAATCGAATGGGAAAAAAGTCTGGCCAGACACTTGGGTGGTGTGTGAGATGTTGTAGGTTCTCAGTAAGCAGAAGCAATGGCAATGATCATCATCACAGTGGAAAATGATTATTATTTTATTTTATTATTATCTTTCAAGGGACCCCTCCCTTCCTCCTTGCCTGCTAGAAGACATTGCAGAATTCGCCCCACACAGTGGACCTTTCTTTCCCATACTTTTGCATTTGTGTTGTGCCAAGTTTAGTCCTCTGGCAAGGAGAGCGCAGGGTTCTTTATTTCTGCATTAAATGGAATTGCTCAAAGCACTGGACCACACGCTGCTCCTGTCCCAGACGCCCGCTGTGCTTTCAAAGAAGCAAAGCAAATGTGGATCTGAGTTGAGTCCACTTTGTTGAGATGTGATGGCTGCTTGGGACTTCAGGCGGAAAGTCTTGCTCAGAAATAGAGAACTTCAGGAGCAGTAAAGTCTTAGGATCCTGGATAAAGTTCCCCAGGACGAGCGTGAGAACATTTTCTGTGGGAACTTCTCCAGCACGCAGAGCTGGATAGCTCCACGTATTAGCTTCCTAGGGCTGCTGTAACGAATCAGCACAGCGGCAGGTGCCTCAGAACCGGAGGGACTGATTCTCTCAAGAGTTGGGGACCGCACCTCTGAAGTGGAGGCGCTGGCCACGTGGGTTCTTTCTGCAGGGGCTGGGCATCACTCCTAGCTTCTGGTAGCTGCCGGTGACTTTTAGCACTCTTTGGCTTGGACACACACCACTCCGATCTGTGCCTCTGTGCTCCTCTTCATCTTAGAATAATTGGTATTAGATTTGGGGCCCACCTCATCTCAAGTCCTTCATCACATCTGCGAAGACCCATTGTTCCAGATAAGATCACCTTTACGGGACCCAGGGGATAGGGGGCTGGACGTCCCTTTGGCAGGGGGTCGCTATGCAACCTCCACACTTGAGATCAGAGCCTGGGCTGAGAGGTTAGTAGCACAGTAGAATTTGTACCTGATGTGGGTACCAAGCAGATCTGTGCTCCAATCGTCGTTTGGCCCATGCTGAGGATTAATTTTTTAACCTCTCTACATCTCAGCTTCCTTCTCTGAACACCATGATACTAATGTCTGCCATAGAGGTTGTGAAGATACGAGTGCGTCTGACACGTGGTGGAGTCCCAAGATGGTTGTCGTCTAGAGTAACAGCCACCTCTCATTCATTCATTGAATACAAAATTAAATCTCAGGACACAGGTGAAAGAGCCACACCACAGGGCCCTTAGTCATAAGGCACTTAGGATTTCCGTGTTTGTTGAGTGAATAAGCAAGTGGTCCGATGTGAAGTCTACTGAAAGTGTTTACTTTGTCCTAAGCACCTGCAGTGACCTGGGCTTGCCCTTTGAAACAGCTTCCTGCCTGCTTTGGGAAGAACTATGATGTCATACATTTAAAAAAAAAAACAAGAACAAAAACAAAAAGTCCTTTTTTGGACCATTCTTAAAAGTGCTCAAAGATTTTTGTTGTTGCATTGTCATTCTTGTCTCTGGCCGCAGGAATGGGTTCCTAGGAAGTTCGTAACAAGAGGTTTCCTATTAACCTACAGAAAAAATGAAAACCCTAGAGCACAGAGTAGCAACTCCAGTGGCTCCAGGGGCTGGGAAGGTGACACTCGGGACGGGGAGCTCCCTGGAGAGGATGTGTCTTAGTCCAGGTGGGCATCTTCTGCTCATTCACTCGTGCACCTATGCATCATGTACCGCGTCCTTGTCCTGCACTTTCCTAGGTGCCGGGACCACAGAGGACATCCCCGGCTCCCATTGCCTGGTCCCTTTCTGCCAAACGATCTCCTTTTGAAAGAGGAGAAAGCAAAAACGTGATTTTTTTAACCATGGCCCAGCAAGGTACCATGTTGAAAGAACACAGTGCGGGCCAGGCGGAAGTTGCCTCTTGGATCAATGTGGCCTGCAGGCTGGGGTGGCACCCCGTGACCTTGACCTTCAGAAGCAATCTTCTCAACACCCGGTTTTAAAGCGAATTTTCCTTGTCCTGGCTCTGGCGGGAGGCTGCTGATGTTGGGTGCACGTGGTGCGTGTCCTCCTGGGTGTAACAACTCTTGGGGGCTCCGGCCCTGCGTTTTCATAGCTAAGCACCTTTTCCTTCCCAAACCCACCCTCTCGTCTGTGGTCACTTTCTGCTGTCCTCTCCGGCTTCCAGAAAGGCTCCTAGGGCTGCCCTCTGCCCCTCAGTGTGCCTTCCTTGAGGGTCGGGACCGGCCCAAGTGCCTGCCTCTCAGCGTTTCTTTCTGATTTTACCAGACCCATTTCCATAGCCACTGAGCTGCACTGACTCCCAGCCATAGGTGTGATATTAATCTCTCCCCTACGGACGCAGATTTAATAGATTTTTTTTAATTAACGTTTTGTAAAATTGGAGCTGTCATGATTTGTGGCAGACGGATACAAATGTCTATAATTACATTTTTGGCACTACATCTGGGGAATAGTCTAGAAATGTTTGTTTTAACCCTTCCTGGAACGTTCTGATTTATGGGCAGGCCTCTGTATGCACACCTCCAGGAGGCCCCGTTGTCATGACAACACAGAGCATCATTTGTCAAGGAGCTATAACTTTATTCTGAGTTGAAGCTAAAAATTTATCTTTTTGGATTTATTCTCATGACAGGGAAATTTCACATTTCCATAGATGTGCAGCTTCTCCCGAATTCTATTTGTCTTTCCGGAGACTTGGGCTTCAGGTAAAGATCCTCCCGAGAAAAAGACAAATGTCCCGTCTCCTCCCCTCCCCCACCTCACACCATAGAAGAATTCTCTTATCCATCCAAAGAGAACTTAAATGACTCATTAATACAGAGAGAGAGAGAGAGAGATAGAGAGAGAGAGAGAGAGAGAGGAAGGAAGGAAGGAAGGAAGGAAGGAAGGAAGGAAGGAAGGAAGGAAAAAAGAAAGAAAGAAACTTTAGTATCAGTTGGCTCAGGAAGATCTAAGGTTCAAAGCAAGGGAAGAGAGAAAATGTGCCTGAATCCCTCCTTCCAGCTAGAGACCAGCGGTAACTATTCAGTTACCACATTTGTCCGTACGATCTGTGATTCCTGGACAGCAAACTCAGCGTCTGTTACCCGAGCCAGGAAAATCTATAAAGGAGAGTCATGCGCTGCTGTGGAGGTGAGAGGTGGCGTGCCCTGTCTGAAGGGGGGAGTCACCTCCTAGTTTTAACCCATTCTGCACCATTATCTTTCATTTTTTAATTTTTATTATATTTGTTTGTGTGTTTGTTTATTTATTTATTGAAGAGAAGTCCTAGCCAGTGAAGACACAAGTTCAGATGTCCATGTTCCACCCTGGAGTGCCTGGGTGTGGTACCCCGGTTCCAGACTCCACCTTCCTGTTAATGCAGTCCCTGGGAGGCAGCGGTGATAGCTCAAAAATCGGTTCCCTGCCACTCACATGGGCGACCTGGATTGAATTTCTGACTCCGGGGGCTTTGGCCCCAGCGGGAGTGTGTTTTGGGCATTTGGAGATTGAACCAGTGCATGGAGCTCTCTCTCTCTCTGTCTCTTTTTGACTCCCAAATAAATAGAGATCTGACAAAAAAAAAAAAAAATCTGACCAAAAAAGTAGAGAGAGAAGCCAGAAATTTTGCATTGGTGCAGAATTCCCTGATGTGAAGGCATTGGTGGATTAGGTGAGGAGGTTTTCTAAGGAGGTGATAGTCCAAGCAAGCACCTCTGGGGGCAGGTGTGCTCTGTGGGCTGCCAGCCACGGCTTCGACCCGAAGGCAGACTCCTCCGCCATGCAGCATGGCTTGGTTTCTCTACATGAAATGAGTGAATTAATCATTTCACTCTCTGGCTCTTCTCGGGATCCGATCTGCTACAGGTTTTGCTGTTGGCCTCTCCAGAGGTGATTCCGACCATCTGCAGGCTGGGAAGCTGTTGGCTTCAGACCACATGTGAGATGGGTGCGCCTCGGACCCACACACTCCTGCCTGACACTCTAAGATGGGTGGGGGGACCCATGAGGCGCCTCCTGGGGCTGCTCCTGGATTTATGATGCTCCTTTTGCCTTTGGAGGGATGGGGTTGTGAAGTCCTCTCCATGAAGCCCCGTGTTTTCCTTCTGTATGGGGATCTCCCGTATGGCAGCTGCCTTTGCACAAGACAGCAAAGATTTTTCCCCTTCTGTCCTGGATTTGAGAACGTCCTGCTTCTCATCCATCAGTCGAGTAGCTCTCATCTGTATCATCTAGCAATTTTTGGGGACCATGCCATCAAAAACATCTGGAGCAAAGCTGCTCCATGGCTGTCATTGAGTGAGTGAGGGAACGCCCACCAGATCTTACGGGGGACACCCGTCGCCTCGCTCAGAGTTTGAGTTCAGCCATCCTATCAGTCATACACATTCAGGCTAAATGTGGAGACTTTATAGTGGCTCTGGCCATAGAGCCGGTTAAGATATGCCTGGTGCTTCTGTCCCATTTTTTTTTAAAGATTTATTTATTTATTTGAGAGGTAGCATTACAGACAGTGAGAGGGAGAGACAGAGAGAGAGGTCTTCCATCCACTGGTTCACTCCCCAAGATGGCCTCATTGGCTGGAGCTATGCCGATCCAAAGCCAAGAGCTTCTTCTGGGTCTCCCAAGTGGGTGCAGGGACCCAAGGACTTGGGCCATCTTCCACTGCTTTCCCAGGCCATAGCAGAGAGCTGGATCGGAAGTGGAGCAGACGGAATTTGAACCGGCACCCATATGGGATGCCGGCACTGCAGGCAGTGGCTTTATCTGCTACACCACGGTGCTGGCCTGGTATTCATTTCATAGTGTAAGACATTTGAATTATTTTCAATGTCATTATTAAAAGTAACACCAGAATGGGCATCTCTGTGCGTAAATCTTTGTCCATGTGACCGGTGTTTTCCCCACATTATTGATTTCCAGACAAAGCGTTTCTAAGTCACGATGTTTTAATATTTTTAAGAATAACATATCACCAGTTGCTTTTCCAGAAATACTGGCCAATTTACAGTCACACCAGAAGTGTAAAAGACTGTACATCTCCTCTCATCCCTGTTGACATCAGGTTTTGCTAGTTTTCCCCCAACCGTTGTTTTGGTGTTTATATCCTGTTTTATGGACTGCCTGGTGGAGTGTATTTGGGTGTGGTATTTAGATTCACTGCTGGAGAAGAAATGAAGAATGTGTGGCACGGCTGTTGAGGTCAACAGGTTAAACCCACTTGGGACGCCGACATCCCATATCCAAGTGCCTGGTACAATTTCTGGCTACTTTGCACCCCCACCCAGCTTCTTGCCAACGCACAGAGGAAGGCAGCAGATGATGGCCCGAGTACTTGGGTCTCTGCCATCCATGTGGGAGACTTGAATGAAGTTCTAATATCCCTGTCTTTGGCCTGGCCCAACCCCAGCTGTTGTGGGCACTTGGGGAGTGAGCCAGCAGATGGAAGATCTCTCTCTCTCACTCGCTCACTCGCTCGCTCTCTCTTCCTCCCTTCTTCCTCCCTCCCTTGCCTTATCATTCTGCCTTTGAAATAGATACATAAAGAGAAAGAACTTTGTGTCAATCTTCTGGATCTTGTTAGTTGAGGTTCCCAGGACAGGCACTTCCCAAATCCCAGACAGCGTTTCAAGTGCTTTGGGTATGCTAACTCCCAGCGTCCTCAGCACCTCCAAGAGGCAGATACCACTGTCACGCTCCTTTTCCAGGGAAGGAAGCAGAGGACAAAGCGACTCACCTGCGGTCATAGAGCTGATAAGTCCTAATCAAAAGTGAAATAGGGCCCTGGGGTTGCAGGATCTACACTCATAACGGTTCTGGAGTTGCCTGCCACTGAAAGGGATAAAGAGACTTCAGAGTCTAGGCCATTGCTGCTTAGACACACCCCAGAGACTGTGGTGTGCCTGGAGGATGCCGGGATATGGAGACTCTGCAGTTCTTCTTACTTAGTGAAACGGACGGTAGCTCAGAGCAAGATGCCGCACTAAGAAGGAAAAAGAGTTGAGCTTGTATTAAATAAAAATAAAAAAAAAAAACTTCTTTCACTGTCATAGGAAATAAACGTTGTAAATTAGTTCTTCACGGTATGACACAATCGGCTCCGAAAGAGTTAAAAAACTGCCTTTGGTGCTGAGTCCAGAACACTGTATTCTGGAAATAAATAAATAAACATTCAGATTTCCCGTTCACAGTGACTTTCAGAGAGTGGAGTTTCAAGAACCTTAATCGTCTTTGATTCCCTTTGCCCATGTCTCTGTCTGGTTGTCATTGATTCTTTTGGATTTAATGGATTATTTCTTTCTTTATTTGAAAATCAGAGTTAGAGAGAGAGAGAGAGAGACTTTCCATTTGCTGGTTTACTTCTCAGATGATTGCAATGGCAGGGCTGGGCCAGGCTAAAGCTGGGAACCAGTGTATTCTTTTTTTTGTTTGTTTGTTTGTTTGTTTTGACAGGCAGAGTGGACAGTGAGAGAGAGAGGAGAGAGAGACAGAGAGAAAGGTCTTCCTTTACCATTGGTTCACCCTCCAATGGCCGCCACGGCTGGCGTGCTGCGGCCGGCACACTGCACTGACCCGAAGCCAGGAGCCAGGTACTTATCCTGGTCTCCCATGGGGTGCAGGGCCCAAGTACTTGGGCCATCCTCTACTGCACTCCCTGGGGCCATCCTCCACTGCACTCCCTGGCCACAGCAGAGAGCTGGGCTGGAAGAGGGGCAACCGGGACAGAATCTGGTGCCCCGACAGGGACTAGAACCCGGTGTGCCGGCGCCACAAGGCGGAGGATTAGTCTAGTGAGCCGCGGCGCCGGCCTGGAACCAGTATATTCTGGTGAGTCTCCCATGTGGGTAGCAGGAGCCCAAACACTTGGATCATCTCCTGTTGCTTTTCCCAGGCCATTAGCAGGGAGCTGGATCAGAAGTGGAGTAGTTAGGAGAGGAACTGGTGGCCAGGCCGCGGCTTTCCCTGCTAGGCCACAGTGCTGGCCCCTCGCTGATTCTTTGTAAGTTACAGGATTGACACACTGTGTTAGCGATCACAACTGACTTCTGTGAGAGGCATTTGGCATTCACAATAATTCACAGAAATGGCTGGCATTTTATTTTTTTATTTTTTTAAAGATTTATTTATTTATTTGAAAGTCAGAGTTACAGAGAGAGAAGGAGAGGCAGAGAAAGAGAGAGGTCTTCCATTCGTTGGTTCACTCCCCTGTTGGCAGAAATGGCTGGAGCTGTGCCGATCCGAAGCCAGGAGCCAGGAGCTTCTTCTGGGTCTCCCACGTGGGCGCAGGGGCCCAAGCACTTGAGCCATCTTCTACTGCTTTCCCAGGCCACAGCAGAGAGCTGGATTGGAAGAGGAATAGCCAGGTCTCGAACTGGTGCCCATATGGGATGCCGGTACTGCAGGCCAGGGCGTTAACCCACTGTACCACAGTGGTGGCCCCAGATGGTCGGCATTTTAAAGCGTTTCAGAGAGAGAGTTGAAACCTACCTTCAAGAGGTTTACGTTCCCACAAGGAACTTAAAAGTTTACAAGAAAAACATACAAGCTAGAGTAAGCTAAGTTTATTAAAGATACTTAGCAAACACAGGAATAGATGGAGAGAAGGGTTGCGGGGTGGGAAGCTGACATTTCCCCTGGCCCTGGGAGGACAGCTGAGGTTTGTCATCGTTAGGATGCTGGTGAGGGCCATCTGGGTGGAAGTGTCAGGTTGGAGGGACAGAAGCAGGCCAGACCAGGCTCTGGTTGTGGGGTGCAGCATTGTCCTTGCCTGTGATCAGTGAACAGGAGTGCCCATGGTTCTGGCTGTGTCCTACCTGATCTTGAACCGAGATAGAAAATCCCAGATCATTGCCAGCATGAACCAACTCCGGTTCAAGGCATCCAGCCGACTCCTTCATTCCACTGTTTTCCCCTCCCTCTCTGTGAGTTGCTATAGTCCTCCTCTCTCTGCCTCTCCTATCAAAAAATAAATAAGTAAACCTTTTATGAGCAAAGAAAACCAGCGACCCTTCCCAAATCCCATTGGAGCGCACGTGGGCCCTCATGGTGCTCTAGTAGAAAATACAAATGGAGTGGAGATTGGGTGGGGTTCAGTGAGGGTGAAGTCCTCTGGGGGAGTATTCATGGTGTCCCCAACGTGGAGCTCGGTGCACATATGGTCACCGTGTCCCCTTTTTCATTGTGGAGAGGATTCGGGGCATCATGGGAAAGTGGTTGTGCTACCTGGCATGCAAGGGGGTAAAGTGAGGGTGCAGGACTGGAGACAGAAGCTGTGGGCAGTCTCTCAGCTCTTCTGTTCCCTAAGTGCCTCTGCCTATCCCACATCACGTGGAGGGATGTGTCAAGGAGCCCCAGGTCTAGCTGCCTTTCTCCCAGAGTGGTCTGTCTTAGAATCATCCAGTTGAAAGTGCATAAGCTTGGCTCTCCTATGATGTGGTGATGGGTTGAGGGAGCAGGAATCTGCATGGTTAAATCCCCCCCACCATGGTTCAGGTGCACCCTCAAGTTCAAGCGTCATTGTTCTGTGATGGGGTCCTCAGCTCAGGCTGCACTTAAGAATCACCTGGAGTGAAATAAAGCTGAGTCACAAGCTGGCGCCGCGGCTCACTAGACTAATCCTCCGCCTTGCGGCGCCGGCACACCGGGTTCTAGTCCCGGTCGGGGCGCCGGATTCTGTCCCGGTTGCCCCTCTTCCAGGCCAGCTCTCTGCTGTGGCCAGGAAGTGCAGTGGAGGATGGCCCAAGCCCTTGGGCCCTGCACCCCATGGGAGACCAGGAGAAACACCTGGCTCCTGCCATCGGATCAGCACGGTGCACCGGCCGCAGCGCGCTGGCTGCGGCAGCTATTGGAGGGTGAACCAACGGCAAAGGAAGACCTTTCTCTCTTTCTCTCTCTCTCACTGTCCACTCTGCCTGTCAAAAAATAAAAATAAAAAAAAAAAGAAATAAAGCTGAGTCACATTGGGGGCTGGTGTCTTGGCACCAGTGTCTTTTTTTTTTTTTTTTCAAGATTTATTTATTTATTTGAAAGTCAGAGTTACACAGAGAGAGAAGGAGAGGCAGAGAGAGAGAGAGAGGGAGAGGTTGTCCATCCGCTGGTTCACTCCCTCATTGGCTGCAATGGCCAGAGCTGTGCCGATCTGAAGCCAGGAGCCAAGAGCTTCTTCCAGGTCTCCCATGTGGGTGCAGGGGCCCAAGGACTTGGGCCATCTTCCACTGCTTTCCCAGGCCATAGCAGAGTGCTGGATTGGAAGTGGAGCAGCCAGGACTTGAACCGGCATCCATCTTGTGATGACTGTAACGTGCAGCCGGGTTTTTAGAGCAACTGGTATGGGGTAAAACTACCCTAGGGTCTTGCATTTACATAAAGAAGAAAGAAAGAAGAAAGAGAAGGAAGGAATGAAGTGAGGGAGGCAGGAAGGGAGAAAGCAAAGGAAGAAAGAGGAAGGGCCACTCCCACAGGTATTGAAATGAATGCGCAATCTATTCTCACTCTTGTATTGTGAGGCTACATTTATACGTGTATACGGGGCCTTATGGTGGCTTCTACTGATAAACCCAACTAGGTAATCCATTGATGTGTTCGTTTCACTTATGGGGTTTTAAAATATTCACCTGCCCAGGCCATATCCCAGGTCCACTAGGTAAGCATTTCTGGAAGGCGGGACGTTGGCCTCAGTGTTTTTAAAGCTCTACATATGATTCCAGGGCGTACAGCGAGCGTTGGGAATCATAGGAGACTCCTAGGTACGGACGGTCTCGGAGGTCTTCCAAGGCCGAGTTCAGTCCGTGCAGCCCTCTCACCTGGTTCCTTCTGCCAGTGCAGTCCCACTGTTGCCTCCCTACAGTCCTGGCTCAGCTTGGAGATGCCAACATTTTCACCCAGAACTTTATTAACTGCAAAGGGAGAACCTATTAAGAACCCATGAATCAGGTTGTCAATATAGCAGAGAAATACAGGATTCTAGGGTAGGCAGTGTGGCAGGATGGGTGAAGTTGCTGTTTGGGACACCCACCTCTTAGGTACCTGGGTCCAGATCCACGTACCTAACTTTCCCTTGCAGCTTCCAGCTAATGAACCCTGGCAGGCAGTGGACGACAGTTCAAGTGTTTGGGACACTGACACATAAGTGGGAAATCAGCAGGGAGGTCCAGGCTCCTGACTTTGGCCTGGCCCAGCCCTGTCTGTTGCAGGCATTTGGGGAGTGAACCAGCAGATGGGAGACCTATGCCTCTGTCTCTCTCTGGTGCTCTGCCTTTCAAGTAGATGAAAGCAAATAAAAACAAAACATTTTCAGAAATACAGGATTCCCAGTGCACTTTGAATTTTTAGTAAACAATGAATGATTTTTCAATATGTCTACTGCAATATTCAGAACAGACTTACATACCAACAATTTCTTATTTGTCTAAAATGCATATAGCTAGGAGGCTTATATTTATCCTACCTATAAAGGAAGTTAAACCAAGGTAAACTAAATTTAAAATGCCGGGTTTCTCATTCTGCAGTTGCTGAGAGTTCTCCCAGCTTCCTGTGCCCAGGTTCCTGCCCTGAATCCCAAAGACCTAAACCCCAAAGGGTTAGCACGTCTTCCTGGAGCCTCTGTTCACAGGGAGGTAACAACCTTGCATCCAACAAAATGAAAGTTGACTGCTACTTGCATGTTTACTCTTGATGGTGAAAGCCAGCACTTAACCTCCAGCATCTGGGAACCCCTTGGCTTGTTCTCCTCACTTTCCATTTCTAATCTGAGGGCTGTGTTTCATGCTGAGCCAGTATAACAATTGACTTCATCTTTCCTGGCTCCAGTTAATTCTCTCTGCTCACATATTGAGCCTTCCGGGGCTCCAGACATCCAATTATAGGCAACAAGAAAGACAACTGTGCCATTCTGGACAAACCATTATTCACACCCAGGGTCCCTTCATGGAACTGGGACCTGTGCTGTCACCAAAGACCCCTTAGAAGGGCTGCAGGTTTGGTTGAGGCTCTACTGCCAGGGTTCTGAAATTCTTGATTTTTGATGACCAAGACATGTGCATTCAATTTAGCACTGGACACTGAAAATTATGTAGCTGGACGAGCTCACGCTACAAAACCTAGGCAAAAGAGATTGCAATCAGTGCTCTTTTTGCACAGGTATTAATTACTTCCCATTCCTTCTAGTGGGTGTGGCCTCTCTTGGGGAGGTGGGGTTCCTTTGCCAGGGAAAATCCAGGCCTGTTTTTCCATGCTTTCCCAGTTTTTCAGGGATGCCTGCCTTAACAAAGACTTCTACGGCTCAAACTCAGGCATTATATCTGGGAACTTGAAGTAACCTATGTATCTTTTTAAGTGTGGCTATCTTTTAGAGTTGCATTTAGTAGCTGTCACCATTCATCCATTAGCAATCACGGAATACCTAGCCTTGTGCAAGGCATCTTTTCTTGCTTGGTCCATCATCATTATCTATCATCATCAATGGTTATCAAAGTAGATATACTGAGTGCCTACCTGGACAAGACGTGCAGTGCAGGGCTGTGTGGGCTAAGCTATATTCTGTCAGTGAGACTAGCCCTGCCTGTGACAGGCAGCCACTGTTACCTCAGAACAGAGTTTTTCCACATCAAAGAAAGGTGTGTTTATCAAGTGCTTGAACCATGGGATCATTTTTCTGGCATCCAACACTGCAAGATTCAGACAGAGATAACCAGAAAACCCACAAAAATCCAAAGATGGCCCATTGGGTTGGCAGAGAGTCAAACAAAGCTGCCTCTCCCACCTTCTTTGTTACAGTCGCGTTGTAGGGTCAGACAGTTGACTGTCTGAATTGTTGCTGAAGATGGCCATGTGGTTAATGACAGGACAGGGCGTACCCAGGGCCTCTAGCTGACAGAAAATTACTCTGAAAACCTTGTATGTGCCAGGCGTGGATGCCTGTAGCAGTTTCAACATCTACCCTGCAACATCAGCATATCCTAATCTAAGTCTCCAAACAGGGTGAAACAGTTCTGGAATCCCATGGAGCCCGTGTGGCTAAAAGCATAAGACAGGACTCAATGATGTGGCCAGAACTCTGGCTCTTTTTGCAGGCTGGGGTGATCTTGCAAGAAAAATCTCCCAGGAGACAGAGCACTTTACCGTTTGAGACAACGCCACAAGTCTGCTCTTTGACAATGCGTTTTGAGTTAGCCTTTCGGTGCAAATAACATCATTAAAATGTGCTGATGTACTTCAAGCATTTGATTAATAACACAGTTATTTTTTAGATATGTAGGGCCAAACATATTGATAGGAGAATGATAATCATCTCCAGATGTACAGAAATGTGAGGAAACACCAGGCCTGCCCCGATGGCTGTGCTGATGTCCTTATCTCGAAGAAGTAGCCTTACAGGGAACCAGAAGACGTATCTTGGATCAGGGAGGACACTTAATTGCCTTCAATTGAGTTGAACGATGGTCAAGAACCCACCACCACGTATTCGGAACATACAACTTGCTATGGGGCCGGTGAGGCTCACTGTAAGATCCAGTGCCCTCAAGGGACGGGCTTGCCTTTTAATTGAGAGTACAAATTTCTGATGCTAGTGGATTCCACTAGGACATAACGTTATCCTTTGGCAGCATAAGCTAATATTAGCATATATTGTATACTCTCTGATCTCATCTGGAACCAGATGCCTCAGATTTGGGGGATTTGGGGATTTTCAAAATGCTGTGTGTGATTCCTGTCGTTTTACCATTCCCTCTGGGTCTCTGGGTGAGTTTCTTGTGGTTACCGTTCCCATTTTTGCGGGGAAGCTGAAGGCTAGTAATGCCTGTTGGGTTAGGTAAAGGCTCAGATGACCTCCCAGCAGTTCGGGTCAGCTTTTACTGTCAGTGAGTCTCACTTTGGGGATTCAGAACATTTCGGATTTCAAAAGGACAGACGATGGGATGGAAGCCTGTAGCAGAGTCTGATGCAGTTCAATATAAGAGCACTTCAAAAAGTTCATGGCCAAGTACACACCTTTTTTTTTTTTTTTTTTAAAAGAAAATATTGATACATTTATTTGAAATTTAGAGAGAGAGAGAGAGAATCTCCCATCTCCTAGCTTATTCTCCAAATCCCTGCAACAGCCAGAACTGGTCAGGCCAAAGCCAAGAACCTGGAACCCTATCCGGGTCTCCCACATGGGTGGCAGGGACACAAGTGCTTGAGGGATTCCCTGCTGGGAGCCAGAATAGAGGACAGAAGCAGGACGCAAACGCAGGCACTCTGCTATGGAACACAGACATCCCAAGTGACAGCTTAACATGGTTGTACCAATGTCTGCCCCTCCATCAGCTCTCTGAAGCACCCGCATGCTCTGATGGGAGTTCCATGGGACATCACACCAACCCTGCTGGGTAGATACTGCTGTGCCTACATCAGAGACATGAAACTGTGTCTGAGAAAAGGGAACGGACCTGCCCGAGGTGGTCTGGGCAGCAGATAACAAGCCTGTGGTTCGGGGGTAGGGTGGGGGGAGAGGCTGGGGGCGGGGCAAGAGCCTGTTCTGAGTCAGGCTGCCTGGGCTAGGTGTCCTGATGTTGCCATTCACCGGCTATGAGTACTCACACACGTGGTTTGACTTCCCTGTGCCTCTGCCTCCTCCTGGGTCAAATGGGACTAATACAATTTGCCTTAGAGGATTGTTTCCAGATGCCTGTTTGGTACTTGGAGGCTGGGCTTGGCACCTAGCAGATCCGCAGTGACTATGCGCTGTATGCAACCTAGTAATAAAAGAATGGGCCCAGGCTACCAGGATCAACTAGGAAGCCAGTGACTAAGTCTGAGTCACCAAAGCAAATCTATTTGGCGTTCTCCGTTTAATTTAGGTGTTGGTAAAATTAAATATTTTTTATAAAAATTGGAAGACTAGGAATGGAAGAATCCCTTGCCTTCATGGTGCAATAAAAATGCTACAGCTAAGATCAGCAGTCCCCCCAGTGCACTTTATGGTGAAATATAAGAAGTTTTCTCTTTAAAATCTAAGCAACACAGAGATACCTGCATCGCTACTGTTATCTTATTGTGCTCTGGAACTTAGAGCTAATGGAATAAGAAACGAAACGAATATCAGAGAGTCATCTAGGGAAAAGGCAAAGACACTAGTATTTGTAGATACTATTGTTTTATAGAAAATGGTGGCTAATCAAATTAAAAGCCAAATAATGAAACTAAAGATTCTATAATCTGGCTGAATACCTAATGAATACATATTTAGGAACTTTGGTCTTACATTAATAGTAGTGTTCAATAATGGCAAAAAATGTCTCTTGGAATAGGAAAACTGCCACAACAAATACAGGACGTCTAGAAGAAAATTGGGGCCAGACACGGGGATAAGGCTATGTGTACACGGTTGTTACACTCACAAAGTTTATATTCGCAAAGAAAAAACCTAAATGCTCAATAATGTCACATGACAACAATTAATTAAATGTTGGTAAAATCACAAAGATTATCTATGCGTTTTATGAGTTTCAACTTTAAACAAAATATTTACTCATTTATTTGAAAGAGTTAGAGAGAGGGAGAGACAAAGAGAGAGAGAGATTTTCCATCTACTGATTCACTCCCCATATGGCTGCAACAGCCAGTGCTGGGCCAGACAGAAACCAGGAGCCAGGAGCTTCTTCCAAGTCTCCCACATGGGAGGCAGAGGCCCAAACACTTGGGTCATCTTCCACTGCTTTCCTAGGCCATTAGCAGGGAGCAGTGAGTACACGACCTGGGGCCCATATGGGATGATGGCACTGCAGGCGGTGGCTTTACCTTCTACACCACAATGCCAGCCCATCAATTTGCTTTTTACATGACAAAATGATGAGATCACAAAATGCCAATTATTATGATACGTGGAATTAAAGTTGATTTTTATTTTTATATTTTTTCCAAATTTTCTGAAAAAATAAGCCCATGGTTTATAATTCAAAAAGTTTTTCAAAAGTATTTGAGAAAAAAAATAATACCAGTGGAGTGAACGCACCTGCTTAGTGTTGTTTATTTTTAACCACACAGTATGTTACTTATAAACTTCTATTGCTGATATATAAAGTAAGCCAATAACGACTTCTTTACTCAAATTCAACAATTCTAGTTTTTAACATACAGAACAGTATGACTGGTTTTATTTATTAAAAATGATTACAATTCTATTGAGAAGTCATTTTTTCATAACATCTTGCTGTAAGACTGGGACTCAGTTTCACCAACAGGGGGCGTGCCAAGATGAACACGAAGGCCCCTGGAAGTGAAAACCTCCGTCCCGGGAATTCTTTGAAAAATAAATGACCTCACTTCCGCTGTGACTCTGGAAATTGGCACACACATTTGCTCTGATTCAGAATGATACCACCTATTTGTTCCTATCCATTTGTGGTTTGCTGGGCAGCCTAATGGGTGTCTTCGTCATGATTTTTGTGTGTGAAACATTGATGATCCCATCTGTTCCTCTAATACTTTCTCACCACAAGAGTCAAAATGTGCTCTTTGAGAACCTGAAACGCTATAGATCTCAGGTGCACACACATTTTAATTCTGACTTGTGATTGGCCTCTGTCGTAGGCTGCTCACTTTGCAAAGTATGCAATATTGGCCAAGTCCCATGATCTCCCCCACAGTGCCTTGCACAAAGCACAGCACACAATAGCTGCTCATTAAATATTTGTGAACTTGGGAGGAAGGAGAGTGAAAACCCTAAGTTTCCAACTCTTGGTCCCACAGTCTCCTGCCACTGTGAAATGTTCTCAAACCAACTGCAGCCTCACCTCACTCACACATCCTGGGGGTCATCCAAACTCCATGCAAATCCGGAGCACTGGCCAATAGCTTCCTTGCGTGCACACCAGGTCTTTACAGAGTGTTTGCTTGGGGGCCAGGTCCTGTGCTGGATGGGGCCAAGGGTTCCTTTTAACCATACGGAGCCCAAGTCAGAGCCTCCAGTGGGTACAGGGCTGGCTGCACCTTCTTCATGCCTGACTCTTCGAGTGCTTGTGGGTTCTACGCTTTGCTGCCTGTGAGTTATGCAGCCGCCTTCCCCTAATCCTTGCAAACAGGCCATGTGCCAGGAGGCTGCCAGCACCTCCAGTGTGTCTGTGAGATGCAGACAAATTATTGCATTTTATGAGAGTCATGGATGAAGGACTTTGGAACACTCTGAAACTCGGAGGTTTGAGGTTTCTTGGTTCCTTTTCCTCAAACTCTGCTTCAGAAACTATGTGGTTAGCAAGTGGTACGCTTGCTGCCAACATCCGTCCAATCCAGCCTCCATCTCCTGCTCTATCCTCCCCTCTCTCCTTCTCTTCCTCCTTATTTATTTATTTATTTATTTGAGAGGCAGAGTTACAGAGAGAGAGAGAGAGATTGATCTTCCATCTGCTGGTCCACTCCCCAAATGGCTGCAATGGCCAGAGATGGGCTGATCCAAAGCCAGGAACCAAGAGCTTCTTCAAAGTCTCCCACTTGGGTGCAGGAGCCCAAGCACGTGGGCCATCTTCAGCTGCTTTCCCAGGCCACAGCAGAGAGCTGGATAGGAAGTGGAGCAGCCAAGGGCTCAAACCGGTGCCCGTACAGCAGAGGTTAGGCCTCCTATGCCACAGTGGCAGCCCCCTTCTCTTCCTTCTTAAAGCCCCTAGAAAGAAAGATCTCTCTATTGATTATTTGTGCTGGTTAGGAAACATACCCAGCTCATTCTAAGCTTCCTTTGTGAGAAATGCGTCGTCGGGCTGACCTTGGCCATGCTCTTATGTGGACATTCCCTTGATGATGTCCTTGGCAGCCTGGCCACAGTCTCAGGGACCCCTCCCTCCTATCCCGTGTGCAGCTTGCCCTCTGCTACCTGAGGCCAATGGTCCTTTATATTTCCAGACCCCAAACGTTGACTGTGCCTATTTTTTTTTTTAAATTTTCCAACTTGTTCTCATGCCACTCTTGTCCTTGCTTGCCTGGCTTTGGTTCCGTGGTCACCGGCTAGAACCATTCCCTTGGAGAAAATCAAAGTGTTCAGAAGCAGAGAACACCCACAAACGCCTCTACCCAGAACCCAGGGCGAGAACGCATTGTCGCAGCTCTGCCCGCCCCCCAGGCCCTGGACCTGCACCCCTTTCCCTATTGCAGAACGTTGTCCCCACCCTTTTCCTCTCTGCCCATGGGACATCGCATTTCCTTCTGTACTAGATCATGCAGATCCGATTACCAACCCCTCACAAGCTCCTCTGCACCATACGCCCTTCCTTCTCCCACCTGGCACCCCCTTCTCCTTTGCTTCCTGAGCCCACACTTTAGGGATGGCTGCCCTTCCTCTCTCTCCAATGCCACTTTTACTCTTAGCTCTTCAGTTTGGTCCATCAGGCTTCATTGCAAATGCAGCCCCCAAACCACTGCATTTTGAGTTCTCTGCATGTGCCATCCTGTAGTCCCTCTCCATGTTTAATCCGGTTTAGCCTGCCCGAAGCACCTGCAGTAACTACTCAATTCTTCAGTTGACTTCTGGTTTGCTCCATGCACTCTCTTCCCTCTCACTGTCTGAACCCCTCTCCTCTCTGCCTCTACTCCCTCCTTGGTATCCTGTCTTACGGCTTTGAATCCATGTCCCGCGGAGACCTCTGTTCTGGACTTGAGACTTGTATGTGTGAGTTGTGTTAGATGCCTGGTGGGCATCTTACACTTAGTAGAACTAAAATATAGCACAGAGTTGTCACATGAGACACGACTCTCTCTCAATAAATGGACAGTCAGTGTCCTTGTGACCCTTCTCTGTATTCACACCCACAGCCCAACCCTCTGTCAGCTCTACCTCCAAACTATATCCAGGATCCAACACCTTGCTCCATCTGCATCTACTGCTAGCAATCTGGGCTAAGCTTCCCTAATCCCTCTCCTAGAGGATCTGGCCACACAGACCTGCTCAGAGCTCATCCTGGGCATGCTCTCTCCCTTTAGCCTTTTTTACTCATGGTTCTCTCTTTCTGGAATGCTCTTCCCATCTCCGTTAGGTCTTTATGCAAATGTCATCTCTTCAGGAAGACTCCCCTGACCGTATCTTTCAAATCATAGTCCTTAGTCCTAATGGAGCATCCTTGTCCTCTTCCTAACTCATCTTCAGAACAATTATTCCTCCAAGATATTACATGTATCCCTTGCTGCCATTGTTGTTAACCACCTGTCTCTCTCTGGGAACTGCAAGTTCCATGGGTGGCAGGAGTTTTGGTCCATTATCTTGACTTGTCTTAAATTGTTTCGTTGTTAGATATTTGTTTATTGAATAAACGAGTGAGGTAGTGAGCATCCCAGGTTGAAGCTGGGGCACAGCAAATCCAAGGCTGTGTGATAAGAAGCGTTTCACTGAAAGTGAAGATATCAGAGACCCAGATGGTTTCATATGTGCAGATAACATTGCAATTCATAGACAAAACCTTGACATGACAGGCAGAATTATCTATGCTTTTTCCAGAAATTTGATGACACAACCAACGTGGGTGACTCAGAACCTCTCGTATTCCCCTTGTTTGCCCTTTCAGGTGGTCTTGCATCACGTAACAGGAAATGACCAACCAACCACAGTGCAGGCACTGGGGACTCAACTCTGTTCCATGTGAAGAGGCCTTTGACGGATTCAAGAGCCGTGACCTTGAACCCATTACCCTCCTCATCCAAATCTTGCCCTTTGGCGATCACCCCTTCCATGACTGCCAGATTCGATGCTACTCTATAAGAACCCCCTAAAACCAGCTTAAGCTCAACAGAAGACCCTTGGCCAAAGTCGTTGATCTTTGTAGGGCTTTTACTTCCTCTCAGAGCCCACTGGTACACTTGACTGAGCTCCCGAGAGCTGGCCTTTGGCTTTCACTCTGGCTCCTCCTCTCCCTTGTTGTGCCTTGAAGTGCTTTGCTGCTTCCCTGGCCACACTGGGGATGATCCGGCAGTGACAGCAAACCCTCTCCCTGGCCCTGATTTCAGTGAAGGCTGGGGCTTTCTTCTGTATGTGGGTTGTAAACTCACTTCTCCCCAGTTTGTGAACACCACCTGGCTAGACTGATTATTAGATCACCGTTCCAAAGAACAAGACTTTGGTGAACATCTAGGAGAACTGGAGGTGGCTGAGTTCTTGACTCACTGCTAGGGCCAATGCAAACTCCTAGGAGACCTTAGATTAGGAACATCCAGTTTCCCAGAAGTCTATGAGGGGCCACGAGCATGTGTGTAGGGAGGAGAAGGGGTGAGGGTGTGTACCCAGGTGACCTCTTGATGTACCCTCATAATCTAGCCTTTCTGACCAATGATGGATGCCCAAGAGTAAGGACTACATCCTGGCTTTCCTTTGTTCCATGTCTATGTGACCTGGAGGAGACTGAATTCTGTACCTGGCTTCCTTCTCGTAGGGCTTGGTCCTGGATGGTACTAGAATGACAGTCTAATAATAGATGCCTGCTATGTAGGAAGAACTCAGTAAATGCCAGTCCCGCCTTTACTATTGCACTAAGTAGGTTTTCAATCTTAGCTCTTTTTAATGGATTTGTTTTCCTGGGTCTACAATAGATGATTAAATATTCTACTTCTGGGTGCTCAGGAAGGCTCATAGCAGGTAAGCCATAATACCTGTATCCTTGTCCCTCTTACAATAGCTTCTCTTCCAACTGCAGGAATCCATAGGAAGTCCACTGGGCTGTTGACATTTCCTATCCCTCATTTAAAGGTGGCCTCTGTTGTCTGTTTTCCCTAAGATCTGGCTGACAGGTTGGTCAGCTGCTCAAATTGGCCAGTATTATTCTTTTTTTTTTATTTGACAGGTAGAGTTATAGACAGTGAGACAGAGAGAGACAGAGAGAGAGAGAGAAAAAGAGAGAGAGAAATGTCTTCTTTCTGTTGGTTCACTTCCCAAATGGCCGCTATGGCCAGCGCTGTGCCTATCCGAAGCCAGGATCCAGGTGCTTCTTCCTGGAATCCCACACGGGTTCAGAGTCCCAAGGACTTGGGCCATCCTCCACTGCCCTCCAGGGCCACAGCAGAGAGCTGGAGTGGAAGAGGAGCAGCCGGGACTAGAACAGGTGCCCATATGGAATGCTGGCACCGCAGGCGGAGGATTAATCAAGTGAGCCATGGCGCCGGCCCCCAATATTATTCTTAATGACTGGAGTGGTCTCATGCTAACCTGTCAGATGGGAGCCTGAATGAGAAAGTGGAAGCAAGACCCAGATTAGGAGTTCAGCCCATGTGGCCTATTGTTGATCCACTTTAAATGAGAATGGAGGCAAGAGGAGGAGCCCAGTGGCATCTTAGAAAGTTCTTCCCAGCTGCAGTGTGGAGAAGGACTAGGAGAAGGAAGCAGAGCACCAGGAGACTGGAGCAGGTGACAGTGGCCACTTGCATGAGAGCTGGAGAGGCCACGCAGTTGCTGCTGCCTCTTCAGTCAGCATCGATAATCCAAAGTTTGCAACCAAGTGATGGCTCTATCTATGTAAACGTAGTACGGACTCCTCCCACTTTTTAGCTGGAAGGCTTTGTAAAGGGGGAGGGGGCTGGTGAGATAAAGGAGGGGACAAATGATTTCCTAATTCTTCTTGCATTATCATTCCTGATGGTTCTGGGATTTGAGCAAGTTTGCTTAACTCCTTGATCTTTTCCCCGCCCTGGCATAGCTGAAGGAGAACCCCTAATCACGGTCTGGTCGCTGTTAGAAGCTGTCAAGTGTTTGCTGGACAGGCAGGGCTGTGCCCCTGACATTTCTTTTTTTTTTCCCATTCCAAATAGGAAAGTCTGCTTGAAAGTGGTCCTTCAAATTTCTTGGGTTGAGAAAACCCAAGGGGGAGTAGTCACCATTCGGAAGGGATGTGTCATTTCATACCATTCCCAGCTCAAATTGCCAGACTTTATTCTTGCTAACTTCCAAATCCGAGGCTGCTTAATTGTGTAGAAGCAAGCTCCCGAGCCAAGGAGTCTTGGTGAACAGTAATTGAATTGGTTGAGTGAACAGTTAAGCCTGACCTGACCGTTTACTTCTGGAAAGCATCGTTTCGTTTTGTATTATTTAATTTCAAGAACGATCTGAGATGTGGTCTCTCTTCCTCATCATCCGATCAGCCGAGTGCAGCTTTTCCCAGCAAAAAGCCGTGTTTCAAAATCATTGAAAAAGAAACCAGCAGAAATTTAATTTTAAACCTGAGACTTATTTTTTTTTCATTTGCAGTCTGCTCATTCTTCGTGATTCTTTATTTTCCCCACCAGCACCCTTCAGTGGAGTGTTTCAAGGAAGGCGTGAGTGTTTTACTGCCAAAGTCTTGACAACACAGGGGGCCAGCAGGCAGTTACTGAGCTTAGGTGATCTCTATTAAACATGATCCATCACTTTCCAGCCTTCTGTAACATTTTATTTTCTCCAGATCCTTACCTCCTCCTGACTCCTGATGAATGTCCCATCTCCCCTCTTACACTTTAATCCAGGGCCTGTGTGTTTATTTGCTGGCTGACAGTGACAGCCAATAAATTAGTCATGGAGCCACACAAACTAAGGCTTGTGCGCCCACAGACGGCTGCCAGCATCAAGCCGCCCATCCAAAGGTGGGCAACTCTGCACCCCATTGATCCAGTACCCACAAGACTTACGTCATTCCCAGCAAATGGAGCTGCAAATGCTGATTTCTTCATAGGCAGGGGCTGGGAAAATAGAGAGAGAGAGAGAGAGAGAGAGAGAGAGAGAAGGCTAATTAATGCATTCAAGGGATCCTACTGAATCAGCAAGCTCCTTAAAGGCACAACAGACACAAACAGGCAGCTGCAGCTCCTTGGGATTCAAAACAACAACAAAAGAGCTAGTTAAATATTTGAATAGCCGAAGTATATGTCTATTCATTCCCATGGAAATTGCTAAAATAGGCTGTCCTCCCATCTCCAGAAGAGTCAAAGTCATTGAAATCCCGGAGCTTTTCATCCTGGCAAGCATGCCTTTGAAGAACGGGACATTCACATCTCCATAACAGCCTAATGCAACATTCGTGGTAATAAAACTGGGTGCATGAAAGGGCTGTAGGATATGGCACCCACTCACTCAGAAGTAGCTCTTTGAAAACAAGACTACCATTGCCCTAGCCTGGTACTAGTTTGGCAACTTACAGTTGCAAATGGTTGGAGCAACAGTGAGGATTTATTGTCTCATGGAAATTTACTACCAAGGAATAAATACCAAGTTTCAGGATGTGGCTGGATTGAGGGCCCAAACACTGTGACCGGAATGGTTCTTTGGCTCTGCAGCCATTGGCTCAACTGGGAGACACACTTTTCTCTCGTGGTTGTAGCAAAGATGAACTTCACCCACTCTCGAAGCTATCTCCTCCAAATGTCTGTCCAAGCAGCAGAGAGACCATCACTTAACGCCAAGCTTTGTGCAGCCGTCCAAGGCTTCGCTTCCATCAGGCCAACATGCCACCCTTGAGCCACTGTGGGCAGAGGAATGGAATTTTGCTGATTGATTTATACCTGAGTCATTGGCTCCTCCTTGGATCACATTGGCTGTCTGGGAGTGGGGTGGCTAATTGGATAAAGCTCATTACCAGTGGAGTAGGAGGAAGAAGAGGAAGTGGGTACAGGGTGGCAATCAAAACAAAAACAACAAATAAAGCAACTGAACAATATTAGTCTGTTCAGGCTGCCATAATAAAATACCATAGCTGGGATGGTTGCAGCAACATCATTGATTTTCTCGTAGGTTGAGAGGCTACAAGTTTGCGATGAATGCACAAACCGATTTGGGTCCTGGTGAAGGCCCTCTTTCTGGTTTGCAGGTGGCTGTCTTCTTGCTATGTCCTCACATGGACTTTTCTCTGTGGCTATGACAAGGGGGGGGGGGAGTGCTGTCACGCATGCACGCACGAGAGAGAATGCCTTTATGTTTCTTCTTATAAGGACATGGACCCTATTGGATCAGGGCATCACTCTTATGAACTCATTTGCCTTAATTACCCCCCCCCCAATAAAAACCCTGATCTCCAAGTGGGGCTGGGGGCCTCACCATATAAATTTTCAGGCATGAACAGTCATTCAGCGCAATGTCTAACACAACCATGGACCTATGTTATACCTAATGTGACTCTTAATTCAAGAATCCAAAGGTGAAACATTGGAATCCATTCATTTATTCACTCAACACCCATTTGTTTATGTTTTCAGCTCTTTGTTGAGCTCCTAACATTAACACAGCTCTGTACTTACTGCTAGATGTACAATGGGGGCTTAATATAGTCGTATTTCTTGCTCATAAAGGACCTTTGGGGAGACTTCAGAAACTTCTTGGAAAGCATTTAGTATGAAAAAACTATGAATGCACTTATTGCAGCAAAATAAGCTTATCTTTTAATCCCAAGTTCCTTGAGCTTGTGGAGGCCCCCTTGTACAGTTCGGGGAGAGATTACAACAAGTAAGTAGATCACTGAATTTCAGAGTGAGACAGACTATGACATGGAAAGAATGGGGAGTCTGGAAGATACGGAGATCAGCATACAACGAGCCTGAGTGTTCCAACTGTCATCCATCTCTGATTCTCACACTCAGTCTCTGTTGCCTGGGGACATCTGATGCACCTGTAAAGAATCTTTCCACCAGAAATGCAGGCACTCATTGAGTGCCTGCCACATGTAAAGTGTGCTTCTCTTCCCAGTGCTGTTGTGACTGTTTCAAAACGTATGGAAGAGGGCACAGAGCTGAATTAGATTTCTTCCATACAGAAGAAACCCAAACCCATAAAGTGCAACTGGGTACTTAAAGTCCAGTAGGAGAAAGCAGATTATAAACATCATTAATAGAGCAGAGAATGTGGCTATCCCAAGGTACAAACAGCGCAAATGCCAATGGAGGCGTTTTTGATTTGGAGAATGAAGAAATGGTTCATGACGGAGTGACTGTTCAAGTGAATTTGGCTGAAAGGTTGGAGTTTAATGATCATGGATGGAGCTTGAGGGTTACATTAAGATAGAAAAGCCAGTATGTGCAAAGACATCAAATTTGCAAGCCCTTTGAAGACAGAGAACAGATTATCTTTTTCTACTCTCATTACATCTCCAGTGTTTATCTCTCTGTCTTGCATGTAGCAGGTGGTCAATTTTTTGGAATGAATACATAAGAAAATTTAAGGCATCTTTATTTCAGGAATGCAAAGTTAGAGTTTAAATGGAATCTGGGATGTTTTAAGAGGAGTTTATAAGTGACAAAATTTGGGCAAGGTCAAGATTTTGCATCTCACTTCAATTTTTGAACTTCATTTATTCCTTTGTTTCTTACATCCACTTAATACTAGAGTGCTTGCAAAAGTCTCCCAAGTGTGTCAGCTCACATGGTGCTAACAGAGAAGCACAGGACAGTAATTCCATCTCCCATTCGCCTGCAGAGGAACCCTGAGACACACTGACTAATTGTGGAGTATCTTAGGAAATGATAAATCCAAGACTCAAACCCAGGTCATGGAGTCCAAATCCAGTTCTCCTGCCTTTGTGCTGCATCGCCTGCCTTTCTGTTCTGGGGCAGACAAGCACTTTTTGGTGTTGGTAGCAGCAGAAATAACAGGATCAGAGCTGTGTCTCGGGACGTTTGAAGTCCATTGAGAGAGAAAGGACCTGACAGCCAGGTTGCTAGTGGTGAGAGCATGGCTGCTACACCAGAGACTGAGCTCTCACAGTGACTGCGAGCTTTCTGCCTTGCTTGTCTGTGGCCCAGGCCAGGGTGTCTCAGTGTCAGCGCTGTGGACCTTCAATTCTTTCTCGTGGGGCCCTGTCTTGTGCATCGCTGACTACTCAGCAGCTTGCCTGGCCTCTGCTCATTTGATGATATAGGTAACACACACCTTCCACTCCTCCCCTCCCATTGTCACAGCTGAAAATGTCTGTAGACGTTGTCAATTTTCCCCAGGAGGTAGAATCATCCCTGTTTGAGAACCATCGGCTCAGACAGTTTGTTTGGATTAGTTTCCATAAAAGCAGTGGACCTTAAAGAGCACTTGGGGCCTTCTCTGGGAAAATACTAAGGAAATAATCGCAGTTGCATTTTATGGGTTTGGGTTTCTTCCACCAATGGGGTGTAATCACTGCAAGTACATGGTGGGGAGACCTTCCAAAAGTTCATGGAAGATGCATAGTACGGAAAAACTATTCATGGATTTCCAAAGTTTTGCACCAAGATAAATTTTATTCTTAAAAGTATTCTTATTTATTTGAAAGGAGGAGTTACAGAGTAGTGGAAGAGGAGGAAAAGGGGAGAGGGGAGTGGGGGGAGAGAGAGAGAGAGAGAGAATGAATCTTCTATCCTTTGATTCACTCCGCAAACGGCTGCAATGGGCAGGGCTGGGCCAGGCCCAAGTTAGGAGCCAGAAACTCCATCCAGGTCTCCCATGTGGTGTCAAGGGCCCAAGTACTTGGGCCTTGTCTGCTGCTTTGCCAGGCATATGAGCAGAGAGCTAGATCAGAAGTAGAGCTACCAGAACTTGAACCCAGCACCCTTATGGGATACAGGCTTTGCAGGCAGCAACTTAATCCACTGCACTACAACACTGGCTGCACCAAAAATTCCTTTAATTCAAGTTTTCCATGAACTTTTTGAAATACCCTTGCACCACGTAGGATTGCTCATAACAAATACATTTGGCTGGCGTTGCATTGAAAACAATAGGTTTTCATCTTGTTCTATTTACTGCCGTTCTATCTGATTATTTTTATTCTGCACCCAGCTTTGTAAGTGTGTATAATCCTATTATGTTCTATTCCATTCTGGGAGCTTCCTAATAGAAGAGCACAGTAATAAAATTAAATAAACATCTTGGCTATTGTGTGGGCCTCACACATTTCCTGACCTTGTCTGGACTGAAGCACGTGGAGGATGGCTGATGAGAAAGGACAGGAAATGATGGGTCACTGAGAAGAAAGACAAGGGTGCTGGTGGGTGACGTGAGGCAGGTTACCATGTTCCCAGACTGGCAGAACAAGTTCAAATACAATTGAAAGAGAAACTGGCCCTTAGTAAGAATCAAGGGTGGGAAGCCTATTATCCCTCTCCCTAGTCTAAAATTCCACACTCCAACCATAGAGTTTTCTGCACGATGTTTTGCATTAGCTATGGCAAATGTTGGTTTAGAGGAGTGAAAAAAAAAGAGAGGATTTGCATGTTGATATGTATGAATGTAAATAATGTATGCATACATATGAATATAACTATAAATATAGAGCAGAAATCGCAAGGGTGTCTCCGAATATGAGAGTAGTTCTAAATGCTTCTGGAAAATGGAATTAAAAGATAACATTAATTTTGGGGCAAAAGCATTTTTGAAATCCATGCATATGGGGGGTGTCTTCAAAACATTCATGAAAAATGCATATTATGTTAAAAGCTATGCAAGGATTTCAAAAAAGTTTTTGCACCAAAATAAGCTCTTGATTCCATTTTCCATGAACTTTTTGAAATGCCTTCTTAGATTTCCTGTGGCAATAAGGCATATGCAAGAAGAACAGAGAGTGTGGCCATCTTTCGCTGGGGACTCACTTGGTTACTGTCCACAATGGACAGGTCTGAGCAGGTCAGCTGAGGTCTGAGTCATTGTCAAGTTCTCTGTGGAAACCAAAGCTCATGGGAATTTGAAGTCAATTTGCCAGTCGCTTTGGGATTGTCCTGTTGGAAGCCACTAGCCTCACTTTTAAGATGATTCTCTGAGAGTCAGACAGTTTATTTCTCAAAGACTTTTTCTCCTAAGGCTAAGGAGCATTGCTTTGCAGGAAGAGGGGAATTTGGGACTTGTCTCAGGCTATCACCCGTCCAACGTGATGACAGTGTTAATAGGGAAATTTTGTGTGAGTGCATCCAGACATCACTCGCTTTCCCGTCAGGGAGCTTGTGACAGCTGAGAAAATGTTTACAGAGTGTTTGGAACTCTCTCTGGGGGTGGCACCATGGAAAGGGGGAGCTTTGATATGACTCTCTCTTGTCTGTCAACTCTTATTATTCAACAGAGCTTGACCTTGCTTTTCTCAAAGTTCCAGGGCTAGAAACTCATTATTAGGAGTTGCATGCAGGCTCCTTTTTTTTTTTTTTTTTTTTTTTTTTTTGCCAACCCAGGGGAAATTGCCACCTCCTTTGTTCAAGAAAATAAAAAAAAAAAAACAACTTGCAGAATGTACAATAGATTTTTAACTACCCACTACTTTGAACAGCTTGTGAACAACTAAGAGGTAGAGCGACTGAATTGTGTTTGAAATAGTCCACATGTTCAGAATGAAAGAGAAGTCGATGGGATTTTCTTTTCCCCTCAAAATTAAATGCGAGAAAGAAGGGATGGGGGCATCTTGCTGTGTTCCAGGTGAGTCCAGCTTCATCTATTCCCACTTGAGGTTCTGCATTTGAAGTCTGAGGTTGAAGGTTTTCACTCTGCTTTTTGTTTTTTGCAATCCTACAGTAGAAGCTGATCAATTTTCCCCAATTACAGTAATATATATTCTCTAGTAGGTTTCCTGGCATAGAGTTAGTATTCAATAAACACCATTTTTTAATAAAAAATTGTTTTTGTAGAATACTGGCCTTTTCTTTAAAGATGAGCATCCAGTGACCCTGAAGCTTCTGAATATTACTTAGCAGGAGAAATCTAGGCCGCTTGGCTGAGTGCTTTGCCTTAAATTGCACATGATCTCACACTCTCGAAATACCCGTGCCCAGGACAGCTATATAAACCCATGTGTCAATCTATTCTCAGACGTATATGCCTCATGTTTAGTGCTGTGTGCTGTCAGGCTCGCATGGAAATAGACACCATTGCTCAGCTCTGTCCTCAGAGTAGGAAAAAGGGCCCAGGAGCGGGGAGTGACCCACCCAAGGTGGTGCTGTTGCCTTCTTGAAGTGCCTAAAGAGAGCCCACCCATTCTGCTGTCTATCCAGCACCTTTATCCCATACTGTTGCCGAGAGGGGAGAGGGCTGGATTCTAGGTATTGCTCACCCAGAAATACCGTCTTTAGTGATGGTCCATTGCAGGGCCACAAATGAATCTGGAGAGGAGGCAATATATTTGCAAGACACGATTGTCTTTTATGTTGGGTGTATAACTTGCATAAAGCCATTTTTATCCTTCCTATACTTTATAGTATTATGCTTTAAAATAATTGTTCTTCTTGTTCATTCTATAGTCTTTCTTTTTTTTTAAAGATTTTATTTATTTATTTGAAAGTCAGAGTTACACAGAGAGAGAAGGAAAGGCAGAGAGAGAGAAAGGTCTTCCATCTGCTGGTTCACTCCCCAATTGGCCACGACAGCTGGAACTGTGCTGATCCAAAGCCACGAGCCAGGAGCTTCTCCTGAGTTTCCCACGCGGGTGCAGGGGTGCAAGCACTTGGGCCATCTTCTACTGCTTTCCCAGACCATAGCAGAGAGCTGGATCGGAAGTGGAGCAGCCGGGTCTCGAACCAGTGCCCATATGGGATGCCGGCACTGCAGGTGGCAGCTTCACCCACTACAGTACAGCTTCGGACCCCATTCTATAGGTTTTTATTGGGTGCCTGTCCTAGGCCCTGGGGATAGTGGCAGCAAATGTGGTGGTGTCCCACCCCCATCCTCTGAACTCTCACCATCCTAGTACTTACCCACCGCGCCCTGCTGTAAGCATCCACACCTCTGAGCAAAAACACTTTCTCTTAGCTGGAAGCCCTCAGCCAATGCTGCTTGGCAGTGGGAGGGTAAACTACCCAACTAGCTCACCAATTGAATGAGATAACGCTAGGGTGTGATAATTGTCCTGAGATGTGAAGGATGAGAAGTAGTTAAGGCATCAAGAGAACCAGAGAAGAGGATTCTGCAGAGAGGCAAGAATACCAATGCAAAGTGAGCAGGAATGGGAAAGAGACCACTGCACCTGTTTCACAGGAGATGAGGCAGAGGATGGAGGAAGGGCTGGGCAGCTTGGCCATGTAACGCAAGTCTCTGCAGTGATGATCAGAAGTTTATAGGAAATGCAGTGAGAAGCCTTTAAGAGAGTTTAAGCATGGGAATGCAATAATATGATTTATACTTGAGAATGATTACCCTGGCAGTTCTGTGGGAAAGAGATTAGGGAGAGGCAAGGGTGAAACAGACGGAGGAGGAGTTAGGAGATGTCTGCAGAGACTCAGTGAGAGACAGGGGCTGGTTCTCAGTACCCAGATCCAACCACGGGTCCAGGACAGAATTGCACTGTGCAGCAACACAGAATGTATGGGATTGATGGCTCCATCTCTGCACCTCTTTCTGTGTATTCCAGTGATTCTTAGCATTCAGGAGCGAAGAACCTTTGAAAAAAATCTGACAAAATCTGTGCACTTTCTCTCCAAAAAAAAAATGCAAATATGCACAAACATACAATTTTGAATTTGTGATGAGAGCACTGAGAAATTGTGGAGTCAGTTAATAAAACTCTGAGTATATGTGTTCTCTTCATTTGCATAAATCAAATAAGCAAGTTCATGCATTGGAAATACTGAGAAGAATGGGGGAGAATGAGAAGGGGCTCTCCACTATAGTAAATAAGCCCCCAAATTGATGAGGATTCAAGCATAATAGTTTATGTCTTCTTTTCATAATTTTACTTATTTGTGTCATAGTTTTACTTACTTCTTTAATTCATCTGATTGAAATGCAGAGTGATAGAGAGAGAAAGAGAGAGAGAAACAGAGATAGAGAGATCTTCCATCTGCTGGTTCATGTCCCGTGTGCTCAGAAGAGCCAGGCTTGGGCTAGGCTGAAGCCAGGAGCCAGGAACTCCATCTAGATCTTCCATGTGGGTGGCAGGAGTCCAAGTACTTGGGCCGCCATCTACTGCCTCCCGAGCACATTAGCAAGAAGCTGGATCAGAAGCAGAGGCAAGACTGGATCACTAGGCACTCCAGGCTGGGACTGGGTCTCCCAAGAAGTGGCTCCACCTGCTTTGTCAACCACCGCCATCCCCTCGCCTCCACCCCCACCCTCGCAGTAGTGTATTTGTTGCATGTGGATGACACAGTTGGAGGAAAACTAGCTTAGCATCATTCCTCCTGGGGCAGATCTGTGTTCTGTCTGCATTCACTTGAAGTTTCTGGCAGAATTTCACTGGCCCCTGGAACAGCACTATGCCATTGGCCCTAGCAGCTGTCTTTATCCTATCCAGTTGAAAGAGAGGGGGTCTCAATGGGCCAGTCTCGGAAGCGGCATTCATAGCTCTGTTTACCTTCCATTAGCTAGGATTCAGCTGTATGGCAGTAACTAACTGCAAGGGATGCCGGGAGATGTAGTTTAGCTGCATGCCCAGTAAATGAAGAGATTTCAGAGAGCAGCTAACCACGTTAGCCGTGACACATGTACTTTTTTCTGTGTCTTTGTCACATGGGAGCTGCTTCGTGTAAGTGGAGAGAAATCATCTTAGGGTCTGAGCAACTGTAGGCTGATTGGGAGGATGCGCGGCACCTTTACGTCATGGTTTCGAGAACGAGGTTAACGCAAAGCAAATGTTCTTTCTAGGCTGTGGAGATGCGACGTTCTTTTAGAAGTTGAAATCAAAGTGGAAACTTGGCCCCAAACTGCGTTGTGCTGTGCTCTGTGGAGCTGAGATGAATTCGAAGGCAGCTAGTACTCACCCTGATTGCGTGTCGGTAGGAAAGGGAGAGGTGTACAGCGTAAACACGGAGGTCCTTTGCGTTCAATTCTCCTGCCTTCCATTGAGTCATGCCTCTGGTTCATTGCAGGAGCAGTCAGTGGGCTACCCAGACAGGCACCCGGCTCAAACCCAGCCTACACTCGCCCTGCTGAAAAGCAGCCCAGAGACTCAATCCTCCTGTTTCAGAGAGTGTGTGGTCGGTGTGACCACCTGGGAGGGGAAGCGCCTGTGGGTGTGGTCGGTGTGACCGCCTCAGAGGGGAAGCGCCTATCAGTGTATCCTCTTTTTCCTCTGTTTCCATCACAGTCTTAGAGACATTCTGGCAGGTGGCGCTTGGGGAATCTTGCCTTTAACATGGAAAGAAATTACAGTGGAGAACGCGGCCAATTTTAATTTCCCCGCAGTTAAAAGGGAAGAAAGCTGACTTTTTTTTTTTTTTTGACTTCACATACTAAGGTGATTTTGCTGAAACTTAACACAAATCTGGAAACTGCATTTTCTTGGGATCAAGGCCCTTGTAAGCCTTGGGTTTAGTGTTTGTGGGACTCGGTACCTACGGGGAAGGTCGGGTTTCTTCCATGTTGCCTGCTTCTGGTTTCTTCCTCTGACTCTCTCACTAGCATCATAAATAATCCCTTTCAACTTCCTAAACTTTAGCGATTTCCTTTGAGAGACATTTGAAAAGTGATCCCTTTGGCCATTTGTTTTATTCAGCTGCACTCCATCTTGGGCTTGTTAATGTGCTGCTTCTTCCTACACTCCTGTTCTCTTGTAGGAAAAAAAAAGTTGCATTTTCTTCTAAATCCTATGGACTTAGCAAGTTTATTTTATCACGTAGGTCTTTTTAAAAAATCTGGATTCCAAAAGAGGGGGTTCCGTACCTTCATTACAACTGCGTGTGCTTTTGAAGAGCCCTTTATCTCTCAGGGAGTAATTGTCTCTTATTCAGCAGAAAATAAAAAAATAGCTTGGCAAGTCTCTCCTCCCAGTGGGTGAGACATCATAGGAAATTGAGAAATTGTTTCTTTTGGGTCTGGTGGGAAAATGTTGCTGGTGGAATTTAGTATGAAGGCTTTAAGACTACTGCTTCAATCCATCAAGAAAGAGCTGTTTAAAGACTGGCAGCCTCTCGGGGAGAGGTAACAATCTGATCTTTCCATAGCTGGTTTGTTAAATTTTCCAAGGAGTTCAAGGGATCATCAAGAAGCTTGCATTCTGTCCAACATCATGATTGTGTTACTTTTTAATACCCAAGAGGAAGACAAAGGTTTACATATGTATTTATTTGAAAGTTAGAGCTGGAGAGAGAGAGAGAGAGAGAGAGAGATTGGTTTTGATTTCCATCTGTTGGTTCACTCCCCATATGGCCACAGCAACCAGGGCTGAGGCAGGCTGAAGCCAGGAGCCCAGGACTCCATCTGGCTCTCCCAAAAGTGGAGCAGCCAGGACTCAAACAGGCTGAAATGTCATGAATGGCAGCTTAATTCCGCTGCACAGCAATGCAGGCCCTGGTTGTATCATTTTGAAAGAGAACTTAGACATAGTTTGGCAACTTGGAATTGTTTTGTCAAGAGTTGGCCTCAGTTGGATGCCTTTGCATAGGTGTCTACAAAACGGGGGTATTGTATGGAGGGTCTTGAAAAAGTTCACAAAAAATTCATATTATGAAGTGAATTTTAATTTTTTTGCATGTCAAAACAAGCTTATCTTTTAATTCCATTTCCCATGAACTTTTGAAATGCCCTCCTCTGTACCCAGATGCAAAATGATTCCTGGGTGCAGAATCCAGTTCCCATTCTCCAGTTTGTCCTTGGGGTCCAGGACCCAGGCAAATCTACTTTGGGCATTAAACCTGCATCTTGAGCTCCACACCATCTTGCCAACTAGATGGGACCCTCCACATGGACACTTTACCTGGGATTCATGTGCCAACGCAGGCCTTTCAACTTCACTCCTTAATCTGTCTCCCTTCTAAGCTCCTTGGGGGTGCTATGGGCAGTGGCAGCCTACACCACAGCTGAACCCGCCCTCCACTTCCACCTGCAGTCAGTCCCTTTGGTCTCTAACTACACCCACCCGTCACTTCCTTCTGGGTGCACTGTCCCTCTTGCCCGTTACCCAGCTTGGGCCAGACTTCTCCCATGCTTGATTTCTTTTTAACCTCCCTTTAATCTTGCCCTTGGTGTTTCTCTGTTGTAAGCCTGATGGCACCCTGCAACCAAAATCATTTTTCTAAAATTGCTCTTGATCACGTTAATTCTTAGCCTAAGATTGGCTTCCTCAGGGTCTAACCACAATCATCGGAGTGGCAGCCAGACTGTTGACCTGGCCCTTGGCTGTGTGTCTTAGTTTTGTCCCCTCTCCAGCTGCATCAGCCCCTGGACACATGCAACATGTCCCATAGCCATAATTAACTCCTCACAGTGAGAACAGATGATTTTCCAATCACGATGGAGTTCCATCCGGATAAACCCATTGTACATTGAAAATGCCGTCTAATACACCCAGCCTACTAAACATCACAGCTTAGCCTAGCCCTCCTGGGCATGCTCAGAACACTTCTGTCATGTTTAGCTGTGTAGCATCATCTAAACAAATGGTCTATTTTAGGGTAAGCTGTGGAATGTCTCTTGTAACTTACGGAAGCCATGATGGAATCTGAGGACACAAAATACACCCCCCACAAACATCCTCAGAACCCTGCAGAGTGTGTGTTGTTCTCCATCATGGCCTCAGGGCTCACTGGGAGCTGCACTTGCTGCTGCCACCCAGCATTGCCAGAGAAGGTGGGATCACACAGCAGGAGCCCAGGAAAAACTCCAAGTGCAAAGTTCAAAATGTGATTTCTGTCACACTTTCATGTTGTACTAAAGCAGAGAATCTTTTTTAAACGATGTATTTATTTATTTGAAAGGCAGAGAGTTACAGAAAGGCAGAGGCAGAGAGAGAGAGAGAGAGAGAGAGAGGTCTTCCATCTGCTGGTTCACTCCCCAAATGGCCGCAATGGCTGGAGCTGTGCCGATCCAAAGCCAGGAGTCAGGGGCTTATTCCAGGTCTCCCACATGGGTGCAGGAGCCCAAGGACTTGGGCCATCTTCTGCTGCTTTCCCAGGACACAGCAGAGAGCTGGATCAGAAGTGGAGCAGCCAGTATTTGAACCGGTGCCCACATGGGATGCTGGCACTAGAGGCGGCGGCTTTACCCGCTACACCACAATGCCAGCCCCATAGTAGAGAATCTTAAGTTGATCCTCTTGAAGTCGGGGACCCTCTGTACTCTTCCCTCTGCTCTGTCCTGTTCTGGAGCCAGCAGGAATCTGTTCTCCAGAAGTCGGAGAACTCTCTGATGAGCCCCATGATTGGGATGGACCCTCCTTGTCTGAGCTCCCAGGCACTCTGCCCACAGTTCGATGGGGGCTCACCCTCCACTGTAAGCTCCTGGTGGGCAAGACCCTACAGCTCGTTTCCCCCGAATCCTCTGATCTGCCCGTTGAGTAAACGCATTATAAGGACTACCTACTTATCATGTTTTCCTACATGGAGAGTTGGATCTTGATTACAGTGCTTCAGAATTGGCTTAACAGGCTATTTCTTGAGCATTGGGAAGGCAAATGAGAAAGAATGAAAAAAAAATCCAAAGAGCCTGGATCTGGCATCGGAAGACTAAATCTCAGCTCAGACACGGCAGACTGGGGCCTTTGCTGAGCCTGTGGGCCTCTCTGAGTCCCAGTTCCTTGTCAATAAGCACAGGATAATTTATGATCCCCACCAAGATTTGGCTGAGGACCAAGAGAGCAGTGTCTGGGGTGGGCGAAAGTGCTTGGTGAATTGTGATGACCGCATCAGGGAGAGGAACTCATACACCTTTCATATCTGCAGTGTCCGCAGTGCACCTGTGCAACACTCCAGGCTGAGGGAGGAGGGGACAAATGGCTTCAAGGGATGCAAATGAGAGGAGGGTATTTGCCAGACCTCTGCTAGGTAGGTGGAGCCTTCCCGCTGGCAGGATGGGCGTAGGGCATGGTGCACCGTAGCCTTTCCTGTTGGGTGGAGCTCCAAAATATTCTCCTGACCTCTCAGAAAAGTGAGACCCGAGACAATGCAAAGGAAGTCTAGGAACAAGTCATCCCTTTTGAATAAGTAATTCCATGTATAATGAAGTTGATCTTCAGGGAATGGTTTTTGAAAAGGGAAGGGGAACTCTGATGATGCAGAGAGATGTTCATTGCAATTGTGTTTATTATCGTTAATGAGCACAATGCGTCTGAAATGCGCCATCAGTGGGTTTTCTTTAAATGGGTACATAACTTTGAAAAAAATGCTCAAATGGAAAAAACAGCCTTAAAATAATTCTATCTACAGGGCAGGCATCAACATAGGGCCCAAGAAGACTGACCCCTCCTGGGGTACTTGAGCTCAAAGCCGTTTTCTGGCTCTTGACTCCAGCTATCTGTGGATGCAGACTGTGGGGGGCAATGGTGATGACCCACGTGGGAGGCCTGGGTTGGGTTCTCAGCTCCCAGCCTTATCCTCTGCTTGTTGTAGGCATTTGAGAAGTGAATGGGCAGAGAGCCCCTCTGTCTCTCTGACTCTCGAATAGATAATAAATTATATACCTTAGTGTACCTGAAACTATGAGAGAGAGAGAGAGAGAGGGAGAGGGAGAGAGAGAGAGAGAGAGGGAGAGAGAGAGGGAGAGAGAGAGGGAGAGAGAGAGGGAGAGAGAGAGAGAGAGAGAGAGATGGCCACTGGGAAAACACATTCTTTTTTAAGTGGGTTCAATCGTAACTAAGAAATCCTTAGGCACAACCCTGCCCGTCTGGGCTGATGGCTCCCATGAATGAAGTTCACCATCTTCTGTGGCTTTGGGTGGAGGCCAGGCCTTCTTCAGACCTCCTAAACCCTGCAGGGGACTCTCAGAGAAACATCCACCCTACGTGAAAATCACCTGTGAGGTTAGAGGGCTAAAGTTTTACGGTACCGGGGAAGGAAATCCTAAACTTGCACTTGTAAAACCAACAGTGATGACAGCAACTTCGTAAGGCATCCGCGTGTGAAGCGTTTTCCCGTGCACTGTTTCACTTGAAGTGGTCCTGCCACCTAGCTTGTTATGCTAACTGCCTATAAAGGAACTCAATAACAGAAAACGGCACAGTTACCTCTTTTAGGTTCCATTCTGCTTCTCTGCCTCGTATCCAGGTTTCCCTGCCGCGCAGAATTCACTTTGAACCCAGTGGAAGTTGCCTGGAAGGGAACAGTTGGGTCCAAGAAACAAACAAGCATTTCACGATTGCTCTGATCAGTGGGGCCTTCCAAAACGTTCCGCACGTCTTTTCTCACAGGTGCCTAGTGCAGATTTGTATTGTAAGAGGCAGTGCCAGGTTGCCTGCTGCCCGCAGTTGCACAACAAGTCAGGAGCGAGAGTTCGTGCAGAATTAGGATCCCTTTATTCTCCCCTCCCAAGTCCCCATCTAGCCCGCATGGCAGCTCTCCCACAGGGTTCCGTGTTCCTTTTTTTACTGCCTGTCTCAGCTTCTGCAAAGATCTGTTTTCTCTCATTATTTTCCCACATTGCCACGGTTCTGCGCTGTAGTACATTTGTCAAATGCATTGTGTGTCTTTGCTCCTACAGCTTTCCTGTTAGATGATTCAATAGTAGGCAATGATCTCTCCACCCGGGGAAGACAGAAAGTGAGAAAGAAAGAAAACAGCTCCGAGCTATTAACCCTGGGTTGTGGCCATTTTTCTTGAAGACGGGATGCTGTCTCTTAACTGGAGTTCATTCTGTGTTCTCAGGATAGGAATAAATCTTAACACAAAAATCCAAGGCTTAGTTTCCAGGTGTTTAAGAGGAAGCTTCAGTCCCAAGTGTTTTTGTGTGTGTGTGTGTGTGTTTTCTTTTCTTTCTTTCTTTTTTAAGAGGGGGAGGAGCTCATATGTTGAGTTCCTTGAGTTAAGGACAGTGCTGACTGCCTGTGGTTTACCTTGTCTTTCGAAGTTTATTTTATGTTTTGTTGTGGTTTTCAGATTTCTCATGGTTTGGATTTGGGAAAGTAAAATCAAGACAAGGTGTGGGTAAGTAGTCACTGACTCCTTCTCTGGACCAGTGATGAGTTTATGTTGTCTGATTGGGATGCCTCCCCCTAGATCCTCTTACATCCTTGGTCCTTGATTCATTTTCTGGTTCCTGGTTTCTGATCAGTTGAAGAAGGAGGTCTAGAGTGTTTCTCGGAAAAAGGGCTACTTTGGCTAATTGAGTTCAGTCAACGGTTTTGCATTTGCAGAGTCGACTGGGTTTTAATCCCGAGGTGTTGCCAGTGGTCGACCCTGGGCTCGGTTTTACAGCAGTTTTCAAGAGGTTCATGAAAGCAAATGCAACTACATCTCAACGGCATAGGCAGCTAATAGTTGGCTGAGGTGTCAGCCCAGCCCGGTGTGGGTTTTGCTTCTATGGGCCACCACGTGATGGTTCTGAATTGGTCAATCAGCTCTTCCTTTATGACCGTTTCTCTTTTCAAAACCCGCTCTAATGTCCAGACACTGTGATTTCAGCTTGATTGCGTTCCACTCCTTGTATTCAGACGATGTGCTGACAATTGAAAAGCAGAGTTTGTCGTTTAACGAGTGAATGCAGATGGTGTCTCTCATCATTAGGATTGAAGTCAGGTGTGCTCCCTGGGGACCCCTCCAATTTGTTCATTGTTTGCTTTGGGTACAGAGACAAGGAATGGGACTTACATAGACGGCACGACAAGATAGGCTGTCTCATGTCTTTCATGTGGGTTGGCAAGATCCGACCGTCATGGGCACTTGGTTAGTGTGCCTTTCAGTAGCAAGGCTGGATACAGGTAAGATTGCAAAGTAGGGGAGGTACACACATGTCACTGAGCTGCCCAGTTCTGAGCCACCTGCCCTTGCTTGTTCATCCTGATTGTATAAGGAAGCCTGTTGCTTTTCCCCTTTTGAACTAAACATCGGATCTTGTCTGGGCAGCACAGCCTCTATGTGTGTGTGTCCAGTGACTCAAAATGCCCAGTGGGCTGAGCTCAGGGTAGAGGGGGCCTGGAGTGAGGTGGGGGAAGTCACTCTCCCCTGATCCTTACTAGTCCAGTGTATTTCAAGATAAGAGCTCGAAATTAGCAAAGGGACAGTGGAAATGAGGCAAAGCTGGAACCTCGGCTCTGCCAGCTCAGAACTTCTGGGCAGGTCCCTGGGGGCAAATTCCAGGCACAGTTGATTACAGTGGTTTTGCCAGGATGTATCAGAGGGATTATCCAACCTGGAAAGTCTTACAGGTTTTCGGGCTTTATGGTGAGTGTGTGTGTGTGTGTGTGTGTGTGTTGCTTAGGGTGTAGGGGGGGAATTAAACATTGCTAAAAGATGGGTCTTCCTTCTGCTAAATAGCAAATCACTGTAACCATTTAGATATTTTCTCGAGCCAATTTACATTCCAGAGGGTACTTACACCACCAGGACTTCAACAACATGGCTTCCCCTTGTAGACATTCTTAGTAGAGGGAAGTCCATCAGAGATTTTTGTTATTTTTCAAGTCAGGAGATGAGTGTCACTGAACAGATACTTTGTGCCCCCAGTTCATATCATGCTGTGGGAGTTCCATGGGGAAGCCCTGGGGCTGGCCCGGGAGCCCAGGGAGCCAGGAGAAGCATGACAATAGCATTTCTGTTGGCTTCTCTGGGAAGGAGTGGGTGAGGCAGAGTAAGCCAGGGCAGGATTAGTAGTTTGGGTAATTTCCACAGGCTCTGGGGCAGAGGGAGCTCTCTTGAATTTTCTGGGCCCTGGCCCTAGAATGGCCCGGGGAGGTAGACCTAGAGTGTGAGAGCCACATAAGAAAGGTGACGGGGTGTAGACCTTGCATTGCCAGTATATGAAAGGTGCGCCTGCAGACATGGTGCTTGCTGTCTCTGGGCACTGGCTGACCTAGGGAGAGGCAGTCCCACCGGTGCCAGCAGGGCCCGGAAGTCAGAGCATTCAAGGAGTCATCTTTCTCTTCACCTTGGTGGCATGTGGCAATGGAGAGAAGGACACTCCTTTCCTAGATGCCTGTCACCAGTTCTTACTGCGGGAGAGTAAGTTCAGCTCAGAAATGTCTGTGAAGTCCTATGTACAAGATATGTTACCAGGAAGCTGTGGCAAATGAAAACAAATACCTCTTTGCACCTGAAACACATAAAAATAAAAATGGTATAAAATATTTCTAGGCAGAACTCTTGCTTGTCACTCAATCATTAGAACTACTGACCTCACACTCAGCAAGCGTGCACGGACCCAGCCATGTGAGACTTTATAGTAACATCATAGTATGTTTTGCCAAGTCCTTGTGTGAATTTCTTAGAACCCACCATGGTGTGCACCTGACTCTTCTGTCTGTCTTGATATGGTGTCTGTTCAAACACAGGCAGACTCACCAAACCACACCCTGCGGCAGGCACAGGCAGGCTGCTGTCAAATGATGTAGATATTCACTGTCCCTATTGAGAGCAAGTCCCCTTCCCGGTGCTGCTGTGCTCTGTATATCAAAGTGTTTGTAGACAAATGGGCTTGATCCTTGCAACCTTGCCAGCCGTATCAATCTTCCAGGTCTTGGAGCATTGCTAATGAAGCAAACCGCATGTGGAGGAATATCTCACTGGATGGATGGCTGAGGTTTTTTGGGTTGTTCCAATTTGTTAACAGCAACTTTCTGGCCATGTGAAATGGATTTTGAAAAAATGATCTCTGATGTGTTCTTTAGACCACTTTCATGCCTAATTCCCTCTCCCCACCCCCAAACAAGAAGCCATCGCCTTGTAATTCTTGGTGCTTTAGTTGGAGAGATCAGAGGAAGGGAGGAGTATCCTTTGGTGGCAAAGGAGAATTGACAGCAAGTTGTCATGATTGGATAGTTTAAGTAGGGCTCCAAGGTGTACTTTGCAGATGATTTAGGATCGAATTCCTGCAGGCATCTCAAGATTGTCTCCTAAGTATCCACCTTCTCAAAAATGATCAGATATGGGGTCGGCCCTGTGGCGTAGCAGGTAAAGCCACCGCCTGCAGTGCCGGCATCTCATATGGGCGCCGGTTCGAGTCCTGGCTGTTCCACTTCTGACCCAGCTCTCTGCTGTGGCCTGGGAAAGCAGTGGAAGATGACCCAAGTCCTTGGGCCCCTCCACCCACGTGGGAGACCTGGAAGAAGCTCCTGGCTCCTGGCTTTGGATCAGCTCAGCTTTGGCCATTGCAGCCAGTTGGGGAGTAAACTAGCAGGTGGAAGACCTCTCTCTCTCTCTGTCTCTGCCTCTCCTTCTCTCTCTGTGTAACTCTGATTTTCAAATAAATAAATAAATCATTTTTTGACAGGCAGAGTGGACAGTGAGAGAGAGAGACAGAAAGGTCTTCCTTTGCCATTGGTTCACCCTCCAATGGCTGCCGCGGCCGGCGCGCTGTGGCCGGCACACTGCACTGATCCGAAGCCAGGAGCCAGGTGCTTACCATGGGGTGCAGGGCCCAAGCACTTGGGCCACTCTCCACTGCACTCCCGGGCCACAGCAGAGAGCTGGCCTGGAAGAGGGGCAACCGAGACAGAACCCGGCACCCCGACCGGGACTAGAACCCGGTGTGCCGGTGCTGCAAGGAGGAGGATTAGCCTAGTGAGCCGCGGCACCGGCAATAAATAGATCTTAAAAAACAAATGATCAGATACGGCTGTGATGTTCATTCCCTGGCCTGGGTCCACCCTAGGAGAACCAGAGAAGTCAATAAAGAGTCAATGTAGTTCTCATCCTTGCTGGTGCTCCAGAAGGGAAGCTTACAGGCCTTCAGACAGTACATGGAGCTTTTGAAAATGACAACTACATTTCTGGGGGGACAACGATGGGGCCTGGCACCTGCTGAGAATTGTGCAGCCCTGGGTTGGGGGGGTAGGGGGAGCCAGGCAGTGGTTTGCTTTGTAGCTGCTTCAGGAACCAGGCAAGTCAGTGAATGGTGGCACGGTTTTATTGTCAAGATGCAGAAACCTTAGCATAGGAATGTCTCTATTTTCCATCACTGGAGAGAATTCGGGTGCTCTGGACTTGTCAGAAAGCTAATCAAAGAACAGGGATGGTTGGGGACATGAGAAAGCACTTGCCTTTGTGTGTATTCTTGGCAGGATTTCTGGTCTTTAGTAATACAGGTGAACTAGGCACAAGCACTAGTAGGCTTCCTTTGGCTTTGAGTGTTGCCTGGCATCTCCGCTGGCTGTGTGAGGGCTTGTTTGCAGTTTTAAACCAGGGTGTATCCTTCAAGGTAACTTACATGCACGTACCCTTAAGATAATGCTTTAAAATCACCTCTAATAGCTGTTGGCTGCCTCCTGCGTAGTTGATTAAAGTCACAGGTAGCTGGGGAGTGTCCAGTTGTTATCACTATGATAAATCCCCACAAGGAGAGGCGGGAAGGGATCTTGCAGGTTGGGGGATGGAGGATCCTAATTCTTAGGGGATTCAAACACTGTCTGAGAAACAGCTTTTGCTTTGAAAATGGCTCAAGTCACCGAGACAGTTGAGCATGAGGAGGAAGGTGGAGCATGGGCGGAGGTGCTGCCGCAGGCATCCTGGGAGGGTTGGAGGAAAACATGGCTCCTTGCACAGGGCACAGCTGCTCCTATTTCCCCTCTTCTAGAGAGCATGTGCCTTGGCTGGGGACACCAAGCCTTCTGCCTTCTCACTCCCCTATGTCTTTCCTCCGCACCTGCTCTCTTCCTTCATGCTCTTGACTTAAACCAGTGGCCAGCGGTCTGTTTCCATGGAATCCTTGCTCATTTGGTTCCCTTTGGACGTGTGTGCAGCATTTGTCTAGGAGGCTGTGTTTCTCACGAACTCCTATCATAAGTGATCTTTTTTTTTTTTTTTTTTTGACAGGCAGAGTGGACAGTGAGAGAGAGACAGAGAGAAAGGTCTTCCTTTTGCCGTTGGTTCACCCTCCAATGGCCGCCGCGGAAGGCGCCCTGCAGCCGGCGCACCACGCTGATCCGATGGCAGGAGCCAGGAGCCAGGTGCTTTTCCTGGTCTCCCATGGGGTGCAGGGCCCAAGCACCTGGGCCATCCTCCACTGCACTCCCTGGCCACCGCAGAGAGCTGGCCTGGAAGAGGGGCAACCAGGACAGAATCCGGCGCCCCGACCGGGACTAGAACCCGGTGTGCCGGCGCCGCTAGGTGGAGGATTAGCCTAGTGAGCCACGGCGCTGGCCCATAAGTGGTCTTAATGACTGTAAAGGCCTCACCTACATCTTCATCTTTATGATCTATTTTTGTTTGCAAACAGTGTGGATTTAGTGGCCAGGAGATAACTAGTTTAGAGAAAATATAATAGCCTGTACATAGTGGCATATAAGTAATGGGAGAAAACATCTTATATGAAAAGTTCTATGATCGTTGCTGTGGTATAAGGATAGCCAAGTCATGACTCTGGAAATAATACTGTAATTAAAGGCAAACTAGACGCCTTTGTTGAGGGATCGATCCATTATTGAAATGAATGTTTTTGGTGGACAGAAGTGGTGCAGAAGTTCAGAGAACGTCAAGGCAAGAAACACAGTCATTGAGGAGCCCAGTGTGATTCTAGTCACCAGTTATGTTTCCTTTGGTAACACCTCGTAGATATCTGAACGCATGAAGCCCATTTAAACTTACACTTCCATATCACTAGACTCATTCAAGTCTCATAAGTCCAGCAGATACTGTTGTGTGCATTTTACTGTGTAAGTGCATGGAAATACACACAGAGGGTAAATGAGTTGTCCGAAGAGTGTAGAGAGGAAATACAGGTCTCCCAGCTCCTAGTGCAACATTCAGTGCTCCGTGAAACACGAATCCCAGATCCATGCAGGAAGTTTCAATGACAGGGTGTTCTGTAGATGTTCTTAGAACAAAGAGGAAAGTGGGGCCCGGTGCCGTGGCTCACTTGGTTAATCCTCCGCCTGTGGCGCCTGCATCCCATATGGGCACCGGGTTCTAGTCCCGGTTGCTCCTCTTACAGTCCAGCTCTCTGCTGTGGTCCGGGAAGGCAGTGGAGGATGGCCCAAGTCATTGGGCCCTGCACCCACATGGGAGACCAGGAGGAAATACCTGGCTCCCGGCTTTGGATTGGTGCAGCGCCAGCTGTGGCGGCCACTTGTGGGGGTGAACCAATGGAAGGAAGACCTTTCTCTCTGTCTCTCTCTGTCTATAACTCTACCTGTCAAATAAATAAATAAATAAGTAATCTTAAAAAAAAGAACAAAGAGGAAAGCTGCGTATACAACTACAGGAGAAGAAAGTGTAAAATTAGAACTCATTGTTTTGGCCGATTCTAAAAATGTTAACCCTAGTACTGCCTATGACCCAGAGATGCCACTCATGACAACATGTGTCTACACAGAAGTCTCCCTCCAAGTGTTCATAGCAGTATTACACATCATAGTCCATGTGACCCTGATGACCAACAGCTAACAAACCTGTCCATATCCTATGTGGCCTATCCATATGATGGAGTTGTGTTGGGTAAAAAAATAAATAAAAATGGAGAACTGATGTGTGCTCCGTGTGAACGAACCTCAACAACATTATGCTGCCTGAAAGCAGTCACAAGAGAGGGCATACTACATGATTCCGTTGATGTGAGTTTCAAGACGACGCACAGCCATAAAGACAGGAAGTAAATTCAAAGGGGCCTGTGGCTGGAAGTTTGAGGGGGTGGGGGTGGGGCATGGGAAGTGAGTACTGATTGGATGGAGATGAAAGTGTCCTAAAAATAGATTGTAGTAATGACATAAATCCTGTGAATATATCGAAATTCATGGAATTGTACACTTAAAATGAGTGTGTTTTAAGTTTATGAACTATAGCTCGATAACACCATTATAATTACAATTATAATTAATTTTTTTTCCTACTTCAGGCCCAGCCTCAGTTATCAGCAATGATGATGACTCCGCCAGCCCGCTCCACCATATCTCTAACGGGAGTAACACCCCCTCCTCTTCAGAGGGCGGCCCTGATGCCGTCATTATTGGAATGACCAAGATTCCTGTCATTGAAAACCCCCAGTACTTTGGCATCACCAACAGCCAGCTCAAGCCAGACACATGTAAGTACAGCTGCTTACACTTATTGGTCCATTTGCTACATGACCGTATCAACCAGCCTTGTTTATCAGAGCCCCTGACAAGGATGACTGGGGACTCCAGGGGACCAGTGCAGGATCTGTGGATTCTTGTGGCTTTTGGCCTACGGGACAGTTCCTTGAGTAGGTTGCTGATGAAATTCTTGGAGCCTGTCTCCTGCTGGGGTGGGAACATTTGGGCAGATACCGACTTCTCTTGGGATCTGCCTCCCCAAACCATTTGTCAACATGAAGTTGGAATCAAGGCGTGCTTATCTTGGAAAAGATAGAGACAGAAACCAGAAGTACCATGAGTATGCACACACATCAGTTATAGAAGAAAAGCGATTGGTGAATTTAACTTCGGTTTATTGAAAGTAATTAAAATACATACTGTAGGCAGTTGGGAAGGCTTGTGTTGTACACAGGTGGTATCAATTTGGATAGTTCTGTATTCCCTATTCAGTCCTGGTTCCCAGCATGAGGTCCTGTTGTGATACCATGACAGCAAGGAGACATTGCAACAGATGAAGTGCTGGGGGAAGCACACTGACTTTGACTTCTTGGAACCAAATTAACCCATTAGCCTCTGTTGGCAAGTGTGAGAATTTTCTCGGAGCCCCCATTCTATCTTTGGCACTGCTGCTCAGATATTTAAAAAGGATCCATGGCTATCAAACAGACCCCAAGCCTCTGCTCACTGGTGAATTAGGGGCCAAGAGGGCTAGGGTGGCAGGTGGTCCGGATCCAAGGGGTGCCCTGCCACTGATGAGTGAGTGTGCCCTCGTTGTGTGTTCTCATCTTGTCTGAACTACCAAGCTCCGGCCCTGTCTCAGAGGTAAGGTCTGACTATTGCCAGGGTGGGCTCTAGGGAGTGACAGCATACCAAAAACTCCCATCAGATGAGGGAGCCTAGCTCTGTTCACATGTAAAGATACATCTGTAACATCTTCCTACTCATTCCCATTTCTCCCAAAATATGCTTGAGATTGGAGTTGACAATAAGCGTTAGGAAGAATTGTGTCTTAAGTTTGTAACATGTAAGACTGGACCTACTGTAGACTTCAGCTGAATTTAGAACATGACAAGATAAGTGGAAAAACATGTGTAAAGAATATTGAACTCATTTTCCTCATAGAGAAAAGTTAACTGTTTGAGGAGATAGGTATGTTTACTCTGATTGGACATTACGCAATGTACAAGTGAATCGACACATCACATGGTATCCCATAAACACATGCATTTTTCTATGTCAGTCAAATTAAAAAAAAAAAAAAAAACCTGATACAGAATAGTGAGCTCCTGGAACAAAAAGGTATAATTTGAAATCAAGGCATCATTAATCCTAATATTTTGGTTGTGATGTGGATAAGAAGAGAGAGAAACTACTTTCTAATGTGCATCCTTTGATGAGTTAAGCATCCAACCAAGGTTCTTACAATGCCCTGCTTAGGATGCCATGGTGGGCGCATCTGTCATCATTTTGATTGCTCTCCCTAGGAAAAGAGTCCTTTGACTCCAGAACCAGGCTGGGTGATTTACTTCAGTTAGCCTGAGGCTCTGTTATAATTGAGGTTGACTAAACTCAGTATGCCTTCAAAAAATTTGCTTTCCCTTGTCATTGGAGGAAAGAGAGTTGAATAACCCAGGAGAGGCCATAAGCCCCACAAGTCCAGTAGGAGAAAATGAACAAAAGAGCACGAGATGATACGATCCCTCAGACTTCCTGCAGATGGAAGTGGACTAGGTGGCTACTAATTCTGTTGGTTCTGCAGGAAGTGCCTTCTTTCCCGCAAAATTCTGCAAGAACGCGGTCAGCGGTCATCTCCTTCACTGGGCGTTCATGCAGAGGTTCTGCGTTAGACATTTTGGTGATGTGTGGAGGACTCCTGGTTTTGTGGCTCAGTCATTCTGTGCCACTTCCATGTAGAAGGCTTTCAAAGAGCCAGTGCAGCCGGTCCACATCTTCTCTAGCTTCAACCCAGAAGGGACCATTTGCCCATTCCTTCCCTAGAACCTTTGAACTGGGCCCTTCCAAGGACTGTCCTCTTCTGGCCTCACTGCTATCAGTTATCTGTCACCTCATACCAGAAGAAAATGTCTTTTTTCCAGGCACTTAGCCATGTACACTCTTTCCTGATTTTAAGAACACTTAAAATCACGTGTCTTCCATGAATCCTTCTCCAAACAAATATGAATGAAGAAGTAATTCAGTTCTCCCCTCCCCTTCACACTTTTATAAACATCACGTCATATATATGTGTCATATTTTACATACATATAATGTCTCAGATATATGCACACATGTATACATCTCCAAAATACCATCTTCACATATATATTTATTTTCGAAGTATCCATTGCCTTTTATTAAGTAATGGGTAGGACTGCTTGCTTGTATGTGCTTCTGTGGCCTGTATGTTCGATTGTGAGCTCCTGGAAAGCGGGAACTTGATCTGTTGAACCATTCCGTCATAGCACAGGACGTGGTATATCTTGGACTTGGCCAGATGTTGGCCAGATGTGGCTTCTTGTTGTTGAAATGCCACCACCTAGCTGACTTGTAGCAAGAAGACCCACGGCCTTTCTCAATGGCTTTATTGCTATCCTACTCACCTACATAGTAGTTTATTTAGGAGATATGCTATTCACAATCTATTGGCCCATGGAATCGATCAGACGACAGTTTTAGGAGAAATAGATTTTTAATAAAAATCACTTCTTCAAACATCCCAATCATAGTCATCCAGAGATTAAAATGGTTCAAATGCAGGTATCTGACATAGAAAGGCCAATGGAATCCTGGGAGCTCATCTTTGTATTAGGTGGTTCTCATTGCATATGCTTTATAAATGGCCTTCTAAAGATGGCTCTTCTGGGGCTGGCATTGTGGGCAAAACCAGCATCCCATATTGGAATGACACTTCAGGTCCTGGCTGCTCTGCTTCTGATCTAACTTCCTGCTAAGGTGCCTGGGAAAGCAGGAGAGGATGGCAGAAATGCTTGGGTCTCTGCCCCCACGTGGGAGAGACCTGGCTTCAGCATGGCCCAGCCCTGGCTGTTACAGGCTTTTGGGGGAGTGAACTAGTGGATAAAAGATCTTTCTCTCTCCCTCTATCTATCTCTGTCATTTTGCCTTTCAAACAAATAAATAATGAATTTTTAAAAAGGCTCTTCCAAGAATTTGCACGGGTTATACTGCCAAAAAAAGAGATAGTTCAGAACTTTTCCTGGATACTTAAAACAACATGTCATATGGACAGTATACCACACCTGGGGCCCAAACCATCATACGGATTTCTTTCCTGAATGCATATGCTCCTCCAAAGTGCTGGCTTTGGAATGTTTATGTGATCTCACAGACAGGTATCCCATTGCATTCCACTGAATTGTTAAGGTTCTGATCTAGAGAGTGGAGTTCAATTCATGGAATCTTTATGGATTCCTTATAGTCCTCCTGTAATGCGAGGAACTAGAGATTTTGTGGTAGCAGTGGCTTGCATCCTGCCTTCAGGGAGTCTTCTGGGGAGATGGTCACCTAATCACAATGCCCTATGTTAGGCACCACGTGAAAATGTGGTAGAACAAGGATCTTAAATCCCAATTACCTCTTGGGGATAAGACAGATCAATATCAGACATAGGCCAGAAAAATGAGAGGGGGTCATGAAAGCCACGGGTGGGGGGCAGCATGGGCCTCGTATTACCTAGTATTCTAATTATTCCAGAGAGAATGATGTATATCACTTTATGTGAATTCCCCAAGATTGGAAACACTGAGTGGGATTTATAAGGACACATCCGTGTGAGTCAGGTTCAATCCACAGTGCACCCCCTGCGTGCTCTTCTGAGTTAGACTTGAAAGGTCAATGAGGGCAAACACCTTATTTTACTGATGATGTGAGGGTGCTTCACAAAGTTCTTGGAAAATGGAATTAAAAGATATTGTGAAGACCTCTCATCTAGCCTCAATCCTTATGTAGTTTTCTTTCAAAATGAAACCACAAGCAATAGCAAAAGATGTGGTCCAGTGAGATTTGTTTTAAATGCCGCATACGGGCACTCAGGTAAAAGAGGACGATGACTTGTGTCCCCCGAAAGTAGCTTTGCCTCTCAGCACTATGTGAGATTTGCATTTACCGAGTCCGGAGATGGTTGGCAGGATTTTAGCGCAAGCTGAACGGAACTGAATTGCTCCCGAGCACTTTCCAATAGCAAGTCTGTCTACTTTATTGCAGGGCCCAGAGGTTCCCCCAAGACCGTCTGATAATAATTTGGTATTTGGAGGCTCCTGTGTCACTGCAGGAACTAAAGGAGGCTTAACCCATGCCTGATGGAGGAGAAGAGTTCTATGGTTATCTGCAAATTCTGGCCAGACAACACCTTGACGTCACTCCTTAGCTTCCAAAACCTACCCAAGCAAGAAGTTGCCTTCCCAAGACTAACCCCTCACAGTGCTATGGCACTTTAACTGTAGACCCATCTCCTCGATCAATCAGTGTGGCAAGATGGAGCTGAGGAACTCAGCAACATCAAGGCTGGCGTTGGTCTTTAATGCAACTAGTCTAAGACATGTCTGAAAACCACGCATCGTCTGTCCGCCCGCGGGGTTTCCCAGTAGAATTTACAACCTTGGGTCAAGGGCAGCAGTACTGCCACCCTCTCCTTGGCTGCCGAGGAAGCTTCTGACAGGGTACAATGGAAATATACCTTCCAAGCTGAAAAACAAACCAAACTGAAACCAAAACCTACTAACCAGCAACCCCTCACACCTCCACAATCATCAGTCTTGGGTTATCTTGAAGGGTGGGGACATCTTCTCCTGTCGGGACAAATGCCACAGACTTCTGTTTATCCCTACAATTGTGTCTTTTCTAGAGAAGTCTTGCAAATGAGCTAGGGCCAGAGGTCTTTGGCCTACATTAAATTAGACTTGTCTCTAACTGTGAACCTGGATGTGTTTGTCCCTGTAGCGCATGCCTTCTGTGTAAACATAGAGCTAATATCTTCCTGTGGCAGATGCATAGAAAGAATCCTGACTTCATTTTTTCCACTTCTACTTCGTGTCCAATGAAGGGAGGAATTGTTGATTTCATCTAGAGTGTGCCATACTCTTCACATATTACGTTTCCTGAGTGTGTAGAATGTGTGTGTGTGTGTTTTCCCACTGAGCACATGATCATTAGGACATTATATAGATAAGCACAGATTCACAGACCAGCTAGGAAAGAAAGAAGATGGTCTAAAGGGAAGGGGTGTTTGCAACACAGGGCAAAAAACCTGAATCTGGATTGTATCTAGCACCCCAGAGCTTACCAGATCCCAGGGTGGGGGCCCTGAGAGTCCACTCAAGATGTTTCTACAGTCTTCCGTGACTGTAGTCTAGTGACTGTGGTCTAGTTTTGATGCTCAGGGATAGAACGGACGAACACGCAGAGACAATCGCTTTAGCACTTTTCTCCTGTCTTTTCTTATCAGTTTTGTTTCCGAAAGCATTTCACTGGTCACACACAACAGCTGCTTTGGGGACTGGGTGGAGCCTTTGAAGGCCACGGGCTGCACTTTACAAACAAGCCAAGTCTATTCTGCTCAGGATGGAGAGATCAGTTATTTTCAGGATCCTTAGAAGTTGCTTTGTTTATGGCACACTGGGTTGACAACTCGTCCCTGTGGGGGCCTCTCTGGCACTTTGCTGGCATTATGTAGGCCACAGTACAATTGACTCTCTCCCTCTTGGTGCCATCGCTCCCCACCACTAGCTACAACAATTTGATATTATATTCCCTTTTCAACTCCAAAGGAGATGATAAGAAGCTATCAAATAATGCTTAACAAAGCAACTTGAGTTTCCTGGAAGGAAGAGAAGGAGTACATGCAGTATAATTACAGTTAAAATGTAAAAGCACTTTACAAACTCTACTGAGATGAAGATGTGTTAGCAAGGTGGTGTCAAGCACAGCCAAACCATGTAAAGTCATATTATTAGTATTTGAACCCTGTTCCCAGTCAAGAAATACCACCCCAATATAGGATACCTACACCTCCTGTGGAAGACAATCCTTCATGAGATGGCCAAAAAGGAAAACAACAGGATCATGGATTTAGGTTGAGGAGGTGCTAATGGTAATATTCTGAGGACTGTTTACCTCCACATCGTCAGTCAACCACAATGGGAGCACGCATGGTGCACACAGCACACATCAGCCCAAGTTCAGTGATGAGCTGGACATATCCCAGCTGGTGGAGGAGCATCTGAACACATTTGCTCTGTGTATTCCCCGAGGCCCAACCAGACGGGTTTGTGCGCACCTGCAGGATGCCTCTCGTCAAGCTGCACCTTGGTTTGGGTTTCAGGTTACAGACCGGGAGCGGCTCAGCAGACAAAGACCGGGAGGAGCTGCTTAGGCTGCTGCTCCGCTGCTTTGGAACAGCTGGCTGGGCTCTCCGGTTAACTCAAGGTGACCCTGTTGGAGGTTTTTCTGCAGAGGTGATGCCCAGTCCTATGTGTGCATGTTTTCTCCGCAGCTTCAGGTGCGGGGGTCCTCTGTCTTTACCCAGTTGGTAGCCTGAGTGATCTACCACTCCTGGCCTTCTTCTTGGCTTTCTAGTCACACCAGCTCCCCTTGCTCAGGTGTAGCAATGCCCCTCCACACAATTGTGCTCACTGAGGCCGTAGGACTTTCTGATAGTTTGTTTGGCCTCACTTTTTCTTCGCCATTGTTCTTTCTCTTGAAAGGTGGGTGAGAAGAATTTTCTCTATACTGTGGATAGGATAGAACTGGGGAGAGAACTGCTTTGTAGTTCCACCTGATCACTGCAATCTGTCTTTGGTCTTGGACCCTAAATGTAAGTGAGCGAGTCCTCTCCTGAGGCTGAAGCAGCAGCACAGGGAAGCAGAGTCAGTTCTTGCCTGTCTGCTTCCTTGGGCTGAGAAGACACTGTGAGCTGCTGTTGGCCTCGCTCATGGAAGGGGACATTGGAAGACACATGAATGGGTATCAGGGTGACCTCTCATTGTGGTTTGCCCCTGCTAACGCAGTTCCTGGCATCTGGGATGTGAAACTTCCAATTCTTAAGCCAGGAGGGTTCCAGGAGAACCATAACGATCATTCTTGTTGGTACAGGCCTGAGAAGTTTTGCTAGTAAGACAATCTGAACCACCTAAAATGCCTTCAGGTGTTCTAAGAATAGATAAGAGAGACTATAGAAAACTTAGAGAACATAAGATACAAAAGTGATAAATAAAAATCACCTGTAAAATCCCGACAGCTAGAGGTAACTGCTGAAATCATTTGGATAGACAGCTGTGTAGACCTGTGAACACCCCTGAAATCTTGTCATACGAAATTTGATCAATCACTTGTGCCCTTGCTTTTCTTTGTAGTGAGCTTAGCTCCTATGTCTATAGTTATGGTTTACCTCTGGTGGGTTTTACTGGAAAGGCTGTAGGAAGCATATGAGGTATATGACTTTTGATCTTTTGTTGTATATTTACTGGGTGGTGCACAGGGATTAGGACAGAGCCAGGGCCACATGTGGCTGGCCATGTCAGGTCTGGTCTAGAGGTATCCTGGACTCCAGAGTAGATAAGCTGTCACATGGTGACAGAGAACAGGGCTGTGTTGTGGGCTGGAAAGACTCACAAAGTGAGGACTGTTCTGGAAGATAGGCTGAGGGTTCTAGGTGATGGGCAATGTTCCAGAAGATTCCATGGCGGTTTGTTCCTCAATGGAAGCAGATGATGGCTTTTGTCCTTCCCACTGGCTTGCTGGGTCCATTCAGGGAGCTGAGGACTTCTGATCAGCTAGAGTCTCCCTTTGGTCATTCCCTGCACCTGGTAGGGTGAGCTTCCCAGAGAGCCACAAATTATTCGTTGTGAAAGGCTTCAGGAAAGGGTTCCCCATCCATGGGATGACACACAGCAGGGTGTCAGCATTGGACTGTTATGCAATGAGATTAAGGGTGACAGATTCTAAAAGTGAGTCAAGAGCTAATAAATTCCTGTGGTTTGCAGGTGATTGTGTCTGTGTGACTTTGAACCCCAGGCAGTGGGAGTCCTAGAAAGAAATCAGTAAGCCAGGCCTTTTGCTATGTTACTCTTATCAGTTACTCTATGTGGTAGACATCAACACCCTTTTCATCCTGTTGCTGTGATTTAACACACTTAGTGCACCATGCCATTGACCTTCTGGGTGCATTAAAGTGCAACGCAGGCTCCTTATTAGATAATGATGGCATTTAGACTGAGTGCCATAACCCTAATGTTCCAACAAAGTGGTTGATATAGACAGAACAGGAAAAAGCTCCACACTGTGTAATGCATCACCAGAGCTGGTCTCCACTTGGGGAAATGTCTTTTATTTCACTTTACTTTATTTATGAGAGAGAGAGGAGAGAAGGGAAGAAGGGAGGGAGGGAGTAAGGGAGGGAGGGAGGGAGGGAGGGAGGGAGGAAGGAAAGAAAGAAAGAAAGAAAGAAAGAAAGAAAGAAAGAAAGAAAGAAAGAAAGAAAGAAAGAAGGAAGGAAGGAAGGAAGGAAGGAAGGAAGGAAGGAAAAGGGCCAGAGAGCTCTCATCTGCTGGTTCACTCCCCCAAATGCCTACAATGGCTAGGACTGGGGCCAAGTCCAAAGCCAGGAGCTAGAAACTGAATCCACATCTCCCACTATTTGAGCCATCATCTGAGGCCTCTCAGGGTCTGCACCGGCAGAAAGCTCGATTCAGGAGAAGCCAAAGCTGGATATCAAACCCAGGCACTCACATATGTGGTGGGATGCAAGTGTCTTAACCATCAGGCCAACTGCACACCTCAGAGAAGGTCTTTGCTAGAGGAGAGTATGTGATATGTCTTATGCAGTATGAGCAGACACAGCACTGAGCAGTCAGCTCAATTGTTTCCCTGCAGAAATGGTGGATTTTCAGATCTGTACCCAGGACTTCCCTTTCTCTACCCTATTGGTCCCAAAAGAGTTTACTTTGGCAAATAAGTTGGTTTTCAGTCTGTTGCAAAGAAAGAGAGATACTAATTCTTTTACCCAGGGGCACAGCCCATAGTCTCACCTCCTATTAGTAGAGCGTGATAGCTGACTGCAGTAACTGGTCTCCCTATAATCAGGCTTTGCTTTTTGGTAAAATCTTAACATCAGTTTCTTTGTCCATCTTATTCTTCCACACTCACTCCTTTTGTTCAGAAGCTGTGATGCTCATGATCATGGCTCGTCCCAGTTTCTAATTCCATTGGTGCCATTTCCTACTGCCTACAGAAACCACTGGCAATGCTGATGTATAAGGCTTATGTGAAAAGCTTTTTTGAAAAACTCTCCTACGAGTGCTGTCAGAGGATTCTTTTAAGGTGTTTCGACCCCCCTCTTAAGATCATTTGTTTTGAGTGGGTTGGAAAACTCCTTACTTTCCAGCGAAGAATTCCAGTATCTTGGTATTCAGCCATCGTGTTCACGGTCAGTGGTTCTGAGAGAGGAAAACTCATGTTATTTGTAAGATAATGGTGATGAACAGCTATGCTTTAGCTCTCTGAGCTCTTGGGCTTTGACGGAGGAAGACAAGGAGCAAAGGGAGTAAGATTTTCACTCATTTCCTGAATCTCACTTCTCTTCTGGGCTTGCATGTACTCTTGGCTGTTTCCTTCATATCACAGCCAGTTTTTCATTAAAGTGGTTCCCAGGTGGATTTGGTCAGAAGAGCTGACACATCAGCAGAGTCCTTGATGCTAACACCCCAGTGCTTTGTTTTGCCTTCTTTGAGAACATCTGTGTCATGGAGGTCTTTGCACCGCCTTCTGTCCTTGTGTGAGCAAGGGCTTTGATGCGGGAGGCAGGGTGACAAGAGGGAGTTGTTGGGCGTGGAATTAATTTCTGTGATAACCATGCCATCCACCCAATATTGGAGACAGGGGACTTCGGGTGGGTTGGTAAGTAGATGAGTGTGGATTGTTCTTCCCCAAGGAGACTCTCCTGCCAATGAGCCCCAAATCTGGGTGTCTACTGTGACTCCTATGAGGTCTCTCCACCTTACCACTAGGGCCCAAAGTCCTCTTGCCTGGACACAGTCTGCCACCTTATAGAGCCAATCTCAACAATTCGAACTTCTGGTGCTGCACCTGCTCTGCTGGGGTGGGAAAGAGTGGGGCTCTGTTGATTGCCACATGTTGGTTAATTTTATTTCCCTCTCTCTTGTTTGATACAAGAGAGTGATCCTGAGACAACTTGCATTCTGTTACTATATTTGGAACCTCCAGGGCTGGTCACATACGCATATGAGTGATCCATGAAACTTGGAATTCCTTTATCATATTGACGTGTTTGTGAAAATGAGAACCGTTGTGCTAGAATTTGTGATGTCATTGATCACCCAGAGCCAAACGAATATGCCAATAAACACAAGAGTGTCAGCTTCATGGTCTCTGTTGCCTGCTTTTGTCGCCCACTGAGAATGATTCTTGCATGCACTTGAGAACGTAATTCAGTGTTGGGATTCCTGGAAGCACTACACACAGACCTGTCAAAGATGTCCCCATCAGCTCCCGAGTTGCTCCCAAGCAACCCCTTCTTTTAAGGGAAGTCAGTATCAGAATTCAGAATTTTTTTTTATTTTTTTTTTACTGTTTTTTTTTTTTCTTTTTTTTGACAGGCAGAGTGGACAGTGAGAGAGAGAGACAGAGAGAAAGGTCTTCCTTTGCCATTGGTTCACCCTCCAATGGCTGCCGCGGCCGGCGCACCGCGCTAATCCAATGGCAGGAGCCAGGTTCTTCTCCTGGTCTCCCATGGGGTGCAGGGCCCAATCACTTGGCTATCCTCCACTGCACTCCCTGGCCACAGCAGAGAGCTGGCCTGGAAGAGGGGCAACTGGGACAGAATCCGGCGCCCCGACCGGGACTAGAACCTGGTGTGCCAGTACTGCAGGTGGAGGATTAGCCTAGTGAGCTGCGGCGCCGGCCCAGTATCAGAATAAGCAAGGGTTGCTAGGTACTCACAGAAGACATGGAAGTTAAAGCCCCGCCCCCATCTCAATCCTCAAATAACATTTTCCTAAGATATTCAAAGATATATAAATGGGATGCCGAGATGATCTGTGGAGAAAATATCAAGTTTTGTTTGTTTGTTTGTTTCTTATACAGGCTCATTCTGGTAGGGTTGTTACTAAGGTGAGGTGAGCAAGCTGAATGCTTCAAGATCAAAGTCAGGTCCTGTCTTTCCTTGAAGTTCTGATATTTGCTATCATGGATATTTCTGCTCATTTTAGGTTTTGAAAAATATTGCATGAAGTTGTTATTTCTCTCAGTGACTGAATTGCTGGTGTTCCCTTAACTTCCGTGTATGGGTAAGGGTCTCACTCTCCCCTACTCCAGCCTGCTCCTGGACTCAGGGCTTCCTCTGGCCAGGACCTTGGATAAACCTCTGGCCTCTGCAAAGCTCAGCTGTGTGTACACTAAGGGCTCCGCTGACTATCTGTCCACCTGCTATCCCTTCTGTCTTCCTGCCCACCCGCTCCCTTCCATCTGCCCCTAGAGAGACACCCCCTGCCTCCCTCTTACTCAGCCACGCTCAGCATGTTAGCATTAACCATCCTGTAGTATTCACTGATGCACCTGAGATGTACACACTTGTCGTTCTGCCTTGTGTGCGTGTGTACACGCCTCTCCAGAGTCAGGAAATGGATGAGCTGACAGTGGGGTTGAGGGTGGAGAGAGAGAGAGAGAGAGAAGGAGAGAGAGAGGGAGAGGGAGAGAGAGGGAGAGAGAGGGAGAGAGAGGGAGAGAGAGAGAGACTTCTGAAAAGGACAGGAGGGTTTTTCAGTAAGTTTGAGACATCACTAAGAGGGGTCGCATAAAATTCTTTTAAATGAGTGAAATTCCTGTAAAGCACGCATTAGACATGGATTTCTCCCACATTTGGAGGGTTACTGTTACATTGCTAAAGTAAAGATGTAACAGTTACCATCTATACACCCTCCCTTTTCCACCCACCCACTCCTTAATGGCCTGAGCCCCCTTGTCGTAACACTTGCACTCTCCTTTCTCCAAAAACTCGTCTCTGGTGCCTTTGATGTGTCAGTCCCCATGGGTCATTCATTATTTTCCCAGTTTTTTTTTTTTTTTTAAGATCTTATTAACGCTGCAGGAAGTATATCGTCACTTGGTTTTGCAGATGAGAAAGCCGAGGTTAGGAGGTTAGGAGGTTAGGAGGTGAGAGACAGGACTTGATTACATCCCCAATATGTGGGAGGGTTTGGTTGAGGCCAGGTTGTTCTCCTGGCCTAGTGCTCTGTTCATCTTTTCCAAACTTACTATCTAACAGTTTTCTAATGCAGCAACATCTTTGTGGTGTTGGACTCATGCAGTTTATCAAGGCGCCTTCCAACACAAAGTCTTGGGAATGCACACAGGTTGGGTGGTGAGCTGCCCACTGTACAAGGAGAGCCTCAGTCAGTGGACGGACCCCATGCTCACCTGCAGTGTGGCGACTGACACAGGCGCACTGATTTGCTAGTGGATGTCTTCTCTCTCAGTAGAAAGACTACCAGAAATGCTAGGTCAGCATAAATAATGAACAACCCCTATTTTTACTATTTGCTAGTTACAATTATAGAAAATGCCTCTTTTTTTAAAAAAAATTGTGGCCAGACCCCTTTCTGAAAGTTTGCTTTACTCCTTTATATCAGAAAACTCTAGCAAAAGCATCCTACCCCATACATCTCAGGTCCCGTCTTGAGAGACGTCACTCCCCAGAGGTTAATACGTCGCATTTCATAGATGAACTTGCCGGCCGGCCGTCTTTCCAAATACAGAAGTCTGAGCTAGCAGAGAGGTGTGCGTGTTTACAAACTTTCCTTAGGGGGCGCTGTGAGGGCTGGGCACCTGCCTCCTCCCCAGGTAGTCCTGCTGCAGGGAGATCCAGGGGACAAGGCACCTGATGACCCTTACTCACGAACATTCTACAGCCAAGCAATCTTGACATCCAACTCAGGACAGACTGGTGCTTGTCTGCCTCACCCTCAGCTACTCATTTTTTGGACCCCATGCCAAGGTCCGTGTTTCCAAACTGACCGATTGAAAGGGGTCGAAATGCTTATAGCTCCTTAGCCTGTAGGGGGGCGTCTTTGTAAAAGCATCAGTCGGCATGGATCAACTGCTTGCTTTTACACAGGAAGAGAGGGACACCAAGCTGGTATTTTCGAGCACGCACTGGGTGACAGAGGTGTACAGGTTTGTGTGCATGACCACGTGAGTCCTGAGATATGAAGAGTAGCGTGCATTCCCCCAAAATGCCATCAGACATGTCTTCCCTGGGCTTAGGAGGGGCAGATGAGTTAGAATAGTGAGGTTAGCCAGACGAATAACTCTGTTCTGACCCGACTGTGTACTTTTAGTTATCTTGAGCACATTAAAAAGACCAGAGTCCAGAGCAGGAGTTATTCAGCTGCAGGTGAAAGTCCATGGTGACAAATAACAATGTGATCAACAATATTGTTTCCCAGAGATTTCCAAGCCCTTCAAATCCCCCCCCGGCCCCGCCCCGCATCCATCAGCATAAAGCGCCGGAGTTTGGGCAGCTCTTTGGGGGTTGTAGCAACCGCAGCCTGAGAGTGACTTGAGAGATTAATCAGAAGGAAACTTCAGAGGAAAAGGGGTAGAAATAATTCCAAAAGGAGAATTTCCTGAGTCCTTTGCTTCCCCTCGGACTGGAAGTTGTGTGTGTGTGTTTGCATGGATCTAGGTGCTTTTGCCAGTATGGAAATTTTTTCCCAATGACATGAAATAAAGCAACTCTGACTCATAAGACTATCGGGGACCTTTAACGAGGGAACTGCAGGCTGGGGAGGGGCTGAAGTTCAGATTGGGCTCAGCGCACAGAGTCATCTGTCTCTGTCGGACGATGAATGTGTAATCAGGAAGTCATGTCTTACCGGGAATTCAGCGCAGTAGTCACTGAAGGATATTGAAAACCGCAGAGGGAAATAAATACTTATTGACAGTTTCGCCGGTTCCTAATCACGGGCCGTTCAGTGAACGAGCGTGGGCTTTGGCATCTCCAGCCTCTAGAATGGAGATCAGGACGTTGCAGGTTCTGAATGAATAGAACCAGGTGAACCAGGGAGTGAAACACGGATGGAGACGTTGTGCTGCGTTTGTCATTTACTGGAGCTTTAGGGATGGGGTGGGGGGAAGGAATCCCTCTCTGCTTTACTGAGCTTCAGACATGGCTCATAAGTTACATTTTCCTAGAATTCTGGTGGCAGCAGCAGACCAGCTACCTTTCCATTTGCACTGCGTATTATCTCTCCCTGGGCCTGTATTTGATCAGGGTGGGGTTTAAAGCTGTTTTCCTGTTCTTTCTAACTCACCTCTCAAGTCATTTAGGTTTTGGGAAGTCTCCTGTCTCATTCTGTAAATTTGGTTTTCAGGTATGCTAATGCTTTATATTTTGTATTATGAAACAGTAATTTTTGAAGATTATTTATTTGAAAGTCAAAATTAGAGGAGAGAGAGGGAGAGCGAGAGCGAGAGGAAGACGGAGAGCGAGAGGAAGAGGGAGAGGGAGAGGGAGAGGGAGAGGGAGAGGGAGAGCTTCCATCTGGTGATTTACTCCTGAGATAGTTGCAATGGCTGAATCTGGGAGCTAGGAGCCAGGAGCTTCATCCCAGTTTCCCAGGTGCAAAGCAGGGGCCTAAGTACTTGGGTCATATTGCACTGCTTTTCCCAGGCCATTAACAGGGAACTGCATCAAAAGTGGAGCAGCCGGGACTCAAACTCATGCCCGTTTTGCATGCTGACGTTGCAGGTGGTGGCTTTACCCACTACATCATAATGCCAGCCCTCTGAGAAAATGAATTCTCAGGAGGTCTAATGTTGATGCTCCAAGAGTGACTTTTATTTGGGGAAAAATTGGCAGCAAGAAAGGCCATAGAAGCTTCTAGAAGGAAACCATAAAGAGCAGGGTTGTGAAAACTGAAATGAAGGTGGTTTTGGAGAAGCTAGATTGGAGCAAACCTTTAGTGGCTGAAAGCAAAGGTCACGGGAAGGTCATGGTGGGCATGGCCCGTGAAGCATGTGTTCAGGAAGACGAGAGGTGAGCTTGTTGTCAAAAGAGACTCTTGAGGCTGTGGGTGAGGGGTAGGGAGCTGAGATGCATTCGATGGCTTCTTTCTGAAGACTGATCATGTTTTGAAAGAATCATGGCCTGGGCCCCTCAAAATGTATGCTCACTAATTTGGCATTTAAAATAAATGAATTAAAAAAAACCCTTCATTTGCTCATGAAGTGAAGAGCTTGATTAGTGAGTGTCAACCAGTAAGATTTGATTTTATCCCTAACACAATAAGAATACCTAATATTTACAATGCAGCTAGTATATATGTCAGCCACTGTGCAGTGCGGTTTATTTGTATTTCCTTCATTTGGTTTACACAGGAGCCCTAGGTAATAAGTATTGTTACTTTAGTCGTGCAGAGAAATGAAGCAACTTATCCAAGGACTCTGGGCCTGATGCGTCAGAAAAGCTAGGACTTGAACCTGGGTAGCTTGCTTCCCAAGTCTGTTTTCTCCTGCACACGCTCTGCAGGCACCCAGCTCTCTGCCTCTGTCCAGCCATCTGGCCCGTCTTCTTCTTCTTCTTCTTTTTTTTTTTTTTTTGACAGGCAGAGTGGACAGTGAGAGAGACAGAGAAAGGTCTTCCTTTTGCCGTTGGTTCACCCTCCAATAGCCGCCGGCGCACCGCGTTGATCCGATGGCAGGAGCCAGGTGCTTCTCCTGGTCTCCCATGGGGTGCAGGGCCCAAGCACTTGGGCCATCCTCCACTGTACTCCCTGGCCACAGCAGAGAGCTGGTCTGGAAGAGGGGCAGCCGGGACAGAATCCGGCGCCCCGACCAGGACTAGAACCCAGTGTGCTGGCGCCACAGGTGGAGGATTAGCCTAGTGAGCCGCGGTGCCTGCCTGGCCCGTCTTCTTTCACACTGCCCAAACCCTCAACAAATGTACACTGACCCACAATAGACTTGAGGCAGTCTGCACTGGAAGTTTCGCTGATTTAACTGATGAAGGATGTACGTGCAGGTTTCTTGTTTTTGTGTTTTTTTTTTTTTCCCCATGGTTTAAATCCTGAAATTTCCACCCATACTATGGAAGTACTCTGTACTCCCCAACAGTGGGTAGATGAAAACATCATTCCACATTGAATCATTGCCTTGGTTCCTCACCCTTGGTGGAGAGCCGTCCCAAGGTACCTGCATGGTTTTGGAGGGTTGGCGATATAATATCACCTGGCAGCCTTTTGTCTGGGGACTTGGCTCAGTTGATACCCAACAAAGCTCAGAGACAGAGGGGATCCACATCTGTTTCCCCTTCAGCTAAACTTTCTTTGCCTGTATTCTTCCAGTATGGCCTTTTGTGTGTGTTACGAAGAATGAAATCCCAGCATGCCAACTATCAATCAAATTAGTGGTGAGAGGTGAAGCCAGTCAACCAGCATGATTAGGAAACTCCACATGATTCATTTGCATGTCAGGGCGCCTTGCTAGATCTGGTCCACCATGATTCTCTCCTGGAAGAATCAAGTAACTGGGTGAAGACTCAGAGGGCCAGCTCCACGGTGACAGCCGCCGAGTTTTTGTGGGCCTCTTTCCTTTGCTGGTATTTGGGTGTCCTGTTTTGGTCAGTGTCAGCACTTCCAGATATTTTTTTAATTTTTTATATAAGACTTCTTTTTATTTTTTAAAAGATTTACTTACTTATTTGAAATGCATAGATACAGAAAAAGAGGGAGAGACAAGAGAGACAAGAGAGAGAGATATGACTGTGGCTGGGCCAGGCTGAAGCTAGGAGCCTGGGGCTTTGTCCAGGGTGGGTACAGGGGCCCCAGAACTTGGCCCATCCTCTGTTTTCCCAGGCATGTTAGCAGAGAGCTGCTTTGGAAGTGGAGTAGCTGATCTCAAACTGGCACCCATATGGGATGCTGGCGATGCAGGCCGTGGCTTTACCCACTACACCACACTGCCGGCCCCATACAGATTTCTTTTCTTTTATTTATTTGAAAGGCAGAATTCCAGAGAGAGGCAGAGACAGAGAGAGTGGTCTTCCATATGCTGGTTCACTCCCCAAATGGCCGCAACAGCCAGAGCTGGGCTGATCAGAAGCCAGGAGCCCAGAGCTTCTTCTGGGTTTCCCATGCAGGTGCAGGGCTCCAAGCACTTGGGCCATCTTCCACTGTTTTCCCAGGTGCATTAGCAGGGAGCTGGATCTGAAGTGAAGGAGCCAGGACATGAACCAGTGCCCATATAGGATGCAGGTGCTGTGGTGCAGTGGGTTAAAGCCCCCACCAGTGACACCAGCCCTCATACAGATTTCTCAACATGGAAATATTTCATTGATGATGGTTAAGGCATAAGAATTGTGAAACGGAAGATATAGGAGCACACTGGTAGAAAAGACATTTAAGGCACTCTTGTCCTTCTAAGTGTAAATGCAATGTCTTCACAAGAAAATGGTTCTGATTCCTAAGCAGTGAACATGGACATGCACGTGACCCATTTCTGAGCTGAGATTTCCCTCTGTAATAGCAATGCGCCTGACACAATGGATCGGGTCGGCAAGTGACAGGGGAGGGGAATCCTTACTTCCTTATTTAGTCACAAACACTCCATAGAGTTGCTTAAGTGCAAAATCTCCTAGACCCTACTTTTTGAAGAAGAAAGAATCCTGTAGGAATTCAGCAAATTTTACAATCCACATAATCAGAGTAATGTAGATATGCCCAAACTGGGTTGGATCAGGCTCAATATTTCATCTAATTCTATATCGAAATGGATTGAGGTTGCAGTTGGATCGAAAGCTTATTCAAAAAAGTCAAGTTCACTAACTCAGTTGACTTTCCTCTGAGAAAAATATGCCATCAGAATGCAAAATTATTAGAATGTTAATTATTGTGTATATTAGATTTCATAGTATTAGGAATTTGGGGGATATGATTTCATTTCTCCCCACAAATCCTTAAATTCTTCAGAAATTTCATCTTCTGTGCTTTGATCTGCACAAAATAATGTAAGAAGAGATAATGGGACTTACAGGGAGAAATGATTGAATCATCATGTTCCAATAAAACGTGTTCAAATTGCATTTCACTACATAATGAATTCTGCTCCAACTTACTTGGACATAAATAAGATTGGGTAAGAGAAGCCAGAAGTAAATCAAATAAATTAATAAAACTATTAGAGCTCCTTCACTTTGGTCCCCAGACACTGTCTGCTTGTTTGTAAAATAAAACTTGCTCTTTACAATGAAAACTCCGGCATGCCACTGGGTTGAAAGCGAAAATCTAGAGAAGAGTTAGAACATTCTTGGGCCTGACTCGGGTGTCGTCTGATTTCACAAATTCCTTTTGGAAAGGAAAACCTGAAACTAGAAACCTGGATGAGTGAGCTTCAGCTTTCAACCAGACTTCAAAACACCCAGACAGCAGATGCAGAGTTGCATGCAGTCCTGCTGATGAGCTGTTTCTCACGTTTTCCCAGCTATCCACATGCACTGCATACGAGGAACTGTTTGCATTTTGTCTAGACGAAGGCTGTGCGTCTCCACCGGCATAATATATCTCCGCCCTGCTAAGCTGTGTGCGAAATTAAATTCGCATCTCTGCTGCCACTTGTAAGAGTTCATTATCTTGCAGTCCAACCACTGGGAAACATATAATCATTCTCACTGTCTAATAAAGCTGTGGTCTTCTCAGAATGCTCCTGATGCTTGCACAATTGTTAGGCACAGTTTATCACAGATGCTGAACGCGCGTTCTACTCTGCATAGTGCCAGTAAGGGTGATCTTAAATATTTCCTTTATTTTGTATCAATCAGTGCAACTGTGGCATTTTGTAACCGCATTATTGTTGGTAGTTCTCAGAATCAATGTGTCTTCTTATATATGTTAAACACAAAAAATAAGGCCATTAAGCTAAAAGTGGTTCATGCAAAATATGTACCGGATGTGGCCACGAGACAAGGAATCTGATGAAGAAGTCCATGTCTTTGCTCCCTGCTTAGCCCAGAGCTCTGGGAAGAAGCAGGTGCACTGGGAAGTCTGTGTGTCCCAGACCAACTAGTACATCATAACTCCTGGGGCCTCTTTAAGCTACTTAGTTCTGTAATCTAAGAGCTAAGTCTATCAGAAATTATTTAGCGTGGTCTCACTAATTGCAAACCAGAAAGACCAGAAGCTCTTGAAAACGAGGTTCAAATGACAAGCCAGCGAAAGCACTGAGTACTATATCACCAGGTCACATGACCTTGAAACATGGTCTCTGGCTAGTAACCAGCTTTCTGAAGAATGACTGTTGCGTGCACGCTTGGTTTCAGCAGTCCTGGATTGTTATATTAAAGACACGATTTAGTGAACCACATCTGCTATTCTTTATGCTGTAATAAGTTGAATACGTGTGCAATGAGCTTGTAGCAGAATAAATTTTTTTCTCTTAATGACCTTGAGAAATATGTTGAGCATGCGAGAAAGCCCTAAACGAGAGTCATGAACAGACTTGAGGCAATTTCGTAAGAAAAGGGTATCAGGAGGAGCTGTTTCTCTTGAGATTTGTGGAAATCCAGTCCTCCAAACTGTCGGCCTGCTATGATCCTGCTATGCAGGATTATTATCAGGCTTCTGCCATCAGATGAATTCACAGGAAGAAAAGAACCAAGAGCATCTATGGATGGGAAATGGGCTCTCAGATCTTAGACCAAGACTTAATGCTTTTGTAGATATGAGGATATTTCCAAAAATCATGGAAAATGGTACTAAATTATAAGCTCATGTTGGTACCCAATATTTGAAATCCATGCATATGGGGGATCTTCAAAAGTTCATGGAAAATGAATATTATAAAAAACTATGCATGATTTCAACTAGTTTTTTTTTTTCCACACCAAAGTGAGTTTATCGTTTCCTTCCATTCTTTTTCCATGAACTTTTTGAAGTACCCTCATGTGTGACCAGGATGAAGAATTTGCTGTGGGCTCACTCAGCTAAGGCAATTGCACACAATGACGTTACCTCAGGGAGAATGCTGTAGTGAGGTTGAAGTTGTATTCCTCCATTTTATTTGGAAGGTGGAATTCCAGTTTGGACCTTGAACCTGGGGGAAGGTGCTTGCAAAGTTTACAGTGTTGTGGTCACTTCTCCTCCTTAACGCTCCACTTTTGGCAGTCTGCAGACATATAGTTGCACCCCGGGCTGGACGGGTCAAGTTCAGCCTTAATGGGCACCCAGACCTCAGATCATTGTGCCCACCATTCGCTGGCTGCCTGAGGATGATCGGCCCACCTTACTGCCAGGCTCAGACTGCCTCAGATCAGCCTTTGCCTTAGTGAGATGGACACAGCCCATGTTTTTGTCCCGTGACCACACAGCAGTACCCGAGGCCTGTCTGTGCACCAAACACCTTTTCTTGAATGCCATGAATGAGAAGACCCTGTTCTGTCTTTTAACCCCGCCATCTCCATCTGCCATTACCTTTAGCACTTTTCTCCTGGACTTGACCCGTCACAGGTCCTGCCTTCTAGATTGTGCTTAGCTTGCGTTTTCTTGCCCCTGGTGTCTTTCTCACTGGGTAACACACGCATACACACACACACACACACAGCAGACAGAGTGAGCCAGGAAGCAGATGTCTCTTGGGTGGTGTGTGTCTTTGAGAGTCGGCATTTGAACGTATGAAAGGAACAGTGAATGGGTATAATTAGTCAGGCTGATGAAGGAGTGAAACCTGGTAAGCATTTTTCTTGCCTAGCTCTTGGTTTCTGCTGAAACGGGCTGAGGGTAAAGCAAGAGTATAGTTTCAACAAAAGATAAGTTTCAGCAAGGGCTTGGACTCCATTCCCAAGAAAAAATGTTGCCTGGGAGGAAGATATAGGGTGCATCCAAAAAAAAAAAAAAAAAAAAGACCCAGCAATAAAAAATAATAACTTCTGGCATTTTTCACACATTTTATTTCAGGAGAATTTATAAGATTTTAATAAATGTAAAAAAAGGGTTCTTGCAAATTCCTACCTGGAATTCTGTAAGCAGGTTTGAGTGTGCTGCTCTGTTTCTTCTCACCCCCTCAAGCCAGACACTCTTCCCAGGGTCAGTTTCCAGGGTCAAGGCATTTTTTAGGGGCCGACCTAAGGTTATCTCCCATCAGTCTGCCTCCTCCCTCAGTGGTGTGAATCTGGCCTAAGGTCTTGAGTCCCCACTCACCTCCAAGTGACCAGCCAGAAATCAAGCAATCCCCCAGGGGAACGTTTTCCTGTTGTCAAAAGGAGTCAAGAACAGAACTCAAGCATTGTGTCTGACAACTGCTGAAGCCTCAGAGGCGGTGATGGGAGTCTCCAGAAGAAATGGACATCCAAACACGCAGAATGGCAGCCTGGCGGGAGCTCGGCTGGCGTGGACTACGCATCTTCACGCAGCAAAACCAGCAACACCAATGACAATGGCACATCCAGCGGGCGGTCCCTGATGCTGTTTGCTTCCTGACCATCCCCGACTAGTCATTCAGCTTTGCTTTGTGATATGGATTCCAGCTTTCTGGCTTGGATCGCAGTGGAAAAATCTCTTAAATTGGGAAACTGTAGAAGGGCTGGGTCTATATTTTTTCTGCTTAAGGCAAAGAGTATTTGTTAGTGTTAGTTGAGGTTGCAAATTATTTTTGTTTTTTTATGTTACAGGGACAAAAGGGACACATGATCTTGTTTTCTGTCTTACTTGATTAAATTTTTTAAAAAATGTTATAAAGAATGACAAAAACCATTCTTTTTAAGGTACACAGCTTCTTGACAAACCACAGAGTAGAACAGAAAACCAAACAAATCCAGCCTCATTACTTTAATCATGCAAATGAAAGTCAGCCTGGACAAAGAAAGCAGAACAAAATGTGATTCTTGGGCTCAGATTTTAAAGATGAGCGTTGGGGCAAGCATTTAGCCCAATGGTTAAGACACCTACATCTCATACCAGAATTCCTGCCTTCAAGTCTTGGCTCTGGCTTCTGATTCCAGCAGACCCTGGGAGGCAGTGGGGATGCCTCAAGTAATTGGGCTGCAGCCCCACAGCTGAGCAAGCTGAATTAAGCCCGCAGCTCTTAGCTTCAGTCTTTGACCAGCCTGAGATGGGGAGCGAGCCAGCCAATGGGAGAGTGCTCTCTCTCTCTCTCTCTCTCCCCCTCTCAAAGAAAGAAATGAAAATAAAAAAAAGATAAACATTGGTGAAACATAACAAGAAAGGAAACTCATTTTGAGATGTACCACGTGCAAAGTGTTTCTATATCCGTTATTTCCACCAACTTTTTTTTTTTTTTTTTTTGACAGGCAGGGTGGAGAGTGAGAGAGAGAGAGAGACAGAGAGAAAGGTCTTCCTTTTGCCTTTGGTTCACCCTCCAATGGCCGCCACGGCCAGCGCGCTGTGGCTGGTAGACCGCACTGATCTGAAGGCAGGAGCCCGGTGCTTCTCCTGGTCTCCCATGGGGTGCAGGGCCCAAGCACTTGGGCCATCCTCCACTGCACTCCCTGGCCACAGCAGAGAGCTGGCCTGGAAGAGGGGCAACCGGGACAGAATCCGGCGCCCTGACCGGGACTGGAACTCGGTGTGCCGGTGCTGCAAGGCGGAGGATTAGCCTGTTAGGGAATTTCTTATGAACAAAGTGGCACTTGGGGATGTTACTTAAGTAACATCTCACTGTCTACGTAGTGAGTGGTAGAGACAAGACTGAAATCCAGCTTCTCCAACTTTGAAGTTGCCTGAGAGTTCTGTCTGGTAGCCAGGTTCCTGGCCAGCAGCCCTACAAGAACCTTGATCTTCACAGTATGCATGTTGTGGAATTCATCAGAGCTCAGACACCCACTTCATCCTGGCAGAAGGTTTAAGCCCATTATCAGAATAAATTGCAAATTACTAACTCTGTTGCTTTAAAGCTCTAAGGAGTTGAGATCTTACTCTGTTGGTTAATTGCTTTATCGATGAATTTTCCTAAGGCATTATCATTGAAAGTAATAACTTTTAAGTTTTAAATTTTTTATGTGTGTATTTTCATTCTGTTTGAAAGGCAGAGAGAGAAAGAGAGAGGGAGAGGGAGAGAGAGAGAGATCATCCATCGGCTGGTTCATTCCCCAAATGCCTGCAACAGCCAGCTCTGGGACACACCAAAGCCTGGCACTTGGGAATCCACAAGAGTCTCCCACATGGGTATCAGGGATCAAAGTACTTGAACCTCTTTCTTCCCTGGATGTGCATTAGCAGAAAACTTCATCGGAAGAGGAGTAGTCAGGATTTGAACCAGCCACTCTGATTTGGGATGTGGGTGGCATCCCAAAGAAGTGACTTCAGCCACTGTGCCAAATGTTCACCCTAATGATGGCCTTTAAGGTGATATTTTAAATACATTGGTGCTTTCGCCAGCGCCGCGGCTCACTAGGCTAATCCTCCGCCTTGCGGCGCTGGCACACCGGGTTCTAGTCCCGGTCGGGGCGCCGGATTCTGTCCCGGTTACCCCTCTTCCAGGCCAGCTCTCTGCTGTGGCCAGGGAGTGCAGTGGAGGATGGCCCAAGTGCTTGGGCCCTGCACCCCATGGGAGACCAGGAGAAGCACCTGGCTCCTGCCATCGGATCAGCACGGTGCGCCGGCCGTGGCGGCCATTGGAGGGTGAACCAATGGCAAAGGAAGACCTTTCTCTCTGTCTCTCTTTCTCACTGTTCACTCTGCCTGTCAAAAAATAAAAAAATAAAAAAAAACTATAAAAAATACATTGGTGCTTTCGACAGGAATCAAAAATATTATTGCTTTCACAAATCATTAATGGCATATTCTAATGGTATATTTTGTTTCAGTCCTCACCAGGATTCAGTTTTAGGGAAAAAAATTGTTATTTACAACACCATCCTTATTACTAATGTGGAGACAGTAGCATCGCACAGACCTGAGTTTTAATCCTGGCCTCACAGCTTCTACTCCTGTGTGACCTGGGGCAAAGTCACAGAGCATTAACTGGTCTCAGTTTCCACTGGGAAAAAACATGTTAACCCTAGCAAAGCACTCATTACTGCTCTCTGGGGACACCCATTAAGAGCTGGTCTCTTGTGCTTAGCATTTGGCTGATGTTATTGGAATCAGGATCATAATCATGGAAGCTAACAGTGCACAGCTGGTCTCACTCTTCGTCTTCGGTGGTTGCCGAAGTACTTGATGGATCTTGCACAAATCCTGGCTGGCTGTGTTCTTGTCTTTCCCTCCCCTTCTCCTTCTCACCTTAGGTCACACAAGGTGGCCAGGCCCTCTGTACCACTGGGGCAGCATGCAGTGGAACACTGGGCAATCAAGGGCCTCATGGTAGGACTGGTCAGTGTTAATGACCGTGACCCTTCCCATCCCCAGGTGTTGGTGCCGAGCCAGCCTGGGGCTAATTCATTATGCTGCATTCAGAGTGATTTCACCTGGCAGCCGGCACTGTGGGTCTTGCTATGAAAGGGCCGTGTGATGACCGGCCAGAGGAAGAGCCCATTTCTAAGCCTTCACCTTAAGTGGTCTGTCCTGGGCAGAGCAATCACCTACCACAGATCCCTGATCTGTCCTCAGCCTTTAGGCTCAGCAGCAGCTGACCATCTGAATAGAATCTCTTCATTACAGCAGCAGGAATTTGAGAGAGAAATAATTAATGAATCTAGAAGAGAGTGACACGTATAAATGACATTCCTACTCAAGGTAGCCAAACAATTCAAAAAGCACAAAAGTGCACATTGCCCAGCCTTGCTAAGCCTTAGATTCTAGAACAGGCACAGTCTCAGATTCACTGTGTTTTGTTGGTTAAAACAGGCCATGGGGTCTGCCTGGTTCCAAAGTGAGATTACACAGACATGAAAATGGAGATGTATGGTTTATTGGAGGCCACTAAAGTAGTAGTCCACGAAAACATGAGTATTTTGCACTCCGTTCCAGAATATAGCTGTTATATTCTACTTTTCAATGTGGACCATAAGTTGCATTTGAAAATTAGCTATTTTCACTTTATTTAAAAGGGAAGAGGATAAACAGACAACTTCCATCCACTGATTGACTCCTTAAATGCCTGCAACAGCCAAGGACAGACCAAGCCAAGCCACAGACCTGGATCTCCATCCGGCTCCCTCTCATGGCTGTCAAGGACACGGGAGCCTGAGGCTTCACCTGCCGCCTCCCAGGGTTCGCTGGAGCAGGAAGCTGAAATCTGCAGTGGAGTTTGCACTTGACCCGAGGCACTCAGCCTGTGTGAGATGCAGGCAACCAAGTGGTATCTTAATTGCTACACCAAATACCTGCCCCATTTTTATAATTTAGTATAACAATGCAAAGATACTTCAAAAAGTTCATGGGAAATGGAATAGTGTTAATGTTTTAAAACAGTTTTAGGGGCTGATGTGACACAGTGGACTAGGCCACCACCTACAATGTCAACATCCCACATAACTCTGCTTAGAGTCCTGGTTGCTCCATTTCCAATCCAGATCTCTGCTAATGTGCTTGGGAAAGCAGTGGAACATGGCCCGAGGGCTGTGCTTGGGTCTCTGCCACCCATGTCAGAGACCCCACTAGAGTTTCAGGCTCCTAGTTTCAGCCTGGCCCAGCCCTTACCATTGCAGCCATTTGGGGAGCGAGCTAACAAATGGAGAAGGAGAAAGTGGAAAATCTCTCTCTCTCTCTCTCTCTCTCTCTCTCTCTCTCTCCCTCCTTCTGTCTCTCTGTGTAACTCTGCCTTTCAAATAAAAAAAATAGTTTTTAAAAGATAAGATTATTTTGGAGTAAAAACATTTTAAATACTTGCATGAGTTTTTATAGAAAGCGTTTGTGTGTGTGTGTGTGTTTGTGTGTGTGTGAACTTTTTAAAGAGCCCCTCATAAAGTCCCCCAAATAGCAAAGTGAAATGAACTCTTGTGGAAGTTACAGCACTATTCATTCCATGGTTCTACCTAACTGCAGCTCTGGCACAAGCATGCTTGGGGGAGGGGATTCCAGGCTCCCCCTTTCTCGGGTGTCAGGTTGAGTCTTGGGAACCAATAGGGCTGACCTGGGAGGGGATTCTGATATGGCTTCTGTGGTTAGTCCACGTATTTATCTCACTTAGTATATTTCTATGACTGAATCCCAAAGCCCAATACAAGGGCTTCTGATGGATGTGCGTGTCTATCTTTACATCCTTTAGACCACAGAATCCAGGATTATAAATTAGAACCTACAGAAATATGGAAAGGATCTGTTTTTATTAAGACCTCCAGAGATGTAACTTAATTTTTGGGGGCCAGCCAATATATTCTGCTTAAAACGAATTCTTTACTCACCGGTGTCACCGTAAGCGAGGTGAACTTAGGCCAGTCTGATAACAAGATGGATATGGGCTGGGTATTGTTTGAGTAACTCAGTCTGATTCATTTCCCTGATGGTGGAGGAGTTTTTCAATGAAAGCGGTAACAAGGATTCTTTGAAACGGAACAGCAGTGGGAAAACAAATCATACATCTAAATGCATCTGCCCTTCCTGCAGGTCAGAGCCTGCAAACGATCCAAAGGGCATTTTTCTTGCTTTAAGTTATCTGAGCTCTCTGCTACAGCTTACACTTCTGCAGCTCCCAGGGAAACAGGCCCCGGAGGAGGCTGTGCACAGAAGGGAGGTGCGTGCCTTGAGTTAGCTCTGTCTCCAGCAGCCTAAACTTTCAGTGTGACAGATTCCACCTGGCATCCCCACAGCTAACATCAGCAGTTCTGAATCCCGACTTCTAAAAAGTAGAACTGAACCCCTTTCCCCCGCTCTCTGCATTTTATTAACAAGAAATTTCGAACATACAGAAATGTCGAAAGAATTGTTCCATGGACTCCCGTAGACCCACCTGGATTCTACCATCAAGATCCCCTTGTCAGGGTCAGCGCCATGGTGTAGTAAGCTAAGCCTCTGCCTGCAGTGCCTGCATCCCTTCTGGGCAGTAGTTCAAGTCCCAGTGGCTCCACTTCCAATGGAGCTCTCTGCTATGGCCTGAGAAAGCAGTAGAAGATGGCCCAAGTGCTTGGGCCCCTGCATCCATGTGGGAGACTGGGAAGAAGCTCCTGGCTCCTGGTTTCGGATTGACCTAGCTCCAGGCATTGCAGCCATTTAGGGAGTGAACCAGTGGATGGAAGACCTCACTCTCTGTCTCTCCCTCTCTCTGTAACTCTACCTCTCAAACAAATAAATAAAAAAAATTTGGAAAAAAAAAAAAAAGATCCTCTTGTCTGCTCAGCCACCCATCTGGCTGTAGAAACATTTCAAAACCAGCTGAAAACAATGGATGTCACTCTGATGTTTTTATACCATGGATTCATTTTTGCGTGCCCTAGAGTTTCCTATAAATGCAATCACCCAGACTGAGCTCTCTAGGAGAACCCGTTTTTAAAACCTTGTAAAGTTGGCTCACTAGGCTAATCCTCCGCCTTGCGGCACCAGCACACCGGGTTCTAGTCCCAGTCGGGGAGTGCAGTGGAGGATGGCCCAAGTGCTTGGGCCCTGCACCCCATGGCAGACCAGGAGAAGCACCTGGCTCCTGCCTTCAGATCAGTGCGATGCGCCGGCCGTGGCGGCCATTGGAGGGTGAACCAACGGCAAAAGGAAGACCTTTCTCTCTGTCTCTCTCTCTCACTGTCCACTCTGCCTGGCCAAAACAAACAAACAAAAAAAAAAAACAAAAAACAAAACAAAAAAACACAAACTTTTAAAGTACGCAGTAGCGCACTTCTTCATGCTTGCTTCCCTTGCGGCTTCTCAAGAGGAAGCGTTGTTGCTCCAAGAGTCAGCCCTGCCTGCTCAGCACCCACTGTGGACACTGCGGGCCCTGTGTCTTTGGTCCCCAAAGGCCTGTGGCGGGCAGCTTCTCATTGACAGCCGGCTGCGGACGTGCAGGTCAGCGCGCAGCAGAGCTGGCAAGGCCCCGGCACATCCACACAGACAGCACGAGTCCCAGACGCTGGGTGTTTATTAGCAGGTCTGTCTTTGTGTCCGTGAATCGGACTATTGTTCTGTACTACTGATTTTATTCTGATTGTTCTGTGAGACAAAGGAGGAAATGGTTTGCTTCAAAGCAGGCAGACAAGTAGGGGACACAGAGCTTAAAGGAGCTGGAGATGTCTTTAGGAGGCGTCTGCCAAGCTCGCGGAGGTCTGGCCAACGGGAAACAGGACGTGGTACTTTCCAAGATAGATGTAACAAAGTAGAGGGAACCAAGAAAGGACCACCCCGTGGAATGCACCCCTAAAGCTTCTCAAGCTGTGTGCTGCCAGGAGATAGTCTTACGCGGCTAAATCCAGAGGCCTGGGTTGTGCACCGGTGGCATTCAGAGAAATGAAAATCCAGCAGGTGCCTGGCCATTGCATGTGCTGTCAGACCCCACCTTCCCACGTTCCACACACGCGTGTTCATGTACGAGAGCTGCCGCTTCTGCACCTGGAGTGCATGGCAGCTGTGAGCTGGTTCTCATTGCAGCTCACATGCTTCGTCTAATGGGGCCGAGGAGGTACAGCCAGACGGGCAGCAATCACACTCCCCGCCACGAGCAGCTTATTGTATGGAGTTTGTATGTTAAAGGGACATTGGCTGCTGAGCTAAGGCAATATTGAGCAATTTTTTTTTTTTTTTTGGCTTAGTGCAGTCTAACTATCCCAACTTTTTGTTCTGTCTCATTTCATGGACCTGTCGGATTCTACTGAGCCTATCTGGACAAGATACCCCTACAACCCCCGCCTCCCCCCCCAAGTTTCCGATATCAACTTCATGATGTTCAAGCCTGCTCAAGAGAGAGAGGTTTGTTTGAGCTTTACAGCCTGGAAATGCCGGGGTCATGTAAAGTCGTCATCCAACCAATCGTTCAACTATAAAAACCCTTACTGTGAAGTTTCCCTAAACAAATATAACTGAACATGAGTGATGACAGCCATCAAGCTAATACATGGCCACATGCATCTCAAAACAAGAGATCACTATCAATCATCCCTAATATCATCTACGATGACTTCAAAAACCATGCAGGACCCGGGACACAGTTCATAAGCCTTTTGCCTGTACTTAGCTCCAGACAAAGCTTAATAGACAGGGAGAAACTGGACAGGCTTCAGAGAAGATAAGACATGCGATGTGGCTGGGCTGGAATACACTCACACGGAAATAAACACGTCTGTGGTTCAAGTTTATCCAAGCAATAATGGAGGAAAAAAATCTAGCCCTTAGATAATAGAGGAAGCTGAGACAAGATCCTACACAATCGACTGCATTCAAGGCAAAGAGAAGGAAGTCATAAGTCTGGGAGAAAGCAGTATTTTTTTTAAAGATTTATTTATTTGACAGGCAGAGTTACAGAGATGCCGAGGCAGAGAGAGGGAGAGGGAGAGAAGTCTTCCACAAAATTGTTCACTCCCCAGTTGGCCACAATGGCTGGAGCTGCACAGATCCGAAGTCAGGAGCCAGGAGCTTCTTCTGGGTCTCCCAAGTGGGTGCAGGGGTCCAAGCACTTGGGCCATCCTCTACTGCTTTCCCAGGCCATAGCACAGAGCTAGATCGGAAGTGGAACAGCCAGATCTTGAACTGGCGCCCATATAGGGTGCCAGCACTGCAGGTGGTGGCTTTACCCACAATGCCACAACGCCAGCCCCAATAGCAGAATATTGACAATAAGGAAAACACAAGGCAAGAACCTCCTTGGATTTTGTCTTCTTCGATTTTGCAGTCTTTTTTAAAATATCTGTTTAATTAAAGACATACTTTGCAACTTCCCAGCCCTAATTTCTAAGCAGTTACTTGGACGTGGGGAGTTCTGTTTTCTTGGATCTGGGTCTGCTGCCTGGATGAGATTCCAGAAATGGGTGGTTGGGGAAGGTTGCCGGCACGTTTAATCCACTACCTGTCGTGTGCACAGCAGTGGTCTCGGAGGACAGGATTTTTAAATTGCTTTTCCTTGGAATGGCTCTCCCCAAGCAGCAACCCTTTTCTCTGGCATTTGGACCTGGCAGCCTGGTAATCAGATCCTAGGTGAGGCTCAGGGGAGCTTCTCCACGTGTCTCCAGAGCTGGTGGCCAGGCACCTCCAGCTGCCTTAGGAGAAGAAAAGCCAGCAAGGCAGGGCTGGGCTGCGGGGCTCCCTTGGCTTCGGGGTAAGGATTGATGGCTTTTAAACTGCTGCTTCTTGTCTCTTTAAACGTTAAAGAGGGAGGTCCTCCTGAACCCCTGATGGCATTCAATTATGGTCACGATGATGAAATGTCTCGGATCTTTGGGGAGTGTGGGCAAATCGATAAGAGTGTTGCAGGGGAGGGAACTCGGAGCTCTTCCGGCTTGGACAGGGCCTGTACCCTTTCCCAGGCTTCCTCCTGGCTCTGCTGTAAGTCTGTCACACCAGGGCCTTGCTGGCTGGGTGCCAGGAATTAGGGGCGTGAGTACCTAACAACAAAGAATGAGCAAAAGGAGCCCCAACATGGGATTTGGAAAGGGGGTGATGGAGCGTTCCATTGCAAAAGCCTATGCTCATTTATTTTTCTATTATGTTCTGTATTTATTTATTTGAAAGGTGAGAGAGAGGGAGAAAAACCCATCCTCATTCCCCAAGTGGTTGCAGTGACTGGGGCTGAGCCAGGCCAAAGCTAGGAGCCAGGAGCTTCTTCCAGGTCTCTCATGTGGGTGCAGGGGCCCAAGCACTTGGGCCATCCTCTGCTGCTTTCCCAGGCCGTAGCAGAGAGCAGGATGGGAAATGGAGCAGCTGGGACTCGAACGAGTATCTTGTTGCTGGCTTAACCCACTACACTAGGAGGCCAGCCCCTGGACTCATTTCTAAGTAACACTTTCCTAGGAGGTTAGGCACCCCATTTGAATAAGCCCTCCTCCCCTTCCGGTGAGTTGTCGCCTGTTTGGTTTTCTGTTCAGATGGGTTCTTTGGGATGTGAACCAAAGTTGGTTGGTGGTGGTGGTGTTGGCTTTCTCTAAACAGGGTTTTACACGTGCCACACTGTTTGAAGAAACACAAGCTACTTTCAACACAGGCCAGTGACTTCAGCATTAGGATGGAAGGGCATCCGTTCCTTTAGTGAGCACGTATTGGCTGCACACTCTGTGTGCACGAATGGAAGCTCCATGAGGTTGGGACCTGGGCCTCTTCTCTCCATGGCTGGTCCCCAGGGCCTCACAACACTGCGTGGCCTAGAGCAGGTGCTCCAAGGAGCATGTGGGTGAAGGGGCACTGAAAGCTTCACTCTTCCTCCCCCAGGATATGACCCTGTTCTAATGACTTAGGGAGGCCTGGGGTTGGAAGGGAAAAATCAGTTCCATGCTGTTAGGTCTTCGTGAGGTGCCTCTAAAGTCTGGCAGTATTCTGGCCCCCTCACCATTTTACACTTTCTGGAATTAGACCAGTAGAGTGAGAATGCACTGGAAGGGTCTGTTTACTCAAAACGTTTAGAAATGCCAACAGACTGCCGTGTGTCCCCTGTGACTTGTGATCGTACTTACTCATACATGCTTTCCTACCAGATGTTTTAAGAAGAGGGATTAAAGCTGGCAGTAGCCGGGGGTTAGGAGCAGCCGCGGGCAGTGTTCCGGGAGAGGGACCACTTACCCACTCTAGAACTTCCCATCTGACCCTTCCCTGGAATCGAAGTCTCCACTTGAAGAAAGATGTTCCTGTGTGAATGTCTTTATCAGTTCACCACGAGGCAACCATGGCCCAGTGCAGTGCTATGGCTTCTGTGTCTAGACATTCTGGTTTGCAACTCTCTAGGCCTCCTTCTGAGATCAAGTTCTTTAAGATTTATTTTTGGGGCTGGCACTGTGGTGTAGCAGGTAAAGCCGCCACCTGCGGCACTGGCATCCCATATGGGTGCTGGTTTGAGTCCCGGCTGCTCCACTTCTGATCCAGCTCTCTGCTATGGCCTGGGAAAATAGTAGAAGATGGCCCAGGTCCTTGGGCCCCTGTACCTGCGTGGGAGACCTGGAAGAAGCTCCTGACTCCTGGCTTCAGATTGGCTCAGCTCCAGCCATTACAGCCATTTTGGTAGTGAACTAGCAGATGGAAGACCTTTCTCTCTCTCTCTCTGTCTCTCCTTCTCTCTCTGTATAACTCTGACTTTCAAATAAATAAATACATCTTTTTTAAAAAGAATGACAGAGAAATAGTGAGAGAGAGAGAGAGAGAGAGAGAGAGATCTTCCATCTGCATGCTCACTCCCTAAATGGCCTAAATGGCTGGGGCTGCACTGATCTGAAGCCAGCAGCCTGGGACTCCTTCCAGGTCTCCCATGTGGGTGGCAGGGGCCCCAAGTACTCAGGCCATCCTCTGCTGCTTTCCCAGGCACAATGACAGGGAAGCAGATCAGAAGTGAAACAGCCTGGGCTCAAAGTACGGGATGTCACTGTGGCACAACGCCTCCCTACCGACCCCTGACAGCCCAAGTTCTTAACTGTCATGGTCTACTCTGCCCAGAACCCCACTACAGGTTTTGCTGTGAGTTGTTTATTCCAAGGCTCGGCCCTGGTCCTAGGGCCTATTACACCAATCTCTATAGTCATTTGCCTGTTGTGGCACAAAATTCCCTTGGGTGCTGGCCATGGACAAAAGTGGCACGAGACAGAATGAGGCCGGTAATGGATGTCTTAGGACTCTGATTGTAGGGCGTGGAAGCAAGCCCTCCCTACGTGCCCTCATAAACCACTTCTTCAGGGATGCCCTGGTCATGTGTCGGTTGTCACTCACTTTTGCCTGGGAAGTGATGAATTGCATCCTGCACCTGCTACACACGATTCTGAAGATGATGAAAGAAATGCCTACTGAAAAGGCCTGCGAGCGAGAGGCCAAGGGCTCTGTAAGACCATGTGTGCCTCGGTAACCATGGCAACTCGGCTCAGCCCTGGGATGGGCAGAAGGCCAGATCCACTGTCTTGTGCATCGTGTTCCCTTGGCTTGCAGGAGACCTGCATGCAGAATAGCCTATAGGATAAGACAAAGCGGCGGGTCCTTTCTGCTGCTGTTCATTCCTTCTAGGATATCAGCAGTAGGCTCTGAAAACCTTTATTCTGAGATCCCTTGCCAGTGAAAATGCTACAAGTTCTGTTGCCTGGAGAGGAATGACTGTGGCTGAAAAGATTCCACTACCGCCACGTGACAGTGGCTTGGGAGACCCTGACTGCCGTTTCTCTGGCAGAGCTGGCATTCCTTGGGGCCAGAAAGACAGTCCTTGTTCGGAAGAACACCTCTGTTTAACTGGTGGTCGTGGGATTCCAAGGTGATGCTGTGATACTGTGTCTGCCTCTGATGGGCTCAATTCAGGATTTTTCATTGGGACAAGCTACCTTGTTCTGAAAATGGACTCAGACTTGGAGGATGATGTAGTGGCTTAGAAGTTGTGGAGGGGAGAGTGTTTTCAGTTTATTTCTGAACAAAGCCTTGCTCTACCAAGACACCTGTCTTCAGTGATGCCAAAGCCTGGTGTAACACCATTGCTCCTTTGTTTGGAGTGATTTGATCAGTGAGATCTGGAGAAAGTGGTGGTGATTTTCAGACCTGATGCATTGATAGCCCCTTCTGGAGAATCCAGCATGAATGCTTTATTTCCTTGTATTGGGAAATGCTAAATACTTTTATTTAAAGGTAAACAGGAGTATGGCTTTGCATCCAAAACTCCAGAGGATTTTGGTTTCCTTTCTCTTTTCTAATTCTAGAGCAAACTTGATGGCCGTCATCTGAGCGGTTAAGATGCCATGTCCCATAGCAGAGTGCCTGGGTTTGGAACCCGGCCCCTGGGGCTGGCACTGTGGCACAGCAGGCTAATCTTCCATTGCTTCCAATCCAGCTCTCTGCTGTGGCCTGGGAAAGCAGTAGAAGATGGCCCAAGTGCTTGGGCCCCTTGAGGGAGACCTGGAAGAAGCTCCTGGCTCCTGGCTTCAGACTGCCCCAGCTCTGGTCATTGCGGCCACCTGGGGAGTAAACCAACAGAAGGAAGACCTCTCTCTCTCTGTCCCTCGCACTATCTGTAACTCTACCTCTCAAATAAATTTAAAAAAATCTTAAAAAAAAAAGAAGCCCAGCCCCAGCTCCTGACTCCAGCTTCTGCCATGAGCACCCTGGGAAGCACCTTGTGCCGATGATGACTCAGGTTCTTAGGCGCTTGCCACTCGCAGCGCCGGCCCTAGTCCAGCCCTTGCCATCACAGACATTTGGCGATTGAACCAGTAGATGAGTTCTCTCTGTCTCTTGTCTCTTCCCTCAAATAATTAGAACAATAAAATGATGACAAAGCTCCCTATGAAGAGCTGAATGTGCATTTCAAGGTTAAATGTGGATAAACTGTGCCTAAAACATCACGGAGCATGCCTAGACAACCCCAGGCATGGGAACGAGGAGTTTAAGTGTGCACCTTGAGTTTCAACAGCACTTTGAACCATTCTGTTATGTCACCAGTGATTAGTTTCGTACATTTTTCTCTCTCTGGAAAGTCAGGCATGCTTCCACCAGACCTGCCCCTCACCCAATCTGGTGTTCTCATCTCTACTACTGTATCTTTGAAAGCAAAAAAAAAAAAAGCACCGTTCATTCAAGTTACAGATTTAACGTCAACCTTTGAAAATAAGATGTCAATCCACTCTCCAAGGAGCCTCCCAAACACTCCTGGAAAATACGTATTAGGAAAAAATGATTACCAACTGATTTCAAGCAATTGTTGCACCCAAATACACTTACATTTTAATTCTGTTTTCCACACACTCTATTGCAGCTGGGACTCAAGCCAACACTTCCATAGGAGAGGCTGGTGTCACAGCAGTAGCCTGACTCTGAGCCACCATGCTTCCCTTCCACAAACTCTTTGAAAGTACTTGTCTGTCTTTTACATTGGGATGGCATTTTTAACTCTTAGAGCTCATTTTTGGGGTAACAGTGGGAAGAAAAGAGAAAGGGAGGGAGGGAAAGAGAGAGGGACAAAAATGAAGAAAAAGAAAAAGAGAGGAGAGATAGAAGTGAAGAGTGAGGGTGTCTAGAAACACACTGAGCAGCATGGTAGAGTGGGCACCCTTAGAAACTCAAAAAAAAAAGAAAGAAAACCTGGCGATCTCCTTCCCTAGGGGGTGAAATTCTGGAAATTCTGAATCCTTTGAAAAGGAGACTCCTGTCCTGCCTGTACATTAGATCATTTTTAAAAAACCCGAGGAGAGACTTGAATCAGCAAGGCGTCCTTGTGGTTCAGGAAGCCGTGTGGTCTGAGCTGCTCGCTTCGTGGGCGTCTCACGCACTCAGAGCATCTTGTAAGCTCCGCCTTCCCCCTGCAGCACAGCATCCACGGGCATGGCCGCTCTGCTTGGAAATGAGACGATTCTCGGCAGGGCCAAGGAGAGGAAGTAGCTTCCCCGGAGCTACGAGCGCCTTTAGAGTTTCAGTTTTGCTTGGGACCTTACGGGTCACCACATTCTACCGCTTCATTGAGACCCTGAGAAAGCTATTCATTCTCTGTGTCTAATCCAGCTTCCCCTTAATGCACATCTGGGTGGCAGCAGATGCTGGTTCAAGTGCATGGGCCCTTGCCACCCACGTGGGAGACCCAAATGCAGTTATGGGCTCCTGGCTTCAGCCTGACAAAGCCCCGGATGTTGTGGGCATTTGGAGATTGAACCAGTAGATGAGAGATATTGTTTCTCTCTCTCACAATAGAAGGTATCAGAGATGGGATTACAAAGCTAGCCACTAGTTTCTGCCAAGTGACTCTGGCGTTGCACCTCCCCCTCTCCTGCCTTCCTAAGTTTCAGGGTGTGTGAAGGGTTTCGTGTTTCCACGAGGGTTCATGGGGTGAGGATAGTGAGGAAAGGAAACTCTTGAAGGGTCCCTGCTTAAATTCCAAAGCCCCTGAGAAGTCTAAGGCTGTGATGGGTGCGTGGAAGGGCTGCCCTGTGTGGCTTCCCTTTGCAGGATCCGTATCCAACACAGGCCATGGCAACCAAGACAATCCCAAAGCAAATCAAAGTACACTTTGTTGCTCAAGTGTGCTTTGACAAGGCTCAATGGTGTTATTTTAAAATATTTGCACTTCTCAGTGCACATAAAATTCACTAGCTTCTCTAATGATTGAATCATTAATACCAATTATGGCTACCTTCTCCAATCACTGAATAGAAAGAAATGATATATTTTCATTTTATAGAACTTAGAACATTGTTTCCATTTTTAAAATTATTATAGAGTTATAGTAACTCTATGAAGTTATAGTATCTTATTTATCTCTTTTGGGGGGGGTCCCATCTTTGAAATTTCTGGAGAAAAGTCTTCATTGGATACACAGTCTTCATTGGATACACAGTCTTCATTGGATACACAATCTTCATTGGATACACAGTCTTCATTGGATACACAATCTTCAGTGGATATACAGTCTTCATTGGATACACAGTTTTCACTGGATATACATTTTTTCACTCTTCTGAGATGACAAGGACAGCCTGGATAAAATTGAAATACAAAGGTCTCATTGTATTGATTCACTTAAAATGCTGTTCTCCAGGTTTTTAGTGAAAAAGTTTTCAATGGCTAAAACCAATGGCCAATTTTGAGTATAGAAACTTTTTTTTGTTGTATGCCTCAGGCAGCAGTGTATTGATTGAAAACTGTGTGAGTAGGTGGCAGGTGGCAGGAGGGGAGCAGCCAGGCAAGCTGATGAACTGCATATGGTCAGCTCACCTTCTGACCTACAAATAAAACTACCAAGGGAGGCATTTAAGTAAAACAGCATTTTCTAGAAGAAAACGTGTCTGACAGATTGTATATCCAATGAGGACTTTTCTCCAGAAATTTCAAAGATGGGACCCCCCCAAAAATTATCAGGGAGCTGGATCAGAAGCATAGCAGCAGGGACTCAGGACTCGAGTGCTGGTGGAATTGCACATGGCAAGTTACCCCGCTGAGCCACAGTGTGTGGTTCCTGTGCCAACTTTAGGGACATGGGAACTGTGGTAATATGTGGATCTGTGATGATGTCACAGTGGTTCAGGAGGAAGAGAGGGGAGGTGAAAAGCTTTCACGTGAGGGGTGGATTCGTGATGCCTTTTTGTTCTCTGCTTTTGGTGCTTTGGGGACGAATACGAGTTGTTGTAAATGATGAGCGTGCACTGGTTTTGCACATAAATACATCGTTGATTCAAGTTAAAGGGAAGCAGAAAAATTAATCCTGAGGGATAGTAGTGGGAAGGCGGGATGACAGAAGCTCACTGGCTAAGAATCTCCCTTGCCTTTGGGGACCTTGTTGGGCTCCTGGCCCCTCCTTGCTGGTCTCTCAGGCTTTCTGCATGACAGCAGCTACAGCCTGTGGTCTGCTGTCCAGTCCCTGGTTCACAGCTCAACCTTGCTTTGGTGACCTGTGATTTTAGCCAAGGTCCTCAAACTGAGCCTTGGTGATTGCTTCTGTCAGTCGAGCACCATAAAGCCTGCCGGAGCCTCTGTGAGGCTACACGCCACGATAATTGTCAAGCCACCCAAATGGTTTCAAAGACCGATGGCGACGACTCTTCACTACTCTCCACTCCTGTCTTCCTCATTACAGTCACCACGCACGTAACTTTGGGATTTTTTGATTTTTCCCATGTTGCCCAGCTGAAAAATCTATCCATATGACACGGGGGCGGGGGGGGACAGGGAGGGAGGTCTCCCATCCGCTGGTTCACTCTGCAGTTGGCTGCAATGGTCGGAGTGGAGCCGATCTGAAGCCAGGAGCCAGGAGCTTCTTCTAGGTTTCCCATGTGGGTGCAGGGGCCCAAGGACTTGGGCCATCCCCTGCTACTTCCCCAGGCCATAGCACAGAGCTGGACAAGCAGCCGGCATTGCAGGCTGCATCCAGACCCCACAGTGAATCACTTCTCAATTTCTTCAGGTTCCATCTCTCCCAACCTCCATGTTCTCAGCATCTCAGAACAAAATGCTTAGTAGATCTCTCTCAAATTCGACAAAATATTTCATCTCAAGGCTTCAGGTTTTCGGATGAGAAAGGACACCAGAGAGAGGGAGCGTGTTCTTCCTCTCTCTCTTCTTTTCTTCCTTTTCTTTCCATTCCCTTTTCTTCTCCTTCCTTCCTCCTGTCCCCCCACACCCTCCTCCTCCCCATCCCCTTTCTCCTCCTTCTCTCTCTCTCTGTCTCTCCTTCCTCCCTTGGATTCTACTACGGACATTCACCTAGACTGGGAGCAGTGAGTGGGCGTTGATCGGCTCTGGGGAGAGCCATGCCATTTTTTTTCTTTATTCATCCATTAGATGTTCTGCCTGGACTATTTCACTAAGCAGATGCCTCAACTGTGACTGAGCAGCTGTTTCAAGTTTCCAAAATCAGTGAAGCTAAATGAATAGGACCCACAATGCCCACGGGAAGAAATGGGAGATAGAGAGAGGAAAAGAAAAAAATTAAAAAACCATCGACGCTGCAGAACAGTTTAAATATGGAAATGCCCAAACTTCTAAATAGCTTCTTCTTTGACTTCTTTGTTAATCAGAAGTTCTTATAGATTATTTTGGTCCTACCCTGTATGCTAGGGACATGGTGTTCTGAATCGAGAATTATTGAATTCTAATCCTCATCAGTGATTTGGCTTCTTGCCTAACCTTGGGCAGAGGACATACCGTGTCTTTAATGCATTCCTCTAGGAATCGCTACAGTGCTGTGGCAGGTTTAATTATTAATGGAATTTGCAGAGAACTTTTCCTAGCTGAGTGACTCCAGCCAACCTTAATTTTTAATCTTTATAAATACCTTTGAGTTTTAATAAGGTAAGTTTTCAGCATGGTGGCCATTTTTTTTTTTTTTTTGCAAGCCTGGCTTCTCTCTGCTGTGGATAAATAATAATTTGTCTACCCGCCATAAAATTCTAGATTTTAAAATGTAGTTGACAGAGTGGAAGCCGATTGCTAAGAAGGGCATATAAATTCTTTTTTTAAAGATTTATTTATTTATTTGAAAGTCAGAGTTACACACAGAGAGAAGGAGAGGCAGAGAGAGAGAGAGAGAGAGGTCTTCCATCTGCTGGTTCACTTCCAGTTGGCTGCAACTGCTGGAGCTGCACCGATCTGAAGCCAGGAGCCAGGAGCTTCCTCCGGGTCTCTCACATGGGTACAGGGCCCCTAGGACTTGGGCCATCTTCCACTGCTTTCCCAGGCCACAGAAGAGAGCTGGATCTGAAGTGGAACAGCCGGGACTTGAACTGGCACCCTTATGGGGTGCCGGCACTGCCGGAGGTGGCTTTACCCACTACGCCACAGCACCAGCACCAAGGGCATCTGAATTCTTTTTTTTTTTTTTTTTTTTTTTTAACAGGCAGAGTGGACAGTGAGAGAGAGAGACAGAGAGAAAGGTTTTCCTTTTGCCGTTGGTTCACCCTCCAATGGCCGCCACGGCTGGCACGCTGCGGCCGGCGCACCGCGCTGATCTGATGGCAGGAGTCAGGCGCTTCTCCTGGTCTCCCATGGGGTGCAGGGCCCAAGCACCTGGGCCATCCTCCACTGCACTCCCTGGCCACAGCGGAGAGCTGGCCTGGAAGAGGGGCAACCTGGACAGAATCCGGCGCCCCAACCGGGACTAGAACCCGGTGTGCCGGCGCCGCTAGGTGGAGGATTAGCCTAGTGAGCCGCGGCGCCGGCCTAGCATCTGAATTCTTCACACATGTTTTCTCTCAAGCTATTTCTCCTCTGATGCCAGAGATAAAAATTTACTTCTGATAATAAGGTATTATCTGGACATACAGTTGCTTCGTAAGACATGAGTTTGCGGACTAAAACTTTTTTTTCAAGATCTATTTTATTTATTTATCTAAGAGGCAGAGTGACAGGGAGGCAGGGTAGGGCATGGGTGGCGGAGACAGAGAGTGGCTTTTATTCCATCCTCTTATTCACTCCCCAGATGGCCACAACAGCCAGGGCTGGGTCAGGACCTCCATCTGGGTCTCCCCTGTGGGCGGCAGGAGCCCAAGCACTTGGGCCGTCATCAGCTGCTTTCCCAGGCCAAGTCACAGGCAGCCAGATGGGAGGCAGAACGGGAACCTCAAATGGGCGGTCCTGTTGGATTCCAGCATCGCAGGTGACAGCCTCTGTGCCACACTGCTGTCCCCCAGGCGGGTCGCCTGAAGCTTGTGTTAACTCTGCAGGAACTACCTTACACAGGGGTGGTTGCCTCTAACACAGGCCATAGAAGAAAGATTCACATTATGTCAGTTTTGCTCAGAATCCAGGCTGGAGCATTGTAGTGAAAATAGCAGGAAGTAATGCTGATAAGAATGCACATATTTTTTTTTTTCATTTTCATTTCTCTTTATATACAGAAGATCAGTTTAGCATACATTAAGTAAAGATTTCAACAGTTTGCTCCCACACAGAAACATAAAGTGAAAAATACTGTTTGAGTACTAGTTATAGCATTAAATCTCAATGTACAGCACACTAAGGACAGAGATCCTACATGAGGAGTAAGTGCACAGTGACTCCTGTTGTTGACTTAACAAATTGACACTCTTGTTTATGGCATCCACATATTTAAAGAAAATAGAAACTATTTCCATTTTGTGTATAAATCTCATGTTTTTCTTCCTTTTACTTTGATGCTTTCCTAGACTTACTTAGGTTTGACAATCTCAAAAAGAACTGAAGATTTATTTATTTATTTATTTATTTTTATTTTATTTTTTTGACAGGCAGAGTGGACAGTGAGAGAGAGAGAGACAGAGAGAAAGGTCTTCCTTTTGCCGTTGGTTCACCCTCCAATGGCCGCCGCGGCCGGCGCGCTGCGGCCGGCGCACCGCGCTGATCCGATGGCAGGAGCCAGGAGCCAGGTGCTTTTCCTGGTCTCCCATGGGGTGCAGGGCCCAAGCACCTGGGCCATCCTCCACTGCACTTCCAGGCCAGAGGGCTGGCCTGGAAGAGGGGCAACCTGGACAGAATCCGGCGCCCCGACCAGGACTAGAACCCGGTGTGCCGGCGCCGCAAGGCGGAGGATTAGCCTAGTGAGCCGCGGCGCCGGCCGATTTATTTATTTTTTTCCTTCAGTAAACGGAGGGTAGGGCAGCAGCATTTGCTGAGAGAGGAAAACATGGAGAGATGGAGGGGGGCATGTGAATGGGGAAGAATTTTTTTTAAGATTTATATATTTGAAAGGCAGAGTTACACAAAGAGAAGGAGAGGCAGAGAGAGAGAGAGGAGAGGCAGAGAGAGAGAGAGAGAGAGAGGTCTTCCATCTGATGGTTCACTCCCCAGATGGTCACAACGGCCGGAGCTGAGCTGACCCGAAGCCAGGAGCCAGGAGCTTCTTCTTGGTCTCCCACTTTGGGTGCAGAGGCCCAAGGACTTGGGCCATCCTCTACTGCTTTCCCAGGCCATAGCAGAGAGCTACATCAGAAGTGGAGCAGCTGGGACTCAAACCGGTGCCCATATGGGATGCTGGTGCTGCAGGCGGTGGCTTTACCCACTACACTACAGCACTGGCCCCACGAGGAAGGATTTGCTGTAGAGTTATCTTTAACATCCCTTAGGGCTGCAGAATGGAGACCCCAGCTGCTCTGCTTTTGATCCAGCCCCTAGCTAATGTGCCTGAGAAGGCAGCAGAAGATGACTCTAGTGCTCGGGTCCCTGCTACTCATAAGGGAGACCTGGATGGAGTTCCTGGCTCCTGACTTTGGTTTGGTCCAGATCTGGCTGTTGTCATTTGGGAACTTAACAGTGGGTAGAAGATTTCTCTCTCTCTCTCTCTCCCCCACCATCTCCCCACCTCCATCACTCTGCCTTTCAAATAAATATTTCTTTTTCCAAAAAGAAGATGGTGCAGATATTAAGGGGTGACTCTGTTATCCCCAAGCCTGCCCCATGTGGGATTTTGGAGAAGCGTATGTGCAAGCATATGTGTGTGCATATGCTTAGGTTTGCACGTGTCCTTGTATGCACATGTGTGTGAGAGAGTTTGAGACTGATAGAAACTGGGGATGTACAAGGAAATGATGTGAGCACAGAGGCAGGGCTTTAAAAGTGCCAGGGCCGGCGCCGTGGCATATTGGGTAAAGCTGCCGCCTGCGGTGCCGGCATCCCATATGGGCGCCGGATCGAGTCCAAGCTGCTCCACTTCTGATCCAGCTCTCTGCTATGGCCTGGGAAAGCAGTAGAGGATGGCCCAAGTGCTTGGGCCCCTGCACCCATGTGGGAGACCTGGAAGAAGCTCCTGGCTCCTGGTGTTGCAGCCATCTGGGGAGTGAACCAGCTGATGGAAGACCATTCTCTCTCTCTGTCTCTGCCTCTGCCCCTCTGTAACTCTGCCTTTAAAATAAATAATTTTTTTTTATTTGATAGATAGAATTATAGACAGTGAGTAAGAGAGAGACAGAGAGAAAGGTCTTCCTTCTGTTAGTTCACTCCCCAAATGGCCACTACGGCCGTCGCACTGCGCTGATCCGAAGCCAGGAGCCAGGTGCTTCTCCTGGTCTCCCATGGGGTGCAGGGCCCAAGCACTTGGGCCATCCTCCACTGCACTCCCGGGCCACAGCAGAGAGCTGGCCTGGAAGAGGAGCAACTGGGACAGAATCCGACATCTATATGGGATGCCGGCAGCACAGGCAGAGGATTAACTTAGTGAGCCATGGCTCCGGCCCCAGTAAATAATTTTTTTAAATTGTAAAATAAAAGTGCTAGGCCTCAGTACAGAGTAAAGAAAGTCTGTTTTGTCTGGAGGACAGAAGGTAGGATAGTCACAGAGAATGAGAGAGGAAAATAAGTCTCTACCAAATTGTCTTCTGAACTAGTGCTTTTTAAAGCCCATTAGTGAGTCACAAGCTGTCATTTTTTGAGAAATTAAACTAAAATAAAATTGAGTTAAGGTTAATTAAAAAGTATCACTTGATTCATTTTAAAAATTTATTTTCATTTATTTGAAAGGCAGAGAGCAGCAGAGAAAGAAAGAAACAGAGAAAGAGAGAGAGGGAGAGGGAGAGAGAGAGAGAAGGAGAGAGAGTCCTACCTGCTGATTCACGCCCCCAAATGCCTGCAGGCCAGGTCTCCCACCTGCATGGCAGGGACACAGGGATTTGAGCCATCAGCCAGCTGCCTCCCAAGGTTCGCATGAGCAGACAGCTAGGACTGGGAGCTGAGCCAGGGCTTGACACCAGGCACTCCGACACGGGGTGCGTGCCCTAACCACCGCACGCACGCTTACCCTGCACCTCCCCTGGAAGGACACATGCTTTATGAATGTTTAGATTCACACTGGCTAATTTCTGTGAGAATGGAGTGTGGAAAGTACTTCTGAATTCGGATTGCAGTCGAAAGCAGGGAATGACAGTGTTTGTGTGTTGCCTTAGGATAACTAATCTGGGAAGGCCAGGTAGTGGAGTGTTGTAGTGATACAGATTGAGGACGGCAGTGAAAGCACAGACATGGAGAAGCAATAGAGGGAGAATCACCCAGGGTCGCCGCTGACTGGGTGCGTATGGGAGGTGGGGGAGAAGCCAACCTGCTTTTGTTTCAACCTGGGTGTGTGTGTGTGTGTGTGTGTGTGTGTGTGAGACTCAGAGAGAAGAGGCATGGGGAACCAGGCTGGGGCAGCCAAACAGAGACTCAGTTCCCAAGGCTTTGTTCTTTTTTTATTTTTTTTTTTAAAGATTTATTGTTATTTATTTGCAAGACAGAGTTACAGAGAGAGGTAGAGACAGAGAGAGAGGTCTTCCATCTGCTGGTTCACTCCCCAGATGCCGCAGCGGCCTGAGCTGGGCTAATCTGAAGCCAGGAGCCTCTTCCAGCTCTCCCATGTGGATGCAGGGGCCCAAGGACTTGGGCCATCTTCTGCTGCTTTCCCAGGCCATAGCAGAGAGCTGGATCAGAAGTGGAGCAGCCTAGTCTCGAACCGGCGCCCATATGGGATGCTGGTGCTTCAGGCCAGGGCTTTAACCCACTGCAGCACAGCACTGGCCCCCAGTGCTTTGTTCTTGAGGATGGAAGAGACACCCAAGGAGAAATATCCAAAAAGGCAGCTGAAAATGGGAAGTGGGGAGAGATGGTGCCTGACGGAGAACCGTCAGAGAGGGAGGTGGCAGCTAAGGAAATGTGTAGCTCCAGTGTGAAGAGGGGAAAAAAGAGACCACCTATCTTAGAAGGTCAGGCTTGGGCATGCCTGGAATTCAAGGTCAGCAGGATGGGAGGAAAAGGATGTTGGAACTCCAGAAGCAGCGTGAGTCAAGTGCAAAGCCAAGGGCAACTCTGGGGAGCAGCTGGCAGCGTCTGACACCGCAGAGAAGTGGAAGGAGGTGGCAGCTCCGAGGGACGGCGGGTTTGGGACGTGGAGCCTGCGAGGGCCTTGGAGGGGTGATTTCAATGGAGCTGGCGGTGGAGAGACACAGAAAAGACTCGATTTGGTTCTTCCAGGGGACTGGTCCTTCTCACGTCTGCCCACCCGTTCCTTGAGACTCCTGCTAGAGGTAGTGCATTTCCAGCCTGTTTGTGGGCTGCAATGGCAAGTCCCAGACAAGCCAGACGGAGCCTGGAGGGTGTAGAAGGCTCACTGGTGAGAGAAGGGCTGCCTAAGCAGCTGCCTGCTGTGCCCACGGTGAGCCGTGTGGCTTTCAATTTCTCTTGGCTCCTTTGTTTGAGTCGTGTTGATTGATAGACAAGCATACTTCAGAAAGTTTATGCAAAATGGAAGTAGAGTTTATTTGGACACAACTTTAAAAAAAAAAGATTTATTTATTTGAAAGGCAGAGAGAGAAAGAGAGAGAGGTCTTCCGTCTGCTGGTTCGCTCCCCAGTTGGCCACATCAGTCAGATCTGGGCCAGACTGAAGCCAGGAGCCAGAAGCTTCTTCCAGGTCTCCCACGCGGGTGCAGGGGCCCAAGGACTTGGGCCGTCTTCTACTGCTTTCCCAGGTCATAGCAGAGAGCTAGATCAGAAGTAAAGCAGCCGGGACTTGAACCGGTGCCCATATGGGATGCCGGCACATCACCGGCCCCAATTTTTTTCTTTTTTTCAAATCTGTGTCTGAGAGCGCACTTCAAAAAGCTCATGGAAAAATTTATATTATGGGAAAGCTATTCATGAATTGTGGGATTTGGGGGACGCATCAAAATAAACTTCTGCTAGGCCCACTTTTAGAAGTGCCCTCCTGTAATCTCCCCCCGACACAATCCCTACCCTGAGTGATTCTTTGCCTTTTTCCTTTTGTAAAAGTAGATTAAAAATTTTTTAAGAGAACTTGAACCAATTATGTGACTCAAAAAAAAAATCTAGTATATTTTTATGGAAATTCAAAGCATTTGTATAAAGTGCAGTGGGCTTGAAGATATTTTTGGCATTTATGGAGCAAATTTGGAATCAATGTTTGTTGGGTTGAAACATGAGAATGTCCCTTCACTCGCTTGGCTCTCTCCTCAGAGGTATTGGGTGTCATCACCATTAATATTAAGTGGTGATAAAGGTGGGCTCGACACCATGACTCCGATCGGAGCTGGCGGGATAGCTTCCAACACGCTTTGCAATGAGATCATTCTACAAGAAAGGCAAGGAAGTACGGGGAAGCCAAGTATAGTGTCTTTACCGGATAAGTTCATAGACATTTCCATGGCAACAGGACATTTTTCAGAAAATAAATCAAAAAAACAGGTTACATCTGAAATCCCACTTGGAGAGTTGGTGGAAGTCTGGATTCTTTGGGTCCTCATTATTATCAAAAGAAACAACACACACAGAAACACACTCTTTGACTTGCCTTTCAAAATTTGAAATAAAAATATAGCACATAGAGTATACCCATCTGGAAAACAGAAAGCCCCAAAGCTTTGCTGGATTCCACTCAGGTTGGTGGATAAAAATAAATCACAACAAATTCCAGGCAATGAAAACAGAGCATTTCTGTTGATAACGTAATGGATTTTGCCTGGTTGTCCCTTGAGATGTTATCTATCGATCAATTTAGATAAAAATCCCTATTTTGCTTTTTGTATTTTTTCTAAGAACATGGAATATATTTATTTATGGATATAATATATTTTGTGTAACTATAAGGTGGTTATCAACCCTAGACCCTTGCCCTGTGTTGCTTTTGACTTTGTTCTATTTCAAAAATGCACTTGAATGTATTCAAATGCCTTATTCAAGCTTATAGTTTCTGAATTCCCATATTAATAGAGGAAGGTCAGTGGATACCTCATGGTTGGTTCCTGAATTTTTATCGCTTCTTCTGCCAAACCAGGAGACGTCCCCTAGAGATGTCCCCTAGAAACCTTGACTCCTAGGGAAATTTTCAGCTGTGTTTATCATGGAAAAGAGACCAAATGCCCTTTTAAGATGTTAGAGCAGGGAAAATCAAAATTTTTCTAATTATCAGCTACCAGCCAAGACACAGAGGCTCTCTTTGGACCCTGAAGACAAAGGAGTCCGTTTCATTTGCAGGAGAATATTGAAAGCCATGTTTACACCTTTGGCAGATTTTCAACACGTGTCTGAGGAACGTAAAACTCATCAACAAGAAAACTGGGGTCAAACACGTTGCATGCACACCTCGTCAGAGTAGAAGTGAGCCATGTAGTCACTAAAATAGATAGAACCAACGTCCTCCATGCCTTTGTAGGCTGTCAGTTTTACGGCACTGAGTGTCTATTACTTGTGTCGTCAGACAAAAACAAAGGAAGAAAACACTGAATAAACAGAACACTGGTTTCAAAAAAAAAAAAGAGAGAGAGAGATCTAATTGCTTTTTTAAAGAATAGCATTAATTCACTCGATGACACATCTCTTTAATGTCTTCTTCATCTGTAGCAAGCAATGTTGTAGCAGTGTACAATACTCATACTCAATGCATTGCTGATAGAAACATTAAGTCAACAAACATTTATTGAGTACTTATTACATAGCAGGGTGCTTGGTAGGCACTGTGGGAGATTTATGGGTAAATAATGCATGAGCCAGGCCCTGGGGGGAGGCCACTTATGATGCAGGTGGGACCAAATCCATAATTGTAAATAATGAATGGTGGTGTTTAGTGGCAAACTGTCCCTTCCAAGCAAGTAAAGTCCTTTGTCCATATTAAAACGTATCCAGTGGAACGAGACACATCTCTTATGTTTTTTTAATTAAACTTGTGCTTTGAAATAAGTGTAGATGCCCATACAGTGGTGAGAAATAATACAGAGAGATCCCATGTACTCCTACCCTGTTTCCCCAAGGGACAGTATCTTGTAAAACTACAGGACCACAATCACAACTAAGACGTTGGCATTGCTCCTGACAACATACGGAGACTTGCAGCTCCTTGAAGATCTTTTGTCTATGACTAGTCTCATCCCCTGTCTCTCTCCCGTGGCTCCCTGACCCCTGGAAGCAACAAATCTGTTCTCTACTCCTCTGAATTTGTCATTTCAAGAATGTTATTGAATGCATGTCAGTTTTTCATTTTTAGGATTTCTGTTTTAAAATTAAAAAGAAAACAATTCTCTCAGCATAATTCTCTGGAAATCCTTTCAGGTGGCTGTGTGCACCTCCATGGATCTCTATGGACTGCTGAGCGGTGTTAAGCACACTTAGTTATCATGCTCTGTTTAACCACTCATCTATTGAAGGACATCTGCATTACTTCCAGTTTGGGGCTCTTATGGATAAAGGTGCTGTACATATTTGTGTCCCTTATGGGGCCATACATTTGCATTCTTCTGCGCCTGGTGCCCAGGAGTGCAGGGGCTGGTTGCATGTTTGGTTTAGTTCAGTTAGTTCGTTTCTAAAGAAACTATCAATGTTCCAGAATGGCTATGCCATTCTCTGTTGCCACTAGCAATGTATGGAGTGATTCAGTTTCTCCACGTGCTCACTAGCATTTAATCATCTCACTGTTCTCCCTTTTAGCCATTCTGATAGGTGTGTAGTGGTATCTCATTGTGCTTTTACTTTGCATTCCCTAATCTAATTCATTCCTGAAATAACCCGTCCTTCCTTGGTCACAGTGTACCTCTCCCTCTACAAAGTTTTTGGGAAAAAGGCTTTTTTGTGAAAAAAGCTATGCATGAATTTCAAAAATGTTGCACCAAAATACACTTATTTTTAATTCCATTTTTTCTATGAACGGTTTGAAATACCCTCTTTTATTACTAACTTGTATTTGCTAAAGATTTTTGCATCTGAATTCGTAAGGGGTGTCCCTTTGTAGTTTTCTTTTTTGTGCTGTCTTTTGACATCTATGTAATACTAGCTTTGTAAGTGAATTTATAAGTACTCCTCCCATTTCTGGAAGACACTGTGAGGAGTTGGTATTAAATATTTAAATGTTTGATAGAATTCTCCAGTGAAACCATCTGGGAGTGTAGATTTCCTTTTGGAGAGTTATTAATTGCAAATTCAATTTCCTCAAAAGCTATAGAGCAGTGCAAATGGTCTATTTCATATGTGGAGGTTTGTGCTTTTCCAAGAATTTACTCCTCTTGTCCAAGTTGTCAAATTCAAGTGTAGAGTTCTTTGTTAACTTGTTCTTTGTTATTGTCCTTATGATACTGGTAATGTGTGTCTTCTCAATTTCTTTGTGAAGCTTGCTAGAAGATGGCCAATTTTATTGATTTTCTTTTTTTAAAAACACAGATTTTTGCCCAGTACTTTTCCTGTGCTGTTTTTTTATTATTTTCAGTTTCATTGATTTATGCTCTTATCTTTAAAAGACTTATTTTCCTCTGCTATTTTTGGGTTTATCTTTCTTTCTTCTGCTTTCTTGTGCTAGGAACTTAGATTATTAATCTGAGGCTTCCCCTTGTCCCAGTGTGGGCAGTTAGTGCTATAGATTTTCTTCCTAGCATTGGGTCTCTGTGTCTCACACGCTTTAGTCTGTTGTGTTCCTATTTTCGCTCATTTCAATGTAATTTTTATTTCCCTTGAAGCTTCCACTTTGATACATGGATTATTTAGAAAGGGCTTTCATTTTATGATTCATGTATTTATTTGGAAATTATAATGAAAGGAAGTAGGAGAGGGAGGGGATGGGAGAGAATCTTCAATCTACTGATTTAATCCCGAGTGACCGCAGCAGCCAGGGCTGGACCTAGCCCCAGCCAGGAGCCTGGAACTCCATCTGGTTCTCCCACATGGGAAGTAGGGGCCCAAGTAGTGAGCCAGTGTCCTGTCCTCTGCTTTCCCTGGGACACTAGCAGGGAGCTGAGTCAGAAGCAGAGTAGCCACGACTCCAATCAATTCACTGATGTGGGATGCTGCAGTCCTATGCCACAGTTTAACCTGGGACACCGTGGTCCTGGCCCCTGAGATGAATTGTTTAATCTTTGGAGTGTTTAAATACTTTTCTGTTGTCATTCTGTTATAACTTCTGTTTTTCCTCTTGTGGCTATAGAATTCACTACATGATTTCAGTTCATTTAAATGAGCTGTCATTTGTTTTATGGTCTAGGATATGGTCTGTCTTAGTATATATTACACAAACACTTGGAAAAATATAAATTCTGCTATGGTTGAGTGAACTTTTCAAAAGTTATCAACTAGATCTTGTTGGATAATGGTGTTTTTCACTTCCTCTATATTCTTGCTGACGTTTCTGTCTATAGTATCAATTATTGAAAGTTAAGTGTGGAAGTCTCCAACTATAATTATGCACTTGTCTATTCCTCCTTTCATTTATATCAGCTTTTCTTACATATTCTTTAGCTTTCTCGTTGATGCAATCATGAAGTAATTATGTTGGGGTCAGCTAAATCTTTTTTTTTTTTTTTTTTTTTGGTAGATTGACCTTTTTATCATTATTTGATATCCCTCTCTGTTTCTGGTAATTGTCAGTGCTTTGAAGTTTCCTTTATCTGATATTAGTGTAATTGCTTTTGCAGTCTTTTGAAAAATATTTATTTATGTACTTGATAAAGGGAGAGAGAGAGAGAGTGAGAGAGAGAGATCATCCAGCTACTGGTTCCCTTCCCAAATGGGCCAAACCAAAGCCAGGAACTGCGAACACCATCCAGGTCACCAGATGGGTTGCAGGGGCTCAAGCACTTGGGCCATCTTCTGCTGCATCTCCAGACACCTTAGCAGGGAGCTGGATTGACAGCTGAGCAGTCAGGACCAACAGGCACTCTGATATGAGATGCTGCTGTTGCAAACAGTAAGTGAACACCACAATGCTGGCCCCAGATGTACTATATTTATCTTATTTTCTTGTTTCTGAAGGGTATTTTCTAGATTAATAGTTCTTTATTATCATTTAAATAAAGTCGTACTATTTTCTTTCTGCTTGAATAAATCTGCTGTTATTTAAATAGATTTTCCCCTAAATGTAAGATACACTTTCTTTGTCTTTAGTTTTCAGAAGTTTGAGTATGCTTTCATAGTGTGGATTTATTTGGGTTTACCTTGCTCAGGTTTCATTCCTTGGGTCTGTAGGTCTAGGTTTGGGAATTCCCAGCCATTATTTCTTCAACAGTGCTGTGACTTCCTTCTCTTCACTTCTAGGACTCTTGGACAGTGGGCGATAGAGCTTTGGGTACAGTGCCACTGTTCCTCAAAGCTCCATTTCTTTCTTTTTTTCCAGTGTTTTCTCCTTGTGTTAGTAAGATTGGATGTTTTCTGTAGTCTTTTTATGTTTACTGACTTTTTCCTCTGGCCCCTCCATTCTATAGTTGAGGCCATTTATTGAGTTTTACATTTGTTGATTGTATTTCCCATTTCTAAAATTTCCATTTCGTTTTCCTTTATATCCTCTATTTATTTGCTGAGACTGATTTTTTTTTGCATTTATTTCAAGTGTATTTGTAAGTATTGAAGATTGCTGACTTCATCAGCTCCAATTTTTTGTATATAACCAACCAAACGAAAATTCAGGGAATTCACCATCATTGCACCCTAAGGTCTCTAGGCAGAACCTTCTTGTGTTTAACTTTGTTGTCCAGAGTCGTTAGTTGTACTTAATGGGAAAATTGAGAAAAGTGCATCTAGCCTAGTTACTTAGGAGCAGAAGTCACATCTCTTATGTTTTAATCCACCACTGTGCCTCCCAATACGTTGAATTTTCTGGAAATTCAATAAAACTACTCAAGTGTAGAATACTTGGTATTTTTGTATCTTCTTAATTGAACTTACATTTCCCCCAAATCACTAGAGATGTGCCCTGCTCAGTACGAATGACATGCCTATGAAGGAGGCTCTTGAGGTTGGAGGAGATTGGAGTGATGAAATGGATATAAAGGAACCTTAAAGGAAGTAGACTTGCAGGTGGTAGGTTCAGAAGCAGAGGAGTTCACCTGGCCGGTGTGGCATCTAAAACGCATCAGTTCATAGTTACTAATGTGAAAGGGTCCCCAGGGTGGGTTGGGTCAACCTCTGTCCCAAGGAACTCCAGTCTGGCTGGTGGATCATAGCTACAGGAGTTCTTTAGCAAGCAAAAGGGTCCTACATACAGTCACTCTGCCCTTACAAAAGCAGCATTCTGCCAAGGACTGGGGAGGCATAGAAACAAAAGTGGTAGCATCTGCAGAAGGGACCTTGAGGGACGTGACTAGGTTTCACAGTGGATTCTTGGCTCAGGGAGGGCCAAGATCCTGTTTGGGAAACTGGTGGAGAATATTGGTCAATGGAAATGGCTACTCACGGTGATCAGAAATACCAGTGCGCCTCTACCTAGTGCTCAGCTGACATTACTCATTGATTTGTGGCACGATTTCCCAGTAATCCTATCAACACGATGGTCTGTGCAGCCACTACCAAGTGATAGGAAGAGGCACACTTGAGGAAATCTGTTTCCCAGCTCAGGCAAGGAGCTCATTCTAGGCACACAGGACATCAAATCCAGAGCAACCCAGTTGACCACTAATCCTAGCCAGGAGCATGCCTGAAACAACTCATTGCCTGCTCTCCTCAATCAGAACTGACCCAGGGCTGGTTGTCATTGAATTTGCTGCTGGTGACCTGCATTACAACAGCTGAGACTAGTCAAAGACCCAGTGACAGAGAAAAAAAAAAAGAACTTCCTTTGATATTAAGATCCAAGGCTTAGCTGTTCTATTTTGTTAATTCCTGCAGATTTTGAGTAAGCTTGCTTGCAAGCTGAATTTCAGGAGAAAGATGGGAGTGATTTATGGTGACATCTATTAAGCGTTTATAGAACATAATACATGTGTTCTTGCTCCTACCATAACATTAATTGTTGCTAATTAGTTAAGGCTGCCAGCTCACTTTTATGTGAGAGCCTGTCACACTCCCTTCTCCTGGTCCTGTTAATTAGCCTTCTAGAGTCTTCTAGTATCCCAGCATCCTGCAGTTTTATTCCCACTGTCCATCTCTCATTTAAACAATCAAGTCTGCTGGTTGGCTGTGGCTGGTTTTGGGTAGAAGTTTAATGCGGGGAGTATGGAAGTCTTCATGGGAAGTCCAAGGATGTCTGGGGACAGAAATCATTGTGTACACACCATCAGGCATTATGTAAATGCATTTACCCCCAAATAAACATCCCTCTTCCCAAGCTCTCCTTTTTATTAAATACTGGATAGTCATGGAATAATACAGTGAGGCGCTCAGATACTTATTTGTGTGTCACTTCTGGGGTTGCAGTGGCCTGGGTGGAGATCATTCTGGTGGGGCAATAGCCCATCAATACGTGCACAATGGAAGGAACTCGAGGGCTGGGCTGCTCCCTGGCTGCCACGACAGATGCCTGGCCAGGCACGTTGTGATGATCAGCTCTAAGGAATTCGCATTGAGGTGCTTCTGACAGCCGTGATGGGAACTGAGTCTGGGCTCGATCTTCATAGCCCATCGGGGCTTCCACTCTGTAGTGTCTTTTTCTAGGGAATATTGGTTGTCTAAGTGCTGGTGGCATTTTCATGGGAAAAGGAAGGTATTCTGTTGGAATTTTCCAAGGTTGAGCAGCCTTCCTTGTCCAGTCAGCATAAATATAAGGGTGACAGCCTCCTGCAGTTATTATCATCTATAATGGCAATAAAAAGAAAGGGCTTTTCCTAAACACAGTTCTGTACCCAAGGAAGCTTCTTTAATCCTCTGCTCATTGAACCAAAAAAACGGTCAGACACAGTGGAGAGAAAACTCTTATTTGCATTGATTGCATCATGCTTGCCTCTGCCCTCACCTCCTGTGAGGTGGCGTATTTCACGCATCCCCGTGGAAGGTAATGTATCTTCATGGACTGGCAAGCAGCTGTCAGTGTAACAGTGGGGTGTCTGGGTGTGTGCAATGCCCACACGCTAAAATAAAAAGCGACTAGAAAGTATGACATTGCTGTTGAAATTTGAAGGGGAAGTGAGTTTTTATTGAACTTGACTTACAACATTGGAGGCTGTGGCTGTCTGTGTTCCAACGTGTTCATGTCCGTGAACCCACCGGCTAAGAAGAAGAAGGGAGCCCACTGGAGTCAATACGTTGTGCATTGGAGCCAGACTTCAGATAACTGGTGCTGGATAGGCAGCATCAAGCACCAAGACTCCGGGTGAGCCAAGCAATCAAGGTATTAAGATGCAGTCTCTCCAGCTGTCTTAGTCTGCCTTCTGTTACTATAACAAAATGCTTAAGACCAGACATTCATAAAGAAATGAAATTTATTTCTTGTAATTCTGGAGAATTCTGAGACATCCAAGAGCATGGTTCTGGCATCTGCATGGCATCTGGTGAGGGCCTTGTTGCTTCACATGTTGGTGGCAGAATGCATCCCTGGGTGAGGCTGGGAATGTGCATTGGCTTGGGTCCCTCTTCTTCTTATGCCAAGTGGGGCAGGGGGCTCACCATCATGACCTCATCTAATCTTTTCCTTTTTTTTAAGATTTATTTATTAATCTGAGAGGCGGAGCAACAGAGAGGGAGAGAGAGAAGGAGGGAGAGACACAGAGAGAAAGAAATCTTCCACCTGCTGATTTATTCCCCAAATGGCCCTAGCAGAGGGGCTGGGCCAGACTGAAGCCAGGAGCCTGGAACTCCAACCAGATCTCCCAAGTAGGTGACAGGGGTCTAAGCCCTCAGAGCATCCTCAGCTGCTTTCCCGGGTGCATTAGCAGGTAGCTGGATCATGAAATAGTACTCTGATACAGGATGTCAGCATCACAAAGTTTGGCTTAACCCACTGCACAAGGCTGAGCCATCATCTACTTGTAATTTCTTCCCAAATGCCCCGCCTTCAATTACCATTAACTTAGATATTTGAGGATTAAATTTCTAACATATGAATTCCAGGGAACACACCCAAACCATGGTTACCATCCATCACTGTTATACCCATGGGCATCCCCTGTCCCTTCTCTGTCTTCTCCCCTTCCACTCCACCCTGGGCCATCTTTGCATCTACTCTGCTTCCCATCTTCACATCCACGAGCTGCTATGGGTCCTCTAAGAGATGCCAATGGTCAGCAGCTCCTGCCGTCACATGCAGGGTCACATGATGTGAGTCCATAGTTGCCTGCCCTGGACAGGGCTGGGTGTGATGGAAATAGCATTCATGGATAGCTGGCATCTTTTTATCTCTAAGAAATCTTGAATGAAGGCCAGGGGATGAAAGAAGGGACACTTTATGACAAATCTCTGTGATTTTTGAAGAACTCTTTGCTTTGGTGACTCTGGATCCTTAAATTCGGCAGCGTGGTGCCATAGAAACAGGCTTGAGACAGATCATTTGTATTTCTGAGTGTGGTGGCCTAGTGAATAATATTGTGCTCTGATTATCAAATAACTTGGCCGTTAGGACCCATAGCTTTCCTTTCAGTTTCACTGCTATGCTGTAATCCAGAACTTCATAACTATGCTTTTATCAAGGCAGCGACCCCTTAGCCACTCTCTCTCTCTCTCTCTCTCTCTGCTTCTGGGTCCTTCCATTTAATGTACTGTGCAAACTGACACCAGGTAATGTGCTTTTCATATGAGTCTAACGTCACTGTCTTGCTCAAGAACTCACCATGGCTGCCATCTATGCCCGGAATCCAATCCAGATCCCCCACGCAACCTCCAGGCTCTCTATGACCTGGTCCCACTATCTAAACACACGTCGAAGCTCACACCCCACCGTCTCTCATTATACTGCTGATTAAACAGAGCGATCCTAGTCCCACCACCTGCCCTTGCGCCTTTGCTGCTTCCCCTTCAGGAAGGCCCCTCCTCCGCCTCCCCCTGTTGAAATAAACACATTCTTCACGTTTTAGTCTGGACGACTCTTATGTCTGTGTAGCCTCTCTGAGTTCACCTCACTCTTAGAAGCCAATGCTAGGCAGTATTTTTGCACTAGCATCTTGCATTGATCTTGGCTACAAATCTCCAGAAAGGATCTTGACTCTTAGTCTCCGGAACGCCCACTCAGGAGGCCATTCTAGGAAAGCACCTTGAACTTGGAATGAAGAAGCCCAGGTTGGAGCTTAGGCTGTGCAACTGACTAACTGTGTAGCCTTGAGCGAGCCCCTTGACCTCCTTAAGCCTTTGTCTCCTGAGCTGTAAAATGGGCTCAGGGTAATTTCACAGCCTGTTTCACAGAGTTGTTTTAATGCTCAAATAAAATAGCACGTGAGAGTGCTTTATGAGCTTTAAAGTGCTCCAGGAGCCAAACAGACCCATTATTATTGTCGCTTGTCTGTAATATTTAAAGTTAAATTGAACCAATAAAGTGTATCGAGAGGCACTCTGTAATCACTAGCGCCAAATTGCTAAATAACAGCGGTCACACCATATGACATTAATGGCACATCGCGTTGTTCCGAGTGCTTTTTCTTTAGAATACCATTGTGTTCTTCCCAGTGTCCCATGAGGTCGTGGGGGTCAGAGATTTTTATTCTCATTTTTGCAGCTAGAGGAAAGAAATTCATCATGTGGGTTGCTGTAAGTCGTGTATTTACTTAATGGCCGAGATGAGGCTTCCATTCTGCCTGCAAATTGGGGTCGTCTTCAGCCTCTGCTTCCTGCATCACCACCCGTGCTGTCCCACGCCTTCCTCTGTGGTTTGCACTTTTCCTCCTTTCCTGCCTCCAGGAAGAATCCCGTTCCCAATCCTTTCCTTATAATCCCATGCATGCAAGTAAGGTGGAGAGACCAAACATAGGGGAGATTTTATTGTTTCTTACAAAAATAGTCACGTGTCACCTAACGGCGGGGATGCATTCTGAGAACTGTGTGGTTAGGCAATCTCATTGTGCTGGAAGCATCGTGAATGTACTCCCACAGATCTAGTAGGGATAGGTCAATCCCTCAAAGCAATTAATTGCCTCTTGACACAGTCAGTAGACGCAATAAACACAAAGTGGATGAGGCTGCTTCTGGTGTAACATACGAGAGTGTTTTACAGTTTGCTTGTTTCTAATGAGTAGAAAGTATACTCTAAAATAAGCACAGTACAGGGGCTAGGCAGCCATCGCCATGCCAGCATCCTGTTTTAGAGCCCCAGGTAACGTCCTAGCTGCTCCACTTCCCATCCACCTCCCTGCTACTGCACCTGGGAAGACAGTGGAGGATGGCTCAAGTGCTTGGGCCCCTGCCACCCATGTGGGAGACCTAGATGGAGCTTCTGGCTTCTGGCTCTGGCCTGGACCAACCCCAACCTTGCAACCATTTGGGGAGTGAATCACTGGATGGTAGTGTGCTCTCCCCGCCCCTCCCACCTCCACCATCACTCTGCTTTTCAAATAAGAAATCTTTAACATACAAATAAAATGAGCACAGTGCCGGAAATACAGAAGTCGGCAACACAGTCATCTGCTGTCATTACTATGGATTAAGTCCCGTAGGTGACTGAGTGTGGCAGTGCTGTGGGTTTGTTGGCGGCAGCATCACCAGATATGGGAGGAATGTCTCGTACTATAGTGTCGGTAAGAGATACAGGCTTTGCAGCTCCGTTGTGATCTCAGGGGTCCACCTGTGGTGTGTGGCTGCACTATCAGTTGAATGATGTGTTCCTAGGCAGGAAAAGTCTGGATCTGAACATGGGCAGTCCAGCATTAGACCCTGGTTATCTCTGTACATGATTACATTTTCTTGAGAATTCAGATTCTCCCTAGTGGCTTGTCCACCCACGCAGGATTTCGATGTGTGTGTGCGTGTGTGTGTGTGTGTGTGTTTGTCCTGGGGATAAATAATGAGCTAGCTGATCCTTTTCTAGACTAAAGATAAGGTGCACCCCACTGATACAGATCTCTCTCCAGGGTCAAGCCCTTTCCCACTCTTTGTACTTCCTGTCTGAAGTCACTGCAGGGTCCACCAAATGGAGCAATCCCAATAGATTGCATCCCACCACCAGCCCAGTGTATGGGAGCTGATGACTCCTCCACTGTGGCACCTATGAGCCATCCCCCTTCCCAGGTGAAACGTGGGGATTTTGCAGTCATAACCATGAGGCTAATATGTCCTCAACTGCTTGCTTCTTCACTTTGACATGCTGTATACTTTAACTTTGGCTTATTCTTGAAGAAAATGTTCTCTAACGCAGTGTACTCAGAATACTGATGCTGATTCCATTCTTTGGGGGAACCTTTAATCTGCCCAGGACTATTTGCATATTTGTAACCTCATTTGTGGGCCATATGAAATTATCAACTTACAGTTTAGCCTGGTGTAGAGTTATTGAATTTTTAGTCCAGCCTGTGGTTGTCCTTGGCATGATTTTATGGACCTTATACAGCCCGTGGGCCAGGCGTTCCCCACCCCAATTCCTGATGTAAATGTTTCATAACAGCATATATGAGCAGCAATTTTAATTGTGCAGCAAAGGTCGTTTCCTTGTCTAAGCAGTCCTCCCGGGAGAAGGCAGTTTCTGTAAGGGACTCCATCACGAAACCTGGGGAGCTGTTAACAGCAGGTGAATTTGTCTGCCCCTCTACAGTAACCGCAACAGGACCCCAAGTCCGGCGGGTAGAGTGATGTTTCTCTTTGCTGAAGCAGTGGGATTTAGTTAATGTTTACTGAGCTGTACACTTTTTTAAAAAAAAATCATTTTACTTTAATGATACAAAGGAGTTGAAGCATTGACTAGAAATCTCCCAGCTGACTGCAGCACACAAAGCAAGTCCTTATCGCAAGAAAGAGAGGAGAGAGACCCAAGCACCAGGACTCTCATGTTGCAAATGCCCTTAGCTCTTAAACTACCTTCAACACCAGTGCTTCTTGACATGAGTTCACGGCCAGGCTTTGTAGCTCCATCAGGGAAGGCAAGAGCGAGAAGAGATTAATCTGGGAGCTGTGGAGAAAAAGGGTAGTTTGGCTTCTGAGGACAGACTATAGTAATATTCCGCTGACTTCATATGGTTTTTATCTTCCCTGCCTTGCCCTGCCGATACACTCCTGAGCCGTATATAACTGTGTTTGGTTGATAGATGTTTCTAATAAGCAAGGTCAGAGTATAATGAAAATGCCAACGGACGTGAGTGCAAGAGAATGGGGTTTGGGTTTTAGCTCAGCTCTGAGAATTTCCCAGTTTGTCGGTGCCCAGTTGACCTCATTTGTAAAATGAATAGGTTGTTCAAGGTCTTCAGGAACCCTGCATGAACTCTTGGAGAGCATTCCACCTGCCATGAAAGCTTCAAAGAACACAACTTGAAAAGGTGCTGGAGACCATGTTAAGTTAAGATAGGTGAGGTGAGCATGGTGTTTGCCTCTTATTCATAACACTGAAGTACTCATAGGGCAGATGGAAGTCCCAGTGAATGAGATTTCTCGGTGGATTTTGGGAACAGAGCTGATGGCGATGTCTTCAGTTTGGAGTGTGTTACAGAGGGCTCTGCGATGGAGGCGGGACTTTTCTGTTCGGTGGAAACTTGGGTGGCTCCAAGTTGGGGTCAACAGGTGCAGCAGGTGTAGCAGAGAGAGAAGGAATTGGAACGGCCTTAACAGGCCCATCAGGATGCTTGAATAAGACAGTGCTTCACACAATGCCTGACACACAGTTGAGGTGCAGTGAACACCCCGTTACTCTCCCTTCCTCTTATTCATCCTTGAATCTTCCACGGCACCCAAGTGCTTTTCGCATAGATGTTTCCATGGTGAGTGTGAGGGGGTAGAGGAAAGCATGTTGGCTTGGGCGATTCTCTAAGTGTTGTCAAACCATTGAGAAAAATAAATTCTATAGCTAAACCTTCACTGGCCTCCCTGCCTCTGATTTCATTGCAGCCAGAACAATCCTTCTAATGTCACCACTTTTAAAACTGTGAGTCTTTGACCTAAGCCTTTGATATAGGAACTGTTACAGGAGGTATCTGCTCTGTGTGTTAACTGAACAGGTAGCTATCCAGAAGTAGAAAATATTTGGGATGCCTCCAAAATTCTGTGTGTGAACCTCCATCTTTAAGTTACTGGACACACGCCACTGGCTGTAAGCCCTACCAATCATCTGTCTTTCTTTGGAATTTGGGTAGTCTGCAGACAAGGAAGGCACCTGAATGGAATGCTGGCGTGGAGTTCTTGGCTTCCTGAAATGCCCACCGCTTCCCCATGCTCTTTAGTTTAAGCACAGCCCCCTCTTCTATGTCCAGTACGTTCCTAGTAGAGACTCCAACCTGGGGTAGGCATTGGATGTAGCAGTGACTCCTGCATGGGTTCAAATCCTGGCTCTACTTCCAGCTTCCTGCTAATGTGCATCCTGGGAGGTATCGGGTACCTGAACTGAGTTTCTGGCTCCTGACTTTGACCTGGTCCAGCCCTGGCTGTTGTGAACATATGGGTCATGAGACAGCAGATGGGAGATTTCCATCTGTCTGTCGTCTCTCTCTCTCTCTCTCTCTCTCTCTCTCTCTCTCTCTCCTCTCCCTTCTCTCCTCTCTCCTCTCTCTCTGCCTTTCAAATAAATAAAATAATTAGATTTAAAAAGAAGACTCTAACCTGCTCTTCTGTTCGTTCCAATGATCCACAAAACCTTTCCTGAGCTTCCCAGGAGAGAGTACTTCAAAAAGTTCACTGAAAACTAAACTGAAAAAGAGATTTATTTTAGCACAAAAAAGTCTTGCATCCATGCATAGTTTTTTTTTTCATAATACACATTTTTCATGAACTTTTTGAAGCACAGAGATTTCAGATGTTTTTGCACCAAAATACACTTAATTTTTAATTCTATTTTACACAAATGTTTGTATTCACCTCATTGAAATTTTCCTTCTTGTCACCATCTAGCATGTTTTTACTGCATTGTTGCTGTATCAATAGATATTACCTCTTCCTGCCCTTTCACTAGAGTAGGTCCACTCTAATATACTTAGGTGTACCCTAATATACTCCTCATTATTGAACACACAGATCAGGACAGCCACTATATAACCACTGGTGAGTGTGAATGTGTGTGTGTGTTTTATTTATTTGAAAGGCAGAGGGAGAGTTGGGAGAAGATAGAGAGATCTTCCATCCACAGGTTTACTCCCCAAATGGCTGCAATGACCAGATCTGAGCCAGGAACTCCATCCAAGTCTCCCATGCAGGTGGCAGAAGCCCAAGGACTTGGGCCATCATCTACTGCTCTCCCAGGCACATTAGCAGGAAGCCAGACCAGAAGCAGAACAGCCAGGACTCAAAGTGGCACTCTGATTTGGGATGCCAGCGTAGCAGGCAGTGGTTTCCCCTGCTGTGCCATAACTCCAGCCCCGATCCATGTGGTTTGGAAGACTTCTGCTATGGTCGGGCTATGGCTGGATTGTGTTGAAATTTAATCCGTGTTGTGGGTACTCAGAGGGTGGAAACTGAATCTGATCATGGTGTTTGGAGTTGGAGTTTTTGAGCAGTGATTAGGACAAGAAAAGGTGGAGCCCCATGATTGAATCCTAGTGGTTTTACAAGAACAGATCAGAAGAGACATAGACACACAGGTGCTCCCTGTCTGTGGCCATGGGACGCCCTCAGGATTCTGCCACCAAGAAGGCCCCTTGACCTGACTCCTCCAGAACCATGAGTCAAACTAAACCTCTTTTCAAAAAGTAACTCACACAGCCTATGACATTTTGTTATTGACCACAGGAAATGGACTGGTATAGATCTCCAAGAAGAGCAAGAGCACGAGACCCCTTCCACAGCAGGTGCATTCTTGTTGGCAAAGGCCAACTATTCCGAAGGAGTCAATTAGAGCAGCTTAGTAGGTTGTTGAAGGAAGGGACCTTTCCGTGAGGCAGGCACAGAAGCAGAGAACCCCAGTGAGAAAGCAGACACTGGTGTGGAGCCCACAAATGAAGGTCTGTGCACCCCGCTTGGGAGGGGTCATACTTGGGACATTCCAGGGATGCTTAGCAGCCTCAAGGGAGGAAAGAGGGCGAGAGACCTGGGACACAGAATCAGAGGGGTAGGCAGGGAATACTGTCTGGCCCACCTGCCAGGATTTTGTACAATCACTCTGCATAATGATTCTTGAAAATACAAACATTGTTGGGGCTGACTGACAAGTATTGTTCCAGCAGGGAGAGCTGTCAGGGCAAATCAATCCAATTCTACCACATGCCAGTGTGTAGAACAGATATAATTTTGGCTGTTAGGCGATGTCAAAGCGAAGGATGTACCGTCTGTGTATTTTGAAGTGTGGTGTTCCTTTTAGTCTCACAGCTTGAAAGATTTCTGGGGCTCTTCCCCTGTGGCTGTTTTCTCCAAGAAGTTGTGGGAATTTAACTTCAAATAACTCCTTTGCTTTTATCTGCTGTAACATTCAGGTTAAATTAAGCTCTGCTTTCCCCACTCCTAGAGCCACTTGGCTCACATTCAGGTGTTACAACCCAGGTCAAGGGATCAAAGGGTCCTTGGCTACCACTGGCCCTTGTACAAGGCAGCTGGGTAGGTACCTGGTGTCTTCCCAGGAATTTAAGGTCACTTCGCCGGCATCTGTCTTGTCCATCACTGCACCTGACACAAGGCCCATCTTGAAGGCTTAGGATGGCTTGAGCTTAATAGGCCCCTTAGGAATCTGTGAAGTCCCACCTGCTCCTGTAGTGTCTCTAGGCTATGGCGAGCATCAGGGCCCAGGTCCTCAGAAAGTAGTTCCCTCCAACTGCCTCCCTTCTGTTTCACCATTTTTTTCTGCCTCTTCCGTTCCATCCACTCTATTCTTGCGCCTTCCCTAGGAATCTCTCCCATGAGACATCTCTTCTCCCTCCCCTCTTTCCCTTCCTTCTTTATTCGTTGTGTCTCTTCAACTCCCGACCCTCTACTAATCCTCCTAACTTACACAAATACTTTGAAATTTCCAGCTCGGTCTGAGCTCCCATCCTTTGGAGTTATGGCGGTGACTCTAGACTTCCTATCTGTCCCGCCATGCCATGATCCCACTCACAGACTCCCAGCCTCCTCCCGGGAAACCTCCACTCACCATCCCACTCCCCTCCCTCCCCTCTCTCCCCTCACTACTCCATTGCCCTTGATGCTCAGCCTTCTGGTCGTCCCTGACTCCCTCACATCTGCTGTGTCCTTGTTGGTCTTAGCCTTGTGTTTTCCCTTAGTCATTGTGAGGACCAGCTCTGCCACTGTACCTCATGGAAGCTTCCATCTTAAGGGTGGCCAGAATAATCTTTCCAATGCTTTTTGTCCCTGTCACTTCCTGTTCTCTAAGGTCCTCAAGAGAGCCACAGGACTCATCACTGAAGGGACCACAAAGCGTCACAGGACGCTGTAAGATCGTGGACTCCAGATTGTGGAATGTGTTCACTGGACTCATATTTCAGATGCCATTTAACCCCATCCCCACCCCAATCCTTCATTGAAAGAAGAGAAAATCAAGGCACAGAGCAATGAAATCACTGGTCAGAGATTCCATATGTAACAGTGCCACAACCTATCTAAACTACTCAATGAGGTGTTCAATATCCTCCATGATCCAGCCCATTCTCTTTTGACAGTGTGTTGTCTGTTACTCTACTTTAGGGGGAAAAAAGATTTGAAAATCCACTGTGAACTTTTTTCCTCGCCATTTTTGCTCTTTGCCTACTCCTTAAACAGACTCTTTCTCACCATTCTTTTCTTTTGTTCAATAACTCATCTATTTTTACATGTTCATGTTATTACTTATTCATAAAATGATGTTGATTGCCTAATGTGCTGTAGGCCCAGCAGTGGGCTCAGGCAAATTACACCGATTTGTCAACTCCGTGCCCAGCGCCTTGGCTACTCCCAGGGGCCTTTATTTTCACTTCGTTTTGATGTTAGGAGCTGTGGTCTCCCTGTGCAGTGCTTTGGCTGGGGGTGGCTTTTATGTTCTGTGTTCATTTCTCATTGAACTCCACCACGAGGAGTATCCTTAGGAAACTCACTACCTACTCGAGAGACACTGTTGAGTATGTCGATCATTATGGGTTAGTAACCCCTGCATAAAAGCTGTGCAATAGAATCCATTGACAACTAGCAATGATGAAGAATCGTACTTTCTAGAAGGAATCTATGTACTTTCACTTATGGATGGCTAAAAACGTCTGCATTACCGTGTTTGGTTTTTGACTTCTCGTGCTGCAAAAGCTTAGAATCAAATTATGATTGAAGTTTTTTTTTTTTTTAAGATTTATTTATTTGAAAGAGTTACACAGAGAGAGAAGGAAAGGCAGAGAGAGAGACAGAGAGAGAGACAGAGAGAGATAGAGACAGAGAGGTCTTCCATCTGCTGGTTCATTCCTCAATTGGCCGCAATGGCTGGATCTGCGCCAATCCAAAGCCAGGAGCTAGGAGCTTCTTTCAGGTCCCCCATATGGGCCATCTTCTACTGCTTTCTCAGGCCATAGCACAGAGCTGGATTGGAAGTGGAGCAACCAGGACTCAAATCGGCTCCCATATGTGATGACAGCACTGTAAGCGGTGGCTTTACCTGCTATGCCACAGCACCAGCCCCCTATGATTGAAGTTTAATAACCTTTTGGGACCCTAGAATCTGCATGTTTGTGTTTCTGCTTAATGCCTTGACTTAGCCTTCTGCTCTGTTTCTCCTGGCTTGAGCTATTGTTTAAGGGTTTGGTTTTGTTTGTGTCATATAAGGTACCTAACATCTTTTGTGAACAATGCAAAGATGACAATGAATGGCACATGTGTCCATGTGCTTTGTGGTCCCTTCAGTGATGAGTCCTTGAACACAGGGATTATTTCATTCCTCCTTTTTTCTGGACTGTAGAAAAATGGTCCAGGCATTTTTAGTAAGTGCTTCATACGGTTGAATGAACTAAATTCATACAAACTGAACCATCTATGAGTTGAACTCAGACATTTTCACTTTCCCTTTGTTTCTCATTAGAAGGCTTAGGAAATGAAGAATGTTGTAGTAGAGAGAACTCAGATTTCTTAGTACTTATTGCATCATTTTGGATGGGCTATTTAAATAGCTCATCCAATCCTCTTCATTTTTCCTTAATCTGCAAATGGATGTAAGACTACTCTACCCAAATACTGTGAAGATTGATAACTCGTGTAAATCTCTCAGCATGTTCATTGGCTCGCCACAGCCATCAGCACAGGTGAGGGGCCCCTTCCCTTTTCCTCCTTCCATTGGAAATTGTATTTGGAAAACGATAAGTAAGTGGATTGCTCTATGACCCCATGCAAGTCAATTAATTGTGGTGTCATCTGTAAAATAAATGTGACTATTGACCTCATCCAGAGGGATTCAAAAATTAATTGACCATAATGCACATTGGGATTTTTTTTTGCTGAAAAGTGTATAAGAATGGCTTAGTATCATTACATACCCTATTTTATTATCACTATTATTTATGAATATTTGATTTTTTTGATCCTGGTGTGTTTTATGTCTGTGATCTTAATTGCATTCAGTTTCAATTTAATACTGATGTATATCTTAATAAAAGTGTAGATACAATTCAAAAATATAGTTTCTATCTTTCACATAAATTTCTCTTTTTGTAAGTGGGTGATTTTATCTAATGTGATATACTGCCCATACATCAAGTAATGTAGTAAGTAATGTTTGTAAATTGTATTTTATATTGAATTCAAGCACTTTTCAAAGTATTTAACTTTGACATTCTGTTTTTCACCATTGTGTTTTATTGGCAGTTTTCAAATGACATTCTTCAGTATGAGATCTTTGGTCTTTTTCGATGATCAGTGTGAATGTTTCAGGATCTGAAGCAGAAAGATGTTAACTAAATGAAGTACCGGATTTCACTTTGAAACCCTCCTTGCATTCAGCCCCCATGAGAATCTTGTGTCCCAAAGTCCAAGGGGACTCCTGGGAGAGGCAGGGGACCTGAGCACTAGCTCTGTCACCTGTCATCTGGGTACCCTCACGGCCCTTCACTGTATTCCACTGATCTGCCAAACATGAGCGAGTCAACCTCAATGAGTTTTAAGTTCTCCTCCTATCATAACAGTCAGTCCCACAAAACAGAACCATTGAGGCAGGCCTACCACTTAGGACTGTGTGGCACAACAGAAGACTTTGGGAGCCCCAATGATAGAACACTACCTTCTAGGCTATACAAGGGGGGTTCAGAAAGTGCAAAACACTTTTGAAATCCATGTCTATGAAGGATCTTTAAACAGCTTGCCAAAAGGGGCCGGGATTGTGGGACAATGGGTTCAGCTGCTGCCTGCAGTGCTGACATCCATAGGAGCACTGGTTTGAGCTCGGCTGTTCCACATCAGATCCAGCTCCTTGCAAATGTACCTAGAAAAGCAGCGGCAGATGATCCAACTACCTGGGCCCCCGGCACTCATTTGGGATTCCTGAATGGAGATCCAGGCTTCTGGCTTAAGCCTGGTGCAGCTTGGGCCATTTCAGCCATTTGGGGAGTGAACCAGTAGATGGAATATCTTTACCTTTGTGTCTCCGCCTCTCTCTCTCTTGCTTTCTTTCTCTGCCTCTCTGCTTTAAAAAAAAAAAAAAGTTCTGCTTTGGAAATATATCAAATAAATCTTTAAAAAAATAAAAAGCACACAAAAATGTGTAATATGAAAAAACTATGTATGAGTTTCAAATTTTTTGCACTAAAAAAAAAAAACCTAGTTTTTAATTCCATTGTTCCATGAACTTTTTGAAATATCTTTGTATTACATTTCATCTCCCTACTTAAAAATTTAAAAGATCTTTCTTTTGGGTTACAGGTCACTTAGTACTTGGCAAATGTTAGATACTCAATAAATGTTCGATTAAAGGCTTGTGTGTTAGCCAGGATATGTCCACTGGGCTAAAGGTTTCTATGAAACTCCATTACTGAGGAAATGGGAAACACACATTTCCTATTTGAGACCTTAAGTGGATAGAGTTACGTTTATTTACATTTCAATAGTTTTAGATTTAGCAGGAATGGATATAGACATGGATTAATACTTTATCTACTCCTTGTTGTAAATGTAAAATATTTCCTGCTGGGAAGAAACTACCGAGGATTTGATTGAAGCAATCTAGGGTTAAGCATCTCTACGAACTGATGAAACTAGTTGGTGACACAATGCATCTCCTCACTGACTGCAGTGACACTGACACAAATCTGGAAACCTGCTCCCTTCCGGCACTCGGGAAGCCAATGACCAAGGGTACCAAATTTGCACTCTGAGCAATTCCACCAGTGGGAGATATACCCAGTGTGCACACCAGCTGAGTCTGCATGTGTACTCCCTCCAGTTCCAACTGATAGCTTCGCTTCTTTTGGCATGCTGAATTTCCAAAAGAAACATTTTGACCTTTTGTTTAGAGTTTCCTCCCAAATTTACAAAGCCATCTATGGTGGGATTTTGTCTCTCTCTCGTTTTTTAAAGAAAGGTATTTACTTATTTAATAGGCAGAATTATATATATATATAGAGAGAGAGAGAGAGAGAGAGAGAGAGATCTTCCATTTGCTGGTTCACTCCCCAAATGGCAGCAATGGTCAGGCTGGGACAGGCCAAAGCTAGAAGCCAGGAACTCCATTTGGGTTCCCATGTAGGTGGCAGGGGCCCAAGTCCTTGGGCCACCTTCCACTGCCTTCCCAGGTGCATTAACAGGGAGCTGAATCAGAAGTGGAGAAGCCGGAACTTGAACCAGCACTCATATGGGATGCTAGTGATGCAGGCAACAGCTTAACCCCTGTACCACAATGCTGGCCCTGTCTCTTTTTCTTTTTCTTTTTTCTTATTACAGTTATTCATGTTGAATTTAAAGCAATTCTACTCATGTTCCCCGAGTTAAGAGCAGAGAAGTAATGATTTTGAAAAAGGAGGCGCGTAAGAATTTTGCGTGCTTACACACCAGCTTGATGGCTTGCAAACCACCCAACCCAGCCTTCCAATGCCTGGCCTCTGAGCTTCACCACTGAAAGACAGGGGCTAAAGGGTAGCCTAGTGTTTCTTGAGCTTAGACAAGCCAGGTTGAGAGGGGACATGTGAGCCAGGGGCTCTGTGGGTGATGGGAGTAGGCAAGGTGTCAGTCACAAGAGGCCAGAGTGGTGCAGGCTGATGACTTCTTGAGAGAGATGCCTCAAAAGAACTGTTTCTCCAGCAGGAAGAGGAGTAATGGGATAAAGAATGGGAATGGCATCTCTTCGAGAGGGCTACAGACAAGGCATGGACATGGTTCAGAGAGAGTCAAGGTTTTAATTGAGTCGGAGAGGTGAAGGGACGCTTCAGGAGAGATGAGATAGAAGGAGCTTATGGATTCATGGGCAATGAACCAAGAGGGACCACGGGAGGGTCTGCAGAAGAGGCAAAGGGCTGCTAGCTGTGGCATGGACCAGCCATGTCAGGTTGAAAGGCTTTAGGAGGGACTTCCTGCGGTGTTTGAGAGAAACAGGAAATGAGGTAGGCTGGGCTAAGTCCTGACGCTCTCCTGAGGAGAATGGGAAGAAATTCTTAGCTCGACGACGTGGAAGCTTCAGGTGTTCTCAAAGAACTGGGCTGTTTTATCACTTGCATCAATAGGGTTGTTGTCAGTTAACTGAGAAAAGATAATGAAAAAGTATCTGTAGTTGTTATTGTTAAAAATATTTTGCAGAAATACTTATGTAGTGCTGACTGTAGGCAAATGATGGTAAAACCCTGCCAGAAATACAAATGCAAAATGATTACCTGTGTCCCTAAGTCTTAAAAAATATTAGTTTTATTTAGAGGGAATATCTTGGCAACAGCACGCCATTTAGACAATGGATGCTGCAGACTGCAACAAAGCAAATAGATGTTCCTAAAGAAGAGTTTATCGTTTCTGGGTCAACTTTGGAAAATCAGTCTAATCAATTTGGTAAAATTACAGCTTTAGTAGTTCACTTTGCACCAACTTTTCCTCCTGATTTGGATATTAAAAGAAAAAAAATATGTAAATGAAATGCAAAAAACATTAAATACTTGCCTTGGTCTGGTTAGAGGGTGAAGTAAATCAAGTGGCAATTTAATTCCCAATAAGCATGTGACAGCCAGAGAGTTAAATATTAGATTTAAGTAGGGCTGCTAATTCTTTGTAAGAATTACATCTGTGACTTTATATGCGCACTCTACCTAATGAACACATTTCTCTCTTAAATTCAGGCACTGCTGGTGGAGCATGAGAGATTAATATACATTTTTATATTCATTAATATTGTTGCTCATAAAAAGACCTTTTGATTTTTATCACCCTGAGTTCCCAGAGGCTCATAGAGCCATTCATAGATCCAATGCCATGAATTATCAGGGGGAAAAAATCCATTAAAGCAAAACCTTAATCACCATTCGCAGTTTAGATAAAGTTGGATCTCAAAAGAAATGGCATAGATATCTGCCATCCTGGAATGGATAAATCAATGGTGTATAGTCCGTTCACAGAATATTATAAAGTAGTAAAAGGAAAGAATTACTGCTGCACACACAACCATAGCTCCATCCCATGGGTGATGTTGAGTGAAGGATGCCAGATATGGAAGAATACATACAGAATGGTTTCACTCACACGGGTTCAAAAACAGGCAAAGCTTGAGCAGTGCTAAGGCTACAGCATTGGCAAACTGATAAGGGAGATGATTGATACAAAATTCACTATCGTGACTATCCCTGGGAGGTGAGTAGGGAAATGGGTATAGTCAAGAAAGAACTCAGATGTGCTTCTAAGGTGATCTATTTCCTAATGGGACTGTGAGTTCACAGTATTAATTTTGTTATTTTTGTTTAAATTGTAAAGATGTCCTATAATTTTTTGTTATAATGCAAAAATCAAGGAAAAGATTTTTTTCTCCATCAAGGACAAAAAACTGAATAAAGATGATGATCACCACAACACTAACTTTCTACTTTGTGCTTGGCCCCTGAAACATTATACTTGGTGTCAGGAGACATACAGGGCTTACTCTCAGCCTCAGGAGTTTTCAGATGTGAAACCAGTGGGAGAGAAATCAGAATACAACCAAGCACAAGCCATGCTACATTAGGAGTTCAGAAAAGGTCTTTGGTCATCAAGGTGGTTCTGAAAAGCTCTCTGAGGGTATCAGAAGGTGAACTTGGCTTTGAAAGGTGAACAAAGTCGAGGAAGCCAGATTATTTTTGTTCTTGACCCCTTTTCTCACATACATCATATCCTGCGATACTTAGCACAACTTAAAATTGGAAAAAGACTTTGTTGGGTAGAAGAGAAAAAAAAAAAAAAACAGCCTCTGAATGCAGACACCGGGGTTCAGAACCCAACTCTTGCATTCCAGGACTGTGAATCCTTGAAATTCCTGCAGGGAATTCCCATGGGGATTACATCAGAAAGGGATGCTTCACAGAGTTGTAAGAATGAGAAGAAAGGACACCCTTGGCCTCTCATTCCCAGCTCTGGAGGGCATGACAATCTCTTTATAACACAGTATTCCCTGCATATGCATCCTCCCCCATGGATGCGGAAGTCCATGGTGCTGCAATCCCAGTAGGCAAGCATTAACATAGAACCTACACCCGTTCTCCTGGGTACTTCAGATGGTCTCTAGATTACTTCCAACACCTCATACACTGCAAATGCTCTGCACATGTCTGTGACACTGTATTGTTTAGGGAATCATGACAAGAAGAAAAGTCTACGTGCTCAGTGCAGACGCAATTTTTTGTAAATATTTCTGTGTGCAGTTACTTGAATCTATGGATGCAGAACCCATCGATAGAAAGGACCAGTCAGTTCTACCACACAGGGGGAAGGAGTTCAGAAAAGAAGAATGACTGAGACCTAGGGGGAGTCCCAGGCTAAGAGGGTCCACACTTGATGTGTTGGGTGAGCATGAGCAAACTGGCACTGTAGCTTTGTCCTCAACACTCTCCTTTGGGCATCCCTATTAGCTATGTCCCTTTGTGCATTGTCTTTCTCTGGTTTCCACCTTGCAACCAATGGATTCTGAGGACCCTTTTCTGCTACCTCCCTAGTTCCCTAAGCAAACACAAGGATCAATGGCCTGAAACAGCTCTACTTTCTATAGAGAGCAATACTCTTTCCTCCTCAAATTCATCTATACTACTCTCTTCTTGAATTTGGAGAGCCAAGGTTGGGACTTGATTTTTAGAAGTGAGCCCTTAGCAGAGACCATACCTAGCTACAACAAACGGAGTCACTGAGGTTCAATCGCAGTCTAGCCTACCTCGCTAAAAGGCTAAAACCGTGGTAAGACCAAAGTCTTAATCAGTAATGCACAGGTCTTGCATTTTCTCTTGATGTTCTCTGAACCTGTCTCCCTGAGGAATCTGATATGGCTTAACAAAGAACGAGGGATTCCTGGCTTGCTGTCTCTGTCTTTTCTCACTGGATAACTGACTTACAAATGTACGCAAAGCATCTGCTTTATAAGAGATCTGCCATTCATGCTACCTCCTTTCTCATTGCTCCCCCTTTGGCCATTGGTAAATTTCATGAATGAGGTTTTGCAGCCAACAGCTAGCTCGCTCCATTAGGTTTATCAAAAACAATCATTGAGTTCTAGAGAGTAAGCAGAAAGAAGCCTTATACCAACCATTGTGGAGTTGGACCATGAGCTTCTCCTTTGGCTCATGGCAAACCGAGGAGAGGATCACGGACCTGCAAGCTCAAGGTGCAGGCCATTGGCTCCCCATCCTCTGCCTCCACCTCCACGCACTTCAATTGCAATTTCTCTTCTGTCTTTGTTTTGCAGTTGTTCAGCACATCAAGCGACATAACATTGTTCTGAAAAGGGAGCTAGGAGAAGGAGCCTTTGGAAAAGTTTTCCTAGCTGAATGCTATAACCTCTGTCCTGAACAGGACAAGATCTTGGTGGCAGTGAAGGTAAGAGAACATTCCAGAATATCTCCTTACCCATGGTCACCCTAATGCGTAGAGATTTTAACTTCATTTTATTATATGTTTGAGGCCACTTCAGGATATGTCTACTCTGGTTTGTGTTAAAATTCCTGTCCCTATGTGGGTGGTCAAGAGGTTATTTGGGGCATCTCCAATCATCAGGGGGTTCTTTCTGGGGACAGTTGACCAGTCTTTTGCAAGCCATCAATAGCTCTGAGCTACTCTTCCAAGTCTATGCTAACTAAATTCTGGATGGAGGTCAGTGAGTCAAGCAACGTTCAACCACATAAGTGTTGGAATATTAAACTTGTATCCCCAAATGGCTCAGTGCTTATGCCAAATGCCACAGAGGCTTGTCTCATGTTCAAGGTTCTGGAAGAGAGGATTGTGGACTTTGCTTCCCCCTCTTAACTTCCATCCACTGAGTTCTATTACGACTTACCTGGTCCCTCCCCAACATCCCAATGCCTGAGGCTTTGCACAGTGCAGGCATGGTATCATCTTGGAGCATGGATGATGTCCTCTGTGGATTTGGCCACCTTTGGAAATGTGAGGTTCTTACTAAAATAAAGAGATTTGAGGATCCATCATAGTCATATCCCCATCAACTCCAAAAAGAGAGCTGGTCTTCAATAAGATGAACATTATTGTTGAAGGGGATAAAACTTCCATTGAACTCTGTAAAACACGAGAATTAACAAAAACAGCACAAAGGATTCAGCAGGTCCTTGACATTTGCACTTTCAAAAATTTTTTTAAAAGACCACTAAAACAGTGGGACATGTATGTCAAAAACTTAAAAGATGCATGTATTTCATGCAGTTTTTAAGACACTGTTTGGGATGCCACATCCTCTATCAGAATGTCTGGGTTACAGTCCCAGCTTTGCTCTGGCTAATGCTTCTTGCTAATGCACATCCTTGGAGGAACGAACTGATCCAGATGATGTCTCAGGTAGTTGGATTCCGGACACCCACACGGGAGACCCAGATTGAATTCTAGCTCCCTGCATTGTTCCAGCCAAGCCCTGGCTGCTACAGGCATCTGGGGGAGTGAGCCAATAAATGGAACTGTCTCCCTCGCTGTCTCCCTCTCTGTCTCCCTCTCTCTCTCTTTCAAATAAATAACATTTAAAAAACACATAACATGCATATATTTATAAAATTAAATCAGCACCAAACAAATATGGCCAAAGCTAATGTGACAAAATTTAACTTCTTGGCTTAATGTAAGACGATTGAGGAGTTTTTGGTTGTATTTGATTTCTTCCCAACAGGGAACATTTGTACAGATAGCATTTGTTTACAAGCAAGAACCAGGGTGACTTTTTAGAAATCAGGTGTATATCTGTTGGATACTTAGAGTTAAATGCTTCAGAATGCATAAAATAGTTAACTAAGGAGAGAGAGAAAATTACTGTTGAACTTATGCATCCAGTAAATAAACTGATTTCAGTAAATGTCTTCCAAATACAAAATCTGTGTTTGCTCTCCTTGTCATTGAAGGAAATTGGTGGGTTGACGGGGGAGTGGACATGATCTTCCTAAACTCTTAAACAAGCTATGATGGGGTGGGGTGTGAGTTTAGGGATAACAAACCTCATCTTCCTGAGACAGGCATGTGGATGGGGAGAGTGAGACAGGAGACAGACGGGATTAAGGAGGATCCTATGGAAATGTGAGGGCCAATGGGTAGAAGCTGTCAAAGGAAGAATCCTTCAGTGGTTCTGGAGAGCTCCATTACTGCGGTTGCTATTACTCTCCCCCACCCCATTTACTCAAGAGTTTTTTGTTGTAATTTTTTTTAGCACAAAATGTTCAGAACATTTGGCAGTGTTACATCTGCAGTTTTTGCTTGCTGCTATCTTAATGCTTCATCTTGGATCCATGAGACCAATAGGTGTTTCTAGTTTGGCAAATTTGTAGATTGAGCAAATGTTAGAGCTGGAGCATCTAACCCTAGCCCAGCCACATGTGATAGAAAAGGAGACACGAAGACCCTGCATTCGTGTTCTGAGCTGACATTTTGCACCTGCTACTCAGAGGCCAGCTGGGAAGCTCGTTTCAAACCTCCCGACTCTGAATTCACTTCAGGGTGTTCCAAGGTGGGAATCTCTTAATGTGAGAGAAAGTTCTGGAAGAATAGGGAATCCTAAATGACACTGCAGGAATGGCCGAGAGACCTCAGCCAGATATGGGGACACACCCAAAAAATTTCTCAGGGTCACCCCTGGGATTTCCACTTAGCGATATCCATTTTTACTCTATACCTGTTTCTGTGCACTCCTTGGAATGCCCTTAAAGGAAAGGGTGTTACATAGCTAAATCCAAGGTTCCCTTTACCCATATGCTATACCTCATCCTGAATGCAAGCCAAATAGGACTTGAGGGATTGGATTTCTCACAATGGAGGATTATCTGGGGATGGCAATGTTCAGCCACTTGTAGCTAAGCCAGCTTGCAAAGAGAACACTGGCCATTTTGTTCTGCTGTCCAAGAGGTGCTTCTGCTTGGGCATAGGTCCCATCACCCTCATCAGTGGGACCCTCTCTCATTTAGATCCCAATCATAGTCTTCATTCCACCTCTGAGCTACACCCAAAACCCGGTCCCCACACACCTTATGGCTTTGCCAAAACACACTTGCAGACTCATAACCAGTGATGTGGATTTCCTTGTTCATCAGCACTGCTAAACAAACAAAAACAAAAAGAGGGAGGAGAGGAAGATTTGACCCGTTGTCACCCGTGACTTCCCTTTGCTGGTCCCCTTCTTGCTGAATTTCAAATGAAGCTGTCATCTCAAGTAGAGAGGACAAAGTGCCTGTACACACTGAAAAATCCCCTCTAACGCTGCCGTCACGAAGCCAGAAGAGGCAGCTCCGTGACCTTGAACAGGAGTTCTGTTGAAACCAGAGCTTTCGATTATGTTTGCTAGCATGCTTTTCAGAGAGGATGCTCACTCCAACTCCGGAATTCAGAAGCTGCAGCCACAGAAGGAGAGAGCTGGACTCACTACAATGAGCTCCAGGGCAAGCTGGACCAGAATAACCCAGGAGCCTTTCACAAAGCAGCCTCTTGCTGACTCGATGTGCTCATTTTGAGGCTTTGGGCCATTGGAAAGGATATTAAGAGACTGTCTCAATAAGCCTGGGAGGAGAATGTCTATGGTTCAGTCCTGACCACAACAAAGGCCCTTTTTTTTTTTTTTTTTTTTTTTTTAAAGAGATGAACCAAAGTGAACACGGCTTCAGGGACTGAGCAGACTCTCACCTCTGTGGAGTGGCTGCGGCACTTGCTCCTCTCCCATTGGCGGCATCCAGGATGTTTGACAGTCTTTTTTGCCGTTGCCTAGCAACGCCTGCAGCATTGATTATGCATGCTAAGAAATAACAGCTATTGTACCTTTTCCCTTCGCTGGAAGGGGCTGCTTTGGGTTGGAAGCGCAGGGCTTTACATTCAGATTGACAGATGTCAGAGGCCTGTAAATGCCGTGCCGATGGTCCCAAGTGATGTAAGAGCCCGAGGCATCCACGGGAACGGGCTGGGGATGGAAGTGATCCGATGACATGTGCAGGCATTTGAGGGCGCACGGGGGCTGAACACGACTCTCCTTTTAGCATATCTGCTTGTTTGGATCCAACTGGATTGCCCTTTTCTTGATATTTTTGGATGACCTTTGTTTTTTTAGAAGATGGATTTGTCAGCCATTTCTTCCCTTTCTGCTGAGTTACAACTGAAGGACTGATACCAAGGATGCAAAGCAAAGACACCAGTCTTTGATCACACTGGGCTATTTTACCTTTAAGGAACTCAACTGCTGAGGTTCTTCATTGCAGCTTAACTGTGGATGCATTAGCTATTTTTGGCTCCATCCAACCTGCATTTCAATAGCTACAATTCCTACAACATTTCCTTGTACTATGAGTGCACGCTGCCTTCTGCTTTTTTTTTTTTAATATAGCCACAAGTGTGCTTTGTGGGATTAATGGCTTCCCTTCCCCCCACTCCTCCTATTATCTCAGGTATATTTCTAGAAACATAAATGCTGCATATGAGAAAGACTTGAGAAATCATACATATAACACAAGCCGCATGTCTTAGAGATGAGAACAATGAGACCCAGGAAAGTCAAGGTACTTCTTCAGGGTGTTTAAGTTAAAGCAAGTTGGTGAAATCTAATCCCTGGGACTTGAAGGTTTTTATAGGGTTAATATATTAATTTTTTATGACCCCAATACATTTTTAGTAAATTTATATATATATATTTTAAAAAGCTAGTTGGAAGTGCTGCACTACAAGAAAATTTGGCAAAATAAGACAGGGTTGAAATTTGAGTGCAGCAAGCACTTTCTTTGGGATCCTACTTTTGAGCATTTTTAGGATTTTTACTTTTCGTGGTTCTAAATTTCTTCTTGTCCATAGAGGAATTAATGATGTTTTTCTCTACCAAGACCCAAAGAAGCATCCAGTATGTAGTTACTATTCCTGAGTCTGGAGGAGTCCCACCCAGCCCCCTTGGTCCAGCTAACTCCTATTTGTCCATTAGCTCTTAGTTCAATTAGCCCCTCTTGAAGACTTCCCCCTTGCTTGATCTTCCAGCTAGGACAGATCTCCAAGCTCTATCAAATTAAAGCATGTGTATTTGATCTGTACAGCTGATGCCAAGGTTTTTAACTATATGTGTATTTGTGGGCTTATTTAATGCATTGCCTGGGATGTCTCCTCAATGACAGTGGTCCACTTCTCATGGCGAGGAACATGACTGTCAGCATGTTGACTAATGTGTAGTGGCACTCAATCGATGCTTGTTGAGTGAGTGATGGATGGATAGATGGATGGATACACAGACTACAGAAATAACAGCTGTCCCATAGAGTTGGTATTTTTAGGTAAAGAAATGATTTGATGAGCAATTGATAATTATAGAATTTGATAGTGGAAAAAACTATAAATATGCATAGAATGTAATTTAATGAGAAATCATCTCAGAAATTACTGAATCTCTATATAGATATCTAGGGCTACTATAGATTCTCTTTATCTTAATCCCTTCAATGTTCCAATGAGCAAACAGAGACCCAGAGAAGAAAAATGGTTCTTCCAAGGTCAAATAGTTTGAATGAGGTCATTTAATGTCAGACCTAAAACCAAAACTCAGTCAAGTACTCATTTACTTATTGTACACCACATTTTTATTGATGGAATTTTACGTATGCCCTGACTGATTAATTAGTGTAAGGAAAATGTTAGTTATGCTCATTTGTAAGCAACCACTTCCATATTTTCCAAGTAGAAATTGAATTCAAGAGAACAAGGGAGATAAGGAAAACTGGATTCCTGAAGGAATATTTTGGTTTCAGGGGAATACAAAGAAAGCCTCACAATCAGCTCTGGTGCAAAGAGCAATGTAATGCTCCCTGGAAACCCAACTCAAGCTGGTTTAAGCAGAGAAGGGAATGGATCGGCTCCTAGAAATCCATTCTACTGGAAAACCTAGCTACTGGTATCCTAGCTTCGGGTGCTACTGGATCCAGGGAATCCACAATTCTGTTTTCTCTTCTTCTCCACTTCTTGGCTCTGCTTTCCTCTATGTTGGTTTCATTCCCACAAAGGTTCTTTCCATGTTGTGGTAAAGACTGACTTGGCTCTGGGATTAGATCCTGCCATCCTAGCAGTGCAAAAGAAAGTGAGCTTCTCCTTCCTAACAGTCATCAAAATGTCCAAGCGATGACTCCTGGTGGGCTGTCTTAGGTGGTGTCCCAGACTCTCTGGCCAGGCAAATGGAATATTGTGATTATCCAGGCCTGGGTCCCCTATTCATCTTCGTAAATGAAAGGCAGAGTCTACTATGAGAGCGCTTCAAAAAATTCATAGGAAAATGGAATTAATAGATACTCTTATAGTGGTGCAAAAAATTTTCGCAATCAGTGAACTTTTTGAATATGTATTTTTCATGAGTTTTTTGATGATCTCTAATAGGAGTAGATTTGAATTTTTGACACCCAAATAAATTTTTCTTTTAATTCTATTTTCCATGAACCATTTGAAGAACCCTCATATACCCAACACACATGGAGTCATCATAGGAAAGTGTTGGTTCCCTGGAAGAAAGAACGTTAGCGATGCTATCGTTAAAGAAAGGAGAAAGATCTGACAGGGGAAAAAAGAAAGATAACCAACGCAGATGGGAACTGCAGCACAGCCAGGCCTCACTGCGACTTCAGCAGTGGGATCTAAAAGCTCACTCCGGATCTGAAGTAGCCCTTGTGACAGTCCCTTCTTTATCTTCTCAGTGGCAGACATCAGGATTCTCCGCTGGCTTCCCTGTAGTGTAGTGTAGCTGGCTGTTGCCTCTGCTTGTTCCTAATATCTGCCTGCTCACTTCCTCTCTCTGACTCACATTCTGATTCCAGAACAGGAAAACTGCTCTGGGTGCACTTGCTCCAATTAGTAATCTGCCATGTCACCTCGTCTTCAGTGCAGGCCACCAACCTGCATTTCAGTCTTCTGAGATGGCCTTGTGGTACACGAGAAGGAACTTTGGGGAAAGAGGGGCAGCTGGGCTACCTGTCCCAGCAGATGGGTAAGCACAGCCTAAGGACTCAAAAAGAAAAGCTCCTTCTCTCCAGTTCTGGAAGAGTAAAAAAATTCATAGATGAGAGAGAGCACCAAGAGTCCATCAACTCTAGTGCCCTTCCCAGGCAAGTTTATTTCTTCTAAGAAAGATGGCAATTTCCCTTTTTCCTTTATTTTTTATGGTTGTCCTCAAGTCAGTCCTTACATCTTGATTGATCATGACTTTGCTTTTCCACTTCTCCCTCATCCTATCCATTCTTCACACTTTTCCATCTCCATTGACATATGAAGTTCTTGTCCCCACCAAATGGAAATCAATGATAAAAAGATGAGTGTGTTTCAAAGAACACTTGCCAATGTGGCCCTGAAAAAAAAAAACCAGCTTGCATATTTCAGCAGGACATCGTGTGCAGAAACCACTATCAATTCTATCTTTACAAGGCACTAGGAACAGAAACTGTAGAACTTTTAATAGTGTTTGGTTAGTAGGCTCTGTCGTCTTTCTTGTCTAGACGTTGCTTAATGGATTTCTGTAGTTCTTTAATGTCAATGTATTCTTTCCTGGTGTGTGTGCATTTGTGTGTGTGTACACGAATGTTGGGGGAGAGAGAGCAATGTTTCCCTTGTAAGAATCCCGGATACACTTGCAGGTAGGCCCTAGTTATTCAGTTGCTCCATCAACTTCAACTTTTAACCTTTGATCAGGGATCTGGTTTTTGTCTCGTAAACCACTTTGGTGACCCTGTTTTCTGGCTTATCTCCAATTTATCTATAACTTTTCAGAAAAACTAAAACCAAAACAGTGCATTTAACTCCACTGAGGTCTCACATGGCATCACAACTTGGTATCTCTGGAATGGATGCCATGAAATAGCTGTGCAACTTTATAATTGTTTTCAGTGCGATGGACCCACTCTCAGTCAAGGCATGATCTACCATCACCCATCAACAGCTCCTTTATTTCCAGGGAGATTGTCTCAGGCAGCTTTATCCTGTGGTATTTAAAGCCTGTAAATATATTTCAGTTCGCCAAATGAGAAGTCTACTCCTGAGAGTACCCCCCCTGTTTTTTGACTTGGTATTTCTCTAATGTGAGTATGGCAGTTGCAATTAATTTTCTGCCTATCTTTCAAAAACTTAACATATCTAACATGCAGCTTAATGAAATATACAAGCAAAAACACCAATGTTATCCCCTAAGTTTCTCCAGTATTTTAAAGTGTGCGAATTAGAACTTAACCTCATGTTTCCCTGTGGATCGTGGAGTTGTTAGATCTGCGCCGTAAAAGTCAGTGTGGTGGAGAAAATCATCAGAACCTTGGCTGTGAATCTCATATTTGAGGCTGTCATTTAATACACAATTAAAGTCCTTTCAAGGGGCTGGCATTGTGGTGTAGTGTGTTAAGCCATAGCTTGTAATGCCAGTATCCCATATAGGTGCTGGTTGGAGTTCTGGCTGCTCCATTTCCGATCCAGTTCCTTACTAATGCTCCTGGAAAAGCAGCAGAAGATGACCCAAAATACTTGGGCTCCTGCCATCCACATGGGAGACCTGGATGAAGCTCCTGGCTCCTACCTTCAGTTTGTCTTAACCACAGTCATTGTGGCCATTTGGAGAATGAACCAGCTAATAGAAGAGCTCTCTCCTTCTCTCTCTGTAATTCTGCCTTTCAAATAAATAAATAGATATTTTTCTAGAAAAAAAAAACTGCTTTCACAGGCCTTTAACATACTGTTAACTGAATTTGTACACACAGAGTGTGAGTTTCTAGTATATACCTGAGTGTTTGTGATCATTGTCACTAGGTAGTCATTTAATTAGTTTTGATATTTGTGGCAATGTGGGGAGTTACTTATTGCCCTCTCCCTAGACTCTAAAATTTTATTTCTATCAAATTCTTTCTATCTCCCAGGTGTAAAATACACTCCTCCAGAGTTCACTTGTACAAGGCTTTGATAGATGCTTCTCCTCTCTTATCTTAGGAAAGACCCTTCTAGTTGAATGAACCATGTGGCATGGTGACCAAGTCTTATGCTTGCCTAACTATTGCCTGTAATAACCTTATAAGAAAGGGGTCTGCCTCAATTCTATTTCAATTTTATATTTTAGAAGTATTTTCTGACATCCCCAAAACAGATTGATCCACTAACAGCCTATGAGAGACAGCTTTTGTAGAACAGAACTGTCGATGCAAGCCATGTTTGTAATTCTGAATTTCCTAGTAAACACATCAAAAAAAAAAAAAAAAAAAAAACCTAAAATGAAGCAGGTGAAAATTATCTTACTAGCACATTTTTTTTTTTTTTTTTTTGACAGGCAGAGTGGACAGTGAGAGAGAGAGACAGAGAGAGAAAGGTCTTCCTTTGCCGTTGGTTCACCCTCCAATGGCCGCCGCTGCAGCCGGCGCACCGCGCTGATCCTGGCAGGAGCCAGGAGCCAGGTGCTTTTTCCTGGTCTCCCATGGGGTGCAGGGCCCAAGCACCTGGGCCATCCTCCACTGCACTCCCTGGCCATAGCAGAGAGCTGGCCTGGAAGAGGGGCAACCGGGACAGAATCCGGCGCCCCGACCGGGACTAGAACCCGGTGTGCCGGCGCCGCAAGGTGGAGGATTAGCCTATTGAGCCACGGCGCCGGCTTTCTAGCACATTTTATTTAACTCAACATAGCCATATATGTATGATTTCAACAAATTATTAATCAAAAACATCAATGAGATATTTAACATTATTTTGCTCTTACCAAGTTACCAAAATGTGGTGTGCATTTTTCACTTAAAGCACGTCTCAGTTCCGGCTAGCCAGATTTTGTAACTAGCCACCTGTGGCTGATTGCTGTTGTATGGGGCAGTTTACATCTAGAAGGTATCAGGAGAGTAAAGATTCCCCGTTAGCAATGATTCTGACCTGGAGGAACTTGGGCGTAGTAACCCAACATCCTTGCCCACTGTGGCTGTCTAGGTTGGAGTTTACTCACACGCCTCAATTTCAGCACCATGGGGTGTATTGGCCCCAGTAAGGTCTTACCATAACAATCTCCTCTATACTTTTATCCTTCATTTTAATGAAGAAACTTTATTTCCTTGATATAAGAGACTATGAGACCATTAATTAAAAGTAATAAAAATGGTTTTTCTATTCTGTCTTTCCCAAACCATCTATATATGTTGAAATGCACATTCCTCTGCCATGTCCTGCAATGACCTATCACACCAAAGATGTCAAATAAGCCCTCTTGCCTCTCTTACCATCCTAGCACTATTTAACTGAAGCTTTTCAAATGAATTTGGGTTTTCCTCCTGTTTTTATTTTCCAGCCTCTATTTCATCTTGATTTGTTTCTCTGTTCTGCACAGAAATTTCTTTCCTGCTGATCCATTATTATCCATAAGCACTCCAGGTAGCATCTTATAGCGCTGGATGAGACTTCTCTCTTGACAACGTCTTCAGAAAGAATAGCAGCTATACAGTGTCGGGGAATTCACTAGGAAGGAGAAGAAATGGAGTGACAAAGTGGACGGAAGCAGGAAAAAAGCAGTGCTCGATGATCAGACAAATATGCCTGTCCAAATGAGACTTAAGTGGACAGAATTATCGGTGAGAGGAGCTGCCACCCTGTATTCATGGCTTCAAGTGCCTTGCCAAGGGACTCAGAAAACCATCCAAGGCTCACATAATTGAGTAAAATGACAATCAACCATGGTGCTAAAGCAGAGATGGTTTTTATAAATAGGGTTGATAGCAGGATTTTCCAGCTTCTGATTGCTGTCTGGCTGCGGTTCCACCCGAAGAAAAATTCTGTCCTCGGAGTGCCAAATTCTGAGGATGATTTTGCCCAAGTTGTCACCGCCATATTTTCTGAAGCTCTCAAAATAGAATTGAATCATACTTTAGATAAAGGACCCACCATGCAAAAATGAATGGGCATAGAAGATGAGGCCCGGTCTGTGGCTTGCCTTTGCTTCATGAATAACAAAATCTCTCTTACATCCAGAAACGTTACTAAAATGCAGCTTTTGACATTGTACTGAGAGTGGACTCTTCTATAGCATTTTGCTTTGGGGACATGGAAATATTAGATAGTTGCCAAATCTTGTAGGTTACTGCTCCCCAAAAGGAAACATCTCTCTCTCTCTCTCTCCCCACCCCCATGCCGTCTTTCATAGCTAGCATCCTTGAAACAGCATTGCATAGCTAAATGTGAGTGGAAAGATTGCACACAGGATTTGTTCGTGCCTTTCAGTGATCAGCGCCATTCCTAGCTCACTGATAAAGACAGGCACAGGCCTTAGAGATAAACTATCTCATCGACAGGAAGCAGCCTGTGACTAGAGAGACTGCATCCCTGAGAAAGCATTGCGGCTTGAGGGCTGGATCTCTGTGTGCAGTTCAATACCATCGGGAGCTTGGATTGTTGGACCTGAGCGAGTGCAAACAGAGGAGCACCACACACTGATAAAATTTGATGGTCCTTTATTGCCGGCGGTGGAGAGTGGGCTCATGCCTTAAAGAACTCTCGACCCCGAAGCCCAAAGTAACAGGGGTTTATAAAGGCAAAAACCACAAGGAGGGGAGGGGGAATATATGGTTGCTAGGATCGGGGGGGAATACATGGTGACTGGGGTCAAGCTGACCTAAAACCAATGTGAAACTAATATCAATTATAATCTTGACAATACCAGTTACAATCTCAACAATTTTAATTATAATCTTGACATTAATCCAGGTATTGGTTTTAATCATATGTAGGACATAGACAAATTACATTTTTATCATTAACCCAGGTGCAGCCTATCCACTTCCAAGCTTGAGTGATCACGTTAGGGGGTTTCTGTGCTCTGCCAAGTGTGGTGTAGTGGACTGCTACTGTTCAACTGTTTTAGATCATAGTTTCAGACCAGAGCCTCACGGTGGGGTGGTAGTGGGGTACCTTCCCAGAATAGAGTCTCAGGTTCTCCAAAATGGAGCCCCTACTGTCAAGGTGTTACTTTAGGATTGCTGTTCAGGAAGAGGTGGTGCCCTAGCTGAGCCATTGCCCCTTGTTGGTCCCTCTGCTATATCCATGCATCCTTCAGAAGCCTTCTTGGGTTGTTCTGTGAACACGTGGACTGCAAACATGCTTCTAGGTTCAAATTACCTTATCCTAACGTCCATCTCTACCAGGGGCTTGGAGGCATCCAACCTACACTAATTTGTTCCATTCCTCCAGAGTTCCTGGGAAATGGGTGATATTGTGACTCTCCCTGTGCAGAGCAGAAAACTAGAAGAGTTCAGAGAGATCCAGGCAGAGCCAGGATTTGAACCTGGATCTTTTAAAGTACCATTTATTTGTAAATGAGAAAGAAAGAGAGAGTGAGCTCTTGCATCTGCTGGTTAATGCCCCAAATGCTTACAACAGCTAGGGCTGGTCAGCCTGAAATCAGGATCCAGGAACTCAATCTGGGTCTCGCCTGTGGGGCGGCAGGGACTCCTTGAGCCATTATCATCGCCTCCAACATCATTAGCAGGAAGCTGGAATCAGGAGTAGGGCTGGGACTGGGACCCAGGCCCTGGGATGTTGGCATGTGGGAGCTCAAGCAGAGTCTTAGCCACCTCACTATTCTGCGTATTAGCTCAAACTCTTTCTCTTTGAGCAACGCTGCTGTGAAGACTTGAGTTCTGTTTGGAAGGAGAGACACTGGGGGCCAGCGTTCTACGTGAGTGCATTAGGCAGCCCCCATCGAACTGGAGGTTCCTCCAGCTGCTTCACTTGCCTCGTTTTCCTTTATTTCCACTTCCTCCTTGAGCGCATGCTCCACTTATAAAGACAACATTTTTATTCCATTTTCAGTCCTTTCCCACATTAAAAAAAAATCTCTTCTTTGCTTAAGTGGCATGTAGTAGGCATGCTGCCTACATGACGTAACCTGCCATTGGGTCAGGTAGCCAGTGACAGAAAGGTGAACAGGACACACCTCCACTGTCAAAGGCAAGTTCAAGTGTAATAAAGGCTCTGGGGTGTGTGCTTTCTTCTAGTAGCCCAGGAAAAAGACCCAGCAAATAATGATTTCCAGGCCCTCTAAGTCCATTTCTTTGCCTTTTTTTTTGTCATTCAGTCACCAAGGATTTTAGCAAAACAAAACTGAAGGTAGATTTAAAAACAAACAAGGAACCAGAGGCATTGGTGCGGTGAGTTAAACCACCCCTTGGGTTGCCCACATCCCCTATTGGGGCACCTGACTCAAGTTCCAGACACTATGCTTCTGATCTAGCTACCTGTGCAGGTGTGCCCTGGGGAGGTAGCAGCAGGCGATGGCTCAGGTACTTAGGTACTTGCCACCTATGTGATGAGATGTGTTTCCAGCTCCTGACTTGGGCCTGGTCCAGCCCTGGCTATTGTGGGCATCTGGGAAGTGAAATAGTAGTTGAAAGGTCACTCTCTCTCTGTCTGTCTCTCTCTAATAATAATAAGAAAAAAAGATACTAGTTGGTATGCCAATCCCATATGGGAGTCCCTGGGTTCTGCTTCCTATTCAAGTTTCGCATCAGTGTACACCCCAGGAGGCAGCAAACGGTGGCTCAAGTATTGGATCCCTGCCGCCTACGTGGGAGGCCTGGGTGGAGTTCCTGACTACTAGTCCAGCCCCCGGCTGTTGTGGGTATCGGGGAGTAACCCAGCAGATGGGAGCTCTCTCTCTGTTTCTCTGTCTTTCCCCCACTCCTAAATAAAATAAATTCTAAAAAATTAAAAGATTGCAGCACATGGAGAAAATACAGCAGGCACCCAAACAGGAGAGAAACCATGGCAATCATTGGGTCCAGACTGGGTTAAAAAGCATAAAGAGCACAAAAATAGAGAACCTCTACAACAGTGCTTTGTAGACTGCCAAACTGTTCATCTTCATGAGGGATTAGTCCCCAGTTATTATAACACAGAAATGATCCCCCCTGCAATGAGGCTGCTTCCCAGCCTCTAGCGGAATCACCGCTGGCGGGCACCTGTGTTTCCCACCTGGGGATCTCAGGATGCTTTGGAGTAGTCCCTTCCTGATGCACACTGCCCTTTGATGTCCTGGGTGTCACCTGTGTTGGTTTCCAGACGCTGAAGGATGCCAGCGACAATGCGCGCAAGGACTTCCACCGCGAGGCGGAGCTGCTGACCAACCTGCAGCACGAGCACATCGTCAAGTTCTATGGCGTCTGTGTGGAAGGCGACCCGCTCATCATGGTCTTCGAGTACATGAAGCATGGCGACCTCAACAAGTTCCTCAGGTATGGCGAGTGGTGGACAGTGGGCGGGGCTGGGCTCTGAGAGCCAGCAGGACCTCAAGGCTCAGACCACCCAGAGGCAGGGATGGGGAGTCCCCGGGAAGCTGGGCTAAGAGAAATATTTTTTTTTTTCTGGTAACTGCAAGAATACATGGAAGAGAAACAGACAGAGAAGAAATACGGTCTCAGCATTTCCCCTTTTGCTTAATAAGCTCCCCCTACATCCTGGGATGCGAAGGGTTCAACCCAATTCCACCTGTACTGACTGAGCACGTGTTGTACTAAGTGGTAGGCAGCATGTGAATTGACTATGGGCCTTAGAGGGACTATGGGAGTTTGCCAGGTGAACAAGAGAAGAACACCATTCAAGGCAAAGGAAACTGTGAGAGCTAAGCTATGCCAAGGTGTTCCAGTGAAAGGTTAGAGCAAGTGAGTGAGAAGGCTGGGCTCACTACAGGACAAACCAGGGGCATGGGAGTTGGAACATTTGTTGGTAGCAGGGAGGGTAGATATTTAGACTTCATTATGAGAATGAAAGAATAACCGGAAAGTTGGTAGCCGAGCAGAATCTCTGCTGGGAAGAACAGAATCCAAGGGGCCAAATTTAGAAGGAAGGAGGTAAAACGCTTGGTAGAACCATTGAAGAGTTGGGATTGTAGCCATTGCTGAGACCTGGGTTCCTGGAAAGACGGACAGGGATTTCCTGGTAAAGGAGGTTTTTAGGAGGAGAAAATGTTGAATACTGAACAGAGCTGTGTGTTGTTCGGTAATACTGGAGCCACAGATTTCTGGCTCTGGCCTAACTGGGTTTTAGTTCAGTGGCATGCTCTCGGGAAGTGTCCCTTACGCATATGGGGAAGTGGGAAGAGACACAAAGCAGAATAAGGGCCAAGAGACAACTTAGACTGGGCATAACCCACAAGGAAACTTAACAGGTGCTTTGGGAAAGTGAGGCTAGCTCACACTGAGGAGACGGTGCTGTGAAAAATACAAGCAGGATGTGTGGCTTTCAGACAGATCTGAAGTTGAGTCTCATCTCTGGCATTTACCGTCTGAGTGATGTTGGTTGAGTCTCCTAGCTGCTCTACTGGGATATCCGGGTAGCAGTACAGGCGTGAGGACCACACTAGCGCTATATAGGAAGCTCCTAGCCTAGGAGCACGTAGGACCTGTTCTAAAAGCAGATGCTTGCATTTTGCCAGCAATGATTTCTACTGGTAGACCAGATTCCTCGGCAAGAGAACTCACAAGGATCATGAAGTTTCAAGAGATGGAGAGATGGAGGGGGTTGGTGGTCACCCTGGTGGGGCCTCCAGGGAAAGTTCGTACTCTATACCTACCCAGAAAGAGAAGAAAGGTGCCAAGGCAGGTACTCTCTGTGAAGCAAATCAAGGGGTAATTATGAATGCATTGTGCATGGCTACCACCGGAAGTAGCCATGCAGGATCTTGAACCTGAAATGTAGGAGGTCCCAGTAGTGAGGGTTGGGAGACACCACCTCCCCCCCACTTCAGGAAGCACCCCTCCCTGTTCAGCACCTGCTGCGGCAGTCCTATATGTGGGTATACAGTCTCCATCACCTTGACTGTGAGATGGGTCTGAGTTCAGTCTAAGTCTCACCTGCCTCTGTCTTACATGCCATTTTCTTTACAGTTGAATACGCCCTTGTCTTTGGCAGAGTAGTGACCATGCTACCTGTAGCATCTGGTAGACAGTCTAACTTGGGAGAAATGGGAAAGATGTTAGAGGTGAAGAATTCACCTTGATGGTCTTTCCCCCAACCTGTAAAATGGGTTAATATATTAATCTCAAAGATAAGCATGAGGATTACTGTGAAGATAGATAACCAGTAATTGTGGCCCCCCAATACTTCATCTCTGCTACATTCTTTTAAAGATATATTTATTATTTATGTGAAACTCAGAGTTACACAGAGAGTGGAGAGGGGGAGAGAGAGAGAGAGAGAGAGAGAGAGAGAGAGAGAGAGAGGTCTTCCATCCACTAGTTCACTCCCCAATTAGCTGCAACAGCTGGAGCTGTGCCAATCCAAAGCCAGGAGCCAGGAGCTTATTCTGGGTCTCCTACATGGGTGCAGGGGCCCAAGGACTTGGGCCATCTTCTACTGCTTTCCCAGGCCTTAGCAGAGAGCTGGATTGAAAGTGGAGCAGCTGGGACTAGAACTGGTGCCCATATGGGATGCCAGTGTTTCAGATCAGGGCATTAACCCACTGCACCACAGCACCGGCCCCCATCTCTGCTACATTTTCCTTTTTATTTTGGTTGAGGGGGTCCCAGATCCTGGACACCTTCTATATGATGGCAACCCCTGGATCCCTCTGCCTCCATCCTATTTCTCAGAGCATACAGAGGCATTGCCACAGAAGCAGCCTCCACTTAGCTTCAAACACCTGCTGGAAGATTCCGATGGTGAAGTTTCAGTAACCAGTCACCGCAAAACAGTGAAAGGGAGAGTACACTGCTGTGTCTAGAGATGTCATCTTATTTTATTTATTTTTATTTATTTATTTAAATTTTTTGACAAGCAGAGTTAGATAGTGAAAGAGAGATACAGAGAGAAAGGTCTTCCTTTTCCGTTGCTTCACCCCCAAAATGGCGTGCGGCGCTGATCCAAAGCCAGGAGCCAGGTGCTTCTCCTGGTCTCCCATGCAGGTGCAGGGCCCAAGCACCTGGGCTATCCTCCACTGCCTTCCCGGGCCACGGCAGAGAGCTGGACTGGAAGAGGAGCAACCGGGACAGAATCTAGCACCCCAACCAGGACTAGAACACGGGGTGCCAGCGCTGCAGGTGGAGGATTAGCCTAGTGAGCTGTGGCGCCGGCCTAGAGATGTCATCTATGTTTCGTGCTTTCTGGAACATTTTTTCACTGTCTCTAGCCTCATGGGTACACGTGCCTGGGATGAGTTGCCCTGCCCTGCTTTTCCTGTGATGGTGTGGGTGAGGGGATGCCAAGTGCAATGGGGGACATGCAGCCAATGCAAGGTGTTTGGAGGCAACCTTAATGCATGATCCCGGGTGAACAGAGTTCTCATGGCAGGTTAAGCCAGGGCACGGCTGCGGCTTTTTTTTTAAATGTTTATTATTCTTGTTACCGTTACTTTTTTTTTTTTTTAAGATTTGTTTATTTATTTGAAAGTCAGAGTTACATAGAGAAGAGAAGGAGAGGCAGAGAGAGAGAGAGAGAGAAAGGTCTTCCATCTGCTGGTTCACTCCCCAAGTGGCCACAATGGCTGGAGCTGCACCCATCCAGAGCCAGGAGCCAGGAGCCAGGAGCTTCTTCCAGGCCTCCCACACGGGTGCAGGGGCCCAAAGAGGTGAGTCATCTTCTACTGCTTTCCCAGGCCACAGCACAGAGCAGAGAGCTGGATCAGAAGTAGAGCAGCTGGGACTCGAACTGGCGCCCATATGGGATACCAGCACTGCAGGCTTTACCTGCTACGCCACAGTGCTGGCCCGGTTGTAGCTTTTGTACATGGTCTTGTCAGATTTAACATGAAAGGAGAAGCAGCTGAATTTGGTTGAGGTGTAACTGCACCTAGGAGAAATATTTTTTCCACGTCTTAGGCTGCTTCCCTAGTTCAAAATAAACCTATAGTGTAATAAATGCAAATGCATTACCTAGATGCAATGAAATGCTTCTATGAAGTGTGTGTGTGTGTGTGTGTGTGTGTGTGAATTACAACATAATTCTTTCACTCTTGCTTGGTCAGCCGTTACCCAGTCTCCTTCCTGCTTCCTGGGAGGAGCAGTCACGAGGTGTTCCCTTGGCACAGTGCACAAGGCACATAGACAATTGGGGACGCACCCTGATGTATTTCATAACTATAAATGACTAATAGAGGAGATTTCCAATGTCCCCAACACCAAAATCTGATAAATAGTCAATGACAGATATATCAATGCCCATGGTGCAGTTATTACACCTTATATATATGAATTGGAATATGACAGCAAACGCTGCAAATATGGACTGTGATGTATCCAGTAAAAATTACCAGTGAGTAAATTCACTTTCGTTAAGACTGATCAGAAGGAGAGCAGTGTGCTGTGGAGTCCGGCACTTCCAGGAGGTGCATAGGGGAGCTGGCAGTCAACACAAAGGCTGCTGTGCCCTCTTTGTGCTCCTCTTAGGAGTGTGTCCAGGAGACCAACCACCCTCCATTTACGGCAGGACTGTCTGCTCAGGGAGAGCACCCAGCGGTACCTCCTAGAAAAAAAAAAAATAAAGAGCCCTTGTTCAAACACCCAGAAGCAAGCAGGAAAAGGCCTGTTAACTGGGGGAGCCTGCCCACCCCCCACACACTGCTCTATAGTGCGTCAGGCATTGGGGGACCTCCAGACCCCGGAAGCCTGAAGAGCTAAGGGCTGGACACAGGGATTTTGCACAGAGGTGGCCTTTGGCACCAGCTCCTGGCTTACCTTCACCTTGGAGCTTTTGCTTCTAGCATAGGCCAGTTTTCTGGGGTTGAGATAGAGCTCGGCCAATCAACACTGTGTTTTATTCTTTGAACCAAATCTAAGATGGTTGATTCCTGGCCCCTATTCTTTGCATCTTTATTTCACACCCTCCCTTCAGCTGTGGGCATTGTTCTAACCTTCTGAGGTGCTGAGGTTAACACAGCTAAAGCAGACCGTGAAGATATCCTGACTTTCCCTGGTAATGTTGGGAAGGGTAGGCCTGCTCTACCTTCAGTGGAATGAAAAGGGCCAACTCTTTGGGGTCTTTATTTTTCTTTATTTTTAAAAAAGATTTATTTTTTATTTATTAGAAAGACAGAGTTACAGAGAGAGGGAGAGACAGAGAAAGAGAGAGAGATCTTCTATCTGCTGGTTCACTCCCCAAATGGCCTCAAAGGCTGGAGCTGAGCCAATGGATCGGAAACCAGGAGCTAGAAGCTTCCTCCAGGTCTCCCACTTGGGTGCAGGGGCCCAAGGACCTTGACCATCCTCCGCTGCTTTACTGAGTGCATTAGCAGAGAGCTGGATTGGAAGGGGAGCAGCTGGGCTCAGGTCAGCACTCTGATATGGGATACTGGCGTTGCAAGTGGTGGCTTAACCCCCTGTACCACAATGCCCGGCCCTTGACTATTTTTTTTTAACTCCTACATATGTGAGAGAACATATGGTATTTACCTTTCTGTATCTGGTTGATTTTATTTAATACAATGACCTCAGTTCCATCCATTTTTCTTCCACTCACAGGGTTTTATTCTTTTTATGGCTGAAGAGTAGCCCATTGTGTATCTATACCACGTTTTCTTTATCCAGTTGTGGATGGATGCCTAGGTTGACTCCCTACCTTGGGTATTGTGAGCAGTGCCGCAGTGAATGGGTGTGTATGTGTGTGTGTGTGTGCGCGCGCGGGCGCACACACGCACACAGGTATGTCTTTTTTATGCTGGTTTAGTTTCTTTCAGCTATATAGCCAGAAAAGAGGTAGCTGGCTCATCAGGCCCGACAACAACCAAAACAACGCAGTTAAGAAATGGTCACAGGATCTGAGTAGCCATTTCTCAAAAGCAGAAACACAAATGGGCAAGAACAAGATGAAACCATGCTCCGTGTCACTAGGCATCAGGGAAAGGCTAGTCACAGACCCAATGGGGTGGCACCTCACTCCGGTAAGGACGGCTATTGCCAAAACGGTGAAAAAATACCAAATGCTGGGGAGGGTGTCGGGGAGAGAACCCTTATACACTCTTGGTGGGATGCAAGTTAGCAGGTTAGTACTGCTGTCATGGAAAGCGGAATGGAGGTTCTTTCTGTGTCTTAGGAGAGTAACTTGTTTTCACATCTTCTCTCCATTTCTTTGTGAAGAGAACCCTTGTTTGCAAAATCTTCCCTCTGAGAGATCAAACACAGTGCAAGCAGTGTCCAAGCCTTCTCACATCAGTGCCCATAGAAAGCTGCCATGGGTATCTCCTTTTTAAGAATGGGGAAAAAAATAAAATAAAAGGGGTCTGGTGCTGTGGCACAGCGGGTAAAGCCACTACCTGCAGTGCCAGCATCCCATATGGGTGCCGGTTCAAGTCCTGGCTGCTCCACTTCCAATCCAGCTCTCTGCTATGGCCTGGGAAAGCAGTAGAACATGGCCCATGTTCTTGGGCCCCTGCACCTGTGTGGGAGACCCAGAGGAAGCGCCTGTCTCCTGGCTTTGGATTGGCACAGCTCCAGCTCTTGCGGCCATCTGGGGAGTGAACCAGCAAATGGAAGATCTCTCTAGACCTCTCTAGACCTCTCTCTGTCTAACTCTGACTTTCAAATAAATAAATAAATCTTTAAGAAAAAAAAAAAAGAATGAGGACACAGGCCCATGGAGGTTGGGTCACTCACCCAAGGTCACATAGCTAACATGTTAGGCCAGGTTCAAATTCAGTTCTGACACTCAGAGCTTTGGCCTCTGTAGGGCAAGACTTGTTTCCTAGAAACAGAGATTTCGAGATGAAGAAAGCCCCAAAGCATTTTCCAGTATTACTCCTCCCTGCAGCAGGAGGCCAGCCCCCAAGTGGGGTAGGGGAGGTGGGGGGCTAGTTGTCTGAGTAGAAAGGTGTTGAGACCAGCCCTGAACAAAACCAGGGACCTCTCCCCAGGAAATGGTGACACCCAGGCACTGAAAGACAGAAGGGACTGACAGATCACCTGACATGACTCCTTTGCATTTTTAACTAATGGGGGATGTGCAGATTGAGGTAGAGAAGTTCAGAGGTTTTCCTGGTGTAGACACTGTGTACCTGGGAAACTCCCTCCCTCCTTTACCAGGGCTTAGTGGGGGTGGGGGCGGGGCGCTACACAGATGAAAGCAGTGGTGGCAGCCAGCCTTGGAGCTGACTGGAAGTGTGATGGAAAGGGTGGGAGGATCTGGTCGTGGCCTGAATAGTTTGGGGGTGGAGGGGTGGGAGTGGGGTTCAGATGCAGAGGTTCAGGGTAAAGCACACATACATGTTCTTGGATGATTCTGGCTCTCATTTCCAAATGCTCATATACTAGGACTTCAAAGTGTTTATGGAAAAATGGAATTAAGACAGCAGCTTATTTTGGTGCAAAATATTTTTGAAAAGCATGCTTAGCTTTTTCATAATACATGCTTCACATGAATTTTTATAAGCCCCCTCCTATGCATGGATTTCAAAAATTCACTAAAATAAGCTCTTTGAATTTCATTTTGCTTCAGCTTTTAAAAACACCTCGTGCAGAGGAGGTCACCCACTTAGGATGTATTTCGAATCTTACATGTTTATTTCAAATGTATCAAAATGTCTTCAAGGCCATTTGACTGTGCCCAGAGCACAGCCTGCCTTTATTCCTTGCCCTGCAGCGCCCCCTCAGGCCATCAAGGGCCATGACATGGCTCCTGGCTCACCGTGCTGGATTTCAGACACGTGATTGCCATGTTAACCTGTGTCCCCTTTTAACACTGAAACCTTCCCTTCCCTAAAGTACCTGTCATTGTTCAGGCCTCACAAGGCTGAGAAAAGGCCAGGTTTAGAGCATAGAAGAAAAAGAAGATAAAAAAAAGACTTCATTTCTTTATTTGAAAGGCAGAATTACAGACAGGGAGAGGCAGAGAGAGCTGGTTCACTCCCCAAATGGCTGCAACCTTAGTCAGGAGCCAGGAGCTTCATCTGGGTCTCCCACGTGATTGCAGGGGCCCAAGCACTTGGGCCATCTTCTGCTGCTTTCCCAGGCACATTAGCTGGGAGTTGGAATGCTGGCATTGCAGGGGGTGGCTTAACCCACTGCACCACAGCGCTGGCCTTCCATACCATCAAAAAAATAAATGTCCTGGAATTCCGAAGCAAGTCCTGCATTGCCCTGGAGGTCAAGAGGATGGGTGGACAGAAAGAAATGATATTTTGCCCTGGGTTCTCTGCAGCTGCCCTGGCTGGGAGGGGAGGGGTCGGGATCCTGCAGGGGTTATACCCACCCTTCCAGGATCCACAGCCTCTCCCCGGCATTGTTGTTGTTGTTTTTGTTTGGCTTCAGCCACCTGCTATTTCCCTAGAATGTGACCTTGACTGGATCTGGCAGGTACAGGGGACACCACTCAGGTCCATGTGGCCCCGGGACCGTCCTCAGGGCTCTCACGGGCACAGCGCGGACCACACATCTTTGCGTCTTTCATATGCCGAGCCAGGCGGTATCTGAGTTCCAGCAGCCCCGCGGAGCACAGAGGGGCCCCTGGAGGCCCAGAGCTGCGGCTCCAGCCTCACCTGCTGCGTCTCCTCTCCTCCCCCAATGCAGGGCGCACGGGCCGGACGCTGTGCTGATGGCCGAGGGCACACCACCCACGGAGCTGACGCAGTCCCAGATGCTGCACATTGCCCAGCAGATCGCCGCCGGCATGGTCTACCTGGCTTCCCAGCACTTTGTGCACCGCGACCTAGCCACCCGCAACTGCCTGGTCGGGGAGAACCTGCTGGTGAAAATCGGCGACTTCGGGATGTCCCGGGACGTCTACAGCACCGACTACTACAGGGTGAGTAGCACCCGGCGCCCTCTCCCTGGTCGACCCCATCCTGTCTTCAGTGGCGCACAGGAGGAGGCTTGGCCAACAGGGAGCTTTCTCTGGCAGCCCTGGAGGCTGCATGGCCATGATCACTTGTCGGGATATTCAGAGATCTCTCTTACTAGCATGTGGGTGGCTGCGTCTTCCTGTGTCCTCATGGGTGTGAGTCCTTGGTATCTCTCTATGTCAAAATTTCCCCTCTCTTGGATTAGATTAAGGCCTAGAGCAGTGGGCTCATATGAGCTAACCACCTATTAAGGTACAGCAGTGGGCTCATATAAGCTAATCCCATCTTTAGATACACTCACGTTCTCAAGTATTGGGGGTGAGGGCTTGTGTATACACATTCTGGGGGTAGGCAGTTCAGCCCCTAACACCATCTGCCCTTTCTGTGGCTCTCCAGGGTGGTGTGTGTGTGTGTGTGTGTAGCATGAGGTTCACGGACTGGCACCTGATTCTGTGAAATACTGAAGCCTTTGCTGGGAATTTGAACTAAGAGGAACTTGTTCACCTAAGTCATCATGCACCAGACTTTGGACGGTCCCTCGCTGAAGCATCTCGGTTGAGCATTCTGTCTGCTCCTGAGCAGTCCCACCCAGCCTGCCTGGTGGTTCCATCATCCAGAACACTGAGTGTATAGTTATGGACAATAATTCAAGCGCACTGATCACTTGGGATTGTCTAAATATATGCGTGAGTCTGTTTTGTGTTGCTCTAATGAAATACCCGAGGCAGGCTAACTTATGAAGGAAGGAGATTGGCATGGGCTCAGAATTCTAGAGGTTCAACTGGAGATGCTGTTCTGGCTGGCAAAACCCTGAGACAGCAAAAGAAAGGCAGCACTTGGCAAGACATAGGGAGTGCACGTGTGTGTGTGTGTGTGTGTGTGTGTGGTCTCTCTCCTTCTTCATGTAAAGGCAACAGCATTCAATCGTTCAATCATGGGTGCTGTATTCTTGTGACCACCTAATTCCAATTACTTCCCAAAGAAAAGACCCTGCCTCTCAGCCCCAGTCAATTAAGTGTTTCCCTCTTGATACTTCACAAATGGGATTGAATTTCAACACGGTTGGAGAGGGCGGGTGGCAAACCACATCCAAACCAGAGCAGTTTGTCAGATTTATTAACTGAGACCCTGGGCCTCGGCTCTGAGAGAACGCGGACATTTCTACAAATGCTGAAGTCATATTTAGTGGGAAGGTTCAGGGTGGTGTTCCAGTGCCTCAAACCCACAACGTGATTTTCTTGTCCTTTTGGTTGATTTTCAAGGGACAGAAGATAGGAAGTAATGGGATAATTGTGCTAAATGGAGACGGCCTAAGAGTATAACACATGGAACTGGACTGCCCTCCCTATAGGCTAGGCTGGTGGAGATAAGGCGTCTCCTCCTCTGTATTTTTTGAGACGCACATAACAGTTTTTCACCTGTTCTCCTTACTCTCTGCAGTGCCTCTGTGTTTTAGCAGAGCCAAGTAGGCTACCGGTAGTCTGAGAAAATGAATCCAGGGCCTTGTTGCACATTCTTCTGTAGAACCTTTTGTGGTGTTTCTTCCATTGTCACCTTGATAAGCATTGCTTATATTTTGTATGGCAAGAATCTGTAAGGACTAAATGGAAAAGAAATACCTTACTTGGCATGGGCAGGAAAGCATGGTTACAATTTTAGCTTCAAATTTTCAAATTTGAGCTTAAAAGCACCTGTTTTGAGTCCAGAAATGGGTAGTGTGTTCCAGATGTCTGAAACGTAGGTTTCACTTATAGCAGGTGCACCTCCTCTGTTAGCTCCGCCTACCTGATAGGAGGTGGGGTCTCTCAGGAGACAAATACCTGGGTGCCTCCCTGAAAGAGATCTGGGCTGAATTTTGATGAGTATCATGGGGAGAAACACGTGGCCCGAGTAGCAGTTTTCTCTTCAGTAGTAAATTAATCAGGGCGTCTAAGTGCCTGGCACAAAGTAAATATTCAGTAAATACTTCCATTGAATTATTATACAAATAAATAAAGATACGTCTCATCCTCAAAGCCAGGACTGAACTTAGTGTAGCCCAACATCCTCCTTCCCAGGAGCCTCTAGAAACATAATTCAGACAACAAACACTGGTCATGTCAACAGTAAAAAGATGAGCCAACCAATTAAAAAACAGGTGAAGGATTTGAATAGAAGTGTCTCCAAAGAAGATGTCCAAATGACCAATAAACACATGAAAAGATGCTGAACATCATCAGCTATTAGAGAAACACAAAGAAGAATTACAATGAGGTGCACTTCATAGCTACTGGGACAGCTGTAACAAAAAGACAATAACAAGTGTTGAGGAGGAAGTGGAGACATTGAAACTCTCCTGTCCTACCAGTGGGGATGCAAAATGGTACAGCTACTTTAGAAAAGAGTGTGGCAGATCTTCAAAATGTTCAACCTCGAATCACCGTATCATTCAGTAATTCTACTACAAGAGAATTGAGATTTTATATTCACATAAACACATGCACACTGGTGCTTGTATAAATTGTAATCATAAAAATGCTACACAGCATCCGCCAACTGATTACAGGCTAGATGTGATAATCCACACAAGAGAATATTATGCAGCAAAATGAAGGGATGAAGCATTGATACATGCTGCCGCAGAAGGAAAGCGTGAACATTATTATGCTGTGTGACACACACAAGACACAGAAGGCCATGGCTTTATTTATATGCAATGTCCAGAACAGGCAAATCTTTAGGTAAAGAAAATGGGTTAGTGGTTGCCAGAGGTTGGGGAGAAAGGACAATGGGAAGTAAGTCTTCCTGGGTCAGAGTTTCTTTCGGTGATGATGAACATATCAGAATTATATAATGCTAACAGTTGTAAACCACTGTGAATATGTTAATAAAACGCAGAATTATGGAACATTGCATTGTTTAAAAGGGATATTAGGATATGAAGATTGAATTCCAGACATTCTGGAAAAATAAAACGCCAGCCATCAGTATGAACATAGGACGTTAATCTTGGTCATTTGTGATATGTAAAAACACTGTCATTATCCATCTACCATATTTCGTTCTCTTTTATTAAAAAAGAAAATCTTTTGCTTGGGTGTCATACTTACTTCTGAATTGATTGGAGGAGATAATCCTAGCTTTATGTATTTTTTAGACGTTTGGAGCTACTCAGGTTACTAAGAAAACCGCTCCAGATGCCACATTAATTTAATCTTTCTCCCTCTATCTTTCTCCCTCTTTAATGCTCACTACTCCGTGGTGTTGACGGGTTTGCACATTTGTTTATTTGTTTGCTTATGCCTCTCAAGATGAGAATAAAGAGCCTGCCTTACGTTGGTCTCTGTCCCGGGAGGGAATGAGCCGGAATGGCAGGGAAGCGGAAGATGCATGGAAGAGCGGGTGGTTTGAGAGCAGCCTAGGAAGACAAAGAAATGATGGATTTTATTTTGCTTGTCTAAAATTTCTAGATGTCACTGTGCCTTTTGGTTTCATCAGAGAACTGGTTCTTGGGATGTCCGTGCTTACTGGCATCTTGTGTCAATGGTGCTCATGCCCTTGAGTTTGTCACGTGGACAGCAGTAGCTGTCTCTGCGTTTTGCAGAGGAACTCTAGCGCATTGGGTGGCGGCTGCATCCTGGGGCACTTCCACATCAGTTTTCCACCCGTGGGATGGATCATTGATGAGTTAAGCCTGCAGCCCATCCTGGTTAATGGTGTCTCTTCTTCCCTTGGGTCACCACGGCGAGGGGAATGTGTGGTCCTTACAGTTCAGGTTTCTCATTTGCTAGCACCTGACATGAGTGTTTCTTCTGAGAAGGCATGCGTCAAACTGCAGGATGAGGAGCTGCTAGAGTTGATGTGAGCTGCCGGCACCGATGTGGAGAATCATTTCCCCTGTCGCGACGGGAAAAGGTGTTTACCTTAGCCTGGCTTGTCTTCCATAGAAGGCGCGTGATTGGACATGGAGTCAACTAGACTGGGGAGTAGCATGCTCCTTATCTTTAAAGAGCAGCTAATCCTCCTAGAAGCCTGTGCCTTCTTCTGTTCCTGGTAGCTAAAAAGCAGCCTGGTGGGGTGGCCATGGCTCTGCACAGTCTTTGGCAGGAGGGGCGGGTGGCAGCTGCTCCTGGGGGAGCTGGCAGCACCAAGAGACGGCTGCCTGAAGGCGTCTATCCTGTTGCAGCTGAGCTAATTATACCTTTCCAGTGAAGGGAGAAATCGGAACACTACATTTGCATTGAAACCAGCCCGACATGGCGGGTCCAAAATTACTCTAGCATTTATGTTCTCTGAATTGTTTTAATTAGCAGCTCTGCAGTACCAGTTTTCTATTCTGTTTTTTTTTTTTTTAATTTCTTTGCCTCTGCTGGCAAAACCTGACATTTAAGAAACATCTGAACCAGATTTCTGTCACTTTTCTGCTGTTGGAGACCAAGGGTCTCACTCAACTTGGTCATTACTGTGCCACAGTGAATCCATTGGTGTTTTCTTGATATGCACTTTCATGGCACTCACTGCTTGGATGTCACATATGCTTACAACGACTGTGATCTTTGAGCCAGTGGACACCAAACATCACTGAAATCCTAGCTTCTACATTTTGCTCTCCCTTGGGCTTTAGCTTTCTGTTGGGGCGGTAAGAAATCCTACCCTTTAATTCATCTTACACATAAGAAAAGAAGGAAGAGTAGAGAAAATGATTGGTGGTAGAAACTTAAAGAAGCAAATGAGGGTGCTGGGTAAGCAAAAAATGGTCAGGATCCTCAAGTGCTAAAATGACATGGGCAGCACCATCCAAGGAATCATTTTGAGGTTCTCGGTGTGTTAACTGCAGAAAAAAGGGGTGTGTTGTACCAAAAGTCAGCTGATAAGACAAGGGGGAAAATGAATTGAACTTCAAAACACTTTATGTTACCTTAGAGTAACAAGATGAGTGAGGGCATCAAGTCACATGCCACCTAAGGGTTAAGGAAGTTAAGAAATGGACAAGCAGATACGAAATAATGGAGAGTTAACTATCTTACTTGGGTCTATTTAAAGAACAGGGTTTACGTTTAAGGCATATGCTATGTCATGGGAATATAGACAGATTGATTGATAGGTGATGGATAGATGATGGCCTCATGCCACAGATATGCTTAGTGTCTTGTGTGAGGTCCCATCGCCAATCCCTCTGTGCGGGGCAGCATCAGAGGCAGTTCCCTGTCTGTCTCTCCCCTGGCATCGCAGCACAGAGCATCTTGTAGCATGAAAATAGGTTGATAGCAATCTTCGCAGTAGGGTGCCCAGGGCTAAAATGCACCTCTACTAAGTCCTGTAGCAGGAGTACTTCTCTGGTGTACCGTATCTAGAGCCCTTCAAACTAGACACGGTGTTCATTTTAAGGGGTAACTCAACCTCTTCTCAAAAGAGAGACATCTTTTGTATCATTCACTCTCATTTGCATGCACCATTTTTTTTTTCACTTCCTCCGTCACTCTATGATATGTACACAGTGGCTCTTAACTTTCACAGGAACATTTACAGACTTTTCTTATGGGGCTTTTTTGAGTCGCGTGGCCTCAGAAATGAGAGAGGTTGTTTGTTTTATGAAGTCATCTTCCATCCGTGCCTCTTCCAACACTTCCAGCTTAGTTCGGAGAGACCTGTCAGCCAGGGAGAAATCAGAACATTGAGTTCAGACTAATTCTATATTAAACTCGATTTGCATAAATTGTTTCAAGATTCTAAATTGGCTTAATTCGTCTTCAAGCCTCCCTAAGAACCTTCTTTATGTACTCTGGAGTTGCAGCAGAATTAAGCAAGTGCCAGGGGCTGCTCATTCATTCCTTCCTTCATTCAGTTATTCAGCCCATATTTAGGAGACAGTTATGCTGGATACTAGCGTAGACACAAAAGGCATCCAGATGGAAAAGACAGATGACCTGCACTTGGAGGAGCGCTTAGACATTTCAATGCAATGTGATAAGTGCTGTAATATGAGATACATGCTTGGGACCCCCAAGGTGAAAACCCCTAGCCTACTCTGGGAAATCAGAGCACGGTTCATGGAGACATGTTGTTTGAGCTGATATTCAAGACGTAATCCACAAGTTATTCTGTTGGAGGAAAGGTTTGGGTCAGGTTGGTGACAGAGGCATGTAAAATAGTATGGGAAGAGAGAGGACAGCATCAGCGTCATAGTGTGTGGCCGGAGAATGGGGACTGGTTTGTCGTGTGTCTGAGGCTAACAACGTCTGGACTACTTAGGATATTATAATATTTCCCAGGGGCCTGTTGGCCACGCCAAATACCTCGGACTCGATTCTTTCAGCAGGTTCATACAGCAGACACTGATATGTCAGATTGCATTCAGCTACATCACATTATCCATGAAAATAGATCAGCCCAAGAGATCCCAGCCAGCCTTGTACACATACAAGTTGCTATCAGCAGCGTCTCTTAAACCGGGCCCCTGAGCTGTTAACGGCTACGCCTCAATAACATAGATTCCTTTAGCCTGATGTGTGACAGTCATTTCCTTTGCTGCAGAACTACCCAGGGCCTTTAATCTATGACCATGCCTTGTGCACTTTGGACAGGAGCTGCAGAGAACTGCAGAGGCCAGCGTTGAAGAGCTGGCCCGGAGATGCCAGATGTTCAGGTGTTAAATTCTGCCGTTCCCTAACTAGTGGAGAACATTAGCAGGAATGGACAAATGCTTCTAAATGCACTGGGAATGAGGATAGAGAAGATTGGGATCATTCATTAGTTTGGTGGCTAAAAGGACTCTGAAGTCGCAAAGTCTTGAGAGGTGTCTAGGGTGGGTGCCCCGTAGTTGAAGCGGTCAGGATTCAGCTTCTCCCTGCCTGTGATGTTCCATGCCTTTGCATCACTTAGAGCAGGGTCACTTTAAAAAGGAAACTGGCAACACAGTTAGCTGGGGCCCATAGAGGACAAAAGCATCCTGTTTGGAGCCTAAAAAACAAAGGTTCTCATCTCTGGACAAAGGTAGGGACTACACTTCACGGGAACAGGAAGTAAGTAAAGGATCTTTCTGGCTGCTTTAAAGATTGTCTTTGTTACCAGACTTGGGCAATTTGACTATCATGTGCACTGGTATAGTTTTATTCATTTCCTGTGCTGAGGTTCATTGCATTTCGTGGGTTGGTAGGCTTATAGTTTTTATCAGTTCAGAGTGTTTCAGATCATTGTTTGCGCAAATATTCCTTCTGATCCCCCAGTAACCCTCGAGGGAGTCCAGCTTCATTTATTTAAGCTGCTTGATGCTGTGTTGTGGCTCTCTTGGTCCTTTCCATGTTTTTGTGTGTTTCATTTTGCACAGTTTTTGTTTTCCATCTTAGCAACCTTTTCTCTTGCCATATCGAATTTTCCATTATTCCTTTCCAGCATGTTTTTCATTTCACACTTTGTGGTTTTAATTTCCAAAAGTTCAGTACATCTTTTCTTGTGTCTTCCAAGTTGACATTTTAAGCCTATGGAATACAGGCTTCAATATTTCGATGTTGTTGTCTATAATTCTAACATCTGTGTTAGTCTGGATCAATTTCAGTTGGTTGAGTTTCTTCTCCATTATGGCCTGTATTTCTGCTGTTGGATGCCAGAATAATGTGAATTTTACCTCGTTGGGCTTTGGATGTTTTTGTATGCCTGTGTTTGTGAGTTTTGTTCTGGAATGCAGCTACATTGCATGGGAACAGCTTGGTCCCTTTCAGTATTGCTGTTGAGATTTATTCTGCAGGACCAGAGCAATGCTTATTTTAGTGCTAATAACCCCCCACTGTTGAAGCAGGAGCCTACCGTGTACTCTCTCCAATGCCCCCAGTGAATCGTGATGTCTCCGGTCTGCTGGCAGGAACCAGCGCGATTTCCTGGCTCTGTCTGAGCCTTGGGGACTGTTGCCTTTGGTTTCTTCCCTAGCCATGGATGGGACCTCTCTATGCAGGCACTCACCAGGACCCTACATGGTACCCCTAGGGTACTGTCTAGCTCACTGTGGGTGGCTCTCTCGTCTCTGATTTTCTGTCCTTCCAGTTCTAGTCACCTTGGCCACCCTAGACTTACCTCAATTCCATCTCCTCTAGTTGGGAAGACTGTGGGGCTCCGCCTGGCTCTCTCCTCTTCACCTCTTTCAGTGAGCTCAGCTTGGACAAGCAGAGGGCTCATCACGTTTGTCTCCCATCCTTCACTGCCTATTATCCAATGTTGTGAAAATGCTGGTTTCGTAAGTTAAGCTACTCTGTGGTTGTTTCGGGTGAGAGAGGAAAGCTTCTGGTCACTCGGTCCTTTCTGGAAGCAGAAGACAACTGCCACTTCATTGGTGATGAAGATGTGATTTATCAGTGAACCATTTATAAGCTGCAGTAAAGAAAAACAAGTTCTCTCATCTCTTTAAAACAGCTACTTCCTGTGAAGACTATTTTTTGTTTTTAATTAAATAACTTACATTTACATAACACTTCTTCCACAATTAAAGTTTTCCTGCCTACACAAGATTATTGCTTAAGTAGGAGAGTAGATTTTCTTTATCTCTGGTGAGTATTGAGCAAGAGGAAATTATCCTAGCCAACTTGTTACCTCTGAGAGACTCCTCAGGCTCAAAATGTGAGTTGATTCAAGAAGGCTTGGGAAGACATGTGTGGGCAAATATTAATAATACAATCCATACTCGCATTCTCCCACGGTCTTTGCCTTCAGACAGGGTTGGAATTTCTTGGCTGGTTGAAATGGCTGGATTAACCTAAGATGATATTGCACATACAGTTCTTAACCACGCCCCTTCAATATAACAGGACTTCAAAAAGTTTGCAGAAAATGGAATTAAAAGATATTTACTTTGCAAAACGTTTTTTGAAATCCACGAATGGTTTTTTGCATAGTACACATTTCCCCTGCACTTTTTGAAGGTCCCCCTGAGTACATGGCTTTCAAAACTTTTTGCACCAAAACAAACTGAGCTTTTCATTCCAGTTCCCATGAATTTTTTGAAATATCCTGATGTGTAAATGGTAAATAAGATATGTTCTGTTTCCAAAAGAAAATCACACATATTCTAGGGAGAAGACATAAAAATGAATTGCCCAGACATTTGGCAGTAGGATGCATGTTGTGGAGAGCAGAAAGAAATTTATTTCGGAGGAGATAGAGGCTAAATCTGAAAAATTCTATGGGAGAAATCAGATTTGATTCCTTGGCTCAAACAATAACAGGAAGAGGTGTTGATGAGTATTAAGACTCTTTGGTATGATTGATCCTATAAATGAGACTGGTGACCTGATTAGAAGTTTCTTGAACCAAATGTACATGTTTTAAGTTTAAACTCCAGATGTCACACAAAGTGCTAAGCAACTCCTAGACTTTTACTGATCATGTCCACGGAAAGGAACGTCCACGGAAGGTTGTAGAATATTCTTGAAATATTTCAAGGTAAAGATGCTACCCAGCATAGCCCCTCCTGAGAATGAAAATCACTCCAGCTCCAAGCATAACTTGATTTCATAGCTCAGCTGTCCCAAAAGCTCTCTTAAACTTCTGTCTTCAAATGCTCATTTCAAATTTCTGCTTGGTCTGTTTGTCCGTATCAGAAGCCATGCACTCTGAGAGATTGTTACGGCATCCGAACCCAATAGTGATGCCTCAGGGAGACATGGAAAGCGCCCGAGCACACCGCTCTGCAGAGTTGTCGAGCTTCTGTTGTTGACGGTCCTGTTGGTGATCATCAGGACTTACTGCAACCACATAGCTGAGAAATTCTACTTACCAGATAAAATAAATCCTACATTTTATGGCCGGCGCCGTGGCTCAACAGGCTAATCCTCCGCCTTGCGGAGCTGGCACACCGGGTTCTAGTCCCAGTCGGGGCGCCGGATTCTGTCCCGGTTGCCCCTCTTCCAGGCCAGCTCTCTGCTGTGGCCCAGCAGTGCAGTGCAGGATGGCCCAAGTGCTTGGGCCCTGCACCCCATGGGAGACCAGGAGAAGCACCTGGCTCCTGCCTTTGGATCAGCACGGTGCGCCGGCCACGGCAGCCATTGGAGGGTGAACCAATGGCAAAAAGGAAGACCTTTCTCTCTGTCTCTCTCTCTCTCACTGTCCACTCTGCCTGTCAAAAAAAATTAAAATAAAATAAAAAAAATCCTACATTGTGCTCCACTAGAGAATTATCAAACACTGACCATGAGAAAGATTCTGAAATTACTTTCACGTTAATGGCAGTACCAGTATTATCCTATCTGCCCCCATAATATAGGCTCCGTGAACCTCATGTTAGATATATTCATTCAGTGTTTCTAGGGAGATGAGAATTGGGAATTTGTATTTTGAACAAGGTGGATCTGATGTACAACCAATTGTAAGAACTCTTGTATTGGTCCTACCTGGGGGCATTTATGGAACATAGCCAAGGGTGTAACGTAAGCTCAACTAGGCTAAGATGGAAGCTTTACAATGGTTCCTAATTATCCACCTTCACAAATAGGATAGATGCTGTTAAAATTTCTTTCACACATGGCCCTGATGGAGTTCATGGTATCTTAGCCAATGGATGTTTAGGACTTCCGAGGGGGAAATTTTATTTTTCATTAAAGATTTATTTATTTATTTGAAAGAGTTAAACAGAGAGAGGAGAGGCAGAGAGAGAGAGAGAGAGAGAGAGAGAGGTCTTCATCCGATGGTTCACTCCCCAATTGGCCACAACGGCCAGAGCTGTGCTGATCCGAAGCCAGGAGCCAGGAGCTTCTTCTGGGTCTCCCACATGGGTGCAGGGGCCCAAGGACTTGGGCCATCCTCCACTGCTATCCCAGGCCACAGCAGAGAGCTGGATCAGAAGTGGAGCAGCCGGGTCTTGAACCGGTGCCCATATGGGAAGCCGGCGCTTTAGGCCAGGGCGTTAACCCGCTGTGCCACAGTGCTGGCCCTGGGGAAAGATCTTTGGAGTTTGAATCCCTCGCATACAATTGTGTCCCAAGCTGTTCACCATCAGAGCCCAGATTTTGTGGCATTTGGGAGCCCAGAATTTAGATCTTATGATCAGCTGTCGGCAAATGAAATATGAGACCCTCCTCTTTCGCCCCGGGATGTAAGCTTGATTCATTTTCTAGGAAATATAGTTAAAGATATCACAAAGCACAAGAGAAGGAGGCAGAATAAGAGATGGCTGGCAGTGATGTGACCTGCTCTGAGCTAAGCCAGCATCACAGCCACAGGGCTTCTCCCCCAGGCAGGCCCGGCGGTCTAGGCAGACCCCTGCTGGCCTCCTCTGTCACTGCATGGTTGTGTGTCTGTGTGTGGGTGACTAGTGGGCGCCGTGGGCAGGAAAAAGCAAGAAAAGGCTTGTGAGGAGTCAAACAACTTGTCAAGGTATCCTTGTGGGTGTCTGTATTGAAGTGTCACAGTTTGAAGGCTTTTTATTAACAGCTATTTTAGAACCCTAACACTGAAATGGAACGGTTTCTTCCCTACATGGCATTTCCAGGCTGGCTTCCTCCCTCACAGCCCTACAACAGCATCAGCCTTCTCCTAAGGGGGTGGAGAACATGACGCTGGGATCCGTTGACGGTGGAGCCTGCTGATCTGGCCCACGCCCTCAGCCTTGGAGATAATTTGGTTCATTCACATGTTGCTGATGACGAAGCTGCGGCGGCGGAGGCTGAGGAGCGCTGAGGCTTGGGGTCTAGCCTTTGCACGCAGCAGGGAAACCCTCCTGCCTTCTGAGAGGGTGTGAGGAGGGGGCGCCTGAGGCTGAATGTGCAGAAGGGAATTTTGTTCTCCAAAGTGCAATCATGGGGGCGGTGAAGTCCAGTGAGCAGGCTTTCTTGCAGCTCCGACAGGTGCTTAAATTCTTCCCAGATGTCTCAGGGTCAGTCCTGAGCTTCTTTCTGGAAATCTCATTAGACTTCCTTCTAGGGAATGATTGTGACTCCAAGATTCCTGTGCATGTCTTAGAAGGTTGACATTGGGTCTTTTTTTTTTTTAAGATTTATTTATTTGAAAGTCAGAGTTACACAGAGAGAGAAGGAGAGGCAGAGAGAGAGGTCTTCCATCTGCTGGTTCACTTCCCAATTGGCCACAACGGCCGGAGCTGCGCTGATCTGAAGCCAGGAGCCAGGAGCTTCTTCCAGGTCTCCCACGCGGGTGCAGGGACCCAAGGACTTGGCCATCTTCCATTGCTTTCGCAGGTCATAGTAGAGAGCTGGATCAGAAGTGGAGCAACCAGGACTGGAACCAGTGCCTATATGGGATGCTGGCACTGCAGGAGGCAGCTTAACCTGCTATGCCACAGTGCTGGCCCTGACATTGGGTCTTGTAGGGGTGGCAAACATGTATAGCTTCATTTTACATCTCCATGTGACGTGGACGTCCTCAGTCGTCTTTTAATAAACCAGATGAGGGATGGAGAATGCAGATAGGGGAGCGCTCTCTCCAGAGCCACCCCTGCTGATATGCAGCAGAGCACCCAGACTCCCGTGCTCAGAGGAAAAGACCAGGTTCATCCCAGGGTGAAAGCTTCCCAACACCCTTGGCACAACCCCAGCTCCTCTAGTCTTCTCCTTGGAAGGTGGAAAAGGGTTGTCTCGTGTGTTCTCAGAGCTGTCCTTTGTGGTCCTGACGTGTCTGTCTCGGACAGTGACTAACTATGCAGAGCAAAGCTCTAAGACTTTGTTGGCTAGAGGCAGTAAAGAGATATCATACATTTCACAACTATCTCCTTCTAGGTTGGGAAGGGACTTGAAAAATAATCTGTCCCTCTGCTTTAAGAAGACAATCTCAGCCTCTCATCCAGCCTACTAGCTGTGGGTCATTTCCAAATCTGACTCTTATGCCAAGGAGCATAGATCAGTAGACAGCAGGCCTGGGTCTGTTCTCACCTTCAGTGCGGATGCAGTGTGTGGTAAACATTCCTAGATCCAAGGAGCGTTCCCAGGAGTGTGAGCACTGGCTCAGATCTTGGTGGAGTAGCCCCAAGTGGAAGGTGTTACGATTGAGGCATACACATTGGCAGTCACACTTCTCCTCGTGTGCCCTGAATTCATGACACATCTCCCACCAGCGTCTCATAACTGTTGATCAACCTTCACAGGCTAGCGTGAAGCTTATGAAGTCTTCACCAGAATTCCCCAAATCCCTAACTGCCTGCTAATCTGTACTCTGTTTCTCCACCTATGTGTCATCAGCAGCAACCTCACCCACCGCCATGGAGAGCGTATTTCACATATTTTCACATTCTTCCTTTGTCTCCTTGTGGTTGGTCTAGAACTGTCACTTGCTTGCCTTCAGTCAGCCATGCTGGGTCGTAACTATTTCACCGTGAAACAGATATAAAGGGAAGCTGTCACAGCATCAGCAGCACACGCTGGCAGAGCAAATTCAAGTTGCATTGAGGACACTTCCCACTTGCAGTCTGGGGAAGCCTAGGGACTCCTCCCCCACATAATGCTTTAGATATGTAAAGAAGAATACATAGGATACAGAGGAAAATAGTTACACTGCAGTACAGTTGCAAAAAGTGTAACATCATTGAGATCTGGTGTTGGGTCTGATAACACTAGAATTTCAAAGGGATGAACATCAACAATGTGTTGAGATATCTGCAAAAGCAATGGTATGACATGAAAATAAGCTCTATAGGTGAGAACTTCACAGATCCTTTGGACTTTATGGTGATTTGTTGCCTACAATAATAGTGGGAGGAAATACTGTATTTTCATTAGAGGTTAGTGAAGATTACGTGAAATCTGGGTTTAGGGAGCTCCTGTGGATTCTTTTAGAGTCTCTGTATTACAGGTAAAGAATCCCTGGTTTAGGCTAGTAGAATCTCTATTTTTGTAAGCCTATGTGTTTTATTGAAGGATTTGCAGGCTAGTGTATGAATGTTCATTGGGCAGGTACAATAAAGCTGTGATAACTGAGAGTATGGGATGTTTACAGGGAGTGTAAGGTAGCGATATAAAAGGTGTAGATTCTGGAGCCAGACATCCTAGATTCAATTTCTTATACTACCTCTTACTCTTTATTTGACCTTGAACATGTTCCTTAACCTTTCAACTCTTTTCCTCCAAGTTTTAAATGGCAATCGCAAAAACCTTCTCTAAGAGATGTTACAAGGATTACGAGCACCTTAAGCAGTGCCCACCTCATAGTGGGCATTCCATGTGCAAGCTCTCATTATTATAATCATGCATGAACACAGAAAAGGAGTATCTCAGAAATATACAGCGTTAGAGTGAACAGCACCAGGGAGGCCATTGCTAAGCAGGTGCACTAACTGGCGCTTCACTGGCTGTGAGTTCTCACTTCTCAAGGAGATCGCAAGGGATTTTTCTAAGAGCCTTGCTGAGGTCCACATTCTTCATGTACAGGGACATCCTCCATCCTGTCAAGTTCACCTACAAGGAACTGAGTGGGCTTTTGGCAGGACTTCATCTTGAGGAGCCCATGCTGGTTCCTGACCATCATTGCTTCCTTCCCTGGATGCTACCAAATCATCATTAAATAATTAAAGTGAAGATCTGGTTTGGAGCAGAGGTCACACTTTGATATCAGCTGTTCCTGGAATCCTACATATTCACTCTTGAAAATAATGCCAGCTTTTGTCCATCTCCTTTATTGTCGTCATACTTTCTTTTTCCTTTGTTCTTGCTGTCTGCCTTAGTACCAACTTACCTTGTCAAGGGGAGAGGGCTAGGGCACTACTTAGCTATGCCTGGAGATACTTGCTTGTTCATTTAAAACAAATGTTGGGCTTCCCATTTAGAGAGGAATTGAACCGTTTTCCCACCTTTTCTAGATTTCACATCCTTCCTCTTGATGATAGAGAAGCAAGATGGGAAGTATGTAGCTAATTCATTCAGCAGTTCACCTTACATGCTGGATACTGGGGCAGGGTAGGAAGAGAGGGAGTGAGCAAAAACAGGCTCATCCTTGTCTCCTAGAGTCAGCCGTCCATCAGGAGATCCAGGATTCTATCAAATAACCTTACATATATATGTATTGAATAGTAACTATGGGAATGGTGTTACCTAGGACCCTGTCAGCTAAGCTAAGGAGTTTTCATTGTCATAAAAGCAGTAGCATGCTACTGAGAGATTTAAGAAAGACTTGGGGTCATCCAACTCTGGGGTCCCAGAAGGGCTGTAGGCACGTGGGCCAATGGGGGCTCTTGCAGAAGCAAAGCAGGAGAGAGATGATGGTATGGCAGGTAAAGATGATTCTAGGAGAGGAGGAGCAGAGTAGAAAGATTTATAAGCTAAGCAGCAAGCAGCAGGCAAACGTTCAGGACCTGGAGATGGATTTGACAGAAGAACGGCAAAACAGAGGAAGAGGCTAAGGATATGAAATCGATTTCTGATCAACATTAACTGGACACTCGGTGCTGTCACTCAGTGACCTGGCTTGAGGAAAATATGAAAGAGACCAGAAATTCAGTGGTCTGCCTGTCGAGTTTAGGGTGACTTTAAACCGTGCACATTTCAAGGGCATCTCTAACAAGCAGGAGAGTGACCAAGAATTCTGGAACCTTGCCAGAGGTTGGAGTGTTGAGGGAGCTGGGGACGCTGGGAGAGCAAAGGGAGACCTAGATGTGAACTCAGTGACTCTCCTCTGCCAAGCAGATTAAGACTGTAGCTGCAGAAGCCGGAAGTGGGACTGCTGCAGAGATTTCATGCAGCAGATTTGGTGCAGTGTGAAGAGCAGCTGCCTTGAGTGTGAGAGCTGCGACCTGAGCTGCCTGGCCAAGACATGAATTCTTTGTCCCTGGACGCAAGTGTCCACAGATGACTTTCCATCATCCACAGTGCCATATTCAAGGCTCTGTGTCTTACAGATGTGCTTCATGAACCCTGGCGGTGCTGTACAGAGGCTTCCCTGATGGGCCCTGTGCACAGCTGATTTCCATTTCATCTGCTTGTACGTGTTATCACCGTCAATACTCCCTGCACCATAAGCAGTAAAAATTGATGGAAACCAACATGCTCAGATGTGTTTTATACGTACAATTTTAACACATCAGGCAACAGCAAAACTTTAATGTGTTTTTGTGGTTTTGCTTTATGGTACATGCATGTTACCAATTTGAAGTTTTAGAAAAAAAACCTTATTAGTACAATGCATTTTATTTTCTTTAGTTTGGGGTATTCCGTTTGAAGGTTGCTTGTGATTTTGAGAACTTCTAAAGACTCTTTTAACTCCAAGATTCCATGGTTTTTACCCAGACAATCGAAGTAGGCTACCATATTCTGATTGCTATACATTGATGTTATCCCAAACAAAACAAACATGCTCAGATCCAGATCCTCTGTGCACAAGGAAACTTTTATGAAACACTCTGCTCCCACTATCGACTGTGGCTCCAAGTCCCCCTGTCTGCACCAGTCCTCCTTCCATGGTCTCCTTGCTTCTTCCAAACTCGCCAGACTTCATCAGAGCTTTCAAAGGCATTGATTACATGTGCATGGGCCACTCTGAGGCTTAATATCTCGTTATGTTTATGACGTAAGTTTTAAATAGCTCAAGGAGCATGCCCAACAGTTTCTGTGTGCCAGAAAAGAGAATGGCCAAGTGTTCATGGCTTTGATGCACAACTGATTGTGAACAATTAAGGGGCAGTAGTTAAGAGGAAAAGAGCATGGTTAGCAGATCAGAAAATCTAAAGAACATTTGATTCACTGTTTTACCAGATGACTGCCTCACTGTTCAGTTCTCAGCAGAATTCCTTAGCTTAGCCACAGAGAGAACGTTGACCAAGTCCCCCACCCCACCCCGTGTGTCCATGTCGTCCCTTGTTGGTTAGTCGATGCTAGAACACCCAGTGCACCCTCAAATACTCCTGCTGGGATACAAGAGAATGACCAGGAATGTGGCCTGTTTCACATGCTTGCTTTATGTTTCTGGTTCCTTGATCCCCGAAAGGGTATACAGACTGAGTGTCTCTTATCTGAAATGCTTGGGGCCAGAAGTGTTTCAGATTTCAGAATTTTTCAGATTTGGGAATATTCCCATAGAGTTTACTCGATCAGTATCTTTAGCCTGAAAAACTAAAATCCGAAAGATCTTGAGTGTCCGCCTGATGCTCAGAAAGCTTTGGGTTTTGGAACATTCCAACTTGCTCTTCAGAACCTTATCGACTGAGAAATGCAGTTGGCTGACCAGGAAACAAACGCTCCTGTTACGAGTGCCATCAACTCCCTGTGGCTACATGAACATGTGCCTTCAGTGCCACCCAGGCACCCACGTGCAAGCTACGCAAACGTGAGTTTCCCTGGACCTCAGTGGCTGGGCCGCAGAGAGATGATGACCATTTTTGTGGGGTCAGATGACTTCCAAAGTTCCTTCAGCTGCACAAATCAAAGCTCAATTCTCAGTTCCACTGAATTGAGTCAAGATCTGGTCTAATCTGAGAAGGCTTAAGATCAGTTCTTAAGAGAATTTACAAAGCTATCCCCCAAACAGAACAAAGCAACAACAAACCTGTGTTCTTCCACAGGAAGCAAAGTTTTGTGTAGGGATATTTTACAAAATTTATTCCTTGGTTCCCTGCTCATGACCAGCCTCTCTGAATCTTTCAGAATTTTCTTCTGGATGCATTTTATCTTCTGGTCTATGGGTAAGAGGATTAGGTGGAATTATCTTCTTCCACCTTCTCTCTTTCAGAACAATATCCCTACAATCATCAAAGAAATGCATTCCTTTGTCAGCCACATACAGACTTACCTAGCTGGCTTTTTGTTTTGTTTTGTTTTTCTTTGTTTGCTATGGGCATGTGTGTGTGTGTGTGTGTGTGTGAATACATAAAATGACAAACGAATGAAAAAGTCTCTGAAATGATAATTAGTGACACACGTATCTGCTGTCATGTTATAGATCAATATTAACCTGTGACTAACCAGGGTCTCCCCTTATGACAAACATCCCTACATGATCAGATGGTGAGTGGACCAAAATGAACACAATCATAGAGAGTCTTCATTGAAGAACACAGCCAAGGTGCCTGCCTGTGTTAGTGACAGTGTTCAGAGTCAGCTAGACGTTGTCAAGCACTGCCGATGGAATGTTCAAAGGTCTCATCTTTGAAGATGGTAACTTACAGCTGGACAAGAGTCAAGGTGTTGCCCACTTGGAACTGCACAGATCAGGAGTTGTCCTTGCTACTGTAGGGCATAAAGGGGGAAGGACTCCGGTCTTACCACTCTCCACACATCACGTTTGAGAGAACCCTTCCTTAGTCTTCCAATTCGGAGGCTGAGCTGGATGAAGGCTGAGGTGTTTTGGGTAGAGTACTGTAGTTTGGAATAGTGATTTTTCCCAAACACCAAACCAGTTCAGTTTCCCAAAAGATGCAGAGAGCAGTCTCTTTTCCCTTGGCTCCCACCTTAGGACATCAGCAAAGAGTTTCTAAGTGGGAAAGTGGTCCGTGGCTGGCTGTAGCTTTTCTTGAGCTTAAGGAACTTGCAGGCAGTTCGGGGGTTAAGGGGACTGGGCCCTGAACATCCCCTGGGTGTGGCACATGTCCAGGAAAGAAAGCTGCAAAAGGAAAGAACAGTGTGGGAAAGGAATGCCCACTTGAATGAGATCAGGGTGTTCTGAACCCTGTCCTGGTGCTGCCCCGGGCTGCAGCTTGGCTGTGCCAGGAGGCACTCATTGCCCTAGGCAGCTCTTAGAGCACCTTGGAAGGCAGCACCCTCCCCCAGTGGAGCACACACAGGCGGCTGTGGGCAAAGAATGGCCACCCAGTGGGAGTCCTCGGAGGAAGGAAGGTTCCTTTGAGGAGTGGTCAGCGAGAGATTCCCACCCCAGGACTCAACAGAAGTGGAGCCTTTCTTGTTTCATTCTTCCTTCCCAAAATGCAAATAGCCTGTGCCCTTGGAATAAGGAAGATGGGTTGCTAGGCAATTGCTTCTAAACAAGCACTCCCCTTGCCCCTTTTTCCTGACCCCTGGAACAATGGAGACTTTTCAGCAAGTGGAACCAAGATGGAGAAAAAGACACGGCAAAAAATAAAAATGGGATCTGACACTGCAGCAGCTCTGGTGCATAGACATTGGGAGGAAAACTGTAATATTAATAGCTTGGGCTTCTAGGAGGACTAAAAGGGGGTTTCACTTCTGCCAGCGTCCCGGTAGTGTTTGTCCTCACAGTCCAGTTGTACCAGCAGTGTGGCTGCCACCATCCCCAGGCCGGTCCACTTGCAGTGACCTGTGTGACCCTGAGGATGTGACGTTACACCCGTTCATTCAGAATTCTTGGGTCTCTGTCTCCATGTCAGTGCATCAGTGTTTACAATTATCATCATCTTTTAAAAATCATCTTTTGAGCAATCCCATGTGTTGTTGGACTCGGTGAGGGTCTCGGAAGGAAATCCACAGCACACTGACATTATGTAATAAAAACAGAGCTGGACAAAGAACTATTGAGAAATATGTGGCTAGGTTTTAGGGGGAAACAGAAGAGATAATGTAGACTCTTATGTCCCCTTGGTGTGAAGGGACAAGGGAAGGAAATGGGTCGTCAGAACCTAGGGAAGATAACTGCCTAGGCGGGGCTGCCAAGCAGGAACCAGCCTTTCAGTAGAAGGATATAACCAGCCTCACCCAAATCCTGCCCTCAGAACCAGCAACAAGTCAGAGAAAAGGGGGATTAAACCAAGCGTGTTAGACAACTGCAGCTGCCGTAACAAAATACCTTAGTCAGTGTCTTAGACAACAGAAACTTATTTTCTTGCAGTCCTGGGATCAGGGTATCAGGTTGGTGGCGTTTCTGGTGAGGGCTCTTGACCTGGCTTGCAGGTGGCCATCTGCTTGCTGTATCCTCATGGGATAGATAAGATCCCTGGTGTGTCTTCTTTCTATAGAAAGTACACCCATTCTCTTGAACCAGGGCTCCACTCACTAACCTCAAGCATCCCCTTCAAGCCCTTTCTGCCATAGAATCACATGAGGAGTTAGGGCTTCCACATACGAATTTGGTGGGAGCATAATTCAGTCTGTGTCACCAATGATAGTTTCAATAGACACTAAGAAAATCAGCCGTGCTAGAGGTAGAAGAGAATCAGAATGTCTCCCTGGGAAGGGAACTCAAGATTTTTAATTTCCATATTGACACAGAGCCTGGTGTCATGCTGCCTGCTTTTAGGAGAGCCAGCTGAAACACTGAGAGATCAGGGCTCGGGGCCAGAGGCTGAGCATGGGCTCATGCTGATCAACCTGTGTTTTTTGACAGAGGCCGTAGATTCCAGAAGAACCAGACACATGACTAGAATACTCTGCTCTTGGTCAGCAGAGTTTCTTTGGCTTCTGTCCTCTTTAAATGTTTTCATTTTCTAACATTTCATGTTAGAAAAAAAAAAATTAGGGCCGGTGCCGCGGCTCAATAGGCTAATCCTCCACCTAGCGGCGCCGGCACACCGGGTTCTAGTCCCGGTCGGGGCGCCAGATTCTGTCCCGGTTGCCCCCTTCCAGGCCAGCTCTCTGCTGTGGCCCAGCAGTGCAGTGCAGGATGGCCCAAGTGCTTGGGCCCTGCACCCCATGGGAGACCAGGAGAAGCACCTGGCTCCTGCCATCGGATCAGCGCAGTGCGCCGGCCACAGCGCATCAGCTGTGGCAGCCATTGGAGGGTGAACCAATGGCAAAAGGAAGACCTTTCTCTCTGTCTCTCTCTCACTATCCACTCTGCCTGTCAAAAAAATTTTTTTTAGAAATTCTAAGAGGCAAATTATATCATTTCTAACCCACATGACTATTTGTGTATTTGTACACACTGCTCTGTTGTAGTTTTTTGAGATAGATAGATCTAGATAGATATCTATATATAGATAGATTATAGCTATAGATATCTATATAGATATAGATACAGATACATAGATATATAACTATAGATATAGATGCCTATAGATATATAGTTATAGATATAGATACACTTATAGATATATAGATGAGGGTACTTCAAAAGTTCATAGAAAATGAAATAAAAATAAGTTTATTTTGGTGAGAAACTTTGAATGTTTTGCGTAGTTTTTTCAGAATATGCATTTGAATCACCTTTGTACATATAAATGTATGTATCTATGGTTATGCTTGTACATCTAGTCTACTCTGATTTGCATTAGTTATGATCTATAATAGCACTGCAAAGCCTGAATTAAAAAATACTGAGCCCCTGCTCCTACAAGAAATACAGCAATAGGCTCTCGTAAATTCTGGTAACAGAAATTTTCATCCACCAATCAACACACAATCTTGTTTCCTGTGTTTTGGTTTAAAGGCCCTTATCGAATGCACAGACAGCTCCCAACTTATGATGGTTGAACTTAAGAGTTTTTGACTTTATGACAGTGCAAAAGGGATGTGCCTTCAGTAGAAATCATACGTCCAATTATGAATCTGGATCTTTCCCCAGGTGACTGACAGGTGGTCCAATCCTCTTGTGCACTGTTGGACAGTGACAGCAGGTGCAGCTCCCAGCCAGCAGGTGAACTACAGAAACTCTGCAGTGTCCGGGCGGCCAGCGTAGTCTGGATCCAGGTGTTCAATAAGTTACACAAGGCCGGCACCGCGGCTCACTAAGCTAATCCTCCGCCTTGCGGCGCCGGCACACTGGGTTCTAGTCCCGGTCAGGGCGCCGGATTCTGTCCCGGTTGCCCCTCTTCCAGGCCAGCTCTCTGCTGTGGCCAGGGAGTGCAGTGGAGGATGGCCCAAGTACTTGGGCCCTGCACCCCATGGGAGACCAGGATAAATACCTGGCTCCTGCCATCGGATCAGCGCGGTGCGCCGGCTGCAGCAGCCATTGAAGGGTGAACCAACGGCAAAGGAAGACCTTTCTCTCTGTCTCTCTCTCTCACTGTCCACTCTGCCTGTCAAAAAATAAATAAATAATAAGTTACACAAGATACTCAGCTGTCTATTTCAAAATCAGCCTTGTGTTAGAGGATCTTGCCCAACGGTAGGCTAACACAAGCATCCTGAGCAAATTTAAGGTAGGCTAGGCTACACTGTTGGTAGCTTAGCGTTATTAAGTGTATTGTCAGTTTACAGGACTTTCAAGTTAGGATGGATTTGTATCTCTGTTGTCAGTCAAGGATTATCTGTAAATTGTTGATTTATTATTATTTTTTAAAGATTTGATTTATTTATTTGGGAGGTAGAGTCACAGATCGACAGAGGAAGAAACAGAGAGAAAGGTCTTCCATCCACTGGTTCAGTGCCCAAATGGCCACAATGGTTGGAGCTGGGCTGTTCTGAAGCCAGGAGCCCGGAGCTTCTTCTGGGTTTTCTGCAGGGGCCCAAAGACTTGGACCATCTTCTACTGCTTTCTCAGACCATAGCAGAGAGCTGGATTCAAAGTGGAACAGCTGGGACTTGAACCAGTGCCCATATGGGATGCCAGCGCTGCAGGCTGAGGCTGCATTTGTTGTTATTAAACTCAAGAACAGCAGCTTGACTATCATGTCTGCCTAAACAGTTCGTCCCATGAGTATTTTCGCCATAATAGCACATGGCAGCATTCTCATACTTAGGAACACTGAACGGACCTCAATGTGATGTTTGGAGATGATTTTAAACGTTGAACTCATCAAGAAAAAGCACTAACATGCGAAACCCCTACGGTATTAGGTAGCCCACGTAAAGGATGATTACTTGGGAATGTATCCACCAGACAACTTGAATTTCTTTTGCTGTGTGCATGGTTGGTTGTAAATGACTGAAAGTGTTGTGGTCATGGATTTGGAGTTACAAGTACCTTTTAGGGAGTAGGCAGATTTTCAATGATAGGCTCATGAATAATTCACGTCTCCTACATTATCTGTGTACACCTTCACTCACATATTATACCCACCTTGAACTTAAAATTCTTATTTGATTTTTGTGCCTGTTCTTTTAGGATAAACATTTTGTTCTTGTTACAAAGAGTGTCGTTTCGTTTTTGATGGCTAAATAATATTCCATTTAGTAGCTACCATAATTAGCACAATTGTTTCCTATTGTTGGACTTTCAGATTTTTCTGTTTCTCAGTATCTTAAATAACTGATGCAGAAAATACGATTGTGCCTAGGGCTTTTTTTTTTAAGATTTATTTCATTTATTTGAAAGATACAGTTACAGAGAGAGTCAGAGACAGAGAGGTCTTCCATTTGCTTGTTCATTCCCCAAGTGGCCTTAATGGCCAGAGCTGAGGTGACCCAAAGCCAGGAACTAGGAGTTTCTTCTGGGTCTCCCATATGGGTGGGTGGGTGGGGGGTGGGAGGGGCCCGGGTGGGAGGGGCCCAAGGACTTGGACCATACTCTGCTGCATTCCCATGGAAAATTATCAAGGAGCTGGAGCAGTAGTGGAGCAGCTGGGACTTGAACCAATCCCCATATGGGATGCTGGCGCTGCAGGCTGGGGCTTTAATCTGCCCACAGTGCCTGCCACACCTAGGGCTTTTTAATTATTTACTTAGGATAAAATCCCAGTTGTGGACTTCCAGCCTTCAAGAATATGAAGATTTTTGGCCGGCGCCGCGGCTCAATAGGCTAATCCTCCACCTGCGGCACCAGCACTCCCGGTTCTAGTCCTGGTTGGGGCACCAGATTCTGTCCCGGTTGCCCCTCTTCCAGTCCAGCTCTCTGCTGTGGCCTGGGAAGGCAGTGGAGGATGGCCCAAGTGCTTGGACTCTGCACCCGCATGGGGGACCAGGAGAAGAACCTGGCTCCTGGCTTTGGATCAGAGTGGTGCACTGGCCGCAGAGGCCATTGAGGGGTGAACCAACAGAAAAAAGGAAGACCTTTCTCTCCATCTCTCTCTCTCACTGTCCACTCTGCCTGTCAAAAAAAAAAAAAAAGAATTAAAAAGAATATGAAGATTTTTATGATTGTCACTGTTTAGAAAGAACCTGGATTACAAACACAAGCTACAAAAGGTGGTGGGCAGAGGCCGGTGCTCTGGTGTAGCAGGGAAAGCTGCCGACTGCAATGCAGTGAGTCCTGGTGGCTCCACTTCCTACCCAGCTCCATACTAATGCACCTGGGAAAGCAGCAGAGGATGGCCCAGGTGCTTGGGCCCCTGCACCTGTGGAAGGGATCCAAATGAAGCTCCTGGCTCCTGGTTTCTGCCTGGCCCAGCCCTGCCACTGACGTCATTTGGAGTCTTCTTCTGGGTCTCCCACGTAGGTGCAGGGCCCCAAGGACTTGGGCATCTTCCACTGCTTTCCCAGGCCATAGCAGAGAGCTGGATCAGAAGAGGAGCAGACAGGACTAGAACCGGCAACCATATGGAATGCCGGCACTTCAGGCCAGGGCTTTAATCTGCTGCGCCACAACACCAGCTCCTGAGTCCCTGCATTTGATCTGTATTGTCATCCTGCTGTTAAAACCCACACAAGAGACGCCGGTATGTGAATATCACCAACTGCCTATCCCTGGATGTCTCAGTTGCATTCAACAATAAGAAGATTTTTGAGTGAAGGGACAGTGTTGTAAATTCCTAAGTAAAACTCCTCCATGGATGTGAATGTGGGATGCTTCGGTTATTGGTGCAGGATCTCATCTCTTGATGAGACAAAAGTTCAAAGAAAATATGCATTACATCTACTCATGTATATGTAATTCAGAAAATAATTTTCATCATCATTTGTTTTTCATTTTATTGTGGAAGTGATACATAGCTATTTCACCGAAAGTTCAGATTTTAGAGTAATTGGAACCTGCTGATCTGTCGTTGTTTTCTTTTTTCTTTCTTTTTTTCTAAAGCTTTATTTATTTATTTTTATTTATTTATTTATTTATTTTTTGACAGGCAGAGTAGACAGTGAGAGAGAGAGACAGAGAGAAAGGTCTTCCTTTGCCATTGGTTCACCCTCCAATGGCCGCCGCGGTTGGTGGGCTGCGGCCGGCACACTGCGCTGATCCGATGGCAGGAGCCAGGTACTTCTTCTGGTCTCCCATGGGGTGCAGGGCCCAAGCACTTGGGCCATCCTCCACTGCACTCCTGGGCCACAGCAGAGAGCTGGCCTGGAAGAGGGGCAACCGGGACAGAATCTGGCGCCCCGACTGGGACTAGAACTCGGTGTGCTGGCGCCGCTAGGTGGAGGATTAGCCTAGTGAGCCACGGTGCCGGCCTAAAGCTTTATTAACTTATTTGAAAGGCAGAACCACAGAGGCAGAGGCAGAGAGAGAAAGGACTTCCATCTGCTGGTTCACTCCCCAGATGGCCACAGCCGCCAAAGCTGGGTGGATCTGAAGCCGGGAGCCTGGATCACAGCTCCAGGGGTGCACGATGCAGGGGCCCAAGGCCTTGGGCCATCTTCTCCGGCTTTCCCAGGCCATAGCAGAGAGCTGGATTGGAAGAGGGGCAGCCAGGACTAGAACCAGAGCGCATGTGGGATGCCAGCACTGCAAGTGGAGGATTAACCTACTGCGCCACGGCGCCGGTCCCCATTGTTTTCTTAAATCAGTTGAAAAGCTTGGTGCTCTCATGTTCTTTTCCCCAAAAGTCAAAAATGATGCTTTTAAAAAAGGCAACATTTTTAGTCTCCCATCCATAGAATAAAAAGGAAAGCACTTTAGAGAGGAGGGAACTATTTGAAATGCCCATGTTTTGAATCACTTAGCAGTTTAACCTTTCGGATGACAGTTTCTGGGTTTTTATTGATTGTTCTGAAGATAAGTGTATGCAGGCAAAATAATGAAATTGACCTCGCCAAGGAATTAGCTAATTCAGAGGATAAGTGAGGTCTCCATTCAGCTGATACATTGGCATCGTGTGGAATTCCTAATCAAGGGATTTAATATCTGAGTTTTCACCCAGCATCTTTGCTATGTGTGACATTCTGATTAATGAGACGTAAACTATTTAAGGATATTCTGCAGTTTCCTAGTGCTTACAGGCGATATTAACTTCCCACTTTACTGGGTTGGATTACGGATTGCACACCCCCATGGGAGTGCAGTGTTTCGGTATGCAGTGATACTATTTTAGAGCTTAGGAAAAGGAGCAGTTTGATTGCTTTTGGGAAATCCATCAGTCATCACAGTTGTAAGGACATATGTCAGGTTACCTGGGTGGATCTTAATGACTAAAAAGTAGCAAAGTAGGAGTGAGCAGGATTTTATTCTTCTTCCCTCCCTTCCTTCCAAGATTTATCTATTTGAAAAACACTGTTACAGAGAAAGGAGAAAAGGGATGACAGATCTTAAATCTACTGGCTCACTTCCCAAATGGCCTCACCCCAATGGCCTCTGTGCCAAGCCGAAGCCAGGAACTTGGAACTCAAACAGGGTCTCCTACATGGGTGGCAGGGGCCCAAGCACTTGGGCCATCTTCCTCTGCATTCCAAGGAAGCTGGATCAGAAGTGGAGCAACTGGGACTTATTCCGGTGCCCATATGGGATGCTGGTGTTGTAGGCAGTGGCTTAACCTACTGTGCCACCACCACACCAGCCCTAAGCAGGATTCTTTCTCAGCCAGACCCTGACTCCAAATTATCAGAGGTTCTGGGGAAGCGGCACATCCAACCGCCTGCCTGTGTCACTCAGGATTTTGTGATGGCATCAGGATCTCCTCTAAATTCTTAGAAATCTCTTGGTTCAAAGACATACCCACTGTGAATCCATGCCACGTGGTAGCTAACTGCCTCTCTGTTTGCTAACTCCTTTCTCACAAAGTCCTTATGCTTTTCAACATCCACCTTACCCTCTGTGTCTCCACATCTTCACTTGGGTTTATTTTGGTTCCCTCTCACCTATTAGCCACAAACCAAATGTTCAATAGCAGAATTACACTTTTGTGCACATTCTCTAGAATTGTAAGGAAACCAACACTTCTCTAATGCATGGGAGAGCCACTGTTTGATATTCCCATGACCATGTGTGTTAAAGAAAACAATTTATCTGCTTCATCTTAGAAATAGTTTAAAAGACATGAGATCTTTTAACTTAATCTTTTCTCACAAAGAGATGTGAACACAATCCAAATGTATAACCATTTATCAAATGGATAACCATTTATCAAAGGGAATGGGCCACCCGGGGTTGAGTAGATGATGCAAGCTTTCTTTCTTGGTTCCTCTCCTTCACTGCTTTTGTTGGGTGAAGCAGAGTGGTGAAGTGAGACCCCCAACATTCTTAGCACCCTGAACCTTCTGAATTGGGTTTTGATAGTGAGGTCGTGTAATAGGTGAATGAGAGAGGCACAGAGCCCCTTCACGTCCCCACTTCTAGTCTTTAAAATCATGAGCCGCTTGCCCTTTCATGGCATCTTAAACTAACTTGCTGTCCCTTAAGTTTACAATCAGCCCCCTGAAAACTTAGCGACCCCAAGGTCAGATGCATGTGAAATATGCAGCCACTTAAGCGCGGCCCTGTCCTGGGGTCAGCACCAGCGTATCCCAGCGCACAGCCATTGAACACCTGTTGCTCTTCAAATTATCTTCAAGGACAGCTGTCAAGGCATCCGTCAAGGCCCAGGCCTTCACCACTATGTTAAGTCTTTGCCCGACTATGGACAACTCTCTTTTAACACTGGCGCTTCCTCTAGTTATGGGCATTGAAGTCAATTACACTTCCATGCCCTTAGCACCATTTAGAAGATGTATGCTGGCAGTTGGAAGACTTCAGTAACCAACAGCATGCTTCAATTCCAAATATGCAGTGTAAAAAATTGACCTAAGCTCTAGAAGCCTAGATCTCATTGAAACTGACTATTTGGAAGATCATTCCCTATAAAAATTCAGATTTACTCTCAGAAACAAACAAACAGAAGACCGTGTATTTTACTGGCTACTCTTTGTGCTCAATGTTGGCATAAATACGGAAAGTGTTCCTGTGAGTCCTCAGAAGAATGCAATCTCCCTTCTTCCTTGACTTGATTACGTGTAATTTGAGATAAGGTTCAAGATTCTAAGACGCAGGAATTAATGTTCCCGCCAGCATCAGTATGGGCAAGAGAGCATCCATTAATTCAGTAGACAAATTTTAGGCTTTGTGTGACGACAGATAAGACACACATTATGGAGCACACAGTTCATTAATAAGTGGGTGTTCGGTACTCCGTTGATTTCAGCCGCAGTTTCAGAGATGAATTTCAGAGCCAGAAAGGGCAGGAAAGACGAGGGAGCAGGGAGAGGATGTGGGATAGAGTGAGGAGGGCTAACAGGGGACGGTGTCCAGGACTCCGAACATCTGAGCATTCGTTGTAGAGCAGTCTCCCTGAGCTCAAAGATGGGGCTGCCTACAAGGCATGGACAGGTTGAATTCCAGTTGTTATCTGGCTACCACTTGGAGGTCAGAGGTGACTGCTTTGGCTCCAACCCCATCCGAAATGAAAAGTTCCCAATCCTTCCCTGGGTTAAGACTGCCTGATAATCGATCGCTCTAGGCATGATTGGTAGTGTTTTTACCACCTTACAATATAAAAAAGGATACTTATGCACTTTGTTTATTGGCAAAATTAATTTATTTAGATCTGGAGGAAGTATTTGATAAGTTAAAAGCTAAGAGAGGTCTAGAGAGAGTCAGGACCACAGACAGGAAGGCAGAAACATGGCCTTGGGACCTTAGTGGGACTCCACAATGCATTCATTGTGTTGAAGCCCAGAAAGTTGATTTTATATTTTAATTTATCTGAGAAGGAAAGAGAGAGAAAAGAAAATTTCTGTGTGCTGGTTCACTCTCCAAGTTGAATCTGGGGGAAGGAGCTCCATCCAAGTATCTGACATGAGTGACAGGAAATCAATAATGGGGCCATCATCACAGACTCCCAAGGTATGTGTTAGTAGGAAGCTGGAGTTGAGAACTGGAGCTGGGAATCAAACCACGTACTACGGATGTAGGAAGCAGCCTTCTTAACCTCTCGGCTAAATGCCTACCCCCCAGTTTAACTGTCCTACACAGGGCATTCTGACGTACATCCGCAAATATGCAAAAACTACCCATTAGATGAGAACAGAATGTCTTCTAAATGGGCTTTATTTATTTGTTTATTTATTTTTTGACAGGCAGAGTGGACAGTGAGAGAGAGAGACAGAGAGAAAGGTCTTCCTTTGCCGTTGGTTCACCCTCCAATGGCCGCTGGGGCTGGCGCGCTGTGGCCGCCGCACCGCGCTGATCCGAAGCCAGAAGCCAGGTGCTTCTCCTGGTCTCCCATGGGGTGCAGGGCCCAAGCACTTGGGCCATCCTCCACTGCATTCCCTGGCCACAGCAGAGAGCTGGCCTGGAAGAGGGGCAACTGGGACATAATCCGGCGCTCCGACCGGGACTAGAACCCGGTGTGCCGGTGCCGCAAGGCGGAGAATTAGCCTAGTGAGCTGCAGCGCCGGCCCTAAATGGGCTTTTAAACTCAGGTGATTTCGTGAAGGAAATAAGTCCGTTAGCTGGGACTGTTTCTGAGTAGAGGAACAGAAGAAAACCATACTTGCACCTGTGCCTGGAACCATGTATTTGATAGCTTTGGGTTTGAAAGAGTGAACACTTAAGACCCAATGGACGCAACTGTGTATGTCAAGTAGAAAAGGAATTGTCAGAAGTCTGCTGTTAGTCCCCCCCACACCAGTGAAAAGGCATTATTCCAGTTTTATGTTAATTGAGCACTCATATTTAAATCAGTGGGGCTCTCATTAAATAGCTGAGCAAAGCTGGTCTGGAGGAATGAAAAAGAAATGATTCAGGTACAAGGACTGTGGCAGAGTTTTATAAAGATAGAAGAGGGATCCCAGCCCCATTTTCTTTCTTAAACCGGAAAATGCGAGTAGTATTCTTTACTGGGTATGGAAAAGAGATCACCAGTTCTTGAGCAAGGAGAGTATTTTCTTCCTTCTATCTCTTAAAACTCCTTCCCTGCCTTTTCTTTGTCCTTATTTCTCCCTCATAACCTCACAAAAGATTCAAAGTTCAATAATTCATTTTTAAGGCATCAGAGGTAGTGAAGCATTAAAAATGAAAAATCAGTCATGCCAAGTTGAGCAGTTGAACAGTTATTTTTCCAAGCAGAAACGTTTTCCAAGCAGTGGTACATGTGAAGAGAATCAATTGCTTTTGATCTGCCCTTTAATTAGTTTCTTCTTGATTAACTTACCACTGCTAACTTATACTCGGAATGCAGAAAGTACACAATTCTAGCTTATATTTACAAAAACAATTTTAGTGGCAGAAATCTTGAACTTTAAAGGCATCTCTTTTGCAATTTGCTCTACAATACCATTAATGATATTGGTCAGTTAATATCATTAGTTAATAGAATTAATTAACGATATGTGTATTTGTGCTTCATAATTCTGATTTGACTCTTCAGATGCCTCCTTGGCTTCTTTAAAATCATTACCATGGTGTTTAATATGAGTTGTTCAACAATGCTTATTTAGCCCCTATGGGGCACTGTGGCATAGTGGGTAAAGCTGCCACCCGCAGAGCTGTCATCCCATATGAGCGCCAGTCCGAGTCCCAGCTGCTCCACTTCCGACCCAGCTCTCTGCTGTGGCCTGGGAGAGCAGTAGACGACGGTCCAAGTCCTTGGGCCCCTGCACCCACATGGGAGACCCAGAGGTAGCTTCTAGCTCCTGACTTTGGATTGGCGCAGCTCAGCCCATTGTGGCCAATTGGGTGAGTGAATCAGCAGATGGAAGATCTCTCTGCCTCTTTCTCTCTCTGTATAACTCTGCCTTTCAAATAAATAAATAAATCTTAAAAAGAAGAAGAAGCATGAGCTACATCTTGAAGAACGTTTGGGAGTTGACAAGGTCTAGAAAGGACAGAAGCACACACCACCGGGAAATAGCCACAGCAGGCGGAGCCCAAGGAGAGCCACAGGGAGACCTCCATGGCTGGATGGGTAGAGCTAAGAGCTTCTCCAAGAGGTGTGAGGCTCTTCAATGTTCCTCCAAAGAATTAAAGTGATGTCTTGCAAAACCAGAGCTCTTAAGGGATGAGAGATGAGCAAGTATGAATCACGATCACCCTGAGGACTTAACCAAAAAATGTAATCTTATTCACACACACACACACTCACTCACATATTCATCCGTAGGACGATTCAATTCACCTAAGGACTCAGACAATTCTCTCATTGTGATTGAGAGAGCCGCTGCTCTAGAGAATCATGGGAAACTTTGTCATGGAGTCTGGATGTGCTGAGGGTGGATTTGGGATTCTGCAGTGCAGCTGTGTACACAGTTAAAGGATCAACATGAAGTCCTCAAAGAGCCCAAGCTCCTTGGACTGGGGAAGGCTTGGTTACCATCAGGGTGGAAACACTTTAGACCAGGCCATAGCTGGTGATGCCAGGCCACTTACCTGTGCCACATTAAGGACTGGAAAGGCAGGCAGTCCTCACAGCTAGCAGGTGCGGTGCCTGCCCACAGGGCCAAAGTACCACGGAGTTAGCAAGAGTGGCTGATCTGACTGCATCAACTATTCCAAAGAGACAACATATTTAATACAAGCTGGGGCTGTGGATTTCAATCCAATCCTTCAATCTGCACGTGTTTTTCTTGGAGCCAGAATCAGAGCAACATCGTCTTCCAAATGCACGTGTCTAGAATCAGAGAGCAGAGGTGACACAGCCAATCAGCTACCTGTCAGAAAATCACCGGACTGATCTTAAGAAAACAAGAGTAGGGCAAAAGCAGAAAAATTAAACCATCGATAGCTGTGCCCTCCCACCGCACCCCCACCGGGCACTGTGTTGCTTCTGGATAATTGGACTTTTGTCAGTGGCATTGGATTCTTCATTACACTTAGAAAAATATCACTTTGCATTCTCCCGTTTGTTACCACTTAAAATTTCTGGTTTCCTGTTCCCTAAAGTCATCTGTTTTTCATTCATTCATTCTCCCATATCTTTGTACATGTATTGAGTAAATGTTTATGGGTTGTATATTTTCTTCCAGGTGTTATGCTTGCCACCTTTATCAATTCTTCTCCTAATAGATGTGAAGGGATACTTCACAGGAATAAAATTCTGAAATGCTCTTACCTCTTGACATTTGAGAAGCCTTGGCAATTAAGTGGATATATATATATATATATATATATATATATATATATATCAGTGATAATGAGTTAGGTATTTTTAATTTGATTTTTTAATTTATTAGAAAGGTGGACACATGCATGCACACACACAGAGACAGGAAGGCAGAGAGAGAGATTATATCCAGTGGGCAACTCTCCAAATGCCTGCAACAGCTGGGACTGGGTCAGACCCACAGCCAGGAGCTAGGGGCTCCATCCGGGTCTCAGTCACCAGTAGCAGGGACCCAAGCACTTGAGCCTCACTTGCTCCCTCCCATGGTGCTCATTAGTAGGAAGCTTGGAACAAGAGTAGAGCCTGGGCCTGAATCCAGGAGCTCCAAATAGAATGGATCATCCAAAGTGGCTGCTAACCTGCTGAATCGAACAGTAACACATCAATTTTTTTCAGGAACTATTTAACAACAGAGCTTAACATATTTTGTTAGCAACCTACTCAGTAAATCATGTAGAATTTTTGACCCATAACTTAGAAACTGTCATTGTCCATTTTGTGTTGCTTTAAGAGAATACCACAGATGGAGTAATTTATAAAGAAAATAAATTTATTTCTCACAATTCTGAACGTTTTGAAGTCTAATAGCAAGTTACTGACATCTGGTGAGGACTTCTTGCTACATCATCCCATTGTGGAAGGCAGGAGTGAGAGTGATAGAGGGAGCAAGAGAATGAGTTGAATTTCCTTTTATTACAGACCCACTCTTGCCATGTGGAACCTACTCCCGAGACAGTAATTCATTTGTGAGAGCGAAGCCCTCCTGACCCAATCCCCGCTCAACACTATTGAGTTGGGGTTAAGTTCATATCACATGAACTTGGTTAACACATTCAAGCCAGAGCAGAAGTGATCTGGCTCAGTGTTGGCCTGGTTTTCCAAAAGCTGTGAAGCAGAACCAGGCCACTGACCTCCCAACTCCTTGTCCAGTGTTGTCCCTACCTCATCAAGCCATTGCTTTGATAGTGGCTTCTTTGTGTTTTCCTTTGAAAGAGAAGCCAATGTTATTTCTGAATAAAGTGTCCCCACTTTCAAAAATGTCTTTGAAGACTGACTGCTTTCATCTCCTGAGAAGGTCTTCAAACCCAGGCAGCCTTGTGCCCCCTGTCTACAGAGAGCATGCAACGTTAGCACCTACATCTCCCCCAGCTTTGTGAAGGGAGTTGGTGAGGACAACATCCCCACATCGATGGCATCTTTTGTTGAGGACTTACTGCCATTCGCTGTTTGTTCCAGCAAGGTGGGCTTTGTCTACATGCTGCCATTGCTAATCTTAAGGATTAAACCAAAGTATTGCAGGTGCTTTGGAAACCGGAAGTGGTCTGTAGGTGCAAAGAACCTCGAAAAGTCACACATTGGAACATTTGTCTTTGTATCCCTGGCACCCAGCAGCGTTTTTACTTTTTGTTTTTTTGGAAGATTTTATTTATTTGAGAGGCAGAGTTACATACAGACAGTGAGAGAGAGGGAGAGAGGCAGCATTTTTCCAATACAGACTTATGGAGAAGAAAGAGTATGAAAGATTCTTCACATGGCATTTTGAGAAGTAGGGCTTGGGGAGTCAAGCACGGTACCCAATCTTTGTGTGAAAAAATGACATCAGAGGGAGAAAGGTGACTGTGACATTGTTGTGTGCCTCACGGAATCAGGACGGACAAGGCTCTCCCTTGCGCTGATTGCTCCATCTGCAAACCAATTGCTCCTGTTTTGTGTGGTTTTGCATTCATCCTCCAAGCCCAGCCACTCTCTTGCTCAGGATTTCCTGACTTGGATCTCAAGTGAGCTCCCAGCCCCGGGCTTGTTTCTGTGAGTTGTCAAGCTCAGATAAAGGCCGGGTGGCGTTTGCCCATTTCCTTTGAGTGAAGGGGGCTCTCAGCAACATTGTGGTCAGCTTTTAGAAACTCTCCCACGTTGATCCCAAAGAGAACATTTGTGTGTGTGTGTGGGTGTGTGTGTTTGCTTTGGTTTGGGGAACTAAACACCCCTTTTGACATTATGTGCGCCAACTACTTGACACCTTGGGGTGTTTCAGAAATGATGCCATGAGCTCATGACGCAAACAAAGCACTGCCTTGCTTTAGAAACAGAGAAGAAAGAGAGCTTTTGGAGGGGAGTCTTAAAGAGCAGAGGGGACTGCATTCATACCCTTGCAGAAAGGGTACCATGAGCAGGCATCCTGGAATTGGAGGGGACCACCCAACCCCACCGTCCGCTGCCGTTTTTCCTCTCGAAGAGGACACACTGGAGGTGCCCACGCTGTTGGGTGGGCATCGTTCCCTGCAGCCACAGCACCAAAGCTTGGATCACACTGGGCTGGGGCAGGCTTCCTCTAAGCAAATTGGCCTGCACACACACCGGGGAGAGATTCCGCTGCAGCAGTGTAGTACAGAAACACACATGCTATACCGAATCTATTTCTCCGCTTTTTAAAGGAGGTCTAATTATATTTCCAATGTGATTTCCTACCAAAACACTCCCGATGACAAAGTATACATTTCGAGCACAGAGCACAGTCATTCGCTAATAAATTCCATGGAGTACTCAGGTGGCATCTGATTAACTGACAAGGACGTAGCAGACGTGTTGCTGTCCCGAGTGTTTCTGTGCTGGGCACCCTGTGGACGAGGTGATGACGTGATCGCACAGCGCCAAGCGCTGACTGTTCTAACCCGGGTCTTCGCAATGAGAGATTCTGTGTCTGGAGGCGCAGCTTCACTGTGCACCGCAGTCCCCCCGCCCTCCACCGGCTGTCAGTCCTCGGCCTGAGAACTGCATCGTTCCCCACACCATCTTGAGCCCCCTCCCCCTCCTGTCCGTGCCTTTGTGCCCTTCTTCTTTGGAAATTCAACGGTGGCATTTTTCTCCCCACATCACCATGGTGAGTCTTCTCAGCTTTGGAAAGCTCTGTTGCCATGGTAGCCAGCCTCCTCCGCCTGGCGCTGGGCGATTTCGGAAGAGGGCGGTGTTGCGGTGGGAGGCGGGGAATGAGAAGCCATTAGAGTGGGCCATTTAGTATGCAGGACCCTTCCAGCTTCTCTCACAGGAGGAGCAACCTGTGCTGTTAAATCCCTAGCAAGGAGAGAGACCTCCCAGCAGTGCACCTGTCTGAGCTAACCTGTCTGGACAAGTCCTACCCCAGCCCCAGCCCAACCAGGGTCCCAGTCCTGCTACATAACCACCAGAGCCTCTTCTTCATTTAACCTCCTCTCCCCATGCCTCCTGCCGTCTTGAAAACAGAGCTTCATGGAAGAAAGAGTCAGAAGGTGGAGCAGTGGTGAAATGTGTCTTTCAGGCCGGTGCCGTGGCTCACTTGGCTAATCCTCCACCTGCGGCGCCGGCACACCGGGTTCTAGTCCCGGTTGCTCCTCTTCCAGTCTAGCTCTCTGCTGTGGCCCTGGAGGGCAGTGGAGGATGGCCCAAGTGCTTGGGCCCTGCACCCACATGGGAGACTGGGAGGAAGCACCCGGCTCCTGGCTTCGGATCAGCGCAGCGCGGGCCTTAGGGGTCATTAGGGGAGTGAACCAACGGAAGGAAGACCTTTCTCTCTGTCTCTCTCTCACTGTCTATAACTTTCTGTCTCTCCCTCTCACTGTCTAACTCTGCCTGTCAAAAATAAAAAATAAATAAAAAAGAAGAAATGTATCTTTCAAGGGTTCATATATGTACTGTTTTGGGGCTTGTCAGCCACCCACCATTTGGGACAAGGGGCAAGTACAAAACATGTTCTCTGGTACCGTTAGCTGCTCGATACCCTGGGTTGGCAACTTGGGTGATGTTGAAAGAAGGAAGCAAGCAAGCATTCACAGGGAGCAGCAAGTATTAACATGGGCCAATAGGATGTGATTTTTGAGCACAGGAGCAGGGACCTCAAAGGGGCAATGCAAATGTCAACAAGTCACAGTTCTGAGTTCCAAGGAGGACCTTGCTATGTTCAGAGAGATGTGAGTTTTCCCCAGAGCTTGTGGTTCAGTGTCTCCACCTGCAAAATGGGCTCCCTGAGGTCTTAGAGGTTGTGCCAACCCCATTGCTAGTGTTCGATTAGAACTTTGGAAATATAGTTAGAAAATGCAGCTGTTGAAAACGAGGTTGTCACTGTGAAACGGTTTGGGATCCACCGAATCAAAGTTCTCTGCTATTCACAAGTCACAAAGTCTGAGAGGTGTTGGGATGACAAACTCTCCCCAAACAACCCTGTCCTACAACAAGAGTCCTGATGTTTCTATCAGCATACGCCTGTATTTTCTCCTGCCATTGCTGGTTGAGGATGGCCTCAATGACTACACCACTAGAGTTCCTGTCCCCAAACATCTCTGGCCTCTGATGACCATGTCCAATACCAGAGGTGGCCTTATACTCTCAGCTTCCATTCCTTGGTTTCCCTCTCATGCTCCACACTGGCCTTGTGCCTACCACGGAGCAGAACACACTAAACATTTACTATTTCTACTGTCTGTCTCACTGCTGCCTGCCCAGCCCGCTCTGGGCCTAGGGCTCCATTCAAGGACTCTGATTTGGGTCTGTAGTCAAGTTAATTGCAATGTACCAGTGCCAATTTCCTGTGCTCTATGCAAATGGGTGTCAGTGCACCATTGGGGGAAGTTGGGTGGAGGGAGCACTAGATTTCTCTGAATGTTATTGGCAACTACCGGTGAGTCCATAATTAAGGTAAAAGTTAAGAAAAGTCATAGCAGTTCTCACTAAACCCTTGGTGAAATGCCTCTGGAGATGAAGTCATTGAGCCAGCAGCTATCATCTGCTTCTTCCCTGAACGCTTTCCTCCGCTTCCTTGGAACCATAGCATCCCTGGCGGCCCTTGTCCACACCGTTCACTCTTGCTTGGTCTCCTTCACAGGCAAAGATCTGGTCACTGGCTGTCGGAATTTCTCAAGGCCCCTCTGAGGCTGCGTTCTCTACAGTAGATCACCCACAAATACACACTCTGGTCCAGGCCATTCCCCACCTTTCCCCTTGGATAGAGACTCCAGAGACTCTGTCTTAGCATGGTCAGTCCCTTTTCCTTCCAACAGCCTCTCCCCCAGCTCCGATCACCACCCTGCCCCAAGCCTACAGGTGTGTTTCATGTTTCCGAGAATGACCACCATCCACCACGTTCAGCAGGTAAGAAGCTGTGTTCTCAGTCCATCCTTATCATTGATATCTTTCTCTGACCCCAGCTTTTCCCCGGGTGACCTTATAGAGCTCTTCCATCTGCTCCCACTATAATCTCTGAAAGCCCACAGCCAGAGCATTCTTTTTTTTTTTTTAAGATTTTTATTTATTTATTTGAAAGTCAGAGTTACCCAGAGAGGAGAGGCAGAGAGAGAAGGTCTTCCATCCGCTGGTTCACTCCCCAATTGGCTGCAACGGCCAGAGCTGTGCTGATCCAAAGCCAGGAGACAGGAGCTTCTTTTCTGTCTCCCACGTGGGTGCAGGGGCCCAAGGACTTGGGCCATCTTCTACCGCTTTCCCAGGCATAACAGAGAGCTGGATCGGAAGTGGAACAGCCAGGACTGGCACCTCAGGCGAAGGATTAACCTACTGCGCCACAGTGCTGACCCTGAGAGCATTCTTTATAAAATGCAAATCTAGCCCTGATGTTCTTAGATTAAAATCTTTAATGGCTCCCATTGTTCTTAGGGGAAGAAATTAGAAATTTCAGTGGCCTGAAAAATCCTGCATATTTTGGTCTTTATCTAGCTCCTCTACCTCATTCCTGTAATGCGTCCATTGCTTAATGCACTTGACTTCCTTAAGATCCTGGAACATTTTTCTTCCTCCTGTCACAGGATCTTTGCACATGGCTTGCTCCGTCTCTTTCCTAGAATGATTCTCCTCCTACATTCATCTAGTTAATTCTTATTGTCCTTTAGGTCTTTGCTAGGGCGTCACCCCTACCTGATGCCCTTCAACCAGCCTTCTAAGCCATAGCAATTTCTTCTATTATAAGCCCATCTGCAAAGCCAATATTTAATCAGAACACTGTTTTTGCAAAACAAGAAATATTTTTGCTTGCATTGGGAAATAGCTCCCGCACTGAGTCTACTTCCTTTAACCCTTGAAGTGTTAGCTCCAGGCACTACGGGAGACCTCAGTCGCTGAGACCCATCCAGTCTGGTTGGTCAGCCCCTGTTAAATCTTCTGAATATCTCCCCTGATCTTATGCATGTTGTACCTCTCATTTGTGGCATTTTTCACGCTTGTAACTTTAGAATTCTTTTGCAGTTCCTTCATCACATCTCTCGCATCTCCCTCGCCGTCAGTCCTAAGAGGCTGAGCACTCTGCTCACTATCATATTCCCCAAACCGAGCACGAAGCAGACTCCCGGAAAAAAAAATGTGCCTCAATTAGTGCATTAAGTGGATGGACGGACCTTTCTCAGTTGCCATATAATTTGACTCTTGAACCCCACGAAGGTCCACAGAGCTGGGTAGACAGTCGCGCCTGCACCCTGGTCATGATGCCAGCATCAGGTTCCTCTCCACCGATTTTTCTGCTCCCCTACCCATTTGCCCTGGGGAAGCCGAGCAGCAGACACGTTCTCTTAGTGCCATGCCCAGGTCACTGCGTGGCTTCTGGGCTCTTTGGCATCGCTTTTCCCTCCATCTTATCACCATGACCTACTTTTTCAGACTTTGAAATGCAAGCCTTGCTGACAGAACTGTGCTGTATGGGGCTCCCCACTCCTCCCTTCTCTAAATAAAAGATGAAATCCGAATGGCCCTGGATCTGCTGTCTCAAAATAGTGCTGAATTTAGAGAGAGAAGGTGTTAGCTATTACTGGCATTTAACATTTGGCGAGTGAACAGAATCTGCAGAACTTCGAAAAGAACATGGAATGAAAGAATTCCTGCCCCGTGTGTGGCGTGGCCTAAATTAGACTCAGACAAGTCCCTAACATGCAGAAAGGGTGGGTCGTGCAGGTGCCTCCTGCCGTGCACAACAGAGCCCCCTCAGCCAAGGGCGTGTGGCGGTCAGGGCTCACGGGTAACCCTTCGACCACTTTAAAAATAGCACAAATGAGCTAAAAGCTCCGTGTGAGTCCTCAGAAGCAGAAAAGCCTTGGGAAAATAGTTTTTTTGTGTTTTTTTTTTTTTTTTCCCTAAGAGAAATGCAGCCTTTCGGTTCCTACTGAGACATTGCCTGGCTTGGGTGTGCGGTCAGCACGTGCTGCAGGGAGCCCGCTGGGCTTCAAAAGCAACCCCCGGTAAAGGATCTCATTTCCAGGAAGAAAGAAGACAGACTCTTTGCCCCCAGCAGTAACCTTGGTAGAATTTAAGGAAAGAATGCTCTCTATGCCTTCCCAAACCAGCACCCCCCCCCCCCCGCCTCTTTTCTTTTTCTGTGCACGGCATGGACTATGAGTCTTGCTGCGTCCACCAGATCATGCAAACACCCACTTGCTCTCGGGAAGACCATGTATGCACTTCGGTAGGTTTGGAACTGAATCCAGAGCACCACAATAAACTCTTGTGCACTGCAGCCAGCTCCGGCCTGCAAGTGAACAAATCGTTTATCCCATCTGAGCACTGGCTTCTTGCCTGAGAATGGACAATACCTAGCTTGCTTGGTTGATTTACTTTATTTTTTTAAAGGTTGATTTTTTATTCATTTGAGAGGCAGAGAGAGAGAGAGAGAGAGAGAGAGAGAGAGAGAATGTCTTCCGTCAGTTGGTTCACTCTCCCCAAATGACCAGAATGTCTGGGGACGCTGAATGCAGGAGCCTGGAGCTTCATCCAGGTCTCTCCCATGGGAAGCAGGGGACCAAGCACTTGAGCCATCCTCTGCTGCTTTCCCAGGCTCACTAGCAAGGAGCTGGATAAGAAGCAGAGCTCGGATGTGGGATGCCGGCATTGCAAGTGGTGGCTTAACCCACTGTATGATGGTGCTGGCACCTGCTTGGTTGTTTTATGAACTGAATACGTGGAGGTGCATCAAGAACCAGCATATGACATGTGACACGTGTTAACTATGTCTCCAGCACTGGGGGATACCACCTTAATCTCAGCAGATGAACAGAAGCCAGAAGTCAGGTCCAGATCTGGATGGCAATTCCAGACTCTTCGGGTGTTTGTTTCCATTGATCACATTCATTTGCCTGAAGGTAATTGATCCCTATTAAGGATAAGAAACATGGAAGACCTTTCTCTCTGTCTCTCTCTCTCACTGTCCACTCTGCCTGTCAAAAAAAAAAAAAAAAAAAAAGAAAGAAAGAAAGAAAGAAAAAAGAAAAAAAAAAAGAAACACACAGATCCCACACAGATCCTTGCGATTCTCAGATACATCAACAGTCTCTGTGCTTTCCGAACAGTACAATGCTGGGAAAACAGGGAAGAGAGATCTTATAAAGGAAAACATCTGATTGGCCACAAGTCCCAAATGTAACCAGATACTTCACGAAAGACACTGTTCATGCTGTGACATTGTCATCATGCTGTTTCAGCTGGAACGTTATTGTGAACACACAAGAGACGGCTGTACAGAGGTCCTAAAAATGTCAAAAGAGTGCATAGATTTAGCATGAAATATTAACCTCGGGGAAAAGCATTTCTAGGGAGGTAAACCCCCTTGCCATTAAGATGAGTGATGAAGCAGTCTGGAGGTTATTAATGCAGCATGAAAGGCGTCACTCTGAAAGGCTTGGCAATGACCTCCACCCTGGTGTCTCACCCCCAGCCACGCTTACAAAGGAAGGCTTGAAAGCTTCTCAGAAGAGGGAGGCAGTAGGACGAGATAGCAGCTCTGCCACAGGGAACCGTGGGCTGTGGGCAGAGCACAGAGGCCCAGGGGCAAGAGCTAGAAACCTCAGCTTTGCAGACACAAAGTGGAGCTGTTTGCCGACATCGCCTGAGTGGAGAAGAGCCTGTGTTGGGGTCTAGGAGTTGGCCCTGACTGTGATCCCCAGGCAGGGACACGGGCTGGTGCCAGGAGACCATGCAGTGGAGGAGAGTAGCCACAGACTGAGATCTGCAGAGAGTCTATGGCCTGGAAGATGCTGGTATTGGGCAGGTGTTTCAGTACCAGCCTGCTGCCTGCATCATGGTATTATAGAATGGACGAGAGAGAGAGAGAGAGAGAGAGAGAGAGAGAGAGAGAGGAAAGGGCTACAGTCTGCCACTTGCTCCTGGGCCAAGCATCAGGAGGTGCTCATGGTCACTCTTAGCTCAACTCACTAGCGCCTCCCACTGGTTAACCCCTTTCCTTTTCATGCCAGATTTAAGGTTGGTGAATGCAGTCTTGGCCATGTGCAAAGTCGCCTGTGGCTTCACTCATGTTCAGCCCAGTGTATGTCTGTCTCTCTAGCAGGCCAGGGAGGTGAGCTGCTGGTGTCCTTTCACCCAGTGAGAGCAGGGAGCTGACAGAGGGCCATGTGTCCGTGAGCTCCTGAGGTGGTGTTGTTTCCATAGTGCAGGATTCATAGAGGGTGTAGCAGCCACACGTGGTGGGTGTAGGACTGGCCTGTACCTGCAGATTCCACAGTTATGGATTCAACCAACCACAGCTCCAAAATATCTTTAAAAATTGCATCTGTACTGAGCATGTGCAGGCTGTTCTTATTATTGCTATTACCTAAGCAATACACTGTAACGGCTGCTTACTTCACATTCATATTGTACGAGGTGTGATAAATAATCTTAGAGGTGATTCAAAGTGTGTGGGAGCATTGTAAGGGATATACACAAATACTATGCTATGTGATTTGCTTTAAAGGTTTATTTATTTTATTTGAAAGTCAGAATTACACAGAGAGAGAAGAGGCAGAGAGAGAGAGAGAGAGAGAGGTCTCCCATCCAATGGTTCACTCCTCAAATGGCCTCAACAGCCGGAGCTGGGCTGATCTGAAACCAGGAGCCAGGAGCTTACCCTAGGCCTCTCACGTGAGTGCAGGGACCCAAGGACTTGGACCATCTTCCATTGCTTTCCCAGGCCTTAGTAGAGAGCTGGATCAGAAGTGGAGCAGCCGGGACTCAAACTGGTGCCCATGTGGGATGCCAGCACTGCAGGCGGCGGCTCTACCTGCTACACCACAGCACCGGCCCCATGTGCTATGCTATTTTACTTAAGGGGCTTGAGCATCCGTGGAGTTTGGTATCCACACAGGGGTCCTGGAACCAATCCCCTGGGAACACAGAGGGACAACATACCAACTATACCAGGAGAGGGGCTGCGTTGAGAAATTCCCGAGCTGTGAGTGTTGAACCATGAGCCGTTGCACCATGTGGGTCAGGGAAGACGTTTGCCCCCCGTTCCCCACTCAGGGGCAGGTGAAACAGAAAAGTGACTCCAGGCATCTGGTCAGCAGCCTGCATCTGGTCAGCAGCCTGCCCTACGGCTTCTCCTGTATTGAGTACAGCAAATTTGGGAAGGCGGGGGCAGTAGCATTAAGCTGAGGCTGCTTCAGTAATGATGGATCTGAAAACCAGGTGAGTGCAGCCATGGCAAAGGGCTTGATATAGCAGGGTCTTGTGTCCCCTGCTCCTTCTCTAGCCGATGTCTCCAGTCTCTGTTGCAGTGACCAGCTCTGCATGGTTTCCTGACTAACGCCTTGCATCTTGTATCTGGCCCAGTGTCTCCCTATTGGTGCTGAGATACGAAGCTCCCCTGGACTTGTCTGAAGTCTGTGCATATTCTACTTGGCCGTGCATGGAAGCCAGCACCCCGTGTTGGCAATCTGTATGCCACAGAAGGTGGGGACCTGGAGGTAAACTTATTCCCCAGTCTTCCCATCAAACCGGAAATGCTAAGAGCCCATATTTCCTGTTGCCTGTCTGCAAGCAGTGAGTCACAGGCACAGCGAAGGGCGGCTGGCGCAGTCACACCTCCCCTTAGGTTTCTGGCCCCCCCGCCCCCGCCTCACTCTCTCTGCCCCTCATTGTTGCTTCCCTAGAGTTGTACTTCCCAGGACACTCGCAGCAGTTGAGCCTTGGCCTTGAGCTGTGCTCCATGGAGAAAGCCTCATGTCATGGAATTTGCTAGAAAATGATTTCACTAAAAAAGGACAGGAATTCGCTAGTGAAAGGACCACACGGACACTGGAAACAGTGTTGCTATGATGTGGTTCTGCAAATCCAGGCTCGACGACAGCATTTTAGTGAAAAGACTTCCACGCGGATCCTCGTCTGAAGTTGAGCTTGTCAGAGTCTCTTCCTGGAGTCTGCCGTGCAGGCTTCTCTTCTCTCAGCCAGAGACACTCGTCTGTTGTCTTCCGACCGCGATGGTCCCAGTCCATCTTTTGCCCACTTTCTGTAGTGCCTTCTGCAGCTGCCTCCTCGACTCACACGAGAAACAGCCACTAACTCCTGGGTGCAGGAGACTAAGATTGCAGACCCAGCTCTCGGGAACATCCATTTTAGCCAGTTATTTGTCTCTCTCCCTCTCCCACGGAGCACCTTTTTGGTAGCCCAGGATGGAATGAGTGAAAGATTGAACTTTTCTCTTTTACAAATGCCCAAGCCCTCTGGGCTTGCGACAGTGTGACATTGTGGGTAAAACCCAGTGTTCCCAATCACGCATCCTTCTCATCCATGAGTTGTAGGGCCTTTCCCTTTGTACTGTCTTTGATGAGTCTAATGTCTTCATGAGAGACTAGTTAGGGTGAAAATCAGACTCTACTAGCGTTAGCTATGAGAGGCCAACATATTGAGACGTTAAGGCACAAATCATTGTTATCAAAAGCCCTTCTCACTAATACACGATTCTTCCACCTTTTATTTATTCTAGCTCAACATTATTTCTTTTTTTTTTTAATTTGACAGAGTTATAGACAGTGAGAGAGAGAGACAGAGAGAAAGGTCTTCCTTCTGTTGCTTCACCCCCCAAATGGCCGATACGGCCGGCACTGTGCCGATCCGAAGCCAGGAGCCAGGTGCTTCTTCCTGGTCTCCCATGCAGGTGCAGGGCCCAAGCACCTGGGCCATCCTCCACTGCCTTCCTGGGCCACAGCAGAGAGCTGGACTGAAGAGGAGCAACTGGGACTAGAACCTGGTGCCCAAATGGGATGCCGGTGCCGCAGGCAGAGGATTAACCAAGTGAGCCAGGGCGCCGGCCCTGCTCAACATTATTTCTATAGTATCACTGTTTCTATGGTGATACTCCCGATATTCCTGTAATACGACTCTTTGACAGGTACAGCTCTTGCATTTTCAAAATCGAAGCTAGAAAAAGTCTGGTTTTTTTAAATAAAGGAAAAAAAGTTGGGGGCCAGCACTGTGGCCTACAAGGCTAGCTAGGCCTCTGCCTGCGGCACCATCATCCTATACGGGCACTGGTTTGAGTCCCGGCTGCTCCACTTCTGATCCAGCTCTCTGCTGTGGCCTGGAATAGCAGTAGAAGATGGGCCCTTGCACCCATGTGGAAGACCCAGAAGAAGCTCCTGGCTCCTGGCTTCAGAATGGCTCCACTCCGGCCATTGCAGCCATTTGGGAGTGAACCAGAGAATGGAAAGAATGGAAGACCTCTCACTCTGCCTGTCCCTCTCTCCCTGTAACTCTGCCTACCAAATAAATAAATAAATAAATAGAATCTTTTTTAAAAAAGGAAAAAAGTCATATGCAGGAGGAAATGGTGTATACCTTTTATGGAAAAATAATTTCATCTAGGTGAGGATGGTCCTGCCCCAAATTCCCTTTTTTTTTTTTTTAACTTTTATTTAATGAATATAAATTTCCAAAGTACGGCTTATGGATTACAATGGCTTCCCCCCCATAACGTCCCTCCCACCCGCAACCCTCCCCTTTCCCACTCCCTCTCCCCTTCCATTCACATGAGGATTCATTTTCGATTCTCTTTATATACAGAAGATCAGTTTAGCATACATTAAGTAAAGATTTCAACAGTTTGCTACCACACAGAAACAAAGTGAAAAATAATAGATGATTTTTTAAATGATGTTGAAATCAGATCAGACCTATTGTCATGTTTAATCCCAGTGAGAGTCAAGTTGGGAATTGATAATTTCTTCTTCTTCTTCTTTTTTTTTTTTTAACAGAAGATCAGTTTAGTATACATTAAGTAAAGATTTCAACAGTTTGCACCCCCATAGAAACACAAAGTGAAATATACTGTTTGAGTACTCGTTATAGCATTAAGTCTCAATGTATAGCACATTAAGGAAAGAGATCCTACATAAGGAGTAAGTGCACAGTGACTCCTGTTGTTGACTTTACAAATTGACACTCCTGTTTATGGCATCAGTAATCTCCCTATGCACCAGTCATGAGTTTCCAAGGCTATGGAAGCCCTCTGAGTTCTCCGACTCTTATCTTGTTCAGACAAGGTCATAGTCAAAGTGGAGGTTCTCTCCTCCCTTCAGAGAAAGGTACCTCCTTCTTTGAAGACCTGTTCTTTCCACTGGGATCTCACTCACAGAGATCTTTCATTTAGTTTTTTTTTTTTTTTTTTTTTTTTTAGAGAGAGCTGGCCTGGAAGGGGGGCAACTGGAACAGAATCCGGCACCCCGACCGGGACTAGAACCTGGTGTGCCGGCGCCGCAGGCGGAGGATTAGCCTATTGAGCCACGGCGCCAGCCTCCTTTTTTTTTTTTTTTTTTTTTTTAAGATTTATTTTATTTGTTTGAAAAACAGTCAGGGGAGAGAGATCTTCCATCCACTGGCTCACTTCTCAAATGGCTGAAATGGCCAGAGCTGAGCCATTCTGAAGCCAGGAGTCAGGAGCTTCTTCTGGGTCTCCCATGCAGGTGCAGGGCTCCAAGTACCTGGGCCATCTTCCACTGCTTTCCCAGGCCACAGCAGAGAGCCGGATCGCAAGTGGAGCAGCCAGGACTTGAACTGACACCTATATGGGATGCCAGCACTGCAGACAGTGGCTTTACCTGCTATGCCACAGCGCAGGCCCCAGCTCACTTCTTTTTTAAAGTGTTGACTAAAATCCCATTGTCTGGATGTGCCACAGTGTGTTTATTCACTCACTTATTGCAGGAATCTTGGTTGCTACCAAGCTTTGACATTATGAATGAAGCTGTTATACCCATCCATGAGCAGGTTTCTGCATGGATGTAATTTTCAACTCCTTTTGATTAAATACCAACGAGAGCTATTGCTAGTCACATAGTAGGAGGGTGCTTTATCCTTTTTTTAAAGCTTTATTTATCAGAAATTCAGAGTTACAGGGAGAAAAGGAGAGAGAGAGAGAGAGAGGAGAGAAAGATCTTCCATCCACTGGTTCACTTCTCAGATGGCCACAACTGCCAGAGCTGCGCCAGGTAGAAGCCAGGAGCCAGGAGCTTCATCCGGGTCTCCCTCCTGGATGGCAGGGGCCAAGCACTTGGGCCATCCTCCACTTCTCTTCCCAGGCCAACAGCAGGAAGCTAGATCAGAAGGGGAGTAGCTGGGACACAAACTGGCACCCCTACTGTATGCCGCTGTCGCAGGCACCAGATTTACCCTCTGTACCACAACAGCAGCCCCCACGGATCAGGTTTTGTAAGAAACTGCCGAGCCATCTTGGAAAGGGGTCTTCATTCCCATCGGCAATGAATGAACGTGCTCTCCGCCTCCTCCTCAGTTTGGTGTTGCCAGTGTTTGCTTTTTGGATTTTCACTGTTCGAGTTAGGTGTGTAGCGCTGTGCCTTGCAGCACTTTTGAAAGATGTATTTTGTTTGTCTTATTTATGTGAAAGAGGGAGAGACAGAGAGAGGAAGAGATCTTCCACCTGAATGGTTCGCTTTCCAAATGGCCACGATGGCCATGGCTGGGCCAGGTGGAAGGCAGGAGCCTGGTCTCCCACACGGAACTTGGGTGCAAGTTTTTGGGCCAAAATCCACTGCCTTTCCAGGCACATTAGCAGGGACCTAAGTTGGAAGCAGAGCAGCTGGGAGTGGAACCAGTCTCCAATATGGGATGTCAGCCTTGCAAAAGTGGTGGCTTAACATGCTGTGTCACATTGGCTCCCGTTGCAACACTTTGAAGGCCAATGTTTCCCATCGCTCAGCAGTATCTCTGATAGATCCCAAGGGTTTCCATGCATCTTCAAAACGGCTTTCTCATACAAGATTAAAATTTTTCCCTTCCAGCGTCCCAGCCAGGACGTCTCCCTGCTCTCTCTTCTGGTTCTGAGGAGGTCAGGGTCTGAGAGGAGGGCCTGAGGATGAAGGACACACTTCACAGTTGTCATCTTGTCCTGTGTGACCCCCGTTTCTCTGCCTGCACCTGTCAGGATCACCCTTGGACAGCTGGGTTCAGGCAGGAAGGCTCAAATGTGGACCACTGCACAGAGCCCAGGCATTCACGAGGATCTCACACATCCTAGCCCTCCAGGATGGAGGGACAGGCTCTATCTTCTTCCTCCATCCCCTTCCCACAACCTTGGCCTAAACAAAAAAACAAAAACCCAGATGCGAAATGAGATCTTCCTCTCCCTTTCGTAGGCCACCCCCCACCCCTCCACCCCTGTCTCACGAGAGATTCTTTTAAAGTCCCTTCCTTGGTTTCAGGTTCAGGATGGGGAAAGCAACGAGGGAGAGAAGGGGAGGGAACCGTCTGTCTTCTGGAACATTCCGCAGGAAGATCGATGGGCCATTTGCCTTGTTCATCCCTCTTCCCACTGCCCCCCCCCCCTTGACACAGCGAGAGAGGAGAAGGATCTAGGTGTGCTGATGGCTACAGGGCCTGTGCTACAGTGGGGAGGAAGAGTCTAATCCGTCTATCAGATGCTCTGCCGGAACCTGACGGAGAATTCTCTAGAATATGGAGTGCACAGCTCCTTTTTCTCTCCACGATGTCTGGAATTTCTCATTCAGAGAGGACAACTGGGAAAGTCCCTGAGTGTCCCATGATAGAGCCCCAGGGGTGTTTGGGAGTGGGGTTGGAGAGTCCAAAGCTGACCTCACAGAGTCATTGAGCATTAATGACCTAATGGCCAGGAGCATCCAAGAGCAGATGACGTTCAATGCGAAATCCTGCTGCGACAATCCACCTGCCCCTGGAGACGAGGAGCCGGCAGTCTCCTCTTGTTCATGACAACAGGACCACCTCCTCCCTTGAAGGTGGTTTGCAGGCCAGCCCATGACTGCGTACCTCCAGCTAAATAAAGGCTTGTGCCTGCATTGCCCAGCTGCTAAATCCACTGCACGTGGGTGAAATAAATGCAAAGCGAACCTGGTTGTACCCCAGGAGGATAACTCTGAGAACGCGGCCAGTTCTGATTGACTGAGTTTTCATTAGTGGAGGCCATGAAACACCTGGCCCAGGAAGGCTCATGTCCATGAGGCTGTGAGCGCAGGTGTGTGGCCGCGTGGCTTGTCCCAGGTACTGTCAGCCTCTCTCGCTCTCGCTCTCACTCTCTCTCTGTGATGTTACCCATCTGCTGAGTCTCATTTTTCCCTCTGGGAGTAACCGCTTTCCCCACTTTAAAATAAGGGGCTGACTTCAGGGATTTAATTTAGAGAGGTGATGAAGTGTTTGGCAAGAGGATAAAAGCTTTTCACAGTTATTCAAAATAATAATAATAATAATTGGGGCCGACGCTGTGGTGTAGTGGGTAAAGCCGCCTCCTGCAGTGCCAGCATCCCATGTGGGTGCTGGTTTGTGTCCCGGCTGCTCCACTTCTGATCCAGCTCTCTGCCATGGCCTGGGAAGGCAGTGGAAGATGGCCCAAGTTCTTGGGCCCCTGCACATGCATGGGAGACGCAGAAGCTCCTGGCTCCTGGCTTCGGATCAGTGCAGCTCTGGCTGTTGCGGCCAGTTGGGGAGTGAACCAGCAAATGGAAGACTTCTCCCCGCCCCCCTGCTTCTCCTTCTCTCTCTGTGTAACTCTTTCAAATAAATAAATAAATAAATCTTTTTTAAAAATTAGACAGGGATTGCAGATTGTAGAGAGCTAGCTGGCCATGTGACCACGTACCTCTTGTCGTGGCACTGCCTGCCCACTACAGTATTGTCACATCTGACCTTGACTGTGAGCAAAGTCAAGTCTGGCTCCTAGGGCACAGGTTGGTTGTTCAGCAGGTCCGTCCTCTGGGGCAGGGACTGTGGGAACAGAGGGAAGATCTGACCCCCACATCCTGACCCTGGCCATCGCACAGTGTTCAGAGAGAGAGAAACTGGGGCTGGGCGGGGCTGTCGTCCCGTGGCACCTGTGTGAGGTCAGGCCGTGCTCAGCGGACCTCAGCCAGGGGGCCTGCTGCTCCCGGGCAGCCCATGGGGGTCAGCTCCATGACTCAGTGGTCTGAGGAGCCCTCTGTCTGGTCTGCCACGGCCTGCCTTCGGAGTTCAGCAGAGCCTTCCAGCTTACCTTCAGCTGTGCCGAGGTGAGACCAGGAAAGCTGGTTTTCTGCATCTGTGAAATTATTGTAAGGAACGCACTACATTGTGGGCAGCATGGAGGCAGCAGCTCTAAGGAAACTGAGAGAAAACAAATGGAAGAGGAGGTTGGGGGCCTAGGATAAGGCAAGGTCTTACCCCCCCACTCAGGGTGCTAACTAGTGCTCAACTGTGGCTCTCAGTTGAAATTCATATAGTTATATTACATATGAATTATATTTATATAGTATAATACATATTATACTATTATAATTACATATGTATAATTACATATTATGTATTATAGATTATATACTATAATGCTAAATTGTGCTAAACTGTGGTTCTCAGTTTATAAATATACATTTATATTAATTATATATTATATTTCTACATTATAATATATATTATGCATACATATTATATATTTGCATATAAATTATATATTTTAACATAATATATGCTATATATAATAAAATATATAATTGTGTATATGCTTTGTAAATATAAATATAAAAATAATATATATTTATGTATAAATAATATATAAATATATAATATGTATAATGCATATTATAATGTGTAAATAATATAGCATAATATATTACAGTATATAAAGACAATATACTATATTATTATATAATAATATATAATATATTATATACCATATATTATATTACATATTATATAGCATTATATAAATATAAAATAATATATTACATATAATACATAATATATTATATAATTATAATTTAATTATATAATTATAATATAACTATTATATATTATAATATTTATATATTATATGTGATGATATATTATATTATAAATTATAATATTTTGTATGGTATGTTATATAATACAATAAATATACAATATATTGTATATTTTATAATGTTATATTTTATATAATAATATATATGATTATTTAATATATTTATATATTGTAGTATATTATGTTATAATACATAGATGTATTATGTAATATAATATACAAATATAAGATATTACATTTATATAAGAGATAGTTTACTTTTCTCTTTCCCCCCTCCTTCCCCTCCCTATTCTCTCCTTCTCTTATCTCCCCTTCCTTCTCTCTCTTCTTCCCTTCCTCCCTCCCTCCCCCTTCCTTCCTTCCTCCTAACCTGTCAATCATCTATCTTCTTTTTTAAAAGATTTATTTATTTGAGAGGCAGAGTTACAGTCTGAGAGAGAGAGAGAGAGAGAGAAAGAGAGAGAGAGAGAGACTGAGAGAGAGGTCTTCCATTTGCTGGTTCACTCCTCAAATGGCTGTAACAACTGTGGCTGGGCCAGGCCAAACCCAGGAGCCAGGAGCTTCTTCCGTGTCTCCCACATGGCTGCAGGGGCCCAAGTACTTGGGCCATCTTCCACTGGTTTCCCAAGGCATCAACAAGGAGCTGGATTAGAAGTGGAGCAGCCGGGACTTGAACTGGCTCCCATATGGGATGCTGGTGCTGTAGGTGGAGGCTTAACCCACCACGCCACAGCACTGGCTCCCAGTCATCTATCTTCTATCTTTATTTCTATAATCTATCGTGTGTGTGTGTGTGTGTGTCCCTTCTGCAAGACTGTTTTGTGGTCCAAATGCCTCAAGATACAAATCCCAGGAGCATATATCTTCTGACATGAGACAAATACATCTCCTTCTTCTCTTTACTGCACACCTGCCAATAAGAGAGGTAGAGATGAGGGCAGAGCAGGTGACTTGAGCTAAGTCACTAGAAGCTTCCAGCATCACTCGAAAGCAGGAAAAGGTGGGATAATAGTGGTGGGGGAATCTTCCAGAGATTGCTTGTCCTAGAAGAACCGTGGCTCCTTGAAAGGTGAGGAATTCACTCAGTCATCCATTGCGACTATTTAGCCACCACACTCCTTGTGGCCAGCACTTGATGAACCACGGGAGAGGAGGACCGAGGGGGAACTGCACCCAGCTCAGGTAGGAAGTTAAGGGTCTTGTTCCACTGTTTGAGTTTTATTCTAAATACAGCAGAAGCCAGGGAGAAATTGTAAGCAAGGGAAGTGACTAGAGGGTAAATTTACATTTTTAAGAGGACACTCCAGTTGCTGTGTGGGGAGCAGATGAATGGGGAGCAAGTGTGGAAGTGGGCACACTGGTTAGGGGGCCACTGCAGCTGGCTGGGGGAAGGGATGCAGGGACTTGGACCACCTAGAGGACAGTGCAAATGGGGGAAGTCTCTGCACTTAGTTCGGGCTGAAAGAATCTGATGACAGCACGGGCAGAGGCATAAGGGAAATTTCCAAAGGCAACAATGATGATCCTGAGGGCTTTAGACTGAGCAAAACTGTAGTGGTTGGCAGTGTTGGGGGGCGTTATTTAAGGGGTTAGGACAGAGGAAGGGAGGGACAGGGACTCAACAAGAAGATGACATTTGAGGACATTTACTCCTTGGGTAAGCAGAGGCCAAACCACCATTGGAAAAGGGGAGAAACTGTTGAAAAGCCAAAGATTCTTGAGATGGGAATCATCTCTGCCTTCCCCTATAGTTTTCCATTAATTCGTCTGTTCGTTTCGTTTAAGCCCGGCCATTTTCTCTGGAGTGTTCTTGTCTGTATCTCCAAAGACAAATTCAGAGCTAAAGAGAATTATTAGTCTGTGTTCAGAGGATGGATTCTGGTGCTTAAAGAGCTTTTTGTGTTTCAGGAAAGCTATTTCCATAAATGGATTCAAGTAGATATTAACCAGTAAATAGAGTATCCTAAATGCCAATTATCTGTACCTAAGTAGATGCTTTGGTATAAACAAAATGTGATTATAAGGAATAGAGACCTCGGAATGGAATTTGTAGAAAAATGATGATAGGGGTTGACAGAGGGATTGGAACTCAGGAAGGAAGATGCACAGTGAATGTTAACTGCTCATCATTGAGGACTCGAGGGTTAGGAAATGCTTCCTCCCCTGGGATAGCACAAGCATTGCTTCCTTCCTCAAAGACAGCTCAAACTGCCTGGTAGTCAAAGTGCGACCTCAGTAGAGATGTGGTCCAATAACTGATGGAATATTGGGGAAGTGATCAGGAAAAACAAGGGAATGTACTGGGAGTTTCCTACCCAAGAACTGATTGAGGGAAGTTAGGTGTGGAGACCATCGGAACAAAGCCTAAAGCCGAAGTCCCAGAGGGATGTAACTAAACACCCTGGGCATCCAAGCTGCAAGAAACCCGGATGTACCTGGGTTATGGAAGGCAGCAGGCATAGTAGGAACACTCTGCCGCCCCTTCCTCTTTTTCCAGTTGCTATAGGGCTCCTGTGTTGTCAGATTCAGTTTATTTCCTAGGGCTCATCACTTCCTGCAAAGAAAGCATTGGGTAATGATGTGGTGCAATGCTGCCATCATCAGACAGATGTCTGGATCAGAGAAGGGGCCACTTTGTCCCAAACAGGATTTGGAAGGAGTGGCTGGTGATCGATTGAGGTGGCTTATGCCAGGCCACCAGGTAGGTTTGGGGAAGAGGCAAAACTCAGACAGGAAAAAGTGAGGTTGGAGGATTAGAAACATCTGCCTCCCATTGTTGTGTTGGACTTTGGTTCTGACTATGGCTGGATTTCTGTACTCAGTAACATGGAGCTAGGTCCCAGACTATGTGTTTGTTGGAAAACCCCATAATAGTGGGTAGCTTGCTTTAAAATACTATCTAGTTGTAGCAAATTATTTAGCTATAGGAGTAAAGATATAAATAAAACGTAGAGGGGCCAGCACTGTGGTACAGTGGGTTAAAGCCCAGCCTGAAGCACTGGCATCCCATATGGGCATTGGTTCGAGTCCCGGCTGCTCCTCTTCTGATCCAGCTCCCTGCTAATGCACCTGGGAAAGCAGCAGAAGATGGACCAAGTGCTTGGGACCTTGCACCCATGTAGGAGACCTGGAAGAAGCTTCTGGCTCTTGACTTCAGATCTGCTCAGCTTTGGCTGATGTGGTCATTTGGGGAGTGAACCAGCGGATGGACGATTCTCTCTCTCCCTCTCTCCTTTCCTCCCTCTCTCCCTCCATCCCTCCCTCTCCCTCTCTCTGTAACTCTTTCAAACAAAATAAATGAAAAAAAAATGGCTATGAATCAGATACAGATATATAGCTGTATGTGCCCTTAATGTAGCTATGCCCATGACATAACACCCTACCAATGAAGGCTCCAGGTAAACCTCACCTCATTGCTACTCAAACTGACTGAGCTTGTTCCTACCCCAGAGCCTTTGCATTGTTGATCCCAGTGGTTAAAACGCACTTCTCCCCGAAGTTTGTATGAATTGTTCTTTTATCTTCTCAGATATCTGCTTAGATATCAGAAAAGACTTTGCCAATCTTCCTGTCTAAACTTGCACCATCCCTCCATCCTTTCCATTGTCTGAATGTTTTCTTGTGCTGATTCCCAGCCACAGAGCAGTTCTGTTAAGAGTTTAGCCTGTTGGGGGAAGCGTTTAGGCTTGCTGTAGGCTTATGGGTTGTATTCCCGTTTAGACGCAAGCCATTAAGTAATTTATTTGCACCCACTTAGTAAATGGCTGAACTAGGGCAGGAAACTGGTTCTGCTGGCTCCAATGCCCATTCTCCTATGCCCCCAGTGATCCCATAACAAGGGATCCTGAAACAGCAAAATAAGCATGGTCCATGGATACAGAACAACAATTTTAATAACTTACCGGGGAACACAGCGTTGCTTTTTTATAATATTTTTGATATCTAATGCAATACTCATTTGTTAAAGATGATATATAAGACTTTGAAATAATTTCATACTTGCTGTAAACACCTGGAGTTAGTCTCCAGACGTGGCTCAGTTACTCGGAATTCCTTTAACCGTTTTCTTGGTTCTGCAGTATGAGGGCATTTTGTTGGAAAAGTCTGAGAAGCACAGGATGGCACTGAATGACTTTCCATAACACTGAGCTTCAGTGTTCACTAGAGGTCCGAGTTGTTGGTCAGAAACTGAATTCCAGTCTCAGAACTGCACAACAGTTGCTTCTTATGAATGTGTGCACTTTAAGGGTGAATGTTGCCTGCAGGTCTATCTGAAGAGCGCCAAGAATGCTGTTGACATGTAGATCACGTGTTTAGCACACAGCATGACGTGGCCACATGGGTGTTCAGTAACTGAGGGTTGCTCTTATTTCTTAACTCTCGAGGTAATCCTAAGAACTCGCGAGGTCTTTTACAGCCAAGGGGACCATTTCTACAACTGCATACATCACAAGAAACAGCAGAAAAGGGCCACGATGGGGTGAGATTGGGGCTTCCCAGAGAAAGTGGAAGTCCTCCTGTTATTAAGCTCATGGGGACAAAGTCATCAGTTTCTGAACTCCCGAGTTGGGAGGAAAGAGGCCTTCATCCATTTCTAACTCGCTTAAGTCCTCCTCTCTGGTTAATGGTGGAATGTAGGCTCCAGCAGGGTCTGGATTGTCCACTTGTTGGACAGGGCACACCCAGGGTAGTAGCAGCTGCAACTGATCCTGGAATCTTATTTCAACAGAGATGCTTTTGTTCTTGTTTCTTCTCCCATGCAGTTGACAAACTGCTGTTTTCTTCCTTTCCTAAAACTACCTGGAATACTGACCCACCTGTGTTATTTTCATAGGCACAACTGCACTTGGAATTTGGTACTAAGTCAATATAATGCAATCACTGTAGCATAGACAATGGCCTGACTTTGCTCCTGCTTTCTGGGTTACTTTTCTCAGTAGCCTTTCAATCCCTGTGACTTCTTGGACGTGAAAGGGTACAATACTTTGAGCTCCAATGCCGAAAGTCAGATAGTCTCTTAGGTTAAAAAGCATAATGCCCAAGTGGCCATTGAAAACACAGTACCACTGAACACTTAGGAATAGCAACTAGATGATGGGTGCATCACTGGACCATGCCACTTCCCACTGCTGAGTGGGACATAAGCCGCATACCCACTTGCAGGGCCGCTCAGTGGACCGGTCCTTTCAAAGGCTGGTCCTCCCCTTAATCCATTCAAGAAGCTCCCTGTTGCCACTGGAAAGAGTTACAGGGGCACAGATTGGAAGGAGCAAAGAAGAAGGGTATATTGCTATTGTCTAGTTTCACTTTATCACTTTATGATGATGATGACCAATTCTGACATCTAGACCTTCCCGTGACTCTCAAACGTTATGGGGAACAGGCTCAAATGTTCCTGATTAGAGGCAAATGTAAATTAAGATGGAACCACAAAAGACCAAGGGGTCTCTGGCTCCTTTAACTGTATATAGTGCATAAGCAGGGGACCTTCTCACTGTCACTGGACAATAGAAGCCACAAAAGAGGGACCTTGAGGGGACCCATGGACTTGGAAGCAATCCTACCTTTGTCTGCACCTCACTGAGGGAGTTCCGGGGGCTCCTCACTCTCCCTGAGCTGCTCAATGGGTGAGGGGTAGAGAGAGATTCCTCACCCTCAGGTTTCTGTTGGGGGGGAGCTGCTTCTGGGGGTTACTATGGAACAATAGCAGGTGTGAATTATTTGCTAAGATCAATAGGGAAACCATTGAGAGTTATGGAGGAAGAGGGGGCAGGGCTCCGGAGTTCACTTGAGGCTATGAAGGTCTGAGGAAGGTCTGTGTATTAGGATATGGACTAGAATGGGCCCCTCCTCGGGTTCAGAGCTACTCTTGCTCCCCTGCATCCCATCAGAATCAAAAAGGGAGCATTGACAAAGAGTATGTTAGAGAAAATGTTTGTGCTCTGTCAAAATCCGCAGCCCTCACTCCCCAGTGTGACTGTATTTGCAAATGAGGCCTCCCAGGAGAATGCAGGTTAGGTGAGGTCATAAGAGTGGGTTCCTGTTACAATCAGATTACAGGAAAATCACTCCCTTACCTTGCATGCACTTTGAGGGAAAATGTGAGGACAGAGCAATCCAGCAAGAGAGCTCTCACCCAAACCTGAACAGAACTGTGGTCTTGGACTTCTAACCTCTAGAACCATGATAAAGTAAATGGCTGTTGTTTAAGACAGGCTATAGTACTGTGTTCACAGCAGCCCGTGAACACATCTGCTTCTGTCCCCATGTCAGACTCAGAAGAGGATGGAAAGAGGGCCAAGTATTCCAGAGCTGGGGTCTGATATGGACTCCACCACTTCCTAGCTGTGTGGTCTTGGGTCCACCACTGTACTGACTGGGCCTACAGCTTCCTCATCTCTTTAGTTGTGGTAATAGAATATGCCTGACCTACCCTACGGGATAAGTGGAGAATCAAATATGGCGAGGAACAGCATCTAATATTCATCGCATATTTGCTGTATGCCAGGCGTTCTTCTAAGAGCTTTATTTATTTGTGTCATGTTCATTGTGATAGGTAGTATAGCTGTAGTAGAATTTGCCTTTTTTCCTCTACAGACACTTATCTGCCTCCACAATCAAGATGCACAACTGCCAGCGCCGCGGCTCACTAGGCTAATCCTCCGCCTAGCGGCGCCGGCACACCGGGTTCTAGTCCCGGTCGGGGCACCGGATTCTGTCCCAGTTGCCCCTCTTCCAGGCCAGCTCTCTGCTGTGGCCAGGGAATGCAGTGGAGGATGGCCCAAGTGCTTGGGCCCTGCACCCGCATGGGAGACCAGGAGAAGCACCTGGCTCCTGCCATCGGATCAGCGCGTTGCGCCGGCCACAGCGCGCCAGCCGTGGCGGCCATTGGGGGGTGAACCAACGGCAAAGGAAGACCTTTCTCTCTGTATCTCTGTCTCTCTCTCTCATTGTCCACTCTGCCTGTCAAAAAAAAAAAAAAAAAAAAAAAAAAAAGATGCACAACCTTCTACCACCCCCGAATTCCCTGGTGCTCTATTGAAACAAGCCCTTCCCCTCCCCCCAGCTGGGGACGACCCTCGATTTTCTAGACCCTGAGGTGTCTCTTTTCAGGAGCATCACCTAAACAGCATCATGTGAGGCTACTTGGCCTGGTTTCTCTCTAAGAGAATTTTTAATATCAACTCATTGCATCTTTACAACCGTATTTTGAGGTAGGCATGATTATTGTAGAGTGAGTATACATGGACATACTGTGAAAGAGCAAATAGTGCTACAAAAACATGAGGCTCTATCACGATGAATTTTATTACTTGTATTATAGTTTGTTATTATTCTCCCTCAGTGGAATAAAGGCAAACTCCATCCTCAGTGGAAGCCTCAAGTTGAATTTTGCTGATCTGCTCACCTGGAAGCCCAGTGTCAGGAGAGAGCGAGGCCGGCTCTCTGATCTTTCCCTTCAAAACAGACAATCACTTGCCTTCTTATGTGTAGATGGAGATTGAATGATGAAAAAAGTAGCTGCAAAAATACCGTTAGCAATAAAGCCTCGTCTTTGACTATTCTCCCAGTACTTGGCCTTGAAGTAAAAAGCCATTATTCTTACATCTATGACTGTAAATGGCCAAGGGACAGATGTCTGGCCCAGCAATTAAGATGCTGATTAAGAACTGCCTGGCTAATCCTCCGCCTTGCGGCGCTGGCACACCGGGTTCTAGTCTCGATCAGTGGGCACCGGATTCTGTCCCGGTTGCCCCTCTTCCAGGTCAGCTCTCTGCTGTGGCCGGGGAGTGCAGTGGATGATGGCCCAAGTGCTTGGGCCCTGCATCCACATGGGAGACCAGGATAAGTACCTGGCTCCTGCCTTCGGATCAGCGCAGTGCGCTGGCCGCAGCGCACTGGCCGTGGCGGCCATTGGAGGGTGAACCAACTGCAAAAGGAAGACCTTTCTCTCTGTCTCTCTCTCTCACTGTCCACTCTGCCTGTAAAAAAAAAAAAAAAAAAAAAAAAAAAGCTGCCTGGGTTTGATATCCAGCCCTGGCTTCTGCGCCCAGCTTCCTGCTAATGTGCACCCTGGGAGGCAGCCATGATGGCGTTGGCCATTGAATTCCTGCCACCCATGTAGGAGACCTGCACTGAGCTCCTTGTTTCTGGCTTCAATTAGGCACCCAATCAGGGGCTACCACAGGCCTCGGGGGGAGTGAATCAGCACAAATAAATAAATTTGGAAAAATGTCTTCATTAAACAATAATGAACAAACGTTCTAGGCTACAAATAGCAACGAGTTCAGGGGAGCAATAATTAATCGCGAGTGTACGAGATAGGATGCTGAGGCCGGCGCCAGCGTTCCTCCTGCTCCCTCTGAGATGCATTTCACTCAGGGGTGAGAGGGGAGGCAGAAGCAGCTGGCCTCTGCCAGGGAGTCTCCCCCCTGGTTCGGCAGCCACACATCCCAGAGGAGAATTCCAGCTTCCTCCGTGGAGTCGTTGAGCGCCCACAGTCTGACCACAGTGGTTCCAGAATCTTCTCCACGGAGAAGAGCTCACAGGCGTTGTTTCTTTTCTTTCTTTCTTTCTTTCTTTCTTTCTTTCTTTCTTTCTTTCTTTCCCTCCTGCTACAGATGCAACACACAATACAGACAGACCTATGGTCTAGCTATTCCTTGAAGTTGCTCCTTTCATCAATTTTTAAGGAACAGATGAGGAGAAACTGCTGAAACAAAGCGAGCAGTGTGCGGTGCGGTGAAGAGGCCCGGGAGCCCCTTCAATATTTAATGCCGCCAGAAGCCTCTGACAACTAACCACCTCTTAATGGGCCTTGCCCTTTGGCCTGTGTGTTTCCAAGGGAGCAAAATGTTTGGCTTCTGAACAAGCTATCACTCATTCCCCCAGTAAATACCACAAGCTGAAGTGGCCTCCCAGGCACCATCGGTCTTTGTGAGTTGCGTTTAGAAGGCCCAAGATTTGCATTACTTGACTTTAAATCACCCGTGGTCTCGGGACCCGCTGGGCATTGGTGTGGGTTCAGGAGAAAGGCTCCTGCCTGCCCCTGTGCCTCTTGGAAATGCAGAAGAGGGGACTGGACAGTGAGCTGTGGTCATTTGGAGACCCAAGTAATGAATTTGGCCATACTGAAGGCAGCACTGGTGTTTGAACTGGAGCAGGGGTGAGGCGAGAGGAGCATTACTGAGAAGAATGAATGCTGTGTTAAGAAGTAGAGAGGATGCGATGAGGTCTCAGAGGGACCGTAGATCCTCCAGGGAAGGGGGTGCGGGGAAGCTTCTTCGTCTTTCGGTCCACTTGGAATATGAGCTGGGCATTCCTCATTCTCTTGTCCCACGGATAAAGATGCTTTGCAGTCTTCAAACAAACAAACGTCAACAACAGCACGTGAGAAAGAACCTGCGATCTAAGCATGAACAGCTGTGGGTTCGAGGGCTGCCCTCCATGCTGTTGGTCACTGATGGGTATTCATACTTGCTCCCCACGTTCTTTACCCCCCGCTAAATCCTAGTTTACCACTGCAGGAGAAGAACTTGTTTGTTAAGCCACAGGGAAAGTTGCACAGTTTACAACCTGATGAGCAGAGAGTGTTGCACTCTGAATTTCTTACTAAAGAAATACATTTTGTAGTTATGCGGATTCAGTGGGTCCACTTGGACTTTAAAATAATAAAATCAGGGGCCAGCACTGTTGCATAGCGGGTAAAGCCGCCGCCTGCAGTGCCAGCATCCCATATGGGTGCCGGTCCCAGTCCCAGGTGCTCAGCAGTTCTGATACCGCTCTCTGCTAAAGCCTGAGAATGCAGAAGAAGACGGCCCAACTCCTTGGGGGCCCCTGCGCCCACATGGGAGACCTGGAGGAGTCTCTTGTCTCTTGGCTTCAGATGGGCGCTGCTCCGGCCATTGTGGCCAACTGGGGAGTGAACCAGCAGATGTCTCTCTCTCTCTCTCTCTCTCTCTCTCTCTCTGCCTCTCCTTCTCTCTGTGTGCAACTCTGACTTTCAAATAAATAAATAAATCTTTAAAAAAATCATTGTTATTTTAATGCCAGATAATTTCATCAAGGGCCTGTTAGTATTTTCCCCAGGATTCATTGTCTTGAATACCTTTCAAACACACAGATTTAAGGAATATTCAGTCCTGGGTAACACAGGTTTTTGTTTTTTGTTTTTTTTTGTTTTTTTTTTTTTTTTTTTTTTTTGTGTGTGTGTGTGTGTGTGGGTTTTTTTGTGCTTTTGTTTTTGTTTTTAACCAGATTATCCCATACAGGTCATTACTGAAATTATGAGATGTCATGGAAGTTAGCATGACAAGCTAAAGAGACAGGTCTTTCCCTGGTGTATTTTAAAAACAGAATGCGCTCAACTTGACTTATTTTAGGTCCTGCAGAATTTCTTTTTGGCCTTGGGCTTCAGTGGTTTAACCAAGTTGTGCTGATGGCCGTGCAGTGCTGATTGTTGTTCTCTTTTTATCCCCGTTTCATTTCCTTCTTCAGTCTGTCTCCTTTCCACCAGAGATGGGGGGCTAGTCGCCACCTTCAGAACAATGCCCCTGCAATGCATTCACAAGAAGTCTCCCCTGGCTTCATTCTGGATTGAGTAATTCCATGTCTGCGCCATGAGCGCTTCCCTTGTCTGCTGCAGATGACAAACCAGGGAGTGGGCTTCTGACCTAAGTAGAGAGCCCTTGTGCTACATGTGGATCCTAGTAGTTTGTGTTTTTTAAAGATTTATTTATTTGAAAGGTGGGGGTGGAAGGGGAGAAGAGAGAGAAAAAGAGAAAGAGAAAGAGAAAGATATATATATATATAGAGAGAGAGAGAGAGAGAGAGAGAGAGAAAGAGAGAATCTTCGATCCATTCATTCCCAAAATGCTCCCAACAGCTGGGCCTGGGCCAGATCAAATCCAAGAGCCAAGAACTCCATCTAGGTCTCCCACGTGAGTGGCAAGAATAACTTTGATTAAGTGGTTCTTCTCTGTAGTGTCAACTAGGTAATGTTGTTGCCATCTACCTAATCTAATGCTTGATTCTATCAAGAGTTTGAGAGAAGTGATTAGAGGATGGATAGGAAGAAAGACTGATCTCTTTGAAAGAAATACATCGAGAATTTCCCCAAATAACAGCAGCACTCACAAGAAGTCCACTGAAGACATGGGGTACTTCCTAGTCAAACCCCTATGCCCTACTGGACATAACTGATTAGCATGCTCCCTGGGGAATGTGTAGTCCATTAGTAGGGGAAAGCCCTGTCTGCTGTTTTCCCACAGGTACAGTAGGGGGCACTAGAACAGTCACTGAGGCCATCGCTGTGGCTCACTAGGCTAATCCTCCGCCTGGCGGCACCGGCACACTGGGTTCTAGTCCCGGTCGGGGCGCTGGATTCTGTCCTGGTTGCCCCTCTTCCAGGCCAGCTCTCTGCTGTGGCCAGGGAGTGCAGTGGAGGATGGCCCAAGTGCTTGGGCCCTGCACCCACATGGGAGACCAGGAGAAGCACCTGGCTCCTGCCTTCAGATCAGCATGGTGCGCCGGCCGCGGCGGCCATTGGAGGGTGAACCAATGGAAAAAGGAAGACCTTTCTCTCTGTCTCTTTTACTGCCCACTCTGCCTGTCAAAAAAAAACAAAAACAAAAAAAAAAAACAAAAAAAAAAACACAAGAACAGTCACTGGGCTGCCCAGGGAGAGGGAGTTCTTTGAAATGGGCCATGAGCTTGCCTTACCAAGACCTTTTGGGAAGTAGGGGAGAATCTTTTTTTATTTTTTATTTATTTTTTATTATTTTGACAGATAGAGTGAGACAGTGAGAGAGAGAGAAAGGTCTTCCTTCTGTTGGTTCACCCCCCAAATGGCCACCAAGGCCGGAGCTACGCCGATCCAAAGCCAGGAACCAGGTGCTTCCTCCTGGTCTCCCATGCGAGTGCAGGAGCCCAAGCACTTGGGCCATCCTCCACTGCCTTCCCAGGCCACAACAGAAAACTGGACTGGAAGAGGAGCAACAGGGACTAGAACCCAGTGCCCACATAGGATGCCAGTGCTGCAGGCAGAGGATTAACCAAGTGAGCCACGGTGCCAACCCCTTGAAACTTTCCAAGAAGCAGGAGTGCATGCATCCTGGGTAGGGAGCCGCGAGTAGGCTTGCTGGCTGAACACAGAGCCTGTGTTGAAGACTGGAGCAATGGGAAATGTGGGAGGACCCACCAAAATGAACACATGACGTCCAATGGGGAAGGTTGTATTGGCCTCTAGAGGCATTATTGATAATATCTCAGCGAGCCAACGTCCCCTTTGGGTGCAAGTGGGATAACTGGAAATTCTTTGCAAATGGTGCCGAAGTGCAGTGTTAACGGCTAATTTTGAGGGCTATGGTGGTGATGGCTAACTACAGAACCATAGCCTTGCACACTAGAAGTCACCGAGAACTGGCCTAACTCCTTACCCTAACCCGGGGCTAGGGGACTTGCCCAAGATGGTTCCTAGCACAGCAGGAACTAGAGCTGTAGTCTCTTGGGTAGAGGAAAATAAAACATTGTACTGAATCAACTCCCCGGCTAATGGAATTTCCAGTCTTGCATCAGTTCAGTTTGGGGGGTTCCATGGACAGCCTGGGGCCTGACCCACTTTGATCTGTGGAGATTTCCTGTGGCACCACGGCCTCCTGGGTGGGCAGGAGCAGAGATCTTGACTCCCAATGTCCTACTTAGGATCACATTCCAGCTCACAAATATTTAAGCAAGGGTGTAAGGGCAAGTTGCCAAGTAGCATAATAACAAAACAAATGGCGCATTGTTTGTTGTTTCACAGTGTGTAGTTTTGTGTTGCCCCCAAACCACCGAGTGACTGTCCCAAGAATGCGACAGTAATTTGCAACAACGGCAGCGTCCTGTCTGCTTTTGTGACGTGCTCCAAGATCCTGAGAGAGGGCTGCGAAAGAAATGTTCTAAATGGGATTAGAAAAACTTGTGAACCCTGTCTGAACTTTTATTAGATTGTCCCACTCCTTACCCGCTTGCCATCAGAACAAGGAAAGCATTATTTATAACAGCATGCATGAAATCCCAGAAGGAATTCTTGAAAGAATTAAAGTGAAAAATCTTTCCTGAAAAAAAAAAAAAAAACTACAAGCAGGAAATAAATGATCAGATGGGGTAACATGTAAATCAAAATGTGAATCTTTGTTTTCTCTCCTGTGAAGGAAAGGGGAGTTTTGCCTTGCCCATTAGCAACGCATTGTAGGGGGCCTGGTGCAGAGGGTGGGGCTGTCAAAGGTGCCACTTGGTCACTGCCAGCTGAGGGATGGGAGAGTCTTGAGTCTTCTCCCTTGGGTCTGCAGAACAGCTGCTTCCCATGGAGGAGCCAAGCTAGCCGAGGTTCCAGAGAAGAAAGCAACACCTGGAAGGGACCTAAGAATTTCTAGAACACTTTCCCAAACGTCTGCTGCAGTGTTTACCTGTTGACAACTTCGAGAGGCCCGAGGCTACTTCATAAAGTTTGTAGAGGGGGCCGGTGTTGTGGTACAGCAGGTTAAGCTGCGGTTGTTACAATGCTTGTATCCCTTATCAGAGTGCCAGTTTGTGTCCCAGTTGCTCCACTTCTGATCCAGCTTCCTGCTAATGTGCCTGGGAAAGCAGCAGGAATTGGGCTACGTAGTAGGGGCCTTGCCATCCATGTGGGAGACCAGGCTGGAGTTTCTGGTGCCTGGCTTTGGCCTAGCCCACATGTGGCTGCTGCAGCCATCTGGGGAGTGAACCAGCAGTTAGAAACTCTGTCATCTCTATCTCCTCCTTTCTCTCTGATGCTCTTTCAAGCAAATAAAGAAATAGGTAAATAAATCTTTAAAAAAAAAAGTTTGCAGACAATTGAATTAAAAGATAGATTTGCTTTGGTCCAAAAAATAAAATTGAAAACCTGGTGTAGTTTTTCCATGAGCATGAGCTCTTTGGAGACCCTTATCTCTATTATTACCTATACTTTCTAGTTGGAAGAAATAGGACACAGAGAGTTTTGGCAGCTCATCAAACTTGCTTAATTAGGGAACAGCCAAGGGCACTATTGAAACACAGAATTTCTAACATCACGCCTTGGGTGTCATCCACTGCATTGCAACTTCTGATGCCCAAAGGGGATACAGAAAGTCTGATGTCCTGTTAGGTCAACACATCAACAAAGAATGTTTTTTAGCTAACTGACACTAAGAGACATATGTAAGTGGTTCTCTCTCTCTTTCCCATAGATAAATTCAGATTAGTTGAATCCACCAAATTAAGGCTAAAACCTACTCTTTCCTGCTGAACTCCTCAGAAACTTCACTGAAACTCAGTATATTATGAATCTGTAAGGCGTGAAGAGAATTACAGATTATCTTATAGTAGACACATTGGACGTGGGGACTCTTGGGGGAATCTAGCTCTTAACTAGATTTTGAGGGACTGGTATCCAAAGGGCTATCATGTGGGGTCGTAATATTCTGCTCTTTTGCTACACACTCACCCCTACACTCACACACACACGTACACACACACACAGACCAATGGTCCTTTCTTACCTTACTCCCACACATCAACTATACGAAAAGTCTTTCAAAAATTCATGGAAATGTGAAAAAAAACTATGCAGGGATTTCAAAAACTTTTACATCAAAATATGCTTATACATTTTTAACATATTTATTTTTATTTATTTGAAAGGCAGACAGAGAAAGAGAGAGACAGAGAGACAGATCTTCCATCCACTGGTTTACTCCCCAAATAGCCACAACAGCCAGGACTGGGCCAGGCCAAAGCCAAGCAACACCAGAAACTCCAAACTGGTCTCCCACATTCTTGGTAGGGGCCCAAGTACTTGAGCTATTAGTCTGTTGCCTTCCCAGTTGCATTAGCAGGAAGCTGGGTAGGAAGCAGGGTAGGCAGCACTCAAACACGGTGCTCCAATCCAAGCTGTTGGCATTGTAAGCCTGGCTTCATCCACTGTGCCAAAAAACCAGCCCCTAAATGCATCACAAATTCCATTTTCCCACCAATGTTGAAACAGTCTTATATATGGACCATAAATCTGGATTCTGATTTCAGTAGTCAACAACAAAAAAATATGTATTTTTATTAAAAACCTGGCCCTCTTGCTCCATATAACTGCGTTGAAAACTCTCTGGGCCATGTAGTTGCCTATCCCTGCATGCCTTTTGTCTCTGAGAATTTCTGTACAGTTCAAGGGCCTTCCACTTGTAAACAGCTACTACAGAAAGGCTTTTTGCAAGAACTAATCCATTCCTTCCCTAAGAACACTGCTATTAACTCCTCAATTCTTTCCAGAAAGATTAGCAGAGCTTGCACCTGTTGTCCAAGCTACTCTCCTTTCATGGGTGACTAAATAACCCAATTGAGAAAGCACAACATGAGGACAAAGACTCAGTCTTCACTATATATCCCACTTCTCTAAATGGCCAGGAGTTTATTTTATCTAATGATAGCTGAAATGCACAGTTGAGAAGATAGCACCACTGCCGTAGGCTGTGTTCAACATTGACGACTTGAGCTCTTCTTTCTAAGGTAGGAAAAAGGGTTAAAATGGGCAAGAGAAGAATAAGACTCACAGGGACAGGGGTTACTTTTCTCTTTGATTCTTCTCCATCCCTATTTTTGCATGGCAGTTTAGTTGAGCAACGCCATGTCTTATATTCAAAGAAGTCCTCAGGCAATGCTTGCTTTGTGGATGAAAACGTTCTGTTGGGTCATCTAGACCCCCAGTCCTGTTGGTGCCATGTGCTGGGAGCATTGCCTTGGGCAAGATCCTGTAACTACCTGGACCAAAGTCAGCTGTAGACTAGAGATGTGCTGTGAGTTCTGGGTTCTTGTGGCGTGCCCATCAAGTTGCACGGGGCCAATGCACACGTTTTGCAAAGCACAGGGAGCTTTTCAAGTACAGTTGCTGAGAGTAGCAAGGAGGCGGGAAGTGGGTTAATGATCTTTGGAAGTGTGTGTGCCCATGTTCCCAGCCTCTCCTGCTATGTGAACAGGGGCAGGTGTGGCCAGTTCTGCAGGGTCACACAACCAGTCCCTGCCTGGCCACAGAGCATTCCCCTCTGCTTGGTAGTGTTGCGTGGGCTGCCAGGGCTTGGTGGGATGGTCCCACCCATATGCCATGAGTTTTCTTGAGTATCCAGAAGTATCAGGTCCTGTATGTATGCTAACAGATTAGCTTTCCTGAAGTCCTAGGGAGAAAGGGGCCACAGGGCCATGCTGGGGTGACAGTTTGCCTGCCCCGAAAGGTGCCCGTGTTACTGCATCCTGGTTACTACCATGTCCCTTAGGGTTGATCAGTGCAAGGAGCCTGCTGGTCGTGGTTTGAGTGTCGACCCTGAGAGTCACTGTGGCCACAACCTTCCGACCTGCCAAGTTGGTCCAAGAGAGCAGTGTCTGCTTGTGGCCACTGATGGCCTGTCCCTGCTAAGGGACAGGGAGTGAGGACATTTCATGCTGATTGGAGTAAAAGCTAAATAGTGACAATGCAGGGGCCTCTTAACCCTAACCCAGAAGGTTGAGTCTGTACTTGTCAGATCTAAATTCACTGTACAGAGAACAATGGGAAGAAAGAAAACAAAACAAAAATCCCCAACCCTCCTACTTGGACACCCTTGGAACCTACTGGCCTCAGACCTACTGGGCAGATATGTGTTCATGCTTTCTTTTGGTTGTGTGTTGCTTTGCATCTTTGTTCGTTGGTTGGATTTTGAGAAGCAGAGACAGAAGACACACACACACACACACACACACACACAGTTCTCATCTGCTGGTTTACCCAAGGGCTGGACCAAGGCCAGAGTCAGGAGCCAGGAACTCAATTCAGGTCTCCCACACGGATGGCAGGAACTTAATCCCTAGAGACATTGCTACTGCCTCCAAGGTTCTGCATTAGCAGGAAGCTGGAATCAGGAGCCAGAGCTACGTATCAAACCCAAGCACTCCTGTGCCAGACATGGGCATCTCAATCAGCAGAAGCCGAGCACCCATCCCTGTTCATGGTTTTAAGCCAGACATCCCTGATGTCCTGCAAACCTGAAAAGGAAATCATTAATTTTTCTCCATGAAGCAGAGAATCACAAACAAGTCTCGTATGTCAGACAGAGTTCTCTTTACTTAAAGAGGCAGTGCCAATGCTGTTATCGTGTGATATGTCAGTCACGGAACTTTCGTTAAAATGGGCATTTAAAAAATATGCATTTATGGGAGTTGGCATTGTGGCACAGCAAGTTAAGCTGCTGCCTGTGACACCTGCATCCATATGTGCGCAGTTCGAGTTCCAGCTGCTCCACTTCCACTCCAGCCCTCTGCTAATGTTCCCGGTAACGCAGCAGAAGGTGGCCCAAGTACTTGGGCCCAAGAGTTCCTGGCTCCTGGCTTCAGCTTTGCTATTGTGGCCTTTTTGAGAGTGCACCAGCGGATGGAGGATCTCTCTCTCTCTCTCTCTCCCCACCCCCGTAACTACCTTTTGGGCACATAAATGAATCTTTAAACACAAGGAGAAATCCTGACCCAGGAGTACAAAGACCAACATTCTCTGCACCTGTAAGCAACTTGAGCCTCAGTTGCCCTGTGTGTGTCGTGGGAATAGTGACTGCTCGCCCACTACTGCCCTGTGATAATGCTGCTGGAATCGGCACTGTGCAGCTTCAGGTCCTAAAGCAAAAGGAACCTCAGGCCTTGTCAAGGAAGTAGTCACTGGTACATTGTTTGTTATGAATACAGCACTCCCTGCTGTCAGTTATTTTGTTAATTAGAGTCTTCTTCCAACCAAGAAGTATGGGTAAGGGTTTCTATCTATCTATCTGGTTATATATAGGTATATAGAGATATATAATATAGATGTAGATAGATGATATATGGTAATATATAAGGTAAGAATCTACCTAATCAATTATCATATTTGCTCCTCGCTCATTCTGAGAGAAAGAGAATTTCAAATAATATTTTTAAAAGTATTTTTGACGATGGGATCAGCATTGGGAAGGGGGGAGGTTAAACCACTTCTTGTGACACTGACGTCCCAGGCGCTCCACTTATGATCCAGCTGCCTGCTCATGTGCCTGGGAAAGCAGTGGAAGATGGCCCAAGTGCTTGGGTCCTTGCATCCGTGTGGGAGACTTGGATGGAGTTCTTCAATCCTGGCTTCACTCTGGCCCAGACTTGGCTGTTGCACTAGGGAGTGAACCAGTGGATGGAAGATGTCTTGTTCTCTTTCCTTCTCCTCTTTTCTCTGCCACTCTGCATTTCAAATATATAAGCAAATAAATAAACCTTTAATAAAAATAGTTTCACCTTCCTCTGCACTCTGTATCAGTTGATTGTGAATGGAAGAAATCATAGATTCTTTAATGTGTTTATAATCAATTAAAATGTATCAATACAAATAAGGAAAGACCCTCCCTCTCTGGGGTGACTGATGTCTCCTTGTTGACCCCTTTGCCCCCAGGTCGGTGGCCACACAATGCTGCCCATTCGTTGGATGCCTCCGGAGAGCATCATGTACAGGAAGTTCACCACCGAGAGTGACGTCTGGAGCCTGGGGGTCGTGTTGTGGGAGATCTTCACCTACGGCAAACAGCCCTGGTACCAGCTGTCAAACAACGAGGTGTGTGATGGGTCTGCCGGGAGGAGTCCCAGAGGGCTGGGACCCCAGAGGAAGCCCTCGGCTGGGGCCTTCTCCAGGGTGAGAAGTCAGAACCTGATCTCATGTGTGCATGAGATCAATTCTCTTCCCAAATAGCATGCTCTGCCCCTCAGCTTCATAGCCAGGGTACAGTCCTCCTAGAGTTAAGATGTGGTGAGGAAAACGAGCCTCATGGTTGCTGATGCGTCCTTGTGCCTGATGAATTACCAGAAGGTGTATCTGCTAGCACCACTGAAGCCCAGCCTATCTTGGGTGGACTCTTCCAATGACATTTTAAGGTTATTTCATTCTTGCACAACTCACTGGAACATTTACTTCTGGTGGAAAAACTCAAGCATTTTGATTTTATATCCTAAACCTTTCGCAAATACAGTTATCCAGTGTTATCTATGGGGAGTTGGTTCCAGTCCCCCGAGGGTATACCCAAATCCACGGACGCCCAAATCCCTCCTTTAAAGTGGCACAAGACCTGCAAATAACCTACCTACGTAATCTTCCTACATACTTCAAATCACCTCCAGCTTCCTTATCATACCTACAGAATGTAAACATGTTACATAAATGTGCATGTTTTTGTCCTGAATATTTTTGATCTGCAGTTAGTTGAAACTACAGATATGAGCCCCGTGGAGCAGAGAGCTGAGCGTTTATCTATTTGAGGCACGGCTTCTCAGTCAGGCATCTCACACCTTTTATAAACCCATGTCTGTTCTTCATCCAATTCTACTTTATCCAGAATGAGTGCTCATTTCTTTGAGCCAGAAGTGATTCAGATCCATCTCAGTCCTGTAAAACACTTGAGGTTTCCAGTGGGAGGTTTAGGAACCCTTCATATGAATATTCCTCTACCACTGTCGTGAAACCAAAGTAGCTTGGAAAACCAATCAAGTTAACCTCGATGCCAACAACCTATACTAATTGTTCTCTTCCTTCTGAGAAAATCAGACAGTAAGTGGGCTTCTTAGGAATAAAAAGCCCTCTCTCAGGCAGGAGTGGGGAATTTCCTGCCAGTAGACCATCTGAAGCCTGCAAAATCATTTGGTCTGGCCCTGCCAAGGAACCCAAAGGCAGGACTTGAAATTCAGTAAATCGATCGCAGGCTAATATTTAGGTTGATGATTTTGTGTTTTTCACAAGTGATGAAACACCCAAAATGAAATGAAATGAAATATCCAAATGGTCTTTGGCAGAAAGAAGTTTCCCCACCCCTGCAGATGAAGGGTAGGGGAGAGAGGTAGAGGACAGAGGGGTTGGATAACAGTGAGTACCATTCGGTTATACCCCAGGACTAGGTTCCGATGCTCTTTAGCATAGCTGAGTAGCTCTCGTCCCAACAACTGAATGTGTGTTTTATGAAGGCCTAGAAGAGCAATGATCAACACAGAGTAACGGTCACTCAACACAGAGTAACGGTCACTCAACACAGAGCAATGATAACTCTTCACTCTGATTGGATCACGGCATGTCATCTATGAGTACCTGCTGATCACAATGTCTTCCAAAGATCTGTGTGTGTTATTCATCAGTTGTTAGAAGCCCCCTCTCCGGCTGCCCCTTTGCACTGTGTTTGCATGTGTCTGTGGCTGACCTGTCTCTGCTCTCCGTCCAGGTGATAGAATGCATCACGCAGGGCCGGGTCCTGCAGCGGCCTCGCACCTGTCCCCAGGAGGTGTACGAGCTGATGCTGGGGTGCTGGCAACGAGAGCCCCACATGAGGAAGAGCATTAAGGACATCCACACTCTCCTTCAGAACTTGGCCAAGGCGTCTCCAGTCTACCTGGACATTCTAGGCTAGGGCCCTCTCCCCAAGACCGACCGTTCCCGACACACTCCTCAGACGGGCCAAGAGGATGAACATCTTTCAACTGCCGCTGGATGCCATCCGACTGCTCCCCTTCATGCTGCCAGTGCTCACAGCAAAGACCCCAAGAAGCTTTCAGAGGGAAGCAATGTGGACTTCTCCATCCATAAACACAATATCGACTTCTTTTTAGCTCGTACGCTCTTTCTCTCTCCTCTCTCTCTCTCTCTCCCTCCCTCTCCCTCCCTCTCTCTCTCTCCCCCTGGTTTATTCCTTTCTTTGTTCTTTTTTCTTCTCCACCTCCCAGTTTTTGGGTCTTCCCTGCTTCACAGTCCATACCCTTTCTTTTTAATCAATCTGGCTTCTGCATTCCTATTAACTCTGCCTTAACAAACCTGATTTGTGATATCAAAAGATACTCCAGTTTGCCCACCACAACTAACAATGCCTTGTTGTATTCCTGCCTTTGATGTGGATGAAAAAAAGGGAAAACAAATAATTGACTTACACTTTGTCACTTCTGCTGTACAGACATCGAGAGTTTCTATGGATTCACTTCTATTTATTTATTATTATTACTGTTCTTCTTGGTTTTGGATGGCTTACACCTGTGTGTGAAAAGGAAGACTTGTGTTCAATCTGGGATGACTTTTCTTATGCAAGATTTAAAAGCAGAGAGAAAGGAGATTTGGGCCAAACTGCAGTATGGGAGCAACAAACACAACCATTGGCATCAGCTGGCATCAGTTCCGACTTAGGAAAAAACCCAGCAGCCGTTCCCTGGGAGGGATGTACCCGGCATGGTCCTCTGAGGACCTCTCTGAGGAGTAAAAGACGGTTGAACTCTGTGCCATGGACTACTCTCTTCCCGTCACCAGAAATCCTAGCGTGCGGTCCACAGACCGGGCGGCTTCCACGAGACACAAGACAGCACGTCACATGCTCAGACATTGTCCTGTCCTTATTGGTCTCGGTGATCGCACTGGTTTGTTCCTCAAGTGCTATCCACTGAGCCTTTGTCAAGTTCAGTTGAAAACAGGTGGATTCTTGTCCAGAGGTCATTTCAGGGTCAGGTGGGAAAGCCAAGGACTTGGAAAAAAAAATAAGACAATCTCTCAATTCGGAGGCAAGTTTCTCTAACATTGAACTTCTCAGATAGTACTTCTCCCTGACCCCAACCCCTCACTCTCACCCACCCTTTTAACTGTGCAAGCAAAACTGTGCATGGTCTTCGTCACTTAATATCTTGTGTGCAGGAACTGCAGCTCCAGATGTGGTGCCCCAGCTAGGGAGAGCACAGGTGTGCAAAAGGCATGACTGGTATCATTCGGGGACGCTGCTGGCGTCCATGCGCGGAGGATCCATGTCTCTGCATTGTGTAGTGGTGATGGGCTTGAATGACTGTGGACCCCGAAAGGGATCTCCTCCTCCAATCGAACCCGTGGGACTGTGGGAAGGGCAGAATCCATCCCCGAGGGAAAGGAACCCTCACGCGGGGACATCACGTGCGTTCACGTTCTGTGTCCACAGGTCGGGTCCCTTGTTCTGGGCTCTGGTTGGCAGAGGGCTCTCATTCCACGTGTACCATTGTCAGTTGTGTGGTTATGTTTCCCTCACTCCATCACGAAAGCAAAAACAGCAAAATTTGGCACAGCAGCCCGACTGCTGCAGGTGTGTGTCCGGGCGCAGTTGATGGGTTTGCAAAAAGAGGTATACATTTAAATAGAAATGTACAGTGATTGGGATGGGTGAGTCCTACCAAGGAAGACAAACATTTCTGTTCCTCAAGAAAACTTGATACCCTCTGTGAGGGGAATTTTGCTAAACTTGATATCTTTCTAACTCGAGCCAGATTGAAAGGGAGTGATTTTCATTCATCCAAGGTCATTTTATTTGGCGTTCGTTTTGGAAGGTTCAGGGGCTCTGTTTCGGTTTTGCTTGTGCCAGTTCATGGCTGGAGCACTTTGTTTTCCACTGCAGGCTTTGTAGCCAGTTCTCCAGAACCCAGAAGTGTAAATTCACAGAGAACAAAAAGAAACCCAGTAGCATCAACTGAGAGGGCTGGACAAGACGACCGGGCTGGTCCCTGAAGGGTCTGTGCTGGCCTTTGCGGGAACTGAGTCACTTGCTCTCTGCCAGTGACAACAACCCCTCCGGAAATCACATCATAATATAATGAAAGCCATACTCCATGATATATGCGTGTATGTATATATCATACCAAGGGCCCATGGCACTGCTAACACACTGTGGAACTCTGGGAAGCGGGAAGGCAGGGGCAGATTTGTATAAAACCTTTTCTAGATTCCAACAGCAATGACCTGGAAATCCACACAGGTTAGCCACTCCGTGTGTCGGGCGGGCGGGCTGCTCTGGGGCAAATATGCTGCAAGTGATGGGTTTTAGTTTATCCAAGAGCAAAGGGATGGAGTTCAAGGTGCGCTGTGCATTTTGAGAGCAAAGGCTTGTTGAACGGCAGACAAGAAGATGAGAGTGTTCCATTCCAGTTTTGTGTTTTCCTCTGAAGGCAAAAAAAAGCAAAAAGAAAAAAAAAAACGAAAAAAAAAAAACAAACAAAACACACAAAAACAAAAACTCTCCTTAAACCTTCTGACAAGTCCCTCTAGGTCTTGAAAGGTAAGGTTCTATGCAAGGGCAAAGTTTTATAGTAGTTTATATTGCTGATTATACTTATCATTCCCTCTGTCGTCTCGAGAGTGTGTGCTGATTTCAGAGACGTCGCACATTGGAAGACTTTGCGATTGCTTTGAAAGTAGCTGAATGAGCCACAGAATAGCCTGGAATATGCATCACGGTTCTCCACCACCCCCTTTCCCAAAGGAGCCTCCTATTCTAAAATGTGAAGGATCTCCGAACATGGCCTGCCATCAATATGTTAGAAACGACGATAGTAGCAGTGACAAATCCAATTCTCCAGCTCCAACCCAGTCTGATGGTCATTGCCATTTGCAGATTGTAAATGCAAGTGGTTTTCCAAACACTTTTGGCATGGGTTAGCAACTTAGTCCTATAGCGGGGAAACTAAGACTTGGGGAGGCTCAGAGGAATGCGTTAAATCTCCAGTCTGGTTTCCAGCACCACTGAGACTTAACCCAAGTCCTCTGGCTCTGAAATTCATGGTTCCGTCCACTGGAGACCCTAACATACCAGCAAGCAGTTCAGGAAAGAAAGCATGCTAACAAATGCATGACACAGAATGTGAAGCTGAAAGAGCACGAGGAAACACGTGCGAAGCCAAGCAGCTGAGATACGCTCTTAGCTTCAGCTCAGTCCTGGTACACTGAACCAAGGTCATATCAGGCTTGCTTAGAATACTCCTTGAACTACACTATGAAGGATTGTATCCGAATTCATGTTATCCATGTGTTCACATCAGCGCTACCTACAGTATTTCCATGTATTTATATGTTATAAATACTTGATTTATACATATGCAAATGCACATATATAGTGTGTGTGTTTATGTATAAATTTATAGGCACACATTAGTAGAGATAATTATAAGTAGGGTGCACTAATGAGTAAGTTGCTTAAAATCTGCTGACTAACCAAACTTTTCAATGTCATGTTGTGGTAAGTGCTCCCATCCTCCACGTGGGTAGGCCCCATCCTGCTTTCCAACTCTGTGCAGTCCTGCATTGGAAGACAATGTGCTTCCCAAAACAACTGAATAAAAGCCATCCCACCACACCGAGTCCTTTCTCTGGGTCCTTGCACAGGCAAATGTGGTCTGAAGAGATCTCCTTATGTGAAGACCCAGGAAAGGAAATGCATTTCTTTTGTTGTCTCTTGGACACGTTTGTGTTACGCTCACTTGTCCCACTGTGAACACCCTTTACACTTGTGTTCAGAGTCCACGCATTCCAAATTGAATGTTGGGAGACCGGTGAAGGTCACTGGAAGGTCAATTTTGCCACAGCAAAATGTGAAGCTCTTAGGAATCCCCATGTCAGAGTGTGGCTAACAGGACCTGATAGTGGAAAATGCTGACCTTTTGCAATGTGTTATGACAACAGGGTTCCCTGAGTAAGAATGGACTTCTTTTTCCCACCTTGCCTTTTGCTGATTGGACAAGATAGAATACCAATAGCATAAATGAATCTCATTTCAAAGTGACTGCGTGGATACACCTGCCCTCTTCCTGCTCCTCTGTGGTATTTTCTTCTCCCCTGGTTTGAGGATATATAGTTTCAATGTTCGCATTTATTTTGCCCATATCTCACTGTTAGGGGAAGTCTCATGGGAGGAATGGATAGTGACCTAACTCCACAGGTGTCTAGGGTAGCAGTTAAAGCCAATTCTTCACAACACATAACTGGAACGTGGAGACTTGGAGGTGGTGATGGCCTGTACATGAATTTCAAACGTCGTTCTCAAGGATTGGGGCGGGAGCTATTTCTAGTTAAAATGATGGTTCAGAAAGGAGTATTCTCAGGCTGTCAGGGCTGAGATGAATCGAGTACTGCTGAAGTCAGAGGTTTTTGAATATTCTTAGTGTTTGCATCCTTTTCCTCTTCTTTTCTTTTGAGCTTTATTTATTTAATTATGTATTTATTTATTTATTGTTGCTCCATTCATTACAAACAAAGCAAAAATTATATATATATATATATATATATATATAAATGTATATGTGTTGCAGGCAAAACACTGTGAATCTCACAGCCACCGCCCAGCAACTGTGTTGCCATCCTAACACACGTCTCAGGAGACCAAACAGGAAAGGATGGGATGTCATTTGTCAGTCTGTGTGTTCTAGGCCAGGTCCATGTTTATTTTATTTCTTTGGTCTGTGCATTCACAAAAATGATTCCGAGTGAAGGTTGGCTGAACACTCAACGTACTAGAGCACGCAGAATAAAAACTGCCAGTGGTCGTGGGTCCGAACAGGAGAAAAATGAAAATAATTGGGGAGAATTGCAATGCAATGTAAAAGCCTACATCTTGCAGCTTGTGTATCTTACCCTTGCTTTAAAAACGTATAAACCAGCTGGAAGTGTTTTCAATCTAAGGTCTCTGAATTAAATGTGGACTTTAAACATGTAATCCCGTAACCGATGACCAAATTATGGTGAAATATTAACTCCCTGTGCTCCTTGATCATTCCCTAGGACTTGCAAATCTGCCTAGAGATGAGGAACAGCATTTACTTCTGTGTCTGGAGAAATGTCTGTATATATCCAGGCTGTAGACACACACATTTCAATATCTCTCTGCAGATACACTTCCCCTCCAGTCGTGACCTGGTATTTCGAGCTATCTTTTCACTTGGTTCACTTTCCTTTGAATGTGACGTCTCTGTGCCAATACTTACCAGTTCTTGTTTTGCAATCTGTTTTGAGGTCCATTGCTTTACTAAGATCCACTGCATCTTGGCTGATTTCAAAGTGACACCTGAAAACAGTGTTAAAAAAATAAGTTCTGTTTGTTTATCATGTGACCAGCTTCTCTCAACCTGACATGGAAAGTCTCTTGTACTACAGTGTATTTAATAAAAATGATGTCTTACAATAAATAACATCCTCCAAAAAAAAAAAAAAAAAGAGATGAGAAGTGACATGATTACTTTTTGGAAAACAGGTAGAATTTCCATGATGTGTGGGTATTTCCATGGGTATTGGTGTCTGCATTTTCAGATCTGGTCACTGCTGATGCCTATAGTGTTTGTAGCTCCAAAGTAATGAAGATAAGTGGACTTACATATCATAGCAGCTTCCCACATGAGGCTAATGCAAACGAGGTGACGGAAACTTTACCGATTTGAATTTTTATTAATTTTCAGTTACTTTGCATGTAAATATCTACACGTAGGGACAGACATTTGGCATAGAGATTAAGATGCCCACATCCATGTTGGAGTACCTGTGTTTTTTTTTTTTTTTTTTTTCTGACAGGCAGAGTGGACAGTGAGAGAGAGAGAGAGACAGAGAAAGGTCTTCCTTTTGCCGTTGGTTCACCCTCCAATGGCCGCCGGCACACCGCGTTGATCCGATGGCAGGAGCCAGGTGCTTCTCCTGGTCTCCCATGGGGTGCAGGACCCAAGCACCTGGGCCATCCTCCACTGCACTCCCTGGCCACAGCAGAGGGCTGGCCTGGAAGAGGGGCAACCGGGACACAATCCGGCGCCCTGACTGGGACTAGAACCCGGTGTGCCTGCGCCGCAGGTGGAGGATTAGCCTAGTGAGCCGCGGCGCCGGCCACACTTGGGTTTGATCCTCTGACTCCTCACTGCAGCTTCCTGTTACTGCAGACCAGGGAGGCAGCAGTGATGGTTCAACTGATTGGATTCCTGCTACCCAAGTGGAAGACCTGGATGGCATTCCTGGTGCCCCCAGGCTGTTGCACACATTTGAGGAGTGAGCCAGAGCATGGGAATTCTTGCTCTTCCTCACTTTCTGCTTCTCAAATAAGTACACACACACACACACACACACACACACGGCTAATGGCTATCATATTCAACACCATGGAACAAGAAAACAAAATCAGCATGATTTCTAAAAGATTAGATCTCACTGATCAAGAGAAGTGTGATGTATTGTGGCATCTCAGGGTAGGGGAAGGATCTGGATGACTCAGCCAAAATGTGTCAAACTCTTGGCCTCTCTGTGCAATGGTGTTAAAATCATGAATGTGGTTGCTGGTGGTTTGTCAGGGGTGTGGGAGCCCCAGAGAGATCTACCTATACTTTGGCTTCCCGGGATCTCACAGCCCTGTTTCCCGGTGCCTGGCCTCTACTCAACCCTCTGAGAGGCCCAGGAGCATCTGGCCAATATCCCTGGCCTTGGCTTCAGGGCCACAGGTTTGACTGTGGATGATCAGAAGCTCAGAATCCCCAGGGACTTTGTGTGTTGAATGTTTCTCGATGGTGTGAACATGTTTTTCCTTGAGTTAAAAACAAATGGGACCAGGTTCAAACAGAGCAGGCACTTGGGGAATTCAAAGCTATGTGCATATAAGGAGAGAAACCATTGTCCAGAAAATCTAAATAGGATTATGTGTCCCTATGGGATTAAAGTGTATATCCCACTCAAAAAAAAAAAAAAATCAAAGGAGAAAAGTTGAACCAGTCGTGCCTTGACCGCCAAAAGCCAATTTGGATGATTAAAAATTCTAAGTCTTGACCCAGTTTGGACAATTAAAGATTCTAAGTCTTATCAGACTATGTTTCCTAGACTATGCTTTCATAAGCCTAGTATTGGTTCTATTACAGTGCTGTCAATTTAGATTCCAAACCTGGAGTCCAGTGTTCCGGAACCCTCACCTGCTTCCTTCCACAGGCCTTTCCTCTACAAAACACCCCTTTCGTGCACTCCTAACGATGCCTAATTTCCTAGATGGGAGAAGTATGTCCAGTACTTACTAATAATCTCATCAAAACAGAGCTACTCACTTCCAGACGAACTGAATAATACAATGAAGGTTTGTTGTGTGCCGAGGTGCCAGATACATGCGTTAGTGTCCAGTGGCTGCTGTTGGCAGCAGTCCCAAGTTAGGGGCCTCAGAGCACAGAAATATGTTCTCTCTCAGTTGTGAGGTTGGGAGCCAGAGATGAAGGAGTTGCCAGAGATGCTTTCCCTCTGAAGGCTCTTGGTAGCTCTAGATAGTCCTTGGTTTCTGGCCCCATCACCCCAGTTGCTGCCCCCCCGCCTTCCACTTCCCTTCATGGGTCTTCTGTTATGATTAATCTCGTGAGAGTACCTGTGACTGCATTTCAAGCTGCCCAGATAACCCAGAATAACATCCTCCTCTCCAGATCTTAATCTTATCACACTTCTTGTCATATAAGGTCATAGTCACTACAGATAGGATCTGAACCTATCTTTTGAGGAACTGCTACACCCACTAGGATACACTAACTTACTCAACCCTCCCATCTGTCCCAGGAGGTAGGTGGTACAATTGTTATCCCCAGTGTACAGGTGAGAAAACTGGGGCACTAAGACTTCAGAAACTTGCCAAAATACCAAGTCAAAAGAAATCAACCAGAATTTGGTGTGTACGATGTGCCAGGAATTATGTGTGGTGTATTAACTAATCTAACCCTCCAACAGCCCTAGAACTTTGGTTCAGGAATGCTAGATAGAGCGCTAGATAGATTTGAAAAGCCGGTCTTTAGTATTCAAGGAGTTCTGAACCAAATTCGTGTCCTACAGAGCTCCATGGAAACCAGTTACAGCCCTGTGCTTAAGGAAATTAATCCACCAATCCTGATCACCTAAGAAACGGGAACTCCAGCCCCCTGTTAGGCCAGAAGAACAGCTGGTGGGTTTCCAACCATACATTCTCACGAGGCTTATTTTGCTGCCGCTTGCTATAACAGGCGAGGCTGAGATCCAGCCAGTGACAGAGAAAAGGGAGCTGTCAGGATGCAGCAGAGAGTGGGCTTCAGCCACTTCATTACGAAATCTTAGCTCCCTGTCATTGTCACTGCAGGGATGTGGTTAGTACTTGCCTCATCACACAACTTAAAAGACCCACAGCCCCACGGTCAAGGTCCCCCGGAGAAGTCTAAATTCAGTCCTGCCAGACTGCTGTGTGCAATCCCAAAGAGCCATGGGAGTCACACGTGCCAGCAACTGATCCTTGTCCCTGACGAGACTTCCTCAAAATCAAGCCATTCTGGAGTCAACCCTGCAGGTGTGCTGTGTGTATGCCGAGGCATTTGTTGTTGAGTGATAATGCTGCCTTTTTTAAATTTCTTACATTTGTATTGGAAATTTCATACAAGTGAAATGTGAACTTGATACAGGCTGGTATTCTAGTGTCTTTGGCTCACTGATGGTTCCTCAGAGGAAGATGGTGCTGGAGGAATTGATGGGTGAATGGATGGGTTTGAGATATGAGGCTGTGAAACTAGACAGCTCGTTATGATAGAATGGTGTCTCTATTTAGAAACAGGGAGTGGATAGCTTTAGGACAAGTCATTCTAATCCTCCCTCATAAGCCTTAGATTCCTCACTTATCAACTGTTCAACAGAAGGATTTTCTCTGGATTCAAATGAGCTCATCCACGCTTTGCAACCATAAAGCAAAATATTAGTATTAATTATCAGTAGTATTAAGGACTTCAAATGCTCCTACAGGTAAACAGAGCCACTGTTCTTTCTGACTCAGTTTGGGGATCTCAGAAAACCCCCAGAAGAAGCAGGGTATCATGTGTGAGAAAAGAAAGAGCTGGACCTTAGCTCTCAGGTGGACAGGTGAGTGACCACAGTGGCTTCCTATTGGACAAGAACCTATTGTTTTCAGAATTAGGAGGTTAAGCGTTACTTGGAGAGCACCACCTCTCTCTCTACACTTGCTGGAAATGAGATGATTATGGCCAAATAAGAGATCATTAAAATAACTCTGTGGCATCTTGGCTATGATGGTTATTTTTTTTTCAATTCAGCTTGAACGGGTGATTTTTCTATAGTGAACTTTTTAAAAGCACTTTTCAAAGTTCTTGAATGTTTCCTTATTTGAGAGGACAGGACTTGTTTGTAGACAAATAGTGACCTTGGCTTTGGGGGTTCAATGAAGCTTGAGAGATGAGAACATGGACTGCAGTAGAGGTGCAGGAGGATCCAAACGGTCCCCCCTTGGATCTCCAGGAGTGTCTCCGACTGCGGAGACTGGGTCGGGGTGTGTGTGTGGGGGAGAAATTGCGTGGGTTTCCTTGCTGGGGATGCAGCACCACTGAGAGGAAATTTATTTGAACACCTCCCCCCAAACACCCAGACCTACCAGTCCATTTGCATTTCACAGTACTTCCTTAGCAAGGACTTCCTGGTGCTGAACCAACATCTGCCTCCTCCGAACTACTGCCCATGGGCTCGGGTCTCCTGGGAGTGCACAGAATGACTCTTATTCATGATGAGTTGGCATCCTTTTATGACTCTCTTGTGCCCTTCCTCTCTCATCCCCCCTTCTCCCCACCGAACACTCTGGAGAGCTTGCCAAGTGCCCAGAAGAAAGGGCAAAGACCCAAGCTCCGCCTGGTAAAGCTGCCGCCCAGCCCACAGTTCCCTGTTCCTCACCTATTCCCCAGCCTTCATCTCATGCTTGGCACAAGGGCAAAAGAACTTTCTAAGGAGGCAGAGAGATTAACGGTGAGGTGCCTCTCCTCTTCTGCAGAAAACATACATCATCAATGGGCTCAACACAATGAATGGAGCCCCTCACTGCTGTGATCTGTGGAATCTCTCTTGGTGCTCTGAAAAAAAACAAAAAACAAAAAACAAAAAACAAAAAACAAAAAACAAAAAACAAAACAGGGGATATTAGGGCAGCTGGGTGGTCCAAGAGACAGAGCACATTGCCAACAGCCAGTGATGGGGATGCGGCTGGTGTTCACTAACATAAAGGTAGCCTTAATTTTTTTTCCTAAGGCAATCTGCTTGCACAATGACCAGGCACTGCATTCATAACACAGGATGTTAAGTGTGTGAGGTTGGTGTCACTGGGGATGTTCAAGAACAAAACAAGACAGACACTCGTGGGAGTGCTTAGAGAGCATTTTTCTCACCGTGCAAAGGTTCGACCTGGGAGACCACGTAGCATTCAGAGGACATAGCCATTGGGAAAGCACTTTTCCGGAGCGATAGGGGGCCATTTTCCCTAGAGCTGCAGACACGGGGTGGAGGACAGAGGACAAGGACCCCATGCACCTGCAGGTGTGGATCGATGCCTACCAAGGGCTGGTGGCACAACATCTCAAAATCACTTGTGGAATAAATGAATACATTTCTCAGGCATGCAGTGGAAAGAATACAGTATGTTCTGTGCATCCTTTTCACATTCCACATTCCAAAGCACATTAACATACATTACAGCATCCTCTTTCCTAGTATCCTTAGGAGGGTAGAGGACGGGCCTCCCTCCCTTCTCCTTAGCAAGTAAGAGTGAGGTCCCCCAGAGTTAGTGACAGAGCTGCACCTGGAAGGTGAGTTTCCCAACTCTTGATAGAATTGCAGGGCCCTCAACCATCTGGCCAGTGCTTCCCTGATTTTATTATTTTATTCTATTATTTTATTACTGTATCAGCATACAGTGTCGCATATCCTAAATGTCCTGCCTGCCTTCCTTAGTTAAAAGAAAGCCACATTATTAAAATATGGACTTTTGAATAGGCTAAGTATTGCATGACAAGTGTGACTAAAAGGAAAGTGTAAAGAAGATTTGTTTATTTGAAAAGCAGAGTGAGAGTAAGAGAGAGAGAGAGACAGAGACAGAGAGAGAGAGAGAGAGAGAGAGAGGAATTTCTGCCATCTGCTGGTTCACTCCCCCAAATGGCTGCACTGGTGGGGACTGGGCCAAGCAGAAGCCAGGAGGAGTAAGGGACTCCCTCTGGGTCTTCCACATGGCTGGCCAGAGCCCACGTTCTTGGGCTATCCTATGCTGCTTTCTCAGGCCATTAGCAGGGAGCTGAATTAGAAGTGGAGTAGTGGGGACTTGAACCAGAATTCTGGTATACAATACAAGTGTTGCAAGCACTGGGTTCACCCGCTGGGTCACAACATCAGCCCTGAAAATAACAAATTTAAAAGTAAGTTGCTCCATTTCCCAATCTGCTCTTCAAGACTTTCAGCAATAAGTATCTGAGTAGATACTTTTTTTTTTTGACAGGCAGAGTGGACAGTGAGAGAGACAGACAGAGAGAAAGGTCTTCCTTTGCCGTTGGTTCACACTCCAATGGCCGCCGCGGCTGGCGCACTGCAGCCGGTGCACCGCGCTGATCCAATGGCAGGAGCCAGGTACTTCTCCTGGTCTCCCATGGGGTGCAGGGCCCAAGCACTTGGGCCATCCTCCACTGCACTCCCTGGCCACAGCAGAGAGCTGGCCTGGAAGAGGGGCAACTGGGACAGAATCCAGTGCCCCGACAGGGACTAGAACCTGGTGTGCCGGCGCCGCAAGGCGGAGGATTATCCTATGAGCCGCGGCGCCGGCCCTGAGTGGATACTTTTAAAAGTGTAAAATGTAGGAGCCAATGCTGTGGCACAGTGGATAAAGCCGCCACCTGCGACACTGGCATCCTGTGTGGGCACAGACCAGTCCATGTCCTGACTGCTCCACCTCCAATTCAGCTCCCTGCTAATGGCTTTGGAAAAGCAGAAGATGTCCCAAGTGCTTGGGCCTTTGCCGCACACATGGGAGACCTGGATGAAGCTCCTGGTTCCTGGCTTTATCCTGGCACAGCCCTGGCTATTGCAACCATCTGGGGAGTGAACCAATAAATAGAAGACCTCTCTCTCTCTCTCTCTCTCTCTCTCTCTCTCTTTCTCCCTCCCGCTTCCTCCCTCTCTCCCTCCCTTCCTCTCTGTAACACTGAATCCCAAAGAAATAAATCTTTTTTTATAAAAGTGTAAAATGAACATCTTGCTTGTTAATAAAAAGAGGGAATTGAATACCTCCACAAAGAAATGATCCGGCATTGCCCCTTTGCTACAAGAAGAAAGACTCCAAGAAAATTGGAGACTGGAGAGTATAGCTTAGGGATATACAAAGCTCAACCCTGTCAGGTTACTGAAGCACAAAAGGGTCGTGAAGAGCTGCGCAGCTGTTGGAGGCAGGGCTGTGTCTCATCCCAGCTCCCTAACATTCAAAAGCCTGCAGCTGCGGGCCTGACTGCGTATTTCACTGGCTCCCTGCAGCGGAAGCAGGCATTTTCATCACCGTGGCGTGTGTGAACACGTGTGTATCTCTTCAAGTGTGTGCGTGTGTGTGTGTGCAGGCACGCTCTGTTTTCTCATCTATACCTATCCCAAAACAAGATTTGACCCTATCGCCAAGTACTATAAAGGACATGCACTGGCATTTTTTAAAAAAAATGTACAAAGAAGAATTTAAAAGTCTTTTCCCTAGCCTTGCTGTCTCTCCACAGTAAGAACGGAAAACCATGTTAAGCTGCTTCCTAAATCCCACTCCTTTCTAGATCCCACTCGGTAAATCGGCCCCAACTAGCAAGGTGGAGAACGAGAAAAAACTCGGGAAAACTGTAAACAGGTCCCCAGCCCTATGCCTCCCTTGCCCCCCCCCCCAGCTGCATTCCTGGCTCTCAGACCCGCTGCCCTCATGGGACACGGCTCAGCCCTTCATCATCCTACCTACCCTCTCACGTCTTTGGAAAGAGATATTTTGGGAACCAGCACACGCACATCCAGACACCAATTACTCAACCTCACAGCAAGGATGGAGATGATGGAAGTGTGGCTCTCCGGTCTCCTAGCAACGGCGTAGGGGGAGGCTGCGCCTGTTGCCGGGCACCGCCCTGCGTAGCAGGCTCTTGCGTATTTCGCTTGTGCTGTCTTTGTCGGCCATTTCTAAAACGGGCTCTGTGTTGGAGGCTCTTAAGCTGTTCTCTTAAAAGAGCTCTGCTGACATCCACAGGTCCTATAATTAACATCTCAAGCCTTCACGGGCCGGAAGTATTCCGTCACCCCTAAAAATACAGAGCCCCCTTTTTTGGTCTTCCTCCTGGGGTGTTAGTAGGAAACCGTGCATCCTGTCCCTTGCTTCCTACACATGTTCACCAAAGATGTGGACATTCAAGCACTTCTTCTTCTATTTTTAATACCTAATCATGAACTCTGTCCTTAAAATAATGATGATAAAAATAATAAAAAGAGAGTACAGTGATGGAAAATCTTAGCTTACTTCTTAACCCAAGAAAAAGCTATGGCCAAACTCCACACCTGCTGTCCCAGTGCTCCAGAATCCCCAATTCTGCCCCAGCCCACCCCTGCACACATACATGGCAAGTGTGTTGCTGACAAAGGGAACGTCTGACAAGCTGGAGTAGGAATTGATTACACGAGGCGAGGGACGTGAGAGTGAGCACAGTAGCCGACCTCCCCAACTGGAAATGCCCAGGACCGCAGGAAAGAAGGCTGCTGAGTGGAAAGGCAGCTGTGGCTGTAATTTATGGCAGAGGGGTATTTGGGAAAAGAGAAACAGAGGTGGGGCCAGAAACAGAGGGGAGACTTCCACCGCCCAGAACAGAAAACTCTCCAAGTACCAGGAGTAAGAAACGATGGCTGAGACAAGAGGCTCTGGTCTCAATCTTGCAAATTTTATTCGAGCCTGAATCAGAGGTGATTCCTCCAACAGACAGGAAACCCTTCATTCTTCCTCTGCCTGTCTGTGCCCTGGTTTGCCCTTCCTTGGGCCAGGAGGTTTGCAGGGCAGAACCCTTTCTGTCGGCCGCCTCTCGGGCCCCCCCGGCATATCACACTGAGTCTTCCAGGCTGCTCCTTTCTAACCCTTCCAAGGAGGCTCCTGAGAGGGGGTGGCCATCTTGCTTCCACATGGAGTCGAAGCCTGGACTCTTTAGCTCATGAATCTTTATAAGCAGGGCCAAATTCTCCTTGGAAAGGAAGGATGGAGTGATTTTTCGCCCTGGCTCTGAATCACAGGACAAGTTATATGGTGAGGCACACAGCCACTTCTGGTCACTTCTGGGCCTGACTCAGGGACCAGACCAAGTGCAGGCCATTAAGGCAAGCCCAGAGATGGCAAGAAGAAAGGTGGGCAGAAAGCCGAAGAAAACAGAGGGGATTCTGGTCTGGTTGTGCTTTTTGGTTACTTTCCAGAAGGGAGGAATTGAGTAGAAAGGATGTGACTTTTTTTTTTTTTTAAGAAAAATCCAAAAGAAATTCCTATAAGAAAAAGTTTAGCTTCTGCAGGCCTCTTTCTAGTACTTTCCATCTCTACAGACAGGGACTCCAGAAAGCCTCCTGGTTTAGCTGTCCACTTCCCTGTGAGGATGCTGGACTCTGCTGGTTTGACAGGGAAGGGTGGCCCACACCTCCTGTCACATGTCCCCTGTAGCACTTGTTCACCCGTGCTCTCTGAGAGCACCCATGTGGGTAGTCAGGGACCAAGATCCCAATGTGGGGAAGCCCCTCAGGCCAGAGGCAGAGCCAGGCAGGACTTTGCCCAGGGCTCTGGACTCAAGGACAATTCTAAAGTCACTCTGGCTCTCTGAAGGCTGAAATCAGCTTGTCTTTCTGTGAGCTTAATCCACAGGTTCAAATCCAACAAGGGCCGGGGCCACAGTGCCGACCCAGGGAGCAAAGTGACCTTGAAAATGATCTTTCTTCTACCATTTTGCTGAGGCCTGGTACTGTGTTAAGTTCTGTGAGCAGCCTCCTGAGGACTTCCAGTTTCATGGAAAAATAGAGCGAGGAGCAGAGCACGGTCCTCCACTCTGTTATTTCCGATCCTTATGTCGTCATTTGTCTGAAGTTCTGCATGTTCAAGTTCTGCTCTGACACAGGCCTTTATCAGGAGCCCAGTTACCATGGCAGTGCCCCCAAAATAGAACAAGCCCAACACACATCAATAGACGGTACAAGAAATAGAATAAATACTACCTACGATGCATTATTTGGTTTACGCTGGGTAGTAATTTGTGCAGAGAGTTGAAAATAACTACACCTCCTCCCCCCTTCATTTAATTAAAGGGAAACAATTCCACAAACGGAAATGCTCCGTGTTTGTCTCAGAACGGAACTCGAGTTGCCATGCGATTAAGAGGCCAGGATCATGGCTGAATTTGCCAGGGAAGAACCAGCACGTTAAAGCAAGGACCACACAGAGAACTGCTCCAAAGCACCCTCTCCTCCCCTTCATCTCGCAGTATAGTTTGGTTGGAAGCACCAGCTTGGCACGCACCAACCACAGCCCCTAAGAAACTACCATTTTGTTTCCCCGTGGGTAAGTTGAGCATTCCTCTCGGTTTGTCCATGACCATCCTGGTTTACCCCTAACGACCCATGATACTCTCAGTTCTCATGCATTGCAGCAAAAGCCACACAGGCACTCTCGTTACAGGTAACCATGGGTGGGAAGGACACCTCTGAAGAAAAAATGTCCAAAACACACTCTGAGAAAGAAGATACCCGTCTTTGCCATAGATAGCTCCATGACTGCTGCATAGTGTGAGCTGTTTGTAAATGTTCAACTTGGGGTCTCCAGTCTCTTTCCTTCCAGAAGGCCCCCAATCTCAGACCCAGTAAGCAACTGGCCCACTGATCCACTCACTGCCTGCCTTCCAGAAGTAACTTTGCTTCCGACCCTCCTAAAGTCCCTTAGCCTCAGCCTCACAATTACATGCGTAAAGGTAAGACTAATGCTCTGTACTTTAACTTTCTTGCTGTGAAAACTGAATAATGTTATGTAGGCACAAGTGCCCAACACATCATGTAACTCTCTGATGGGACTGATTGTTAGTGTCTGTTTCTTATTTTTTCATACAATAGTTGAAGCTATCATGGCAGACTGAAGAGAGACAGTCTGTGGAATCAGTCAGACCTATAAGAGATGACTCTGGACAAGCTACTTAACCTCTGAGTCTCCCCAGCCCAAGTTTTGAAAGTAAGCATCAGTCAAAACATCTCACAAGGTGTTGCAAGGAATAACAGATGGCAAATGTAAGTCCCCTGGCATAGATGCTGGTACTTAGTAGACACTTGTCACAGGATAGAGTCTCTGGGAAGCATACCCTGGGAGGAAGATCAGAACATAGAATGTTTACTATTGGGAGCAAGACTTGCAGAAGAGAAGAGAATGAAGCAGGATGGAGCAGAAGGAGAAATTGAACTGCAATGGAGCTGAATGACAGTGTCAGGCGACCCTGAAAATGATCTCTGACATTGCAATGCCCTTTCAACAGCTTCCTGAATTTGGCCAAGACACCTAGTGGTTGGATGGGGGTTGTCCCTGGAAGGTACATGAACTTGGGCAGGGTGGCTGTATGAGGCTGAAGCCATCTGTGAAGGTTCTGACAGCTACAGACTAGCTGCTACACTTCCAGGAGCCAGAGGGGTGAGTCCTTCAATGAAGGGGTATTGGGGGAGGCCACATCTCTGTGTCCACCACAGTGCACACTTTTCACTACTTGAGCCACTGTTTCAGACATATTCACAGAATTGCTGGCTGGGATTCCAGTGGGCCTCTCTTCCTGGGAAAAGCTCAGGAGGGAAAGATTTATGGGTCAATATATGGTCATTGCCACCCTAGTAGGTCTCAGTGGTACAATCACACACATCACCTTCCTCCTCTGTCGACTTTCCCAGAATCCCCTTTAGCCTGGTTGCTATCTCTGCTGGTGCCATGTCACTCCTCTTTCCTAGTCACCATGCCCTGCTTAGCATGCACTTGTTTATTAATAATCAAAATTGGGTAAGGAAGAATCCAAAGCACCCAATAGGTCAACCGATTACTAGACAAATTTCTCCCTGCCCCATTGTTTAAGATCGAGCTACCTCTTCTTGAAAATTGTGGCACACTTTCTGTCAACACAAGATATTCCAAGTGCCCAGGTAGAAGCTATAGCTTATAATTTATTGAGGCTCTTCCCGTGTAGCCCTAACGAAACAGCTATCCTTTTTGGAACTGAAACCTCTAACCCTACAGAAACTGGTGTTACAAAAGTAATGTTGCAGGTGATTGGAAGCATGAATTATCAGAGTCACCGAGAGAAATGATAATAACAGCCTCTCTTGTTCCCACCTTTCACTCCTCCAGACTCAGCATTCTTTGTGTTGTAAACATAGAAGGACTTAACAGTTTTTGAATTAAAGTAGATGCTACCTCTTGAAGAATAGCAGTATGATCTTGTCACAGATCACTGGCACTTCCACTGAGTCTTTGCTAGGCATTTCCAGGACTCTAAGAGGTCAGGTGCTTCTGGATGGTCAGTTCAGGTCCAGGCTGGGTACTTCTGGATATCATGAATGAATCTCATAATCACAGCTGCTTTGCTGAAAGTGGGTCCTCTGATTGAGTGCAATGCTCTTTGGGATTAACCAGGAAGGTGGGTCAGACTTGGAATTTTTTGGAAAGTGGTGATGTTTGATGCCCTTCGGGCATGAAAAGTACACTCCTATCAGGAATGTGTGACTAATCCTATCAGAATGAGTCAGTAAGCCTTCGAGGCTGTAGGGGACCCAATGAAGCAAACTTGACACCAAGTGGTGCTTTGTCTTCTTGAAGAAAGATTCAGGATTGGCCTCTGTAACTGGCAGCTGGGAGGTCCGTTAGGTGATGGAGGTGACATATCAGCCTTGGCGAGTTACGGGGCATGTAGATGGTGCAGGCAGAGTCTCCATGCCTGTCACAAAGGAGATTTCACTCATGTGTCCTTTGTGACACCACTGCAATGGCTGATGATACAGCCTGGCTGGGGAGAGGGGACTGGAGCTTTTTGTCAGCTTGCTAGTTCCGTGCTCTTTGGGGATGGATGGTCTCCAAAGGGCACTGAGATGTACTCATTATCCAAGGACTGCCTCTCAAATCTATCCTTTCTTCAAATCTACTTTTACTTAAGAGAAGTTTTTAATTTAAGGAATAATTGTGAAGGTATTACAGAAAACTCCTATTTACCCATCGCCCAAACTCCTCTGTAATAAATCTCTACCTTATTATAGTGTGTTTGTCACAATTAATGAACCAACTTTGATACATTATGATTAACATTATGGGGTTTTGTGAAGTGCACACTGTATTCAGTTTTCCTTGTTTGCTGCTGATGTCCTATTCTGTTCACTGATCCCATCCAGAACATTTTGTGACACTCAGTCCTTGTGTCTCCTTAAGAAGCCTTGGTTGTGACAGTTACTCAGACTTTCCAGTTTTTGCTGGTTTTGCCAGTCCTGGGAGTTCCTGTCAGCTATTGTGTAGAACCTTCCTCAGTTGGATTTGTTATTATCATGATTAAACTGGGATGCCATACTTTTGGGAGGAATACCACAGAAGTAAAGGGGCATCCTCATCACATTTGTAAGGGTAACCTCCTTGCACACAACTTACTTTTGTTGCCCTCGGTTTGGGCCCTCTGACTTGAGGGGAGTTTGTCAGTTTTCTCCATAGGAAAGTTACCATTATTTGCTTCTGTTTTCTTCCCATTTTCCATCTCCTGGAGGGTGGAGATCTAAAATTATGCAGAGTTATTCTGTGTAGGAGATCTGCATCTCTCCTCCTATTTATTTATATACTCATTCATTTATATCATGAATCTGTCGATGTTTACGTTATACTTTGGCTAATAGTCCAAGAGAGCTTTGCTTATTTTGCTACTCATGTTGTACTAACACTGTTCATTTGGAACCCATTAAGTTATTATCCATATCTCTCCTTTTTTTAAAAAAGATTTTTATTTATTTATTTGAGAGGTAGAGTTAGACAATGAGAGGGAGAGACAGAGAGAAAGGCCCTCCGTCTGTTGGTTCAGTCCCGCAACGGCCGGAGTTGTGCCGATCCGAAGCCAGGAGCTTCCCAGTCTCTCATGTGGGAGCAGAGGCCCAAGGACCTGGGCCATCTTCTACTGCCTTCCCAGGCCACAGCAGAGAGCTGGATGAGAAGAGGAGCAGCTGGGACTGGAACAAGCGCCCATATGGGATGCCGGTGTCGCAGGCGGAGGATTAACCTACTGCACCACGGCGCTGGCCCCTATCCATATCTCTTTGCCATATCCACTTCATAGTGCACTTTCTGGGTATTAGACACTGCTGATGCTCCAGGATATCCGGTGCTCGGGTATTTCCTGCTCTGGCCCTAGAATCATTCATCTGCTCACGGCTATTGGAGAATGGTTAATAATAAGACTATGTAAGGAGTTCTACTTGATAGCCAAAAAAGGTGAATAATCCAATTTAAACTTGGTGGTAGATTCAAGTAGATATTTCTCAAAAGAAGACATATGATGCTCAACATCACTGATAATCAGGGAGTTGCAAAGCAAAACCCCAATGAGACATCAACTCGCTTCAGTAAGGTTAGCTGTTATCTAGAAGACCAAAGATGAGAAGTACTGACCAAGATGCAGAGAAGAGGGAACTAGGTACCCTGTCAATGAGAATGTAAATTAGTACAGTCATCAGATGGAGTTTACTCCAAAAACTAAAAATAGAATTGCTATATGATCCAACAAAACGCCACTAGTGGATATATACCCACAGGAAGTGAGATCACTCCGTCAAACATGTATGCTCTCATGTTCATTGCAGCACTGTTCACAATAGCCAAAACCTGGAAGCAATCTAAGCATCCATCAACCAACGAATGAATAAAGGAAATGTGGAATATTACTCAACTGTTCCAAGGGATGGACTCCTATCATTAGCAACTACATAGATGATGCTGAAAGTCATTATGCTAAATGTACTAAGCCAAGCACAAGAAGTCAAGTACACTTTATTTCACTCACATGTGGAATCTAAAAATGTTGATCTTATGGATGTCAAAAGTACAATGGTGCTTATCAGAGGCAGCAGAGAGGGATGGAGAAAGGTTAATTAATGGGTACAAAGGGCTGGCGCCTGGGTTCACTAGGCTAATTCTTCTCCTGCGGTGCCTGCAATGCTGGTTCTAGTCCCGGTTGGGGTGCCAGATTCTGTCCTGGTTGCCCCTCTTCCAGGCCAGCTCTCTGCTATGGCCAGGGAGTGCAGTGGAGGATGGCCCAAGTGCTTGGGCCCTGCACCCCATGGGAGACCAGGAGAAGCACCTGGCTCCTGGCTTCAGATCGGCACAGCACGCCAGCCATAGTGGCCATTTGAGGGGTGAACCAACAGCAAAGGAAGACCTTTCTCTCTGTCTCTCCCTCTAACTGTTTAACTCTGCCTGTCAAAAATAAATAAATAAAAATAATGGGTACAAAGTTGTAGTTAGGTAAGAGTAAGAAGTTCGGGTTTTCTTTTGCACAGTAGGACTATAGATAATAAAAATCTCCTGCACATTTCTCTTAAAGATCAAAAGAGAGGATTCTGTTTATTTTTTCTACCATGAGTATGAATAATCTTAGCTGTCTACTTTAAAATTAAATATTTATTTATTCATTGAAAAGGAAGAAAGAAGGAGAAAGAGATTTTCATCCCCTGGTTCAGTTCCCAAAGGGCTTCCACATTCAGGTACTGGTTCAGGCTGAAGTCAGGAGCCAGGGAGAACCCCACCTTGATCTCTTGAGTGGGTGGCAGAAACTCAAGTACTTGGATCTTCATCTATTGCTTCCCAGGCACATTAACAGGTGGCTGTATCAGAAGTGGAGTAGCTGGCACTCCAATCAGCACTCCAGTAAGGGATGCTGATGTCCCAAGTGGAGGCTTAACCCAGTGCACCACAACACCTACTCCTAAAAAATTTTTTTAATTGGGGCTGGCGTTATGGCTCAGTAGGTTAATCTTCTGCCTGCGGCACCGGCATCCCATATGGGCGCCAGTTCAAGTTCCAGCTGCTCCTCTTCCGATCCGGCTCTGTGCTGTGGCCTGGGGGAGCAGTGGAAGATGATCCAAGTCCTTGGGCCCCTGCACCCAGTTGGGAGACCTGGAGGAAGCACCTGGCTCCTGGCTTCGGATCGGCGCAGTTCTGGCCGTTGCAGCCATTTGGAGAGTGAACCAACAGAAGGAAGACCTTTCTCTCTGTCTTTCCCTCTCACTGTCTGTAACTCTACCTCTCAAATAAATAAATAAAAAATCTTTTACAAAACATTTTTAATTGAAAATTTAAGAAAACAGCAACAACAAAATGTGAGTGCTAGGTGTTCTTGTAGCAATCAAAAGGTCATTGTGTCTAGCTCTTCTAGCTAACAGATCAAGGAAACCCATGCATGTGTATATATGCATATTTATATCTACATCTGCCTAAATAAACCATCTGTTTTATCATAAGCCAAACATGAGTTCATAACGATGCCCTGACTCTAATCTGTTAACACATGGAACATTCTAGTCTCCTCCCCTTATTCATCCATAACCTCTTACTGTAACATTGAGTGCTCTGGCTCCCACCATCCTTCGACTGAATTATTCAGCTCTAGCGTGTATGTAATCGTGTTTCAGAGTTGTTAACCCAGTCCCTTATGGAAAACAACTTTGTCAGCTAGTGTGTCGTGCTCATGAGCAGTTGTTTTCCTTTAGTTTTGCAGACTTTGCTCATTTCCAAAGTGGCTGAAAGCTGCACGTTAACCCTCCAAACCCATTCTTCTTTATCCTGCCTCTGACACTAGACCTGGGCTCTCCAGACGGTTTCTCTCCACCAAGGGGGGCACCTTGTCAGTGGAAGGTTCTAGAACATTGGAGTGCTGCTGAGAGAGAAAGGGGTTTCTCTTCCTACTTCTGGGCGCTCTTCCCTGCCTGCTCCTCTGACAGCCTGGCAACCGGGAGCACCCGGGGTGTCCAGCAATGCCCACCTTTCCAGGGAGGGGTCTGCCTCATGGGCATTCGGAAACAGTCACACAGAACTTTGCTGTTGGAAGGAGCCCTTTGCTTGGTTTAATGCTCAGAAATTCTTCATAATTTTATAATTTTGCCTGTGTCCTCTAAGTGAAGCCCAGCAGGACAGTGGGGTGTGTATGTGGGCAAAAGGGAAGAATAGATAAGGATGTACAGGCACACATGGGCTGCAGACACAGCAGGCAGTGCCAAGCGTAAGCACTAAGCCATTGGCCTGGTTGCCCAGAACACACAGGCCTCCATGGGGCAGGTGGGTATGGGCTCTGCGAATCCTGAGAGGGCGGCCTGGGCTGGGGCAGCAGGTGCAGCAGTGGTGGTCTCGCAGCCTTGAGAGAAAGGAGATGCAATCCTGGCAGCTGTGGTGAGTGCAGCCTGCCTCCAGCCCCTGAGCCTGGCCTCTGCCATCAGTGCAGGTAGCAGCTCTTTGACTGGAGCAGCAGGATACGACTTTCCAATGCTCATCCAGCACATTTCGTCAAGACATAAAAGCATCCACATGGACATGGCAATAAAAATATATGGGGCCCTTAGTAAAAATATTTAAAGAATTAAGAATCAAAAAAAAAAAGAATTGAGAATCTCTAGTTTTGAAGTCTTTGCAATATTGTAAAGCAAATATCCACAGGTTTAAAAATATATATTAGGGGCCAGCACTGTGGCATAGTGGGTAAAGCAGTCCCCTGCAGTGCTGGTATACCATATGGATGCTGGTTCAAATCCCGGCTGCTCCACTTCTGATCCAGCTCTCTGTTATGGCCTGGGAAAGCAGCAGAGGACGGCCCAAGTCCTTGGGCCCCCACACCCACATGGGAAGCCTGGAAGAAGCTCCTGGTTCCTGGTTTCAGATCGGCCCAGCTCCGGCCATTGCAGCCACCTGCAGAGTGAACCAGTGATGGAAGACCTCTCTCTCTCTCTCTCTCTCTCTCTCTCTTTGCCTCTATCACTCTGTAACTCTGCTTTTCAAATAAATAAATAAAACTTTAAAATATATATTATATTAAATATGACTATCATTGCAGCCAGTGGGGGGAAAGGAGTATTTTCATATGAACTTTCCAAACAAAACAATTATTAACAAGAAAGGAAGCTTTTAAATTAATACTTTTTTGTTGAAGATACAGTAATAGAATGCATAACAAGCATTTTGAATTATATATAAATCATGCAGTCATTTTTGGTTACTTGTACAAACTACAAATTACAGGAAATGTCAGAGGAAGCATTAAAATGCCATTGTATAAATTTACATTTAAAATTAAATAAAGACAAACAAAATGATTTATATAAAGAGTTAAATCTTTTAGAAAAACAGATCCATACTCTAGATGTGCTAAAGTTTATATCTCAAAATAATTTGTCAGAAATTCAACTCAATGTCACAATCATATACGTTTTTTAAAAAGTTTTATTTATTTGAAAGACAGAAAGAGAGAGGGAGAGTCAGAAACAGATATTCCACCTGCTGGTTCACTCCCAAAATGACCACAACATCCAGGGCTGGGCCAGCTGAAGCCAGGCACCTAGAACTCCATCCAGGTACCCACGTCGGGGGCAGGGGCCCAGGCACTTAAGCTGTTATCCAGGTTCATGGGCAGAAGGTGGACTGGAAGTGGAGCAGCCAGGGCTCGAATCTGTGCTCACATGGGATGCCAGACTTCCAAGCAGCAGCTTATCACACTGTGCCACAACCCAGCCCCCATCACGTACTCATAGCACGTCCATGAATACTTGCATCAGTGAACAGGTACTCCCAAAATTGAAAAGTAGGTGCTGGTGTTTAGAGTAGCGGTTAAGACTCCATTCAGGAGGCCTGCAACCTTATTTGCAGAGCCTGGGTTCAAGTCCTGGCTCTGCTGCAGGTTCCCGCTTCCTGCTAATATGTACCCTGGGAAACAACACAGGATGGTTTAAGCACTTGGGTCTCTGCCACCCATGTGAGAGACCTGGATGGATTTCCTGGCTCTTGGCTTTAGTCTGGCCCAGCTCTGGCTGTTGAGGGCATTTAGAGAGTTAATCAGCAAATAGAAAATCTCTCTCTCTCTCTGCCTCCCGCCACCGTACTTTCCCTTGCCTCTCCAACAAAAACATACACATAAAAATTTTTAAAAAATTATTTGTGATTTTATATTGCTAGGAAAATTATATGGTTTTTAATTATAGCATTGAAAATAAATTGGCTTTACGTTTTATGGATTTACATAAAAGGGAGTCAGAAAAATCTCATGATCACCATGCCACAATGCCGTCCCCCATAAAATCCACTTTTTTAAGCATCCTCAAGACAACCTGAAGGAATCAGGCACTTAAAGAAGGTGCTGACTACTGTTTGAAGTTCAGTGGTCAGTGGTCAGTGGGGATTTATTTATTATTTAATTATTTTATTTAAGTAATTAATTTATTATTTATTTATTCTGTGAACCAAGCAAGATGTGGACACCGGACATGGACTCTGAGGTCCCCTCCTACATGCATTTCCACACCCAGAGATATAGCAGCACCAGCCAAGCCCACATCATCTCTCCCCCAATAGCCTACGTCTAGGTTCCCCTTGTGCAAGACAGGGACACTGTCCACCTTTCGGGGACCTGAGGAGGTGTTGGGAAGAATTGAGTTTACACCAGCTCACTTTTGCTGCAAACATTTGCCCAGTTGCCATGAGTTTGAGCTTTGGTTTTGTGTGTCCTGCTCCCACCTGACAAGGTTTTGTTGTTGTTGTTTTAATGAATCAGACAAGTTCTCCTTGGTGGGTAGGTGGGCAGCAGTGAGATTTAGAAGGCAGGCACCTTTTGGTTCAAATACCAGCTGTGTGCCCAAAATTCTAAGACTCAAGGCAGCTCAGCTCCTAAGCCTCTGAGAGGCGGATCCTGCTTCAAGACAGGTGCAGTGCTCAAGGCTTCGATTCCCCTTTTGGCCTTTCCTCTAGGGTGGGTAGGTGCAAAAAATGCCCGTCACCGCAAGGAGTCAGCCGTGCAAACTCTGACAGATTGGCCGAAGCTCAGGCCAAGTGAGGAGAATGCAAGGGGTGAGGCATCTGTGTTCCCTCTCCCTCTTCACTGCTTTTATAAATCTTCACCGTGTGGCACTTTCCTTTTCCCAGGATTTTCAATTCTGGGGCTCTTTTCTGGCCATTGCAGCTTACTCATGGATACGGTAAATGGATGTTGAAGGTTGACCAGATGCCTGATGCTTTCACTTAGTGGAGGAAATTATTGTGAGGTTTACCAGTTGTCCACTAACCTGCGGGCAGGAGTGGTGTTGTGTTTGCTTCTGGAAATGGAAAGGTAAACATGTTCATTGTGTGCCTGGAAGCTCTGGGGATAATAGAAAGGCTGCACCACTTTATTTGAGAACACAAGGAATGAATTGCATGCCTTGCTGAGGCGAAAAGGCGCGTTGGGTATTCTGAGTATCAGATCTTTCTTTTAGGATTGGAATATGGAGTGGACGTGGAGGAAATACTTTCAAGATGTTGTTTAAAAGATTCATAAGACCAGCTCCTCAGCACCTGCTTGATTTCTATCTCCGTGGGATAAGAGCATCTGTTGTTTCCCAGAGACCATAACCCAGACATCCCCCATCCAGAATCCAAGAGGAGTTCTGAAAATACAGACAGAAGCAGGGGAAGAAGATAGAGGAGCTCTTCCCAAGAGTTTCAAAATATTTCCAGGTGTGAGAGACTGAAAGAACAATTTTCTGGGGCAGCTGTTGTAGCTCAGTCACTGGCATTCCCTATGAGTGCTGGTTCGAGTCCTGGCTGCTCCATTTCAGATGCTAATGTGCCCAGGACAGCAGCAGAAAATGGCCCAAGTGCTTGAGTCCCTGCCATCTAGGTGGGGGATGGGGGTCCCAGAAGGAGTTCTGGACTCTGGGCATCAGCCTGGCATCAGCCTGCCCAGCCCTGGCAGTCATGGCCATTCAGGGGGTGAACCAGCAGATTGTGGAAGTTTCTCTCTCTCTCTCTCTCTCCCTCTACCACTTTACTTTTAAAATAAATAAATAATTTTTTTAAAAAAAGAGCAATTTTCTTCCTTGAGGATTTCCAGCCATCTCAGTGTGAAAGGCAGGGGCCTTGCTCTGCATTCCTCATTCCCACTGGACTCCAGTCTACATCAGATACAGAGACAGGGCCTTCTCGGCCCATGCGACAACCAGCAGGGGTGAATGGGCAGGACATTTGCAGTCACAGCTGGGTTTCTGGCTGTGCCTGACTCTTACTTAGAAGCATACTCTCCCTGGGCTTCAATTTCCTCATTTGTATAAGGGGGCTGGCAGTATCTATTCCAAATAGCCAGCATGATAAACTGTGAGAAGGAACTGCAGCAAATCCATGGGTGGTTAGCTCTAGGAGGCCAGCTCTCTTGTCAGCCTTGGCACTCTGTGCAGTGCCAGGCATGTAGCAGGTGCACGATAATAATCATGGGATGAATGAATCGTATGAATTCTTCCCCATTGGCCATCACAGTCCCTGCCTGTGAAATGCCCCTTTCCCTGTCAAAGAAGCACTATGTGGCATTATCATCAGGAAGAGCCAGACCAGGGTCTCGGTTTCTAGGTTCATGGGTTCCATGTTGCACCAGTGGAAATGGAAATGGATACAACCACTTTGAAGAACAATCTAGAAAATGGTTCTAGCCAAGTTGAAAATGCACGCATATCCTGAGATGCAGCAATTTCTTTTTTAAATTTAAAAAGATTTATTTATTTATTTGAAAGCCAGAGTTACAGAGAGACAGAGGCAGAGAAAGGGAGAGAGAGAGGTCTTCCATCTGCCGATTCACTCCCCAGATGGCCACAACGGCTGGATCTGTGCTTATCTGAAGCCAGGAACTAGGGGCTTCTTCCAAGTTTCCCACAAAGGGGTCCAGGGGCCCAAGGACTTGGACCATCTTCTACTGCTTTCCCAGGCCATAGCTGAGAGCTGGATCAGAAGTGGAGCAGCTGGGACTTGAACCATTGCCCATATGGGATGCTGGCACTGCAGGCAGCAGCTTTACCTGTTATACCACAGTGCCGGCCACAAGATGCAGCAATTTCATTCCCAGTCCATACCCCCAAGAATATTATGGTCACAGGTACAGAAATGGAAAACAACCTCGAAGTGAGGTAACTGGAGAATTAACATATGAGGAAGCACCACGAAGTTCATAGAAAACACTATGTCATGGAAGAACTATCCATGGATTTCCATGGATGCTTTTTGCACCAAAGTAAGCTTGTCATTCCATTCTGCTTCCCAAAACGTCTTGATGTAACCTCATATTCTATATACTCTTTTTAAAAAATATTTATTTGAAAGAGAGAGACACAGAGAATGAAAAACAGACCACTCACCTATTGATTCACTTCCCAAAATGCCCGCAACCATCAGTGTTGGATCAGGTTGAAGCCAGGAGCTCAGAATGCTGTCCATGTCGCCCAGGTGGGGTGCAAGGACCCAAGTACTTGAGCAACAATCTGACACCTTCTAGAGTGTAAATTAGCAGGAAGCTGGAATGGATTCTGGAACGTGAATCCAGGGACTGTGATATGGGATGTGGACTTCCCAAGCAGTGTCTCTCTTTTTTTTTTTTTTTTTTTTTTTTGGACAGGCAGAGTGGACAGAGAGAGAGAGACAGAGAGAAAGGTCTTCCTTTTGCCATTGGTTCACCCTCCAATGGCCGCCGTGGCCGGCGCACCGTGCTGATCCGATGGCAGGAGCCAGGTGCTTCTCCTGGTCTCCCATGTGGGTGCAGGGCCCAAGCACTTGGGCCATCCTCCACTGCACTCCCTGGCCACAGCAGAGACCTGGCCTGGAAGAGGGGCAACCGGGACAGAATCCGGCGCCTCGACCGGGACTAGAACCGGTGTGCCGGCGCCGCAAGGCGGAGGATTAGCCTAGTGAGCCGCGGTGCCGGCTAGCAGTGTCTTCATTGCTATGCCAAACAAGTGTCCCCTGGAATATTCTTATATGATATTTAGATGTCAGCATATGTGATTCTCAAGTACATCATTTTGAGCAAAAGAAGTTCCTTTTGCGAAAGAATGCACATTGATTAGACTATGGTTGTATACGTATAGCTTAACATACACATGACAGTAACATGCAGAGGGTGCAAACATACATGATGGAAGCAAGGAAAATGCAAGGCAGGATGGATATGACAGGCAGAAAATGTCACCTCTGAGGCAAGGAAGTAGGTAGAAATCAGACAAGACAATGCAGGCGAATTTCCTAGGGCGAAGTATAAGGGTGTTTAATGTCTTTTTTTAATTGCATTTTATTTATTCGTTTTTTGTTTACCTTTTAAGTGCATATATTTATCAATAAATATTAAATATACCTAATATAAATATATTTATGCATGATTTGAATCTTTTAAATATTTATATAAGTGAATGATTATTATTTCATAATGATCAGGCATCCTATGTTGGCCAAATATTTTCATTTTAATTAAATTTTTTTTTTTACTTTTTCTTTCCTAAGTACAACTTTAGGAACATAGGGATGAAGGCAGAGTTACAGACAGAGAGACGTCTTCCTTCTGCTGATTCGCTTCCTAAATACAGCACAGCTGGGGTTGGACCAGGTGGAAGCCGGGAACTCTATCCAGGTCTCTCTCGTGCATAGCAGGGACCAAGCATTTTGGCCATCTTCTTCTGCCTTTCCCAGATGCGCTAGCGGGAACCTGGATCAGAAGCAGAGAAGCCGGGACTTGAACTGGTGCTCTGATGTGGGATGCCAGCATTGTCCAGCTCAACCCGCTGGACCCGAACACTCGCCCCTGTGGAATGTTCCAAAGGTGGTAGGTATGATGTCTGATGAGTATAAATTTCATATATATGTGAAGAATTTTATTATGGAAGAACTACAGGAATCCTACAGAACTCAACCTTTTGCCCCATTTTAAAGAAAAACAGCCCAGGGCCAAGAGAAGTGAAATACTTTTGCCTTAGGGGAGCATGATGAGCTGGTGACTCCAGGTTTTCCAGGCTGTGAGCTGAAGGTTCTCCCTCTTCTCTTTCTAATTGCTTTAGGCCCAGTTCCTTTAACCTTCTTATAGGAAGGAAACTGAACACAGGTGTGAGCAGGAGCATCGGAAATGTTGAGACGTGTGGCAGGTGAACCACTCACCCAGGAGATGTGGAGAAAGGGAGAGAGGTCTCAGTGAAGTCAGGTGGACAGAATGTTCTGAATTTGTAGACACAGTTTCTTCAACATTCTGCTCTCCTCCTTGGAAAGTCCACTGGGCACTCCCTGGAAGGGCAATGTTGATTTGCTCACATTTTTATGCTACTGCTTATAAGCGGGAACCACACGGGGCACATCTGAGGTTCACCATCAAGGCGTTCAGATGGGCAGGGCGTTTTAAAGGTTTATGCTCCCCAAGTAGGAGAATTCACAAAGATTTCAGGATTCCCTGAAACTAGCAGCCTCATGACAACAGGCTTATTAACAAACCCAAGAAGCCCCTGGAGGTATTATTTCACATATAGAAAATCAGACAAAAATGGCACCCTGAATAAATGTTGTATCAGTGCCACCTAACATATCTTGCATCAATATTCAATGAATTTCCACTTGACACTCCACGTTCTGCCTCCCACTAAGTCCCAGTGCAGATCTGATTCGATTTCAATGTCAACGCACTGACTGTCACTGCAGGTCTAGTGACAGGTTCATGGGATTCATTTTTTGTAAAATCCCAAGGAAATTCTCATGGGTTTTCAGTTGGTAATTAACACTCTTTTCCCTTAGTAATAGCAACCAAAATACATTGCCTTGAAGTTAATACTTTCTCCAAATTCTCATAGATCTTACCAGGTAATGTCATCCAAATTTATCATCAGTGAAATTTTGTTAACAGCTTCCTAGCAGCCTAGTTCCAGGAGTTAACATGAACTAACATAACGAACCCTGGATTTTCAAAGCACACTTGACTGTACCGGGTTTACCCTAGAAGCACAGAAAACTTAGCCACTTGACACAGAAGTTGGGTTGCCCTTGGAGCGAATCTGCCCTCTCTTCCCAATCCATGAGTTACGTGTCTGGTACTTCATCTTGGTAACACCATGCCACAGCTCTTCAGTACAAGGCACCGTCTCCGACTCCACACCTCTGCACCCTCCCTTCACCACACTGAGAGTTCAGCAGGAGGCCCAGGAACACCTGACTCCCTCTTCCTTACCTCTCCTTCCAATCACGTTAAATACCACCATGTCATTCAGACTGGTATCTCTCTTATTCCATTTCATCCTCTAACAAATATTCCCAGGTGGTCAATGCCCATGGTGACCTTGGCCATGGGAAAGAAGAGATGGATTTCTGTTAGAATGTTGCTCAAGAAAGTTTCACAGGTGGGGTTTGTTACCAAGTCTACTTCTCAGCCTGCAGCATTTTTTACCAAGCTGTTAAAATGTTACCATGTCTTCCCGGTGCCTGTGCTGGTGCCACAGGAAATGGGGGAGTTCTGAGGACTGTTTTTCAACCTCAGGAGAAGTTCATGCCATTCCACGCCCTTGTCTCTCCTTGGCTGGGGCTTGTGTGCCTGTGTTAGTTTCCATGCCACATTGGTGTGTCTGCACAGACTCTGAGGAGCAGAACACATCATGGTGTGATCCACAACAGCTGGAGGAAGGCCTGCTGGGATGATCTTCAGGTCATTGGACAAAATGGGTACCAGGATCCATGCAGGCGTACACCTTCCGGATAGGTTAACGCCGGCGAGACCTCGGAGACACCAGACGCGTTTATCGGCTTTTCAGCTTTCACTTTATTTTTCAGCAGACTCGCGTTACATGTCGCGAACGCCCGCCCTGTTACCGGCATTCATTCACAACTCATTCATTCACAACTCCTTCATTCACAACTCCTGCTTACTACTCGCATTCATTCATAACTCCCGCCTGTTACCGGCGTTCATTCATAACTCCCGCCTGTTTCCGGCGTTCATTCACAACTCCGCCTGTTACCGGCGTTCATTCACAACTCCGCCTGTTACCGGCGTTCATTCATTCCTCCGTCTTTTACCAGCGTTCATTCACTCTCCGTCTTTTACCAGCGTTCATTCATTCACTCCCGCCCACCGTCCACCTATTTATATATATCATTCACGGAAAACATGTTACCAACTAAGTGTGGGAAACATGCAATAACAGGATGCTTAAAGTCAAAACAGGATCTTGCAATTAGCAACGGGCAGGGTGGAAAAAGCCCAGCACTAAACTTCTTGTCGGGAGCGGCACAGCTGGCCAGGCTGTCCCGTTCCCCGACATCTCCCCCTTATTTCTTTGCAAAATGGAGTGGTACTGTGCCTGTCTTAGGTGACCAAGAGCATCTATCAGGCTTACCCGTCATTGGCACATGAACATGAGGTGTGGAGGGAGCGTTCATGCCCTGTCTTAGGTTGCCTTGAAGACCTCTCAGAACTTACCCGTCTTTGACTACCATTCCAGCAGATTCAGCCACACCTGAATCTGTCCATTTTGCATGGGGTACTGGTTATTGAATATTAGCTGGCTTGTTTAACCACCATTTGCGTATTAACAGCCCTTGCAAGATCCGAACAATAATTGATCCTGTTATTAACATGCTACCCAAAAGACGGGAACACAAACTGCAGTAGATCGAATAACACAGGGTATGCCAACCAGGCCTAATCTTGCAATAAATCCGTTCATTAACAGCTGAATAGTAGTATACCATCAAGTGCCTGGGCGGTAGATCTTGTGATGCTATCAAGTGTGGACAGTGTGGAGGTTTGGCTCACGGCCATGCCAATAGCGGCCTAACAAGCTGATAACTCCGCAATTACTGCAACGACGACCACGGTGACTCCAAAGTCTCTCCTGTGTTGAACGGCCATAGAGAAGTCCTTCTCAGGCAAATACACAACTGGAGAGGGAGAGGTAGGGCTCTCAAGAGACCCCAATACTCATCCAGCTTGGCCATCGTCGGTGACAGTGGCGTCATTATTAGTAGGAGTAGGATCACGATCATCTTGCCACTCTATTGTTCTTGTCCGTCTTTCTGGAGTCCAGATTGGATTTTTTTCTTCCTGTGGGAGAAAACAAACAGCGCCTCGTACCCTTCTTATTAAAGGGTATGGGCCTTTCCATTTGTTATCTTGTGGGTCTTTCCACATAATCATTTTTCTAACGTGTGGCTGAACTTCTGTCGGTTCATAGGGTTTATTACTATTGGGGGTCTGTTCTGAGATTACATGACGTTCTGCCGGGGTGAGACCATCAGCTTTTTTATTTTAAAAATTTATGGTAAGTAAGGCGAGGTTGAGAATGTCTTTAGGGGAACGGGATAGTGCCCCTATTCCCCCTTTTTGTTTTAATACAAAGTTTTTCAGATACAGATTAGTGCGTTCCACAACGGCTTGTCCAGTAGGGTTATATGGGATGCCGGTTCAATGAGAGATATGAAAAGTTGCTAAAAACTCAGCAAAAACCTTAGAAGTATAAGCAGGTCCATTATCAGTTTTTATTATATTAGAAATTCCCCAAGAAGCAAAACATTGTAGCATATGTTGCATTACATGGGAAGTGGACTCTTTGGCGGCGGCGGTAGCCATAACTACTCCTGAGTAAGTATCCACCGTAACATGGACACAGGATAGCTTGCCAAAGGCAGGGATATGCGTTACATCCATTTGCCAAATGTGACATAGATAAAGGCCCCGGGGATTAGCTCCAGTAGGCATAGTAACAGGCTGATGAATAACACATTTTTCGCAATTTTGGACAATAGATTTAGCTTTACGAATAGGGATATTAAACCTCATACTTAAGGTCTTACTATTAACATGCCAAAGTTTGTGATATTCTGTTGCCTGTTCCATGGCAGTGCAAGCTAAAAGGAAGCGGGAATGTTGATCGGCAAGGGCATTTCCCGCGGTGAGAGGACCTGGCAGGGAGGTATGTGCTCTAATATGGGTGATAAAAATGGGATCTGATCTCCTAAATAAAGCGTGCTGAACAAGCTCAAATAAGGAAACACTGTAGAACTTTTGGATATTAATGAAGGGGAGCCTAGCCTCTTAACAGCATTAACTACATATAAGCTATCAGAAACAATATTAAGAGGACCCTCAACCATATTTAATAACTTAGCCACTACAGCTAGCTCTGCATGTTGAGGTGAGGGAGATGCAGTAACTGCATGATGCACCTGACCTTGTAAAATAGCCACCCCGGTACCTCCTTTTGCTCCATCAGTAAAAGCTATGGGTGCTTTGGGAATGGGATTAGAATAAACTCTTTTAAAATAGTGTAAGGGTACCGTGTCGCAAAATCTAATAAAGGGATGATTGGGATAATGGTTATCTACACTTATGTCAAGGGTGATGGTGATGTGGGACCATTGCCAAGTTTCCTTAGCCCACTCCTGAATGACTACAGACTCTAACGGAAGAATGCAGGACTGTGGTCTTCTCCCTGCAATTTCTACCACTCGGTGGATGGCTTGTAAAACTAAATTTCCCATAGCCTCCGCATAGGAGGCAATAGATCTGGGCATATGGTTATGTGGGTATATAAACAACAATGGTCCTTCTTGCCAGAGTAAAGCATAGGGATAATGACTTTGTATGAACACCAAAATACTTAAGGGCATAGTGGGGTCACACCGCTGCATAGCGGTGCTCTTAAGACGCTGTTCAAAATTTTTTAATACTGCATTTGCCTCCTTTGTAAGTTGTCTGGGTGAATTTAGGCATGCATCGCCTTCCAGAAGTCGGAACAAAGGGTGCATTTCTTCAGTAGTCATTTTACAATAAGGCCGAATCCAGTTTAAATTTCCACACAATTTTTGTAAGTCATTTAAGGTTTTAACATGATGAGTGGAGATGATGGGGGTTAAAGAACTCTGCCCAATTTGGTTTCAGGCGCCGCGGTGGGTGGGGAGTTGAATCCCCAGTATTTATAAAAAAAAGCGGCTTCATCGTCATTACGAGCACTTTCGTTTTCAAGCATTTGCCTTCTAGTCTGTTTCTCCGGCCCAGACTCTAAAACTATGGGCCTCATCTCGCTGGAAGCATTGCCGGCAAAACAGCAACAGCACATAGGATGACGGGGTGGTTCGTAAGGAGGAGCGGAGGGCATTAAGGGCAACTCCGGGTATAGTGGAAGCGATCCCAGCGTCTGCGAATGTTTCGCTTTTGGTCGGGCTCCTCCGCTTTCTTCCATCCTTTGTTCCTCTATACTATCTCCTTTTTCGCTACTATCATGGGAGTCTTCGCTGAGCTCCTCCAGTAGTTCGGAGCCTTCATCTAAGAGTTCCCCGATCTGGTCATCCTCTGACCGTAAAGCAGTATCTATCAGATACCACAAGCGGATCACTCCCTCCTCGACTCCAGCGTTTCGCAATTCACGTCCCACCCGTCTCCACCGAACCTGTGATAAATCTCCTTCTTCAACAAACCAAGGACAAGTTTTATATAGTATCCTCATAAAATTGCACACAGCTACACTCTTTACGGGCGTCCCCGTTGCCTTTAAAAGGCGGCTAATCAATAAGTGCATTTTCGTGGTGGACTCTGTGTTCCCCATTGTACCGCGGTTTTCCTAGGCTTTTTCCCCTAGACTCCCGTCTATAGACGTTTTATTTCTTACCTTCTTTCCGCGTCGCAGTGATCCGAGTCACGGCACCAGTTGCAGGCGTACACTTTCCGGATAGGTTAACGCCGGCGAGACCTCGGAGACACCAGACGCGTTTATCGGCTTTTCAGCTTTCACTTTATTTTTCAGCAGACTCGCGTTACATGTCGCGAACGCCCGCCCTGTTACCGGCATTCATTCACAACTCATTCATTCACAACTCCTTCATTCACAACTCCTGCTTACTACTCGCATTCATTCATAACTCCCGCCTGTTACCGGCGTTCATTCATAACTCCCGCCTGTTTCCGGCGTTCATTCACAACTCCGCCTGTTACCGGCGTTCATTCACAACTCCGCCTGTTACCGGCGTTCATTCATTCCTCCGTCTTTTACCAGCGTTCATTCACTCTCCGTCTTTTACCAGCGTTCATTCATTCACTCCCGCCCACCGTCCACCTATTTATATATATCATTCACGGAAAACATGTTACCAACTAAGTGTGGGAAACATGCAATAACAGGATGCTTAAAGTCAAAACAGGATCTTGCAATTAGCAACGGGCAGGGTGGAAAAAGCCCAGCACTAAACTTCTTGTCGGGAGCGGCACAGCTGGCCAGGCTGTCCCGTTCCCCGACAGATCCAGAGGCGCCTTTCCAAGAAGTGGCATGAGGGAAAAACATACACTCTGCTGGCGCCGCGGCTCACTAGGCTAATCCTCTGCCTGCGGCGCCGGCACACCGGGTTCTAGTCCTGGTCAGGGCGCCGGATTCTGTCCCGGTTGCTCCTCTTCCAGGCCAGCTCTCTGCTGTGGCCAGGGAGTGCAGTGGAGGATGGCCCAAGTGCTTGGGCCCTGCACCCACATGGGAGACCAGGAGAAGCACCTGGCTCCTGCCTTCAGATCAGCGCAGTGCACCAGCCACAGCGGCCATTGGAGGGTGAACCAACGGAAAACGAAAATCTTTCTCTCTGTCTCTCTCTCACTGTCCACTCTGCCTGTCAAAAAAAAAAAAAAAAAAAAGAAAAGAAAAGAAAAGCATGCACTTCTATTCTCTTGGCCATTTTGCACACGCACAGATCTGCCCCAAAGGCAGGACAGGGCGAAACTAGCAAATCAGGAGCGGGGCCCACATGATGGGCCAAGTCACTTGCGTGGAGTTCCATGTCTGCAAAAGATCTCAGCTTGCATTCTGATGTTGTCCCCAGATGAGGTGAGACAAAGAATCCCCAAAAGAGAACAAAAAGAATTGAAAGGAGAAGCTCCTCTTATAGATCTGGTCTTGGGTCTTGTTGCAGACTTCATTTCTCTTAATAAATTACTATGTTTGGTAATTTTTAATAATTTTTTGAGTAATATAAATGCATTATCACATTAAACTTTCTGTTTGTGGGAACAGTGCAGTGGTTAAGTCACTACTTGGGATGCTCTCATTGCAAATCAGGGTACATGCATTCAAATCCTGCCTCTGCTTCCAATCCCAGCTTCCTGCTAACACGCACCTGGGAGGCAGCACATAATAGCCCAGGTAGTGGGGTCTCTGTCAATCACATGGGAAAGCCAGATCACACTATGGCCCAGTTTCACCTGTTGTGGGCATTTAGACAGTGAAGCAGTGAGTATAGGAGATCTCTGTTCCTATCTCTCTGTATCTAAATATTTCTCTCTCTCTTTCTCTCTCTCTTTCTCTCTCTCTCCCTCCTCCCCACCCCCCATCAAGTAACCAAAATAAGCTTTTTTTAAAAAAATAGTTTGATATAGAAGGGGGGTATTTGGCACAGCAGTTAAGATTCTGCTTGGGTTGCCCACATCCCATATTGGACTGTTTGGGTTCAAGGTCTGTCTCCACTCCTGACTCCTGCTTCTTGCTAATGCACACCCTGAGAGACAGCAGGTGCTGGATCAAGTGCTTTGGTCTCTGCCACCCACTTGGGAGAGTGGAAGGAATTCCCAGTTCTTGGCTTTGGCCTATGGCCCAGCCCTGCCTGTTGCAGGTGTTTAGGGAGTGAACCAGCAGATGGGAGATCTTTGTTTCTCTATCTACGTTTGTCTATCTCCCTGCATTCCAAAATGAATAAATGAAGATTTCTATTTGTGGAATGTAACAGATAAAATATGCCTTGCTAGCCCCCTGTCCCCTGGAGGGACCAGAGGCTACTGCACAAACATTGACTCAATAACTCCTGGGCGAGACTGGGGTCCCCCATGGTGTGGGCTACTGTCTTTATCTCTGTGGGGTCCATGGCAGAGTGCAGGCATTTATGAAATTTTATTCCTTTTATGCCTGAAGCTGCTAGTGCTGGAGTCACTCAACCTAGTGAGCTTAGGATCCCAGAGAGACTTTGAGCCAGTTGGGCTTTAGTTTTGGAGTGACTTTTTTTTTAATTTATTTGACAGGTAGAGTTATAGACAGAGAGACAGAGAGAAAGGTCTTCCTTCCGTTGGTTCACTCCCCAAATAGCCACTACAGCTGGGGCTGGGCCAATCCGAAGCCAGGAGCCAGGAGCTTCTCCTGGTCTCCCATGCAGGTGCAGGGCCCAAGCATTTGGGCCATCCTCCACTGCACTCCCAGGCTACAGCAGAGAGCTGGACTGGAAGAGGAGAAACTGGGACTAGAGGCGGCACCCATATGGGATGCCAGCGCCGCCGGCGGAGGATTAACCAAGTGAGCCACAGCGCCGGCCCTTGGAGTAACTTCTAATAGCATACTTTTCTCATAGGCCACGACAGAATTGTACTGCAATCAATCAGACCCTCTAGCCGATGCTCCAAATGTGTGTGCTTTCAAGTTTACCAGGAAACTCCTTGGGATCCCTTGCAAATCGATCCTAGCCCCTCACAGACCTCAGCACAGTCCCTCGCCCTCCCATAACCACCTGAGCTCTGCCATGGACCCGTGAGATTCAGACGGGAGCCTGCCTCACCAAGGAGGCATTTCATAAATATTTGTATTTGTTCAACAAATATTTGTATTTGTATTTGTAAAATAAATCTCTGAGTTACATGGAACTTGGACTCTCTGGTTAACGTTTCACTTACTGTCAGCCCAAAGGGTGTGCCTCTTGCATCCAGGTTGGGAATAGCAGGGACTGGCCAGACAGGGTGGCAGGAGTCAATCCTGGTCTTTTTGTGTCTCCAAGGGGAGATTCCTTGGCCCAGTGTTGCTGTGCTGGGCCATGGCTGTTAGTGCACCCAGGGTTCGAGGATCCCCTGGGGAACTCACAAAACCACAGACTCCCGAGTCCCACTCCCAAAAATCCATTTCCATGAGTCTGGGGTCCACAGCCCAGGTTGTTCTTGGAGCTCCCAAGGTGACCTCACGCACCTGGGGTCTCTCAGAACCACTACAGAGCAAACACAAAAACACAGGGATCATTGGTACACAGTAATACATTAGTGGTTATATATTAATCATTACTAGTGGTAATAGTAATAGTACTATACTTCTATTACTTATATTACTATTATCACTATCATTTTTACCAATAACAATTTTCAACTCATCAATATGTCAATGTTGAGCTTTTCAGTGTTCTTTGTAGTTTTTCAAATAATAAAGATGTACATAGCAGTGAGATGTAATTAATGCCCCTCCTGTAAACCCACCCCTCAATCAGGAATGAATATTTTGAATGTAGTGCTTATTCATTCAAACTTTTCTCATAGATACAAATACTGCTGACTACAACACCTTGAAATGCAGTGTTGGGGCCAGCGCTGTGGCATAGTGGGTAAAGCAGCCACCTGCAGTGTTGGCATCCTGTAAGGGCATAGGTTCAAGTCCAGGCTGCTCCACTTCCAATCCAGCTCTCTGCTATGGCCTGGGAAAGCAGTAGAAGATGGCCCAAGTCCTTGGGCCCCTGCACCCATGTGGGGGACCCGGAAGAAGCTCCCGGCTCCTGGCTTCAGATTGGTACATCTCTGGCTGTTGCAGCCAATTGGGGATTAAACCAACAGATGGAAGACCTCTCTTTCTGCCTCTGCCTCTCTGTAACACTGCCTTTCAAAGAAATAAATAAATCTTTAAAAAGAAAGAAAGAAAGAAATGCAGTGTCTTTCTCTCCAGCATTGCCTTGAACATAGCCATTCTCCTGTTGTCTGGAGACAGAAGACTGCCTTGGTTCTGGGTTAGTCTGCTGGGAAGAAGAAATTCCAACCAGGGATGAACGATACACTCAGAGGCCTATGGCCTGGCACAGGCGTGGGGCTAGTGTTAGGAAAAGAGGCACAGAACAGAGAGGAGGCAGGGTACGAATCGACAGCCAGACTGAATTTATTCAGAGGAAATAAGTCCACAGAGGTGGGTGACCAGCTGCTGGAGTGCACAAACTGGACCCAGCGGCCAGGCCTTCTTATGTCTTAGGTGGGCTAGGGGTGGGGGTGGAGGTAAGGAGCAGCAGTTGGAGGTGAATTCCTACATACTGGTCTTTCAAGTGGCCATAGGGCCTCTGAACCTGGGGAAGAACATAGGGGTGGGGTGTAAAGACAATAGACTGTGAGACCCAGCTGAGATTCAGGGACAAGGGATAAATTCTGATATTTATCTATCTTTTGGGCAATGAGCGAGGAATGGCTTGAGGCTTATGTCTGTATGCCATCAGGCAGGCCATCAAGTTGGCAGTCATTCATTAAGAACTCATTCTTAAGCACCTATTGTGGGCCTGGCACCATTCCAAGTGCTGGAGAAGCTGCAGTGGACTGGAACCCTGTCTCTAACAGCTTTCCTTTGAGCGGGGTCTGCATTCAGGGAACAAGTGTTTCTCGGAAATACGTTAGACTTGAGCAGGCAGTAGGCGCAGGGGTAAAGAATTTGCCTAGGGCCTGGCACCGTGGGGCAGTAGGTTAATCCTCCGCCTATGGCACCAGCATCCCATATGGGCACCGGTTCGAGTCCCCATATGGGCACCAGTTCGAGTCCTGGCTGCTCCACTTACAATCCAGTTTTTTCTGCGGCTTGGGAAAGCAGTAGAAGATGGCCCAATTCCTTCTTCCCCTGCACCCTTGTGGGAGACCCGGAAGAAGCTCCTGGCTCCTGGTTTTGGATCGGCTCAGTTCTGGCCGTAGTGACCATTTGGGGAGTGAACCAATGGATGGAAGACCTTTCTCTCTGTCTCTCCCTCTCACTGTCTGTAACTATACCTCCCAAATAAATAAATAAGATAGTTAAAAAAAAAAAAAAGAATTTGCTCACATGCAATATTGGAGTGCTTAACCTTGAGTCCTTGTTCTGCTTCTGATTCCAGCTTCCTGCTAATGTGCACTTTGGGAAGTAGCAGCTGATATTCAAATAGTTGGGTCCCTGCCACGCATGTGGACAACATGGATAAAGTTCCAGACTCCCGGCTTTGGCCTCTTCCAGCCCTGAATGTTGACGGTATTTGGGGAGTGAACCAATCTCTTTCCATCTGTGTCTTTTTCTCTTTCTGGGTGTTTTCTTTCTTTTACATAAATAATTGAATATTTTAAAGGTGAAGAAAGGAATTGGACAAAGCTCCTCATTCAGAGACTAGTGGAGAAGGACAGCCCTTGGTCAGGCCACGCTGGCCATCGTTGCTTTTCATCAGAGCCCCCAATCATAACCTCACTAGACACTATCTTGGGAGGAGGAGGAGGTGGAAGAGGAAGAAATGAAACTGAGTTCACAGCTTCCTTACCCCCAAAGAAATTATCTAAACTTGGGAGGATGGGTGTGTTATAGTCTAGAAGTCACTGGTAGATCAAAAATCCACTAACTGGCAAGCTTAAGTTTCCCACTCAAAGTTTCAGGAATTTAAGAGGAGAGGTTTGATCCCTTATAGGAAGTACATCCTAGTAATAATACCTAAAATTCACCCCTCTGGGAGGAGTGTTTGGTGCGGTGGTTAAAAGATGCTCATTGGGGCTGGCATGGTGGCGCAGCTGGTTAACACCCTGGCCTGAAGCACCGGCATCCCATATGGGTGCCGGTTCGAGACCTGGCTGTTCCACTTCTGATCCAGCTCTCTGCTATGGCCTGGGAAAGCAGTATAAGATGACCCAAGTCCTTGGGCCCCTGCACCCACATGGGAGACCCAGAAGAAGCTCCTGGCTCCTGGCTTCGGATCAGCCCAGCTCTGGCCATTGCAGCCAACTGGGGAGTGACCCATCAGATGGAAGACCTCTCTCTCTCTCTCTCTCTCTCTCTCTCTGCCTCTCCTTGTCTCTTTGTGTAACTCTTTCAAATAAATAAATGAATCTTAAAAAAAAAGATATCTCTGTTCAAATCCCACCTCTGCTTCCAATATCAACTTCCTGTTACTGTGCACCCTGGGAGACAAGCAAGTGATGGCTCAAGTCCTTTGGTCCCTACCACCTGGAGTGAATTTCTGGCTCCTGGCTTTGGCCTGGCCTTGTCCTGGGAGTTACAGGCATTTGGGGAGTGACAGCAGATAGAAGATCTCTCTCTCTCTCTTTCAAATAAATATAATTAATTAATTAATATTAAAAAATTCTCCCACTTGAGAGTATCTGCAAAGGAAATGCAGTCAATGCATCAAAGGGATCTCCATGTTGCTCTGATTATTGCAGCATCACTCACATTAGCCCAGATGTGGAGTCAACCTGAGTGTCCCTCAGTGCATGAACGGACAAAGACAATGTGGTGTATATGCACACTATAGAATACTATTCAGCTGTCAAGAGAGTGGAATCCTGACATTTGCAGCAAAATGGAGGGAAGTGGAGATCACTACGTTAAATGAAATAAGTTAGACACAGAAAGATAAATAGCACATACTCTCCTCTCCCTATGTGAAAATTAAACCTAACATAGTGATTACTGGAGGCTGGGAGTGGTGAGACATGGGGTCAGGGAGGAGATTGGATAATTGGTATCAAAATGCATTTGGGTGAAGGTAAGGGGGTTCTGGTGTTCCACAGAAGAGCAGAGTAACTATTATAGGTGATAAAGGACTGGGTTTGCTGCTTTATGTTGTGTGTAGCTAATTGAAATACTACAGTTTATCCTGTAAAAATGTGCAAGTATTCTATGTTAACCTGAAGTTAAAATTAAATAGTTCAAAATAAAAATTCATCCCGATTTCACATGGATATGCAGGCATTTGTTTTCATCTGGTGGAAGTTGGATCCTATCCATATTATTTGTTCTTGGGATTGTCATTCCTGGCTCCCCATGTTGCTCCTGGAGAATCTGCCTGGCAACTCTTTCCTATCACTTTCATCATGTACAGTAGGTAGGCACGGTAGACAGATGACGTCACCTTCAGGCTGGCAGGAGTTCCAGGAGTCTTTAAAATGACTGGGACAGACTTCCAGAGGGAAGAACATATGGTAATTTTGGTCACTATTGTAATGATCCTGAATGAATGGGGACTTGTTCATTGAATGACAGCTCAGGAGCCTTGTATGTCAAGTTCACCTAATTTGATTCTAAAGGTGCCAACACAGTTCAGAATTGTGTCGGGAAAGCTACCACTCTACCTCGGCTTCAAGCTGTGACACTGAAAAGTAGAACCAATATGGGCTGATTAAAAGGGGAAGACAAGTCCCCGAGAGTCACTGAAAAGCGGTGAGAATCTGAAAAATGGATTTTTTTTTTACAATGAAGTTTTGTTACAGTCAAGTTCAAACATTCACTAGCAATAAAACATTTCCTTGGAGGAGATCTAATGAACTTATAGGGAGAATGCAAAGAACAAATGAGTTACGTGAATGAGTGCAATTCGCTGAGTTTCTTTAAAGTGAGGAAAGCTTACATTGGTGGTATGAAAGATTACTCGGGGCTTTAAAGTTATAATGTATTAAATAATATTCGATTGTACAACAAAAAGTTTGCGATTCCCTTTATACACCACGATCCCTGAAAGAGGAAGGCTCAATGTAGGGCTATTATTTGGTGAACATTTTACTAACCCTTGCCCACTGCTATGGTTTGGAGGTGGTGTGAGTGTGTTCCCCTTGGGCTCATGTGCTGAAAGCTGGGTCCCCAGCGGGTGGTGTGGCTCTGGGAGAACTTCTAAGAGGAGGGGCTCAGTGGAAGGGATGTGGGTCACTGGGGGTGCAGCCTTAGGGGGCATCAATGCCATTCTCTCAGTTCAGGTTGTTGTGAAAAGAACAAACCTGGCCTCTGAACCTCTCCAGCTTCTTGTCTCACTCTGAGACCCCTTCTGGCAGGAGGCCAGCTCTCTGTCTGTCTCTCTGCCTCGTGGTGATGCAGCCAGGGACACAGGCACCACGCTTATCAAACCCTCCTGCCACCAGCATCAGGAACCAAATAAACCTCTTCACATCACAAAGTACCAAGCCACCTGTATTTGGTTATAACAACACAATATTTACTAAGCCACCAGTCTCCCTTAACAAAATAAGAAAGGAAGAAGAAGAAAGGAAGGGAGGGAGAGAAGGAAGAAGGGAGAGAGAGAAAGATGATAGGAGAGATAGAGATAGAGATAGAGATAGAGATAGAGATAGAGATAGAGATAGAGATAGAGATAGAGGGAGAGGGAGAGGGAGAGGGAGAGGGAGATAGAGGGAGAGGGAGATAGAGGGAGAGGGAGGGAAGGAAGGAAAGAAGGGAGGGAGGGAGGGAGGAAGAGGGAAGAAGGGAGGGAGGAGCGAGAGACAGAAAGAGAGAGAAAAGAAAAAAGAAAGAACCCCACTATGCCTGGAAGTCATCTGTGTTGAACCCTGAGCCTGAAGTTGATAACTTGTATTATTTCTTTGAAGTTAATCTTTACTACTGGCTTTTATTATGGACTGAGTCTTTTTTTTTTCATTTTTCTAGTGATAGTTTCCTTTAGAAATATATTTATTTCTGGAAAATGGAGAAGACAGACTGACAAAAGTACTCATGGAGCAGTACATGTTATTTATGACATGGCAAAACCCGAGCATGCTCCCTGAGTGACAGATGTTTCTTGTACACTGTGTTAACATATAAACTATTCATCTACCACAGCTCTTTAAATATTTGTTCCTTCAAGTAGGTCAGACGTGTCCCTGGTTTACATTTTCTTAGCATGTTAGTTCTTCAGAGATGCTTTAAAACATAATTTCTCCCAATGCAAGGGCCATTTTGCAGCTTTCCAATTACTTGAGTCAAACTTAATGAGACTTCATGGTAGTAGAAGCCTTACATGGCGTACTTGTTTTTGAAAAGAGTAATGTCCCCTCAGGAAGTCAGGAAATTGTTTTATGACTCGCAAATTCAGTCAAGGGTACTTGTTTGGAGAACTCCTGGGATCCTGTACTATTGAGTGCAGGTGATGGAGAAGAAAGATTATGCTGTTTACATGTCAGCTCTCTCTTTGATCACTACTTCTTCTTTGGTTGTTTCTGTCTTTGAGAAATAGGGATGCAAGAACAAACACAAATGTGGAGATTGCAAAGTACCCGGCTGGCTAAAATCAAAGCAGAAGGAAAACACAAAGAGAATTGACTCTGGGTAGAGAAACAATGTTATAGAGAGCCCACTCCCGGAGATTGCAAAACAGGTAGTTTTTTTTTATTATTTATTATTTTTTTTTTTACAGGCAGAGTGGACAGTGAGAGAGAGACAGAAAGAAAGGTCTTCCTTTTTGCCGTTGGTTCACCCTCCAATGGCTGCCGCCGGCGGCGCGCTGTAGCGGGTGCATCGTGCTGATCCAAAGGCAGGAGCCAGATACTTACCCTGGTCTCCCATGGGGTGCAGGGCCCAGGGACTTGGGCCATCCTCCACTGCACTCCCGGGCCACAGCAGAGAGCTGGCCTGGAAGAGGGGCAACTGGGACAGAATCCGGTGCCCCGACCGGGACTAGAACCCGGTGTGCCTGCGCCGCTAGGCGGAGGATTAGCCTAATGAGCCGCGGCGCCAGCCAAACAGGTAGTCTTCAGAACTGGACTAACAGAGTTTAATCATTGGCTTCCCAATTTGCTGGTCTCAAGCCTCAGTTTCTCCATCAGTGTAATGGGCGTGATTAACCCTCACTGGTCATCTGGAAGAAGGCACATGGCGAAGACGCTGCAGGAGGAGGTCACGGAATGGCTCTGCTTAAACAGTTTTCCCCTCACTGAGAGCGTTGGGAAGTCCGTTTTCAGCCAGAGCACTTAGCATCTATGTAACTGCTCAGGAAGCTCAATCAAGCACAGCAGTCACCAGACAGAAAGGTCCCTGAGTGGGGCTACAGAGCAAAAGAATTGTCTCCAGATAACATGGGATGGGTGATATTTTTCAAGGCTCCGTCAAGTACTAGATTAAGATGTAGAAGGATAACCACCGTGGGGTGGGTGTTTGGCCTGGCTGTCGAGTTGTCAATTAAGATGTTACTGACTCTCACTTCCTGCCACGTGTATACTGTGAGACAGTCACTCAAGTGATCGGGTTCCTGTCACTCATGTGGAAGACCTGAACGGAACTCCTGGCTCCCACTTTCTATTTGACTCAGCCTTGGCTGGTGTGGGTATTTGGGGAGTGAACCAGCAGATGGGAACCATCTCTCTCCCTCTCTCTCTCTCTCCCCCTCAGCCTCCCCCTCTCCCCCCCTCTCTCCCCCTCCCCCCACATCCCTCTTTCCCTTTCAAATAAGATCAAGAACCAACCTTAAAAGCATCCCCATTGTGATCACTGCCTCTGAAGTCTGGGCACAGGTTTCTGTCGCAGCCTGCAGAACTGGGCCTCCTGCTGAGATCTTAGGGGTACTTTAGGGCTACAGGATCCAGACCCTGCTCCCCATCCACTATATCAGGACAAGATGATGCTGGCCAAATTGCCCACATTAGAGTCACAAGTCATATTTACAACATAAAATACGTTCTCCCGCAACAGATGATCAGCTCTAATCTCCCTTAATTTCTTACAGATTCTGGACTAAGCTAATTTGCATGTCTGTCATAAGGGTCTGACGTTATGCTAACAATCCGGCCCCAGCATGTGGGGAAGTGCACTATAAACAATGTCATCTCAACTCCACTGGAACACTCCCCGAGATCTGAAAGCCAGCGATGACGCGTAAGAGAAAAAGGAAGAAGGCAGAGTGGTGACCCCCATTGTGGGTCACATGGGGGTTTCTGCCTGGGGTCCTGCATGCATGGCAGATAATGGATTTGATGAACGCAGTGGGGAAGCACACAGGTGGAGCCCAGACCCAGCAGGATGGGGAACCCAATCTCATTCCACAGATGTCATCCAGGGAATGCTGGGAAACTACCATGAGAACAGGGCATCTAATACAACAGCCGATCAAAGAAACCTCTCTGACCAGAGTAGAACTGGGCTAGATTGGCTTTCTCTGACCACCCGGAGGGTATGAGGCAGGCCCACAGGAAAACCAGCATGAGCTCATCACAGGTGAAGTTTAGGAAGCTGTTGCTGGAGCCAGAAATTCCAGCCTCGGACATCACAGATGGTCTCATCCTTGAGCCTTACGTAGCTTACACGTAAGTGTCTTAGCTGGCTTCCATGCCATCCTAATGTCAGTCTTGCAATAGGATATAATCGGGGGTCACTAACTCAACGAGAATTACAAATGGAATGCCAGTTGTAACCGGAATGGTCCACGCACCACAGGAGTAGTATTATTAATAGAAGGTGACCTGGCCTCGGGTTTTCTGGGTGAGGTGTGGAGGAAGGAACAGGGAGCTTAGGGTTTATGAGACGCCTACTCTTGACTCAGCCAGAGCAACCTCATAGTTAACGCATGCTCATATGGGGATCCCAAGTCAGAAGCTTTTCAAATTAGACACTGCTGAAGCAAAAAAAAAAAAATCACCCTAAGAACCCCTAACATGGCCCCATCACCCCATTTTCCAGGTGATGAGCTGAGGCTCATGTGCACATTCAACAAGTGTTGTGTGCCAGCTCTTGCATCAGGAACGCTGGACAGTCGTGATCAGGAGGGATGGGGTCCCTCTCGGCTCTTCCGGAAGTGACATTCCGCTGGGCCGGAAGTGGCAGACACAGAGGTAGCAACCACATCCTTGCTAAATTACACCGTGGGACCAGCTCCAGATGAGCCTTCGGTGCTTCCTGAGTGCTTAGCTAGACTCTGAAAAAGCCCAAGTCCCCATCAGGGCTCCAAATGCCCCCTTAGGCTTGCAAATCTGGATCTCTCCCCAGATGGGCCATGGAAATTGGACTTGCATGAAGCCTGCCTAGTGGGCTTGCTGCTCTCCCAGGGGCACCTGTCAGTGACTTCCCAGACACCTCCTGACAGCACATCTACTCCAAGTCAACCAACCTCCATCTGGCCCAGCCTGTGCCAGGAGCCTCTACCCATCCTCACCCCAGCCCTCCTGCATGTGTTCTGAGAGCCCACCTTCAACCTCTCAATATTTCATCTCATCCAATAGCACCTCGCTTTCCCATCAGGGAAACCTGGAGACCCTGTTAGAACTGCTCCCAAACCATTTCCAACAAAACACCTGTTTTCTTCTCTCAAGGGTAGGTTGCTCTGGGTCATACAACTGCCTGGGCTGAAAAGGGTGGAAAGAGTAGGGGGGAGAAGGAAGCTTTCACAGTCACCTGGAGAGAGTGCATCACTCAAGGGTAAACGACCTTGCAACAAACACGCAGGAAAAAAAAAGATGGGAGAAACACAGTATATCTCTATTAATGATGTATTAAATATCAAAATACTAAGACACTGCTACCATTCCACATGTGCTAAGAGATTTAACAGAGAAATGTGGAGTGAGTTGAGACCCCATAGCAAAGGGAAGCCATCTTTAAAACTTATTTTTTTTTTTATTTTTTTTATTTTTTTTTATTTTTTTTTATTTTATTTTATTTTTTTTTTTGACAGGCAGAGTGGACAGTGAGAGAGAGAGAGACAGAGAGAAAGGTCTTCCTTTGCCGTTGGTTCACCCTCCAATGGCCGCCGCGGCCAGCGCGATGTGGCCGGCGCACCGCGCTGATCCGATGGCAGGAGCCAGGAGCCAGGTGCTTTTCCTGGTCTCCCATGGGGTGCAGGGCCCAAGCACCTGGGCCATCCTCCACTGCACTCCCGGGCCACAGCAGAGGGCTGGCCTGGAAGAGGGGCAACCGGGACAGAATCCGGCGCCCCGACCGGGACTAGAACCCGGTGTGCCGGCGCCGGTAGGCGGAGGATTAGCCTAGTGAGCCGCGGCGCCGGCCAAAACTTATTTTTTTAAGATTTATTTTATTTATTTCAAAGGCAGAACCAGAGGGGGGGTGGGTCTCATCTGCTAGTTCAGTTCCCAAATGACCACAACAGCCTGGGCTGGGCCAGGCCAAAACCAGGAACCAGAAACTATCTGGGTAACCCTTGGACCAAGGACTTGGGCCATCTTCCACTAATTTCTCAGGTGCACTAGCAGGGAGCAGCCGAGACTCAGACCGGCACTCACATGGATGCCAGCATTGCAGGCATTGGCTTAACCCATTGCACCACAATGCTGGCCCCAGAGAAGGCACCCTTAAGGGGATGCCATGGCTTGGACACACAGTGTCCCCCAAAGGTCTGTGTCCTGGAAGCCTGGTCTCTAATGTAATAATGGTGAGAGTGGCAGGTTGCTTAAGAGGCAGAGCCTCCTAAGATAGTTAGGCCATGGGGCACCACTTTAGGAATGGACTAATGCCTCTGTATGTCTCACGGGAGTGGTTTGGGTCTCCAGGGCCTGGACTGATTCCCTAGAGAGGGGCTTGTTATAAAGCACATTTGCCTACCTTGACTCACTCCCTTGTGTCTTCTCTCATCGTGGGGAACCTCCCTCACCCCATGTGCTCTCTTTCTGCACACGGCCATCTTCCCTTCTACTTCCCTGCTCTGCTGTGGTGTAACTGTGAACCAAGTAAGGCCTCTTTTCTCTATAAAGTACGTAGCCTCAGGTCATTTGTTGTAGTAATACACAATGGGTGAAGCAGAGGTCAAGGACAAGAAGGAGAGAGTGTTCTTGCCAAAGAGAACAGGAGAGGAAAAGGCCCTGGCTTAGCACAGCTCCTGGGATAATCAAGGGAAGGAAGAGCATTGCAATTGGCAATGGGTGCAAAGGAGAATTATGGGGAATGCGCTTGGAGAATCAGGAGGGTACAAGTTACCCAGGCCTGGTGGGCCATGTTGTAGACTGACTTCATTGTAGATTGACTTCACTCTGAGGGGCCAGAGAGCAGAGGGAAGTTTATAAATTTAGGTTTATCAAAACTAGAAGAAAGTAAGAATTGATGTGAGTAGATTAGGAACAACAACGTTGTTCAGAACATTTTTGTTGTTGTTGTTAGCTAAGAGCAAGGGACTGGGGAAGAATGGATGGATTCACAAAATAGTTCAGTGGTGAGATTGCTGGGGCTGGACTGGGTTGCCCCATAAGAGAGAGAAGGGTACTCTAGAACTGACCCCCAGTTTCATCATGGAAAGCAAGTGCTTTGGGTGAGATGAAGACAAGCAGGAAAGCATCATTCTCAGTGTTGGGTGTGTGGCTGCTGTGATTGTCATGAGCCCAGGACCCAGGCTGCTGTGTCATTCCTAACAGGTGCACAGCACAAATCCAGGTGATTTTTACCAAGAGCAGCCCTGAAAGGTGGAGCTTCAGGTTTCGGGTCTCTACTTTCAAGCTTCCAAAATCCCATGACCGTACCTGGTCATTTTTGAAAGGTAATTTTCTCTCGAATTCCTTTAAGGAAGGTGCCACTGTTGGCCTATGACTTTGATCTCAGCTGTTAATGGCACCCAGACTCCAAGGGAAACATGAAATCAATATCAAAGGAAAAGCAAAATGCCCCTTGGGATACCCTTAAATTATTATTTCAGGAAAGAAAGGAGGTGGGGGGATGTTAATGTTTCTCAATGCTCAATAAGGCTTTAAGATTCCATTGACAATTTAGCAACCTGGAGAGATTTTTCTCACAACTATTGGCACATTACAGGAAGTGATGCTCCACCACGGCTTCTCACAAGACAGCAGAGGCCAGAGGCTCTTTTATGTTTCAGACTTTTCGTGTTGAAAAAATAAACAAATGCGGGTGGCTGTTTGGGCCAGTGGTTAGGAGGTGCACAGCCCATATCAGAGCGCCTGGGCTTGATCCTGGCTCTGGCTCCCGACTCCAGCTTCCTGCTAAGGCATACCTGAGAGGCAGCAATGCAGGCTCTCGTGGCTGGGTCTCTGCCACCCATGCGGGTGACCTGGATTGAGATCCTGACTCCCAGTCGTTACAGGAGCTCAGAGAGCTGCTATTTCTTTCTCTCTCTGCCTCCCAAATAAACAAATATTTTAAATGAAGGGATGCCAAAACAGCTGCAAAAATCGTGTCATATTTTAAAGGTTTACATGGAAGAATTTGATGCGCTGAACAAATGCACACAGCCATATCATTGGGCCAATCCTGACTATCGAGAGATTTAGAGATATGAATAGATCTTAGCATGGACAGTGTGATTTGGTAACAAGATTGAAAACATAATATTCAAAACCCTTAAAAATGATTTCACATAATATCTGGTGAACATGGGTCAAAGCTTTGTTTGGCTCATTAATGAGAAAATACAAAGCTGAAAAACACTAATTCCAAAAGAGAATATGAAAAAAATGGGATTTTTTTTCTCAGCGGACTATGCAGGAATACAGAAATACAATTGTCAAAGTAGATGCTAACTGGTGAATTGCTACAGCACTGGAACCTTTGGCTTGTCTGGTGTCAGAGTTGGGAGAGAAGTCCATCACTCTTCAGCAGTTTCACAGCATCGGAAATATCTGAGCCCCAATCACTTGCACAAGTTAAGATACGTCCCCTAGAGGGTCAAGGGACCACACAGCAGGCCTGCGAGGACACTGCTTTGTCGGGATATTGAAGGACACAAAGCTGTCCTTTTCCACCTTGCTAATTTGTGGCTAGCTTGTCTTAACAGATGCAAGCTTAGAGTACGTGATAGATGTCTTCTACTTCCAGTCCCCTAAGTGCACATGTAATGACTCCCTGTTCTGTCACTTGTCCACGACACCAGGGAACATGGTCCTTCCTGTCCCTGCTCCATTCCAGCAACATTCTGCACTTTGATCTTCAACTTCATGGGCACCTGTCAGCAGCACCGACAGCAGCTTCTTAGTGATCCGAACATTCCTGGGTGCATTGTTCCTGTTGAAAAGCAATGCCTGGGGCTAGCACTGTGGTGCAGCAGGTTAAGCCACTGTCTGTGAGACCAGCATCCCATATGGGCACTGTAGAGTCCCAGTTGCTCCACTTACAGCTCTCTGCTATGGCCTGAGAAAGCAGCAGAAGATGGTTCAAGGGCTTGGGCCCCTGAACCCACTGGGAGACCCGGAAGAAGCTCCTGGATCCTGGCTTCAGATCAGCCCAGCTCCACTGTTGTGGCCATTTGGGGAATGGACCAGTGAAAAGATGATAGCTCGCTCTCCCTCCCTTCCTTCCTTCCTCCCTCCCTCCCTCCTCCTCTCTCCCTCGTTCTCTTTCTTTCTTTCTCTCTCTCTTTCTTTCTTTCTTTCTTTCTTTCTTTCTTTCTTTCTTTCTTTCTTTCTTTCTTTCTTTCTCTCTCTCTCTCTCTCTCCCTCTCTCTCTTTCTCCCCCCCTTTCTTTGTGTGTGTGTATGTGTGTCTCCTCTTTCTGTAACTCATCCTTTCACATAAATAAATAAATCTTTAGGAAACAAAAAAGCATTGTCACTTCCCCCTTCTTGGGTATAAAGGTGTGAAGGACTCATTGGGAAAAGCTGTTGACAAGGTGAGAAGAGGCAGAGCAGGAGGAGGAGGGAAGCTGGAGGCAGTGCGGGAAGAGTGACACTCAGGGAGAGAATTGAGGATTTCATAGGACAGAGGAGACGCTCTCATAATAAGTTATTTCTAGAAGCTAAAATGCTGTGAGTATGACCAAAACACCTCCATCCCAATGCTAAAATCTCTTCCCTGGTAGATAGCATTTGGGGTTTATTTGGGTGTATGCTTTCATGTTTAAAGCCTCCATGTAAAATTTATTATTTTATGGAGTTCTGTTAAGTCTGTGAACCCTTTGCTATCATGTATCATGACTTCAAGAAATTCCAAAACTAATGTAAAATTCACTTTGAAAGGAGCTAACAAGAAAATTACAAAAAAAGACAGTGGAAAGAAATAAATACCCCCCTACGTCAATGACTATATTTTCTCTTAATGCAGTATCAGTCCAAAAATACCCAGGGAATCCAGAAATTGAGGAGTGCCCACAGTCCCAGACACTATTTTGAGATCTAGTTTAGAAAAAAAAAAAGTGCCAAGAAGAATTGAGATTTGCCACCTGCGTTTTCTGCAGAGGATTGCCGAGAGCCACATTAATTGTCTTCCTTGTCAATATGGTGCAGGAGCCCTACATGGGAGCAACGGATATTTGAGCTATCTTTGTAACAGGACCAGGTTACACTTTTCAACTCAGTTCCTACTGGGTTGGATTTTAGGGGGATCCTGGGACTTTAATCAAGCACTTGTTATACAGTAACTGTGTGCTAAGAAGGTCAGTAGACCCTGAAGTCAGAAGTCCTGGCCTCAGAGGTCCTCTGTTCATGTAACAGGCCAAATCTCTCAGCCAGAGGCTCGAGTCCCCTGCATCAGGCTTACCTGAGGACACATCAGCCAGAACCATCATCTTGGCCTTCAAGGAGCTCCCAGGTGCTGGCTGAAAAGCCCATGAAAGCATTTCAGGCATGGAAAGCCAAGACACTGTGGCAAAAAATGTCCTACATGAAGGATCTCTGTGAGACCCCAGTGGAAAGAAGGGGCCATCAAAGAAGGAGGTGCTTTTCTCTGAATGGAAGAGAAAACTTCAACTTTGCTTAAGGGCTTGTCTAAATAATGGGATGGAGTTTGGGGACTCAGACGGCTTCCATAGCCTGACAGCTCATGACAAAAGCCTCCGGTGATTACTGACATCATAAATAAGAGTGTCAATTGTCAAATCAACACCAGGAGTCACTGTGCACCTGCTCCCCATGTAGGACCTCTGTCCTTAATGAGTTGTACTATGAGGATTAACTGTAATACCTGTCTTCAAACAGTGCTTTATATGTTGTATGTGTGTGGGGGGGCAAATTGTTGAAATCTTTACCTAGTATAGAGTTGGTCTTCTGTATATAAAGTTAATTAAAATCTTTTTAAAATGAATCTTAATGAAGAATGGGATGGGAGAGCGAGTAGGAGGTAGGACAGGAGTAGGAGTAGAAGGGCAGGTATGGGGGGGAGAAGCACTATATTCCAAAGTTGTGCTTATGAAATTTGTATTCATTAAATAAAAGCCTTTAAAAAAATCTCCCAGGTGAGTGGGTGGGGCAGGGAAGCAAGCAATCATTTATCAGGGCAATGGGTGTTGAGAGGAGACAGAGGTGGCTCCAGGGAATCTCATGGGTGCTCTCAAGCCCTGGAAAGAGGTCAGCAGGTATGGCAGGAAGGTCTTCCCAGCTGAGTGATAGCAGAGCAGCAGGTGGCAGTGTTAGGACTGTCTGCCAGCCCCTGTGTGCAGACTGTAGGTGTCAAGGTGTCAGGGTGTCAGGGTGTCAGGGTGTCAGGGTGCAGGTCACTTCCTCCTTCCTCCATGCCTCCCTCAGGCAGATGCTGCAGCCACCTTGGGAACAGTGCCACGCAGCTGACACACTGAGTTCACAGAATCCTCATGGTAACAACCAAGATGCTGTTTTTACCCTGATTTCCCCAACAAATAAACTGGAGCCCGGAATGGTGAGTGACTTACCTGGGCTCTTGTGGTTACTAAGGGGCCGAGTTGCTGAGAAAATGAAATCCAGTCTTCATCCACTGTTGACCATCCTTGGAGTAGGTACTGTTTTTTCTTCTTCTTCTTTTTTTTAATCGGCTGCGGACTGCTTAACCCAGTGAGGCAAAATGTATTGGTGTTGGGGCTGGCGCTGTTGGCGTAGTGGGTGAAGCAACCACCTGCAGTGCCGGCATCCCATATGGGCGCTGGTTTGAGTCCTGGCTACTCCACTTCTAATCCAGCTCTCTGCTATGGCCTGGGAAAGCAGTAGAAGATGGCCCAAGCCCTTGGACCCTTGCACCTGTGTGGGAGACCTGGAAGAAGCTCCAGGCTCTTGGCTTCAGATCAATGCAGCTCTGACTGTTGTGGTCAACTGGGGAGTGAACCAACAGATGGAAGTCCTCTCTCTCTCTCTTTCTCTCTACCTCTCCTCTCTCTGTATAACTCTTTCAAATAAATAAATAAACCATTAAAATGTAATTGTGTTGTTTATTTCTCCATCAGAAAATGTAATGTTGCTCCTGGCCTCTATTTCTGTGAATGTGACACAGAAACTTAACCTTGATATTCGCCCACGTCTGGTTCAATCTAGCAGCTTTTAGATTCCATGGATTGCATTTTGTTGGTCCAGGCACTTCAAACTGCCGGTGTCCTCTGTCTCCTGGAAGACATCTGAGTACAGAGATCCTTATTTAACACCATGACTTTGGCCTGTGGCATCCAGACAGGGGACTCCTCTGGTTCTCAGAGCCAGCTCTGCTCTCGGTGGCTTCAGAGGCGACCAAGACCCAGTCCATGAGTTTGCTGCCCTCCTTAGCTACCTGCTAAGGTGCTTCACCCTTTAGATTGTCCTCACTTCCATTCCCAAGTCAACGAAGGCCCTCTCTCTGAACCAATGTTTCTCCTCCAGAGTTCAAACCTAACTAAATTATGTCATCTGGGGCATGGTACTTAACCTGTTGTGCCTCAACATTCTCATCCATTGTGTGAGGGCTTTGTGATGTGTTAGCCTGGCTACACAGAACCATGTACCCAGAACTCCTATCCTGTGTGTTGCTGGTTAGGGTGGGAGACAAGACGCTGTGGGAGACTTGCAGGGCGGCAGGGATGGAGGGAAACCAGAGACGTTGGCCCATGGGAGGAACATGCCATCACTCATGGATGTCACCACTTACCTGCTGGGTTACCTCAGTGGCAAAAGGCCACAGTCAGGCCTACGACTGCTCCATCTGCCTCTGCACCCTTCCTCAACCCCTTGGAGTCTGGGTCCCTGGAGAAGTCCCTTGTCTTCTTCCAGACACTCACACCATCAAGGTCAAAGGCAACAAGAACTGATACTGAGTCTGGCCCCTCTGGACTCCACAGGCTCCAGCTCATCCTATGGGTCCCAGCTTGTCTATGCTCTCCCTCAGCTTACACCATCTTCCCTTCTGCACAGCAGGCTTTGATCTCAGGGACAGATGCAAAGACAGCACGTGCAAAATGCAGTGCATAGCTAGCGCCACTGCCCAATAGGCTAATCCTCCTCCTGTGGCGCCGGCACACCGGTTTCTAGTCCCAGTCGGGGCGCCGGATTCTGTCCCAGTTGCCCCTCTTCCAGGCCAGCTCTCTGCTGTGGCCAGGGAGTGCAGTGGAGGGTGGCCCAGGTGCTTGGGCCCTGCACCCGCATGGGAGACCAAGAGAAGCACCTGGCTCCTGCCATCGGATCAGCGCGGTGCGCTGGCTGCAGTGCGCCAGCCGCAGCGGCCATTGGAGGGTGAACCAACAGCAAAGGAAGACCTTTCTCTCTGTCTCTCACTGTCCACTCTGCCTGTCAAAAAATAAAAAAAAAATGCTGTGCAGAAGTTGCTGAACCAGTTTGCACAGTTGCATCAGGTCAAATCTGTAGCATTAATTATTCCTCTCGTAGTCCCATGTCTCTGGCTTCCCTCGCTCCCAATGCAGTTGTAAGATTCTTGAAGGCAATGGATATAAGGTCGTTAAGGCACACAGTAAGCTCTCAAAAATGGTGGTCATTGTCATACAGGAAAGTAGCATGGTCTTTGGTGGTGGCAGAAACTTTGATGCACATGTTAGCTTTGCCAGTGTGTATGTTGGGCCATCATCTGCTGCCTTTCAGAGTGCACATTAGCAGGAAGCCAGGTTGGAAGTGGATTGGAAGCAGAGGCAGGACTCAAAACCAGGCACTCCAACATGGGATACAGGTAGCCCAAGCCGTGGCTTAACCTGCTCCAAGAGACAGAAACTTTTAGAAAAATTCACAAGCCAAGTTACTTTCTGCCACTGACTATCAAATACCATTAATCAAATCAGGTTTTCAACAGATTGCTGATAAACTGCATTTTCTGTCTTTGTTAGCATGAGATCTTTCCCCCTTCCCCATTCTCATTTCTGAATTGAGAAAGATTATCGGCACTTAAAATTTTTTTGGTCAACCTTGGAAAGAAGTCATCAAATATTTTATAATTCTCCAGTAATCGACATGGCTCTCACCACTGTGATTTTGATATACACAAAATCTGGAGAGATAGGGAAAGTAATAGATCCCCTGAAAGAATTCCCCAAGGAAATGTGAACAGGGCAAGACCAAATGTCTCCAGCAAAAGGACACTCAACAACAGTGGACGGCATGGACAAAGGTGTGGAAGCCTGAAGGCGAATGGCAAAATGATTCGTCTTAAATTTTTAGTAAGTAGTGCCAGTGTTGTGGTGCAGCAGGTTAAGCTACTGCTTGCAGTGCAGGCATCCCCTATGGATGCTGGTTCAAGTCCCGGCTGCTCCACTTCCAATCAAGCTCCCTGTTAAGGTGCCTGGGAAAGCAGCAGAAGAGCCCCAAGTGTTTGGGAACAAGGTGGGGATTTGCTTTCTTTTTAAATTTATGTTACAAATGACAGATGCCACTTTATGAGGGTGTACTGAATAAATCGATCACTGAATGAGTAAAAGAATGAATGGCAAAGAATCATCTGGAATAGCAGCCGCTGGAGCAACCGAGCCAGCAGCTTTGCATGCGAGGAAATTACGTGCGGTGGCAGGAAGTATCTATGGAGGAGCATGAAGTTCCTGAAGGATTTACTGTGGACGTCGATGATCACATTTCTCTTTGAAGACAAAAGCTCCTGACCATTGGTATATGCACACACACACACACATGCACACATACAAGTGCATGCACACACATGCACAAACATGCATACACACGCACGCATGCATACACACATACACACACGCATGCACACACGCATGCATGCACACACAGGATGCCAAAAAATAGAATCAAAGACACACTTATTTTGGTGCAAAAATTTTGAAAAACCATGCATATTTTTCATATGCATTTTCACAAACATGTTTGATATATGTTAAATATATTATATATTAGGTATATAATATGCTAATATAAAATATATATTATATATACATATATTAAAGACTATACATATATTTGTGTATATCTGTGCATGTATGTTTACATATATGTATGTGTGTGTGTGTATATATGCACACAGAGCAGAGCAGGTGAGGGGGGCTAGATTGTGTCTGCCACACACATCCAGTACCTTCCCCTCAAGAAGTGGTACATAGGGGCAGGCGTTCAGCCCAGCCGTTGAGATGTTTCTTTGGACACTGGAATGCTTGGGCTCCTGCTTTCTACGAACGAACATGCTGGAAGGCAATAGATGATGGCTACCCAAGTGCCAGACTGAGTTTCTAGCTCCTGGGTTCAACCTGGCCCAGCCCTAGCTGCCTGTGGCCATTTGGGTAGTGAACCAAAGGACACAAGATCTCTCTCCCCTTCCCTCTTTTCAATTAAATGAAACTCTTAAAAAATAAAAAGATGTAAGCCAATCCTAGCACTTCCAAGGAGCAAGGGGAGCATGAGTCTTGCTTACTAATGTCAGAACTGCCTTGGGAAGGTGTTTTGCACTGCAAGCTTGTGTCTTCCCAAATGTATTCACGGAAGCCCTAATCTCCAGTGTGATAGCTTAAGAGGTGAGCCCTGTAGGAGGTTATGGGTCAATGATATTAGTGCCCTTACAACCTGGCCCTGGGAGATCCGATGAGAACCCAGATCTCTAAAACAACTGGAAGGGGGCCCTCCGCAGACCCAAACTGACAGCTTTCATGACCTTGGACTACCACCCCTCAGAAAAGTAGATTACTGTTGTTCAAACTCTATCACAACTCTGATTGATCATGGCCAAAGGGGACCACGTTTATAGGGTTTAAAGACTTGTCAATCATAGAATAATCTCCTGTCTTCCTTAAAGAAGAAAAACATAAGGGACATGGCCATTGGGGGAACACAAGGACCCTCACTACATGCTCAATCCAGGCAGCTTCAGAGACTGGGGTGCTTCTCACATAGCCGTTTTGGTGCTGTGGGCAGACCTTGCATATCCCTGCCAAGTTCTTCTTGGAAGCTGCATGTACTTAAGATCCTATGAATAAGGACTTATTTTTTTTTCTTTAGAAGCAGGAGTGATGACAATGACGGGAGGGAAGGGTGCAGAGGGGAGTCCCTTAACACCAACCTTCTCTCAAACTCAAGGTCTGAAAAGTCAGCAATAGGCATTTGGAAGTGGAAACTTGACCATGTCCACGGTCAACAGGCTTCTATCCGTTTCCTATCAGCTCTAAGTTATCGGTGAAATCAAGGACAATCAATAAGGAAAAGAAAAAGGAAGCTGCAGCAAATGCAAAACCTTTCTTTTTGGAGAAACACAATCAGTAGGGATCATTTCGTGCCCTCTGAGCAGAACCAGCGAGGAGGGCCCTGATGGGGAGAAAACCATTAAGAGACTAAGCATAATTAACCATTAGAATTCATTAGTGAAAACGATCGGGGTGCTTTGCTAATTCTGCAAAAGCATTTAAGGATTTAAAATTAGGCTTCGTTTCTAGAAATAGACCCGCCGGCGAGGATTCGCAGCTGAAGCCGTCAGAGACAGCTGAAAATTCTCCCTGCGCTTGCAGGATGATCTTCGGTTCTGTTCTCTGGGAACCTTGCCCTCTCCGCAGCTCACTCCTCCTTGTCCCTGGGCCTGACCCTGCTCTTGGCAGAGAATTTGGAAGGGGAGAGATTCCCAGCATTCAAAGCGTTCATTTGCTCACTCATTCATTCATTCCATAAATATTTTGCAAGCTTACTATGTGTCAGGGACTATTGAACGTCCTGGGAATAGACTCAGAACAGTCCAACCTCTACTCTTAGCAACTCACATTCTAAAACAGAAAACTGTCTCCATAAGTGGGCAAGATTACAAACGTGACCTCACAAAACTCATGGAAAATGGACTTTTAAAGCTTGATGTATCTCTTGATAAGGTTACTGTGGTGCTAAAATGTTTGAGGCTCACTCAGTTTTGTTCATGGTATGCATTTTCCAAGAAGTTTCTGAAGACCCCTTGCATTTCTGGTTCCGTGGACCATCTGCTATCTGTTGCAACTTCTACTCTCTGCTCTTGTAGCACAAAAGCAGCCAGGGAAAATTGGCAGATGAATGTCTGCACTGGATTCAGTGTCCAATTCCTACTTTCATCCTGGCCAAGCCTCTGCTTGTTGCAAGCATTTGAGGAATGAATCAACAGAGATCTCTCTCTCTCCCCCTTCCTCCTTCCCTCCCTCCCTCCCTCTCTCCCTCTCCTCTGTTTCTCTCTCAAATACATAAAGAAATAAATATGACAATCCATAGCTACTGACCACTTTCTGGTCTTGAATTTTGAAGTCATCCTTCAATAACTCTATATGATGAATACTGCTATCATCTTCATTTTCTTCTTCCAAGACATGGAAATGGAGATGTAGAGAAGATAAACAAGTTGCCATAAATAACAGAGGCAGTCAGTACGGATCCAAGATAGGAACCCAAACAGTCGACTTTTTAACCCTTGTATGAACCTTGCTCTCAAAAGCTGGGAATCTATAAAAGAGAGGCTTGGCTTCATCCATCAATGAATTGCAAACTAAACAATGATATGTTGTTTGCACCTGCCACATTTCTAATGATGAGGCACAATGTTGAGGAGGATGCTGGGGGCAGGAAAGGACCTCCCCTTACTGTGGAGAGGGTCCAGGTGGGGTGCATGGTTGTCACTGTCCCAGTCCCGTACTCATGGACTGTTTAACTTGGCAGGGCTACACCTAGGAGCCTGCCCTGTGCTCACACTCACGGCACAGAGCTCTAAGCCATCAAGATCAGAAAGTATTATTTGTAATAGACAAAAACACTGGGCTTTTACAGTAAGGGAAGTTTACTTCAAGTATGATTCATGTCATCAGGAGGAGCCCTCGTTGTATTTTCTCATGTGCAAAGATCATCTCATGATGTTACTAATTTTAATAAAGCAAGAAGACAAGAGAGAGGAGCAAGTGTCACTTGTTTTCATTTGCATAAAGTCTAAGGAGGTACACACACTGATACACACACACAAGTAAGTTTGCAATAATTTTTAATTTATTCAAGAAGCATGGAGGGAGATAAAAGGAGACACAGAGAGAGATCAGGACAGGAGATCTTTCATCCACAGGTTCACTCCCCAAGCACCTGCAACAACCAGGATTGGGTCAGGATGAAGTCAGGAATTGGAGACTCCAATCCAGGTTTCCCACATGTGTGTCAGGCAGGAGCCCAAGCTCTTAGGTCATCACCGTTGCCTCCTTGCATTGGTACCAGAGGCCAGGACTCAAACTTTAAGCACTCTGTGCTATGACACAAAAGCATTTTAACCATTAGGCTAATCCCTGCCCCCATAGTCCGATCACAATCATTGTCCTCTTGAATTGGGTTCCTGGGGTGGAAGGAAGGTTCTTTGTCATTGTATAACTTCTCCTTTTAAAAAAAAGAGCCCATGTGCACACTCGTCTTTCAGTTAAGAAATACGGTTTAATTTTAAAAATACCTCCTGAGTATGTGGAATATTTATAAGGCTTATCTTAAAATAACCCTGAAGTTCCCATGAGGTGATGCCAAGGAAGTAGATTCCCATGGAACCGGGGCTGCTGCTTGCTCAGCCATGGGGAACCCATGCTGAGGCCACCAACGCAGCCCCATAAACGGAAATAGCTTCCACGTCCTCACCAACACAGTGCTCCTCCGAGTGGTCCCAAGAGGCCAGGATCTGGCACTGGGGGATGGTGGGGATGGGGGAGGTGGGGGTGGAAGACAGACACTTTAGCTTGGGGCAGGGATTGGGATTGGGGTTGGGGAATAGGGGAGTCACATACAATCTTGGTCACATTTTTTTTCAAACTTCCTTTTCAATAAGTAAAAAGCCATTCTTAGCTCTCCAGCCACACAAAAACGGGTGACAGGTCAGGTGTAGCCATCCGATGATCGTTTGGCTGGGCTCTGCTCCACAGCAACCACTACAGACCAAGTAATGGCTTTGCTACTTCCTTCAGAGACCCTCGCCCTGGGATGGGCTCCTGAATTTTGTCCTGCGTTCCTGTAGTCTCTGTGTCTGGTGTGGTAAATGGGAACTTCATTCCGGATCAGAGTTCTCAACTCTCTCCTAAAACTTCTCTTCCTTCTGCATACCCCAAACTGCTCTAAAAAATAAAGGTTATGGAAAGACTTGAAAAGCTTCATGGAAAATAGAATTAAAAGATGTTTATTTCTATGCCAAGACATTTGAAACCCATACGTAGTCTTCTGATGACGTAGGTTTTTCATGAACTTTCTAATTAGAGATCTATGCATGGGTTGCAAAATTGTTTTGCTTCATAATGAACACCTTTTGATTCTAGCTTCCCATGAACTCTTTGAAATCCTCTTGAATTAAACAAAAAGTGCCCACCGAGGTATTTGGCACAGCGGTTAAGACACCTGTGAGGTCTCCTGCTACTCGTACTGGAGTGCCTGGGTCTGAATGTTCTGGCTCCACCCCCTGATTCTGGCTTCCTGCTAATCCTGGGGGGCAGCAGGTATGTTGACTCAAGTCATTGGGTCCTTGCCCCACCCCACGTGAGAGCTCCAGGTTGAGTTCTTGGCTCCTGGTTTCCCACTGGCCATGCCCAGGCTGCTGTAGGCATTTGGGAAGTGAACCAGTGGTTGGGGCTAGTTCTCTATGTGTCTGTGTTTCTTCTTCTTATACATAAACAAAATACATATTGTAAAAGTTGTAGTTTACGCACAAAGACATGATACCATTTTTTCTTAAGAAAGTGCTCACTCAGTTTCTCTCTCTGCCTCCAATCTTCTACCCCTTTACTCGATCCAAACCCCGCCCTGTAGCGCAGGCTCTACCCATTCCCTGGGGAGTCTCACCCACTTGTCACTCACATAAGGTGGAATGATAGAGCTGATGTCATCCATCCCTTTCAGGAGTACAGGTAGGCTTTCTCTTCCTTTCCATATCTCTTCCCCAGAATTTAGTGCCTGCTCATAAGGCTGACAAAAACAGTCCTGTGCCAGCCCAGCTTTGAGTAGCTTTTTCTTCTATGCCTCCAACAGTGTGTGTGTGTGTGTGTGTGTGTGTGTGTGTGTTCTAAAATTCCTGTCCCTAGAGCAGTGGTGAGCACTTTTGGTTCTATCTGGTTTGGAGACGGCTTGGAAGGACAACATGTGCACATGAACATTCTATGGAAGAACCATCTGATAATCGTAAACAGGCATCTGTTTACAGAACATCAGTTTACAAAACAAATAAACAAACAAGCAAAAACTAGCCACAGACTCAGATCAGGGAAAGGAGATTTTTTTGCATTAGATTTTGGCACAAAAAGATGGGAGACTTTCAAATCTGATAGCTGACCATATTGTCTTTATGGGGAAAAATGACAGAATATTCGAGGCAGACTAATTGATTTCATCTGTGAGTTGTTCCATCCTGGGTAGTCTGAGTTCCATGCAGGTCCCAGATGGGGTACGAGATGTGAGCAGTGGTGGTGGCTGTGGGTTCCATAGGGTGGACATGTCTGCTCTGTGTCCAGGCTAACTTCCTGCTCAGCTCTGGAGCCTGGTACCCTTTGTGGCTGTAGGAAGAACCAGGAGACCTTGCGAAACCTCATTGTGTTCAACCATCACTTGGATCCCAAAGACCTTACTGTTAACTTAGTTCCACTGAAGATTTAGACAACGTACAGGTCATTTCTCCAATGAGGGTGCTGGGCAGTGGTGATATTGATGGCCTTTTCTACTCAAACGTGCCACATGTCGCTAACACCAGGTTGGAATTTTCCAATTCTCAGCCAGAACTCCAAGGCCAGGGATTTTTCTCACACTAGAGCTTTCTTCTCTCCATGGAATCTTCTTGCTCTGTATGATAGTTTCAGGGGTTGGAGTCTCAATTCCTCAAGCAACAGGGTTAGCAGGTGTTAGCTCGTGCATGGACTGGGGTCTTTCCCATAGAAATCAGTGCTCATTCTCGGAGCAGTGACCTTGAGCGTGGGCTGGCATAGGGCAAACCTACTCATCCTTTGTTGCTTGTGTCTCACATAGCCGCTTGCCCAATGATTTTCCCCACCACTCTAGGAAGCAGCATGAGGTGAGGGCCCCAGCAGCAGCTGCCTGATCCCGGAACTCCCCAGCCTGCAGTCTTGGCTCTCCTGTTACCGCATCTGAAAAGTGGCCTAGGATGCTCTCTTGATTCGCCATTTCTGGTTCTCTTTCTCCATCGACTTACCTAGAAACAAAAGGAGTCCGTCAGACTCATCTCACTATTCTATTTACTTATTAATTTAACAAAAAGTCGACTGACTGTTGTAGGCCAAGGTCAACGTGAGACCCAAGGCACTCGGCAGTTGAAGAGCTAAGCATGTTTCCCACAGATTACAGTCTCAGAGAGCCAAACAACAATGACACATGGTGAGAGAGGGAAGCAGTGGGGGCTGGTAGTGGAGAAGACAGGAAGGGCTTCTCCCCCGGAGGAGAGGAGAGGCAGAGCTGGGAGTGTCACAGGCAAGGAGAAGCAGCAGCTCCAGTCACTCAAAGGCAGAAGAGAGAACGAGACATTCTAGAAAGGAGAGCTCTGGAAGAGTAGGACCAAGACCATGAGAGGAAGGAAGTCACAGATAATAGGGGAGGGGTGTATACTTGGTGACATACACTACATGGTAGCGGGTGATATGTTCGGGTGCTGCTAGGTACTGTGCGATTTTAACAGTGATGTCATGGTGTGCACTGTATGAGGGATGTGTTGGTTCATGTGATGGGATTTGTAGCGGTGTGCATGGTGTGTCAGTGCTGTACCATAGTGTGTGAGATGCTTGCATGGTGGTGTGCACCCCGTGAGTGTGAGAAGTGTGATGTGACTGTATGTGGTGTGTGTTTTGTGATGCGTGATACACAGTGACATATGCGTAGTAGCACACGGTATCGCGGTGGCTGCAGTATGGAAAGATTTAGACAGCATGTGCACATCCTGCAGGCAGCACAAACTCAGAAGCCAGAGCCAAGGCAATGGTCTCTCTCCACACCTCCCTTTCCTCCTGCTCCCTTTCACAAGTGGTGTCACAATCCAAGTACCCGGGCAGGAGCCTCTGAGTGCCCTGTCCCCATTTTTCCCACCCTTCTGTCCATGCCGTCTAATTGGCCACCAAGAGCTGTGCCCATGTTGGGCAGTTTCTGATTCCCAGCTCTGCTCTGCTCCCCCAGCACAGGTCCTGGGAGCTGCTGCTGCTGCTGCCAAGGACAGAGAAAGTCAAGGGCATATCCTTGGTGACTCATCAGAAACAGAAGGAGGGAGACCAGAAACAGAGACCAAGGGACTGGGGCAGGCATTTGGCCTAGGGATTAAGATGCTGGTTAGCATGCCTGCATTGCAGAGGATTGTGGGGAGCAACTGAGACTAGACTAAGTTACTGGAATTAAGACTTATTCTATGCATCTGATCTCCCACAATATGGCGCTGAGAGAGAGACCAAACAACTTCTATGCAGCTGCCTCCAGTTCGACCAATAAGCTGCAGGAGCTGATCCTGCTCCTGATTGGAGGAGAGCAGCGTACTCGGCGTGTGGGTAGCAGAGTTGGGATTGGTGGAAGAGGACTATAAAGGAGGAGAGAGACACCATGCACCAGGAACATCTGGATAACATCTAAGCAGCCCCCGAGAGAGCCAGCCGGCGGTGTGCCGCTCCTCCGCAGAAGCGGGGAAAGCGGCGGGGGGTGCCGCCCCTCCACGGAGGTGGGGGGGCCGGCAGCTAACCTGGGATGGCGTCGTTCCTCCGCGAGTGAGGGACCGGCAGCTAACCCAGGAAGAGCCGTGCAGATAAAAGAATAGCGCAGGGTCTAGTGTCGTTCCTCCGCGAATGGGGGAGCGACAGAGGATGGCTTTAATTTCTGTCTCTGTCTCCCAATTCCTGCTTCCTGCTAAAGCAAAATCCTGGGAGGCAGCAGGTGATGGTTCAGAGAGTTGGGTTCCTACATGGGAGACTGGATTGCCTTGGTCCAAGCTAAGCCCCAGGCATTGTGAGCATTCGAGGAATGGATCTGTGGATGGGAGTCTCTCTCTCTCTCTCTCTCTCTCTCTCTCTCTCTCTCTCTCTTCCTGTCTGTGTGTATCTGTGTGTGTGTGCATCTGTCTGTCTGTCTCTCTCTGTCATTCAAACAAATTTAGAAAAAGAAGCCAAGGAGTGCCAAAGTGTAAAACAGGCTTGTCAGCAATACTCAGCCGTATAACAAGGGCAAGGGTGAGGGCAAGAGGGTGAAACTTGTCCATAGTTAAACCTGAAGCTTCCTTCCCTGCCACAGGACAAGGAAGGCAAAGGCCATGTTTCTGTAATGCAGAGATCCAGGAGGAAAGTCATCAATTCGCACAAACCATCTTCTCACACTCACAGGGTGCACACTGCCATTCAGCAGGCATTCGGCAGATCAGAAACAAGGGGTGCATCGCTGAAATCCAACTTCGGGAGGGAAGGAGAGAGAGCAGATCCCACGATTCAGACCGCTACAGCAGGTCCACATGTCTCTCGTTGACAAACACAGGTGTGGAAAACAAATGTAATTTCCTTTGTTTTCCTACAACTGAACATAGCGTCTGCCTTGAGTTTCCTTCTACCTGAAAAGCTGAATCTAAAATGATCTGTGAAAAACGATGCAGCCACTCTGGAAAACAATATGGCAGCTCCTCAAAACATTTAAAATACAATTGTCATATGAACCAACAAGAGACACCTAAAGCTCAGAGTCAAATGCATAGAGACAGAAAGCATTGGGGGTGCAACAGGAGTTGTTTGATACGGACAGAGTTTGAGTCACTCAATCACACCCCGAGCACAGATTAAGACAACAGAATTTGTTCTGTGTTACTATACCACAACTTCAAAAAGAAAATAAATCAGAAGAAAATAAGTTGGGATCACAATTGGAACTGGGACTGGAACCCAGGCACTCTGATGTGGGAGGCAGGTATCCCAAGACTCTTCTTAACTGCTGTGCCAAACACTCGCCCCTCCATTGTGATTCTATGTTCCCATTTCCCTGATGACTACTGAGGGTGAGAACCTTGTCATGTTTGCTCACCAGTTGCAAACCTTCTGTATCTATTCAAGCCTTTTGTCCTTCTTCCTTTTAATTTTCTTACCTTTCTATTGGTTAGTAGGGTTCATACATCTGCATGTATAGCAAATAAATCTGTTATGTTGCATAATCCCTAGTTGGATATATGTATTGCAAATATATAACTCTGTGGCTTGCCTTTTCACTCCCTTAATAGTATCTTTCCACGAACAAAAGCTTGTTTTATTAATGTCGTCCAATATATCCATTTTTTCCAACCATGGCATTCTTTTTGGTTAAGAAATCTCAGTCTATACTCATGAAGACATTCTTCTACAAGTTTTAATGCTTAATGGTTCATATTTCCATCTGCAACCTATCTGGAATTCATTTGTGTGTACAGGTTGAAACAGAAGTCAGGATATACTTTTTTCCCATGTGGACATTCAGTTGACCAAATACCATTTATTTAAAAGACCATCCTGGCCGGCGCCATGGCTCACTAGGCTAATCCTCCACCTGCGGTGCCGGCACTCTGGGTTTTAGTCCCGGTTGGGGTGACAGATTCTGTCCCGATTGCTCCTCTTCCAGTCCAGCTCTCTGCTGTGGCCCGGGAGTGCGGTGGAGAATGGCCCAAGTGCTTGGGCCCTGCACCCACATGGGAGACCGGGGGAAGCACCTGGTTCCTGGCTTCGGACCAGTGCAGCGCTGGCCATAGTGGCCACTTGGGGAGTGAACCAACGGAAAAAGGAAGACCTTTCTCTTTGTCTCTCTCTCTCACTGTCTAATTCTGCCTGTCAAAAAAAAAAAAAAAAAAAAAAAAAAGACCATCCTTTCCTCAAAGCATTGCAATGCCAGTGTCAAAAACAAGTAGGTCATTTATGTGCAGGTCTGTCTAGAGGTCTCTCTCCAGCTGCACTGGCTAGTATGTTTATCTGTGTGTTAATGTCACACTATCTTAATCACTAGAGTTTTACCATGGTTCTTGATGCATGGTAGTATATATTCTCCTGCTATGTTACTATCCTTCAAAGGTATTGGGTTATCCTTGTGTACACACACACACACAAACACACACACACACACACATTCTGTGAGATTTGATTAGGTTTGTATTGAATCTGTAGATGAGTTTGGGGGAAATACACAAGCAGGCATGAGTGCAGTATTGAGTGATCCGACCCAGGAACACATGTATTGACATCTTTAATTTCCTTCAACAATGTTGTGTAGTTAACAGTGTGGAGGTCTTCATACATTTTGTTACATGTGCTCCTGAGTATTTTAATGTTCTGAGCATTGTTTTTAGTTCATGGTTTTCCATTAGTTTTTATCTTGCTAAGTACAAGAATTAATTCTAATTAATTTTGTGTTTGTTTCTGCTATGGAAGTAAAGTAGATTTTTTAAATATTGAACTCTCCTTGCTAAGTTCAATCGTGAATTATAATTGTTCGTACTATGTTTTGAATTTCTTGTAGATATAATCATAGTATCTTCAAATATTGAGTATTTTCTCCTTTGCCAATTTCTAAGTCTTTATCTAGTTTTCTTGCCTTATTGTACTTCTAGAATCCCCAGTACAAGTTAAATAACAGAAAAGCTTTGAAGTGGGCATTTTTGTTTCATTCCCAACCACAGGGACAAAGTTTTTTTCATATTTCATTCTATAGTATGACTTCGCTATAAGATTCAGTAGGAAGTCTTTCTTTTTTAAATTAAAAGAGCACTTCCCAATTTCTAGTTTGATAAGAGAATTTTTTTCATAACAGATATTGGAATTTTTCCTTTATTTTCTTTTTCTCAATAAGAAATATGAAATAATTTTCTCCTGTATTCTGTTAATGCAGTGAGTTATACCTATTGATCTTTTGATGTTAAATCACATTTAATTTGACTTTCAAGTATTTTGTTGAAGATTTTTCGTATCCATGTACATGAGAAGCTTTGTTCTATAACATTTCTTCTATTCCTTCTCCTGTTACCCTTGTCAGGGCTTGGTATCCAGATTAAACCATCCTCTGAAAACAAATTTGTATGGTTTCTATCTTTTCCTTGACTCTGAGAGAGCTGTATGAGATTAGCATTATATCTTCCTTATATATTTGGAAAAATTTACATATGAAACCATCTGGCTCTGGAGTTTTCCTTCTGATAGGGATATCACTCAATTTAACTTATAAATGGAATAGATTTTCTATAAATAAATTGATCATTTTATTCTTATTTGTTCAGATTTGATACCTTCTATAGGTTGAAGAATTTATCCATAGCATCCGAATTTTTAAATTTCTTGGTGTAAGCTGCTTTGTACTATACTCTTACATTGTTTTGTATCTTTGTTGGGTATACACTATGTCCTCATTATAGTCCTGTTAGTAGTAGTTTTCTGCCTTCTTTCCTTCTTCAATATTGCTAGGAGTTTAACAATTTCATTCATCTTTTCAAAGAATCAACTTTGGTTCCATGGATTTTCTTTGTTGAACAATTTCATTGATGTCTTTTTTTTTTTAATTATTTCTTCCCTTTCACTTTCCTTTAGCTATTCTTTTCATTGTTGTTTTCTGTATTGTAAACCCATAGTATCTATTCTTTTCTTAGATATTTTGGTAAACACTTCATGTGACTTGAAAATAAAATATATTTATATTCAGTTGTTTTGAAACCAGAACAATGTGTGCCTAATGTGTTTGTACTTGTTAGTAGTGCTGTTAAGGTCTTTATTATTATGTATTTTGTATCTATTTTGTTAGCTATTGAGAGAAGTTTGTTAAAGTTTCTTATCATGACTGTTATTTATCTCTCTTTTTTGATTGTGTCAAACTTTTCTCCATATATGTTGAAGCCATGGTATTGGGTACTTACATATTTAAATTCATTCTATTTTCCTGGAGGGTTGACATGACTTGCCTCTAAAGATTCTTCTTTCCTTAAATTCTAATTTTTTTTAATATCAGCATATCTATCTCAGCTTTCTTTTGGTTAGTGTTTAAATGGTGTATTTTTAAATACAAACTTACTTACACTTAAAGTGCATGTTTTGTAAGCAGCATTCAAATGGCTATTATATTTTAATTCTAATTGAAAGTTTGAGATTTTTAATTTTGAAATTTAGTCCACTTATCCATGATTTACTTACTATGATATTTGAGCTTATTCTCATCACCTTGCTCTTGATTTTCCATTCCTTGGCTTTTTACTTCTCAACTTCTTTTGGATTAATAAAATATTTTCCTTCTATGTCTCATTTTCTATAAATTTTATGTTTTTCTTTTTAAAAGTGACTATTCTATAATATACATGTATCAGATAGCTTGTTGCTACTTATTACTAGCATAATACTTGTTGCTAACGGAATGATGCAGATTATTCTCTACTACATCTCTGACAATGCTCTGAGTACGTCTATTGGTTGTGTCTGGTCATCGTGCATTTGATTGTAGGTAAGCACAGGCAGCCACTGCCACTACCATGTTATCTAGTTAATATTCATGTTCAGCTGCTTCCTTTGCTCCTCGTTTCTTCCTGGAACTTTTCTGTTTCCCTCTGAGCATGTTTTGCCTTTTTCTAAGGAGCTCTCTTTAGGGTACCTTGTTACCTAAGTCTGTGGGCAGCAAATTCCCATGGCTTTCACTTCCCTGCAAACACACTTTCTTTGTCTTTGCTTTTGAAGGTTATTTTCAGTGTGAAGAGCATCCTTCAGAGTTAGCTGTCTCATCCTTTCATTACGCTAAAAATGACATCCTGCTGGCCTTCCTTCCAGGACCTCTGCGAAAGGTTCGAATCCCGGCTGCTCCTCTTTTGATCCAGCTCTCTGCTATGGCCTGGGATAGCAGTAGAAGATGGCCCAAGTCCTTGGGCCCCTGCACCTTCGTGCGAAACCCAGAAGCAGCTCCTGGCACCTGGCTTCAGATCGGCACAGCTCCGGCCGTTGCGGCCATCTGGGGAGTGAACCAGCAGATGGAAGACCTCTCTCTCTATCTCCACCTCTCTCTGTAACTCTGTCTTTCAAATAAATAAAATAAATCTTAAAAAAAAAAAAAAAGAAAAGAGGGCCGGCACCGTGGCTCAACAGGCTAATCCTCCACCTTGCGGCACTGGCACACCGGGTTCTAGTCCTGGTCGGGGTGCCGGATTCTGTCCCGGTTGCTCCTCTTCTAGGCCAGCTCTCTGCTGTGGCCCGGGAGGGCAGTGGAGGATGGCCCAAGTGCTTGGGCCCCGCACCCCATGGGAGACCAGGAGAAGCACCTGGCTCCTGCCATCAGATCAGCGCGGTGCGCTGGCCGAAGCGTGTCGGCCGCAGCGGCCATTGGAGGGTGAACCAACAGCAAAAGGAAGACCTTTCTCTCTGTCTCTCTCTCTCACTGTCCACTCTGCTTGTCAAAAAAAAAAAAAAAAAAAAGAAAGGTTAGCTGTTGATCATTGATCTAATGGCTTCTTCACTGAAGACAAAGTTGGCCTCCCCTTGGGGTTATTTATGGGACATGAGTTTCATGTATATTAGACTATTTCTACTATTTTCCAAATAGCTCTCACACTTCCTTCACCATTTCGCCTTACTTTTTCTCTTCTCTCTGAACTTTAGTTTGGATTATTATACTTGATTCAGTTTATCAATATTATCTGAACTTATTGATTCTGCTTTTGGAAATGCCATTGCATTCTGACTACCAAATATTTACTTCTCAGTGTTAGAGCTGCTATTTATTCTTTTTTTACTGCTTTCCCAGGCCATAGCTGAGAGCTGGATCGGAAGTGGAGCAGCCAGGACTCAAACTAGCACCACAGGTGGCAGCTTTACCTGCTACACCACAGAACCAGCCCCTATTTATTCTTTTTTTTTTTCTTTAAAAGATCTGTTTATTTATTTTGAAAGTCAGAGTTACAGAGAGAGGGGGAGACAGGGAGAGACACAGAAAGAGATCTTCCACCCACTGGTTCACTCCCCAGATGACCGCAATGGCCAGTGTTGGGCCAGGCTGAAGCCAGAAGCCAGGAGCAGGAGCTTCTTCCAGGTCTCCCACGCAGGTGCAGAGGACCAAGCACTTGGTCCATCTTCCTTAGCTTTTCCCAGGGAGCTGGATCAGAAGCGGTGCAGCCGGGACTCGAACTGGTGCCCATATGGGACGCCGGTGAGTGTTGCAGGTGGTGGCTTCACCCTCTCCACCACACCCAGTCCCTTGATTCTTTTATGCAGATGCAGGCATCCCAAGACCACTGTGGGCCTCAAATTCCACAGACTTAAGTCCCTTACATAAAATGGCAAAGTACTGTATGTAACACATGCATATGCTCCCACTTATTCTACATCAACTGTGGGTTACTTATAATACATGACACAGGGTAAATGCTATTTAAAAAGTCCTTACACTATATAATTTAGGGAATGACTAGGGGGAAAGTCTGCACATGTTCAGTACAGATGCAAGTTTTTCCAAATGGTTTCAACCTGCAATTGATTGTATTCACAGATGCACAACCTGTGTATAGAGAGGCCTGACCTGATTGTACTCTATCTCTGCTGAAGTGCCATCTGTCCCTTTAATTTCTTGAACATATTAATTGTCATTATTCCAAAGTCTTTTTTTTTAGTTCCAAAGTCCAAATGATCCAGAGTCTGTTTGTAAATAATTTTATTTTTTTAATGATTTATTTATTTAGTTGAAAGGCTGAGTTCAACTGAGTTGAAAGGGGGAGGGGGAGAGGTCTTCCATCCACTGGTTCACTCCCCAAATGACTGCAGCAGCCAGGGCTGAGACAGGCTGAAGCCAGGAGCCAGAAGCTTCATCCAGGTCTCCCATGTGGGTGCAGGAGCCCAAGCACTTGGGCCATCTACTATTGCTTTCCCAGGCGAATTAGCAGAGAGCTGGATCAGACGTAGAGCAGCTGGGACTCAAATTGGTGCCTATATGGGATGCTTGCACTGCGGGCAATAGTTTAATCCACTGTGCCCCAGCGCCCACCCAAGTTGCCCTTTTATAACCATATCCACTCCCCACCACGTATGGCCCTAAATAATTACTGATATGTTCTGTATTTTAACAATTTTTATATTTTGTGATTAGCCTACAAATGGAATCAAACAGTATGTGACATTTTGGAATTCACTTTCCCTCAGCATAATTTTAGCTCAGCATAATTCTCTGGAGATTAGCCTAGGTGACTATATACACTGACAGTTTTTTCTTTTTATTCCTTAATATGGATGAACCACTTTATGTTTACTCATTGAAAGATATCTCAGTTGTTTTCTATTTTGGGTTATTACAAGTAAAATTTCTATGCATATTCATATATTCCCATCAGAATATGTGGGTGACCTAATTTCTCCATATCCTTGTGAGCACTTATATTATCACCTTTAATTTTAGCCATTCTAATGGTTGCCTAGTGATAGCTCATTGGATTTTAACTTTCATTTCCCTAATAACAAATGATACTGAAAAATCTTAGCATATGCATGTGCTGTTAGGTTAAAGATCTGTTTCTAACACTTGCTCATATTCTAGTTGGATATTTTAGGGATTTTTACAATTGAGTTTTGGAGCTATGTATACCTTCTAGAGCCCACTCCTTGTTTTGGACATATATTTTGCATTTTGTATCCATGAATGTAGCTTTTCCTCATTTTAATAGTCTTTCATAGAACACTTTTCATTTTCATGAGGTCCAGTAACTCAATTTTTCTCATGAATCCGGCCGTTAGTGTCAAAGCTAGGAAGCCTTTGTTTGGCCTAGGATCCAGAAGATATTTTCCTGTATTTTATTTATTTTTAAGATTTATTTATTTATTTGAAAATCAGAGTTACCCAGAGTGAGGAGGAGAGGCAGAGAGAGAGAGAGAGAGAGGTCTTCCATCTGCTGGTTCACTCCCCAGGTGGCCACAAAGGCCAGAGCTGCTCCGATCCAAAGCCAGGAACCAGGAGCTTCTTCTGGATCTCCCATGTGGGTGCAGGTGCCCAAGGACTTGGGCCATCTTCCACTGCTTTCCCAGGCCATAGCAGAGAGCTGGATCAGAAGTGGAGCAGCCGGGACTCGAACCAGTGACCATATGGGATGCTGGCACTGCAGGCAGTGGCTTTACCTGCAACGCCACAGAGGTGGCCCCGTAGTAAGTCTTAATTTGGAAAGAGTTTTCTCTCCTATGCTATTGCTGTTTTTCAAGATTGATTTAGGTCCTCTAAGGTGTGTACCATATAAATTTTATAAGCTAACCTATGTCTCCAAAATACCCCAATAAAAACTGTGTTACATATGTAGAGTATAATCTATTAGAAACAACATCATCAGCATTTCAAGACTTCAAATATATGAACGTGGGGTGATAATTTATTATAATATATTATATTATAATATATAATATTATATTATTATGTATTATATATTATATTATATATCTAAACAATAATTATTTAGATTTTTTTAAAAATTTGTTAAGATGGTATTTTGTAATATTCCCCATACATGTTTATATGAGGAGACTTCAAAAAGTTCGTAGAAAATGGAACTAAAAAATAAATATATTTTTGGTGGAAAAAATTGAAATAAATGGGGCTGACACTGTGGCTGAGTATGTTAAGCTGCTGCCTGCAGTGCTGGCATCACATAGGAGCACTGGTTCGAGTCCCAGCTGCTCCGCTTCTGTTTCAGCTCCCCTTTCATGCATCTAGGAAAGCAGCAGGACCAGTCCAGCAGCAGTACTTGGGCCCCTGCCACCCATGTAAGAAACCCCAATGGAGTTCAAGGCTCTAGGCTGCAACCTGGACCCAGCCTGGCCCACCACTGGCTGTTGCAGCCATTTGGAGAGTGAACAAGTGAATAGAAGGTCTCTCTCTCTCTCTCTCTCTCCCCCAATACATATTTTCCATGAGCTTTTGAATACCTCCCATAGATATTTTATTAGATGTGCACTCATATATTTTGTTTTCTTTGGGGCAATTGTAAATTATATTATGCCTTTTATGTTAAACTCTAGTTGGTAGTACATAGAAATGCGTTTGAATTTTTTTTTTTGTTCATTTTTTTATTTGTGTGTGTGTGTGAGAGAGAGAGAGTTCATTCCTCAAATGTCTGAAGAGTCAGGCCAGGTCAAAGCCAAGAGCTGGAAACTCAAACCGGTTCTCCTCTGTGGGTGGTATGGATCCAAGCACTGGAACCATCATCCGCTGCCTCCCAGGGCACACATTAGCAGACGTGGCCCAAACAAAGGCACTCTGACACAGCATGGGGGTGTCTTCAGCTTAGCTGCACCAAATGCTTGCTCCTGCGTTGGGTTTTCCCATGTTGATCCCTGCCATCTTGTTGCACACACTTCATTAATTCTAGGAATTTTGCGGACTGGAGGTTTTTGTGTCTGTAGGTTTCTCAGGATTTTTCTATGTAAGCAATCATGTCATCTGCAAACAGAGACGCTTCTTTCTTCCTTTCCTAGCTGTATGCCTTTTGTTTTCTTGCCCTGAGTCCCAGCTAGACTTCGAGTGCTACGTCAAAAAGAGTGGTGGGAATAGGCATCCTTAGCTTTCTGCTGACCTCAGAGGTAAAGAAAGTTTTTGTAGATGTGCTTAGCTGTCTCCACCGTTCCTGATTTCCTGGATGTTGGTTTTTGTCAAATGTTTTTCCTGTACCACTTAATAGGATCATGTATTTTTCTTTCCTAGCCTGTTGGCTTGCACAGACTGATTTTTGACAGCTGAACCAGACTTACATGCCTAAAAGAAAGGCCTCCTCGCTTTTATGTATTCCTGGATTCAATTGTTTAAAATTTTGCAGAGGATTTTTATGTCTAAGACCATGAGGGATATTATTGGGCTGTAGTTTGCTTTTATTTTTTCTATACTGTCTTTATCTGGTTTTGGTTTTAGGGTCATTCTAGCTTAATAAAATGAGTGGGAAGTATTCCCTCCACTTGTAGTTTCTGAAAGAGATTATGGAAAACTCATGTCAGTTCTTCCAAAAGCTAGGTAAAATTTTCCAGCAATGCAATCTGATTCGAAAGATTTTGGGGAGAGACAGCTTTTTAATTACAGATTCAGTTTGTTTAGTGGTAACAGGAATGGTCAGGTTTATCTATTCCACCTCAAACATCTACGGAGCTTTGTGGTTTCTTAAACAATCGGTACAATTTGTGCTCAGTGGCTAATTTCATAGACACAAAGTGGATTGTTGGATGCCTTTAGGATGGCTGCAGGAGCTGTTGTATTCCTGATAATGGTGATTTCTGTCAAATTTCCTTTTATGTTCAGCAGACTCACTAGAAGTCTGTCAACTTAATTGATTTCTTTTTTCAAAGAGCCAGTTTTCTGGTTCATTGATTTTCTCCATTGTTTTCTTAGTCTCAGTTTGATTGACCTCACACTTGCTTTTACTAGTTCTTTCCTTCTTCTTGCATTTGGTTTACTTCTCTCTTCTCTTCCTGTTTCCCTGAGGGAGGAGTTTTGTTCATTTGAGAAGTTTTATCTTTTCTGGTGCTATTTGCTACTCTAAATTTCCCTCCCAGGGACTGGCGCTGTGGCACAGCAGTTTAAAACTCTGGCCTGAAGCGCCAGCAACCCATATGGGCACCGGTTTGAGTCCTAGCTGTTCCACTTCCGATCCAGCTCTCTGCTATGGCCTGGGAAAGCAGTAGAAGATGGCCCAAGTCTTTGGGCCTCTGCACCTGCATGGGAGACCCAGAGGAAGCTCCTGGCTCCTGGCTTTGGATCAGCCCAGCTCCAGCCATTGCAGCTATCTGGGGAGTGAACCAGCTGATGGAAGACCTCTCTCTCTGTCTCTACCTCTCTCTGTAGCTCTGTCTTTCAAATAAATAAATTAATCTTTTAAAAAACTTCCCTCCCAGTATTGCTTATTGCATCCTGCATACTTTCATGTGGTCTATGTCCATGTGCATTCTGTTCTGTCTTTAAAGGTTCTTTCTTTTGAGACTCTACTTGACTCACAGCTTGGTGAGAAGTGTTATCATCGAATTTCCCAGTATTCAAAGATGTTTCTGTTGATTTTCTGTTATGGATTTCATTATCTGCAGAGAACACACTGTTTATGATTGCAGTTCTTAGGTTCAGGTCCTTTTATAGCTTAGGGCTGATGTACCTTGGTGAGTATTCCATGAGTGCTGGAAAAAAATGTATATTCTGCTATTATTGAGGGCCTTGATATTTCCAATGAGGTCTGTTGGTTGACAGTGTTGTTGTTTTGCTAATTCTTTGTCTAATAGTACTATAAGTAGTTGAGAGGGAAGCCCCAACTACCTTTGTGGTTTTGTCTATTTTCCTTTGAGCTCCATGAGTTTTTGTTCCTGAATTTTGAGGCTTTATTTTTTGGTGCATATACAGTTAGGATCTTAATTTCTTCCTCACGGGCAAGTTCTTTTATCATTATGTACTATACCTCTTTGTCTCTAGCAATTTTCTTGGTTCTGAACACTCTCCAATATTAATGTAGTCACTCCTGTTTTTAAACAATGTTCCCATGAGTATATTTGCCACGCTTGTATTTCCAACTTGACCATGGGACTATTTCCAAAAGTTTGTAACAAATGTATATTTCTTTTCATTCCATTTTTTCCACAAACCTTTGGAAGGGCTCTTGTATTTCATTACATTCAGAGTGAGAGTCCTATAGATAGAGTATTGTTTGTATCCATTCTGTTGGCATCTGTTTTTAATCGGTGCATTGGAACCATTTACATATAAGGTAATTACTGAAAGTCAGATCTCCATTCCTCATTTTATGATTTGTTTCTGTGTGTTCCCTCTGATTCTCAATCCTGTGTTCCCTGTTCTTACCCTATGGTGGATTACTTAAAGTAAATTTTTGGATTCCATCTCGATTTACGGGTTCTGTTTTTGAGTAGACCCTTTTCTATGGTTTTCTTAGTGATCATTCTAGACATTGCAATGAGTCTCTGGTACTGTGCTTCCCTACTTGAAGTGAAGTGCTGAAACCTTGTTTTCATTTAGTTCTTTTTAAAATCTAATTACCTTGAATTTTTCCTCTACATACATTCAACACTGCATCAGAAGGTGTTAGGAGTTCTGCTTCAGTAGTTCATGCAAGTTAAGAAACTCATGAGAAGAGGGCTCTTTTATTACATCTTATTATATATCTCTATTTTTCACCGGTTCCAATGTTCTTTCCTTTCTGAAATTCTGAATCTTCCATTACCATCTGCTTTTGGAGTTTACTTTAATCATCCTTAAAGGGTTGATTTATTAACAATAAATTATCAAAGTCTTCCCTTGCCTGAGAATATCTTTATTTCTGCTTTGTTCCTGAAGAGTATTTTCACCAGACATAGAATTCAAGGTGGGAAAATTTTTTTCTTTCCAAATCTGAAAACTGCATATCTTCCTCTAGTATTCATGGTTTCAAGTGAGAAATTTATTATTCAAATTGGTGTCCCCTATAAATCAGGTGTCATTCACTGCTGCTCTAAAAGCTTTTCTCCTGGCCGGCGCCGTGGCTCAGTAGGCTAATCCTCTGCCTGCGGCGCCAGCACACCGGGTTCTAGTCCCAGTCGGGGCGCCAGATTGTGTCCCGGTTGCCCCTCTTCCAGGCCAGCTCTCTGCTGTGGCCCGGGAGGGCAGTGGAGGATGGCCCAAGTGCTTGGGCCCTGCACCCCATGGGAGACCAGGAGAAGCACCTGGCTCCTGGCTTCGGATCAGCACGATGTGCCGGCCGCAGCGCACCGGCGGCAGCGTCCATTGGAGGGTGAACCAAAGGCAAAAGGAAGACCTTTCTCTCTGTCTCCCTCTCTCTCTCTCTCACTATCCACTCTGCCTGTTAAAAAAAAAAAAAAAAAAGCTTTTCTCCCATGTTTGTTTGATGTGTCTTGTGCATTTCTTACAGCGTCTTCAGTCTGCAGGTTTATGTCTTTCACCGAATTAGGGATACTTTCAGCCATATTTCTTTGAAACCCTCTTTCAGTCGCATTTTCTCTGTGTCTGAGATTCCAGTGATATGAATATTTAGATCTTTTCTTGTCCCACAGATCTCTGATGTTATGTTCCCTTTAACCAATTTTCTCCTAATTGCCCAGATTGAATAAAATCTATCAATCTGTCCTCAAAAATCACTGATCCTATCCTATGTCATCTCAACACTATAATGAGCTCATTCAAAAGTAGTTTTTTTTGTTTTTTGGTTATTCTAGGTTTCAATTCTATAACTTCTACTAGGTTTTGTTTTTATAAAGCCTACTTAATTGCTTAAAACTTCTATATTTTTCACTAACCCAGAACAGTTTATAAATTGCTTTTCAAAACGTTGTTGGCCAGTGCCGTGGTTCACTAGGCTAATCCTCCGCCTTGCAGCGCCAGCACACCGGGTTCTGGTCCCGGTCAGGGCGCCAGATTCTGTCCCAGTTGCTCCTCTTCCAGGCCAGCTCTCTGCTGTGGCCAGGGAGTGCAGTGGAGGATGGCCCAAGTGCTTGGGCCCTGCACTCCATGGGAGACCAGGAGAAGCACCTGGCTCCTGCCATCGCATCAGCGTGGTGCGCCGGCCGCGGCGGCCATTGGAGGGTGAACCAATGGAAAAGGAAGACCTTTCTCTCTGTCTCTCTCTCTCACTGTCCACTCTGCCTGTCAAAAAAAAATTGTTATGATAGCTTTTTTCTACTCTTACAGATGGCACTGGATTCATCTCTTGTTGGTACCGGTTGATTGTCTTTGCTTATTTATATTGTGGTCTCCCTGATTCTTTTTTTTTTTAAAGATTTATTTTATTTATTATTTGAAAGTCAGAGTTATACAGACAGAGGCGAGGCAGAGAGAGAGAGAGAAAAGGAGAGAGAGAGAGAGAAAAGGAGAGAGAGAGTAAGAGAGTGCTTCCATCTGCTGGTCCAGTCTCCAGATGGCCGCAATGGCCAGAGCTGTGTCAGTCCGAAGCTAGGAGCTTCGTCCAGGTCTCCCATATGAGTGCAGGGGCCCAAGGACTTGGACCATGTTCTACTGCTTTCCCAGGCCATAGCAGAGAGATGGATCAGAAGTGGAGCAGCCAGGACTCAAACCGGCGCCCATATGGGATGCTGGCCCTGCAGGCATTGTGGCTTTACCCGCTCTGCCACAGCGCTGTCCCCACCCCCCAACACAGTTGCTTTCAAGTACAACATGGCATGGAGTGTGAACTTAGGAAGACTTGTGCAGGAAGTGCTCCGGTGGACCTGTGTGATCTGGCTCTGGGACGCCTCTAACAAGGACTCCCCACCTCTCTCTGTTTCCAGATGAAATTTTCCAATATTTTTGATGGGATTACATAAATCTGCAAACTTCTTTTTGTTACAACATATGGAAATGGCATATTTTTTTTTAGCAGTAGCATCCCCAATCCAAGAAAAGATCTGTGTTTGCAGGGTTAATGCTTTAATAAACTGCTTGGAATAGAGGATTAGACTTGCCTTCATGCTTGAATAACAATAGCATTTGATTGCCACTGCCTCTGAAGAGCAGCAGGATAGCCACCTAGCTTTTTAACCTTTGAATCTCCAAGGGTTTCAAGTAGAGAGCCAGAGCTTAACTCTTCCAAACAGTCAAGGAACCCAGCATGAGGGTAGGGCCAGGACACTGAGTGAGGATGAAGAAGATTGTATTTGGAGACTGATCAATGGAAAAAAAAATTAAGAACTGTTTAGGATTTGTGCACGAGATATAACCACTGTTCCTTTGCATACCCTGGCAGGCAGTCATGATGGCTCCAGTCGTGGGTCCTTGCTGCCCGCTGCCCACGCGGAACAGGTGGATTGAGTTTCCAGTTCCCAGCTTCAGCCTGGCCCAGTTTAAATCGTCTATCACTGTTCCTGATTCTAATTAGTGTGTGAGCTCTGTGAGGACCTATCTTTTACGTCCACCTTCAAAAGCACACCTACCTCCACGCCCAGCACACAAGCAGTCCTGATCCGCTCTTGTGTGCTTCTTTGTGGTGGCCTGCTCTCTGCTACCCAAGGGGTCCAGCTGTCATCTAATCCCTGGAGAGCCTCTGAGCTGGCCTCAGCAGCAGCAGGATCTTATTCCCTGCTCAAAACCTTTCTGTTATCCCATCTCTTTAGAGTAAATATCAAAATCCCCAAAATCACCTCTTGTCACTCATCGAAGTTCCCCAGCTGACAAGGGCTCCGTTGAGATCTTTAGATTTGCAATGGTGCACAAGTGACCCACGCTCAGTAGAAACCATCCTCAGGGTGTTGAACTGGGTCTTCCCCTGGCTCCTGCTGTTTGGCACCAACCCCTATTCAATGGGGGGTAACGGCCATTGTTTGCTCTTCCCACTAGGATGCAAGAACTCTTCAAAAACATTTCGTGGAAAACGTGTATTATGAAAAAAATGACCCTTGGTTGGAAAGTTTTTGTACCCACATAACCAAATCTAGTTCCCGGGAACTTTTAGAAGTCCCCTTGTATCATCTCCAAGTTTCAGAGATACTTTTACATTTCTTTCCCATTTTTTATTGAGGTAGAACACACTTAAAAGTGAGCATTTGAATGCCTTCTACACTGTTGCACAATCATCACCACCCATTTCCTGAGCGTTTTCCATCTTGTAAAACCGAAACTCTACTCCCACTAAATAAGGTCTTCCCATTACGTGGCCCTCCGGCCCTGGCATTCACTCTTCTACTCTTTCCACTGAAATATCCCCACCGCCTTGTTCAGTGCCAGGCGTGCAGAGACGGTCCTTCATTACTTGTGGAATTAATGCATGAACACTTACAGATAGCAACTAAAGCTGTAATAGAGGAAAAGGAAGAAGCACAGCCACATGTGTTTATGCTCAAGACTTTCATGAACTCTATCTCTGAACTCTCCCCTTGCTTGTTTGCCAGAGAAGAAACCGTAACCTTGACTCTTAACACCCACGTTATCATTCTCAAGAGCAAAACTGTTAAATTGTGGCCAAGATCTTTTATTTGCTAGATTTTCTCCCCAGGATTTGATTTGCTTACCTTGGCTCATCACAGCGTTGACTATTCAAACCCAAATAATTGCAGTTTAATTGAAAACATCAAGCCTTTATTTTCTTATTCTCTCCCTCTGCCTACTCCCCCAAATCATAGAATGGACTTGTTTCCAGCATGAGAAACAGGAAGGAGAGAGGAAGAAGAAAGAAGAACGGAATCACACACAATTCCCCTTGTCTCAAAGACATGAACTCACCTGGGATTACAAACCACACAGCTTTGTTCCCACTTTCTCCCTTTGATTCTATGCAAAGCTCCAAGAGTGTCAGCCTGACCTTAGATAAACTCGTTTTTTTTTAGGATTGCTTCAATATGACTTCTTCATAATAAAATACGTTTAGTCTGCCATAGTTTTGCAATAAAGCATAATAAAAAATTTTGAAAACTCAGAGACTTTTGCACCATTATCATATCAGAGTCAGGAAGAAAAAAAATGTAACACTTCCCCGAAACACATTCCAGGAGCCGTGATAAAAGCCATCGAAATACCTTGCTTGGGTTTTTCATCATCAGTGCATTGCCGCCTGTGTCTGTAAGATGCTGTAGTGGACTGTGCCTTGCAGGACTGTGGAGCATAGGTAGCTGACCCACCTGGTTGACTCCGATGCAAGGTTCATGAGGTGACAACCACCAGGACGAGTTCTGAGGCTGTCTCTCAGTTTCACTGACTTCCAGGTGTGTGTACAGCCCCAGTCTTGTCTACAGGGAAGAATCATGGTGATGACTCAAACCTTCCAGCTGCCAAGATCTGCGCACCTCCTTGGAAGGCCTTCGCCTTCACCCTGCTCCAGTCTCTGCCTTCCTCTTTAGAGTCGGCCAGATACACCTTTCCCACGAGGTTGTCCCTGATACTTTGCACTAAACGTGTGTGTGAATGCTGCAGCTCCATCAGTAATAATAACCACTACTAATAAATCCCGTCTCTGTTACTTCCTGAATTCCTTGCACTGCCTCGGACACCTGAAACAGTCTAACCTTCTTCCACTCATGGCACTCCTCAAGAGCGGTCATCTTGGATTATGGTCACTCTGAAGAGAGAGACCCCAAGACTTGAGTAGAGGAAACATCACAGTATGTAAGTCCACACACTATTGCTGCTGCCTGTGGGTCTGGCATTGGCCTCCGGCTCTAGCTCCTGGGAGGCTCAGACCTGCCATAGCTCCTTCTCTTGGGTTTCTGTGGGGCTCCTTGTTGAGTCAGATCAAGGGCATTGCTGTTGCTGGCAACATGAACTAATTTGCTGGCCTGTTTAGGAGTCAGCTAGGTAACTTTCCTCCTGCCTGTGGACCCCAGCAGTGCTACCCAAACTGTCAGCTCACCAGAATGGGAAGGAATACACAGCTCCTGGCATACAGAATCGGGAATTTCAGCGGGCTTGGCATGGTTTACATTCCCTTGGGAGTTCTTTGTTGTAAATATCAACAGTTCATTCCATTTTGTTCCATTTGTGGGTGTATCACACTTGGCTACCCACTGGAACTTTGATGAAAGTGAGCTCAAAAGCCACTCCATTTTCTAAGTAACTCCTTTTTAGTACTGAGAGGGACCCTCTCCCCTACTTTGCTCTCTCCTAACTCAGAAACACGCCCAGACTGGGTTCCATCCATTACCAAAAAAAAAAAAAAATCACCTCATGAATAAAGCTAATATGAACATTAACCAAGAAAGCAAGCATACTACTACTACTAATGCTACTAATACTAATACTACTAATACTACCAAATACTAATACTACTAATACTAATACTACCAAAAAAGCATACTGCTACTCCTACTCCTACTGCTACTGCTACTGCTACTAATACTACCAAAAAAGCATACTACTAATACTAATACTAATACTAATACTAATACTAATAATAAGGCAACACTGGCAAGGCTTCCCCAGGGAGCGAGGACTCAGTGGGTTGTTGACCTCACTGCTCTTGTATTATTTCACAGAAGGCAGAAACAGAAGGAGAGAGAGGAAAGTTTTTTGGACCAGAATGACGCTGCTGGTCTGGATAAAATATACCATCTTCTTTTTAATCATAAGGGAATAATTTTCCCCCACTTAACCATCACTCTTTCCCTTTGAAGTCAAATCTTGTGCTAAGTCCAATTTGGACAGAGCGGTCCTCTAGGACAAATTCTAACCACTCATGAGGTCCGCCTGTTTCCCATGCAGAGCAGCCTTGGTCTCTGAAGTGAACCACACACATTTATTTGTCCACTGACCGGAGGAAGACTTGAAAAACTAATTGTGAATCAGATGAATAAGACTTTAAGCAGAAACATGGCAGAGCTATGCTGCATTCCCTCTTCCTGGGGGTGGGGAGTGGCTGTGTCTGGGAGTACTTCTGAGACAGGGGCAGACATGTTAGGTAGATGGAAGGAACCTTCAGTTGACTTGGAAGACGGCAGCGGCCTTACACGGTGGTGTCTCTCAAAGCATCTGCTAAAGACAGGAGGGTGTTTTTGTGTAACCAGGGATGGAATGACAGTGAGTTAACTAGAAAATATTGCGTTTCATCCTGGGCACATACGCACCAGAGGTTAAATTCATTACAGGAGTAAGAAAGAGGGAGAAGTTCCAGAAAAAAATGAGACCAAAACTATGTAAAGGCCAACAATATATTTTCTGCCAAATCTGGAAATAAACGTGTGGACGTTTCTAGGAAACATTGCTTTTAAACCATTGGAAAATATAAAAGCAAACCTTAAAGCAATAAGGGGGCATGTGTTAGAAATGAATAACAAAGCTCTTTCCCCAGTGATTATAAAATAGCTCTTTGCTTCCAAGTGTTCCATTAGTCGCCACTATTAATTAAAACCAAACATGTACCCTGAAGTAGGCCAAAGGGGAACCCACAAATTCCCCAAATATACCTCAAGAAGCTTTGGGTGTTGGGTTTCTCTGCTCTGGACAGCCTTGGGTTTTCCTGACTTCCCGTGTCCCTAACTAGATCTTGTTTACCCAGTGTCTGCTTTCTTCAAAGACAGCAAGCAATGAACTTCAAAGATGAAGACATCTACTCATGTATTTACTTATGAAAGTTTGTAATAGGCCAGTTAACACTACATAATGGATATCTTGTACCCTTTTTGTAAGATTTACATATTTACTTATTTATTTGAAAGACAGAGAGAGAGAGAGAATCTTCCACCTGCTGGCTCAGCCCCCAAATGGTTGCAACAAACAAGGCTGGGTTAGATGGAAGCCAGGAGCCAGAAATTCAATCCTGGTCTCCCACGCAGGTGGCAGGGGCCCAAGCATGTGGGCCACCATGTGCTGCCTTCCCAGAGACATTAGGAGGAACCTGGGTCAGAAACAGAATAGCCAGGACTGTGATAGGAGATGCTGAAAGCAGCAGCGGAACCAGCGGCGTCACAGCATGGGCACCCATAAATACCTGAGCGCACAGGAGACCCGGTTACAGCTCCCGGGAGCTGCTGGTGTTTTCTAAGGTGCGACCTTTGCTGCATGGGGACAAAACAAGAGAATCAAAAAGAAAGCTGTCTGTTCTCACATCATTCTGACCATGGCTGCCTACCTTCTACCTGGCCTGGGTGTCCCACTCAGATTGCCTCCTGTAACCTTACCTACTGATTCATTCATTTATCTATTTATTTGGCCATTATGCACCCATTCCCAGTGTGACACAGCAGGCAGCCAGCGCCAACCAAGCACCTTGCATGGACAAACAAGCTAGGCCTTGGCTGTTCCTAAAGCGTCCATCCAAGAACCATTTCCATATTCAATCTCTGTGTTCAGGTTGTCTTCCTCCCCTTCCCCATACACTTTTTAATCTTGATGCTCTAGAATTTCACTGTGATATGACTGAGTTTTACCCTTTCATCATTTATTAAGTTGGGGCATTTCTTGGGCTGTTCCAACCGTGAGACATGTGTCTGAGGTCTTAAAAGTTTCCTGGTATGGTTTGTTCAATAAATGCCTTCCCTTGGTTGGCTGTTGGTATTTATATTTTTTCTTCTGGAATTTGTAATAGCCTGATGTTAGACTTTTCTGGTCTGATTCGCAATTTTGGAAAAAATACTGTAGAGGCCAGCACTGTGGTGTAGTAGGTTAAGCATCTGCCTGTGGTGCTGGCATCCCATATGGATGACGGTTCGAGTCCCTGCTGCTCTTCTTCTGATCCAGCTCCCTGCTGGTGGCCTGGGAAAACAGTACAAAATAGGCCAAGTGCTTGGGCCCCTGCACCCATGTAGGAGACCTGGAAGAAGTTCTGGGGTCCTGGCTTCAGATCAGTGCAGCTCTGGCCATTGCAGCCATTTGGGGAGTGAACCAGTAGATGGAAGATCTCTCTCTATGTGTGTCCCTCCGTCTGTCTGTAACTCTGTCTCTCAAGTAAATAAAAAAATTTTTAAATACTTTAATATTTTTATATCATTGGTTTTGGTTTTATCTGTTTTGGAGATTGTCTAGATTTTACCTCTCAGGTCTTTCACTAAACTTGGTTCAACTTAATTCCTTTTTTTTTTTTTAAGATTTATTCATTTATTCCAAAGGTAGAGTTATAGAGAGAGACAGACAGACAGATAGACAGAAGGAAAGAGTTTTTTTAAAGATTTATTTATTTATTTGAAAGGCAGAAGCACAGAGAGAGAAATAGAGAGACAGAGAGTGAAATCTTCCATCTGCCAGTTCACTCCCCAAATGACCTCAATAGCCAAGGCTGGACCAGGGTGAAGCCAGGAGCCAGGACCTTACCTCATGGGTGCAGGGGCCCAAGTAACTGGGCCATCCTCTGCTGCTTTCTCAGGCACATTAACAGGAAGCTGAATGGATGTGGAGCAGCTGAAACTCAAATTGGTACCCATATTCGGTGCTGGCACTGCAGGTGGAGACTTAACCTATACCACAGAGCCATCCCCAGGAGAGAGATCTTATATCTTCTTATATCTGTTGGTTCACTCCCCAGATAGCTGCAATGGCCAGAGCTAAATCAGGCCAAAGTCAGAAGCCAGGAGCTTCATCTGGGTCTCCCACAAGGGTGGTGGGAGCTCACATACTTGAGCCAATATCTGCTGACTTCCCAGGCTCATAAGCAGAGAGTTGGATCAGAAATGGAGCAGCCAGGACTCGAACTGATGCTCATATGGGGTGTCAGTATGACAGGTGGTGGCTTAACCCACTGCACAACAATGCTGGCCCCAGTTCAATTTCATTTCATTTCAGGGATCATATTATCAGGTTTCTTATTTCTTTCTTTTGGTATCCTATCTTACTTTATTAACATATAAAAGACAAGCTAGTTTGCAGTAACCAGTGGACAAGAGGCCAAAATTTGGCAATGTCTATTTTTTTTTTTTTGATAGGCAGAGTGGATAGTGAGAGAGAGAGACAGAGAGAAAGGTCTTCCTTTGCCGTTGGTTCACCCTCCAATGGCCGCCGCGGCTGCGCATTGCTGCCGGCGCACCACGCTGATCCGATGGCAGGAGCCAGGTGCTTCTCCTGGTCTCCCATGGGGTGCAGGGCTCAAGGACTTGGGCCATCCTCCACTGCACTCCCTGGCCACAGCAGAGAGCTGGCCTGGAAGAGGGGCAACTGGGACAGAATCCAGCGCCCCGACCGGGACTAGAACCCGGTGGGCCGGCGCTGCAAGGCGGAGGATTAGCCTAGTGAGCCGCGGTGCCGGCCCGGCAATTCTAATTTAAGGTGGCACCAAAAAACTTCAACAGTCAAGATGAATACCATCCTCATGTTTTAAATATTTTCATATTTCAATCAAAATTTTAAATAAAAATGGCATTGGTAGGCTGATGTTTCCTTATGCCTTTGACTCTACCATGGCTCAGTGTGTCACCATCACCAGCATGATCTTTATTAAATTTTCATATTTTGTTCAGCATGTATCTTTGTATTAATTTTGATTTTTAAAATATTGCATTCAATACTCTCAGCATCCTTTTAAGTTTAACTCATTGCCTTTTCCTGTTCCCAGTCCTGAATGATGCAAAAACACAACGAATGAGCCGCAGAAGCTTGTCTTTCACACAGCAGCTGAGCCAGAATACGACACAAGCATTTAAAAAATTAAGTATTGGTGTTGCCGCCTCATGAATGAACCTGGAAATAGATACACTGAGTGAAAGGAGCCAGGCATGAAATTATATGATTCCAACGGTAGAAATATCAAGAATAGGCAAGCTCACACAGTCAGAAAGAAGATTAGTGGCTTCCAGGGACTAAAGAAAGGAGGAATGAAATGTGAGTGCCTAGCAGGTGCAGGGTTTCCTTTGGGGATGATGACAATGTGCTAGAACTGGGTCATGGGACAGCTGCACACTATTGTGGATTCATGGAGTGTAATAATAACTTTAAATATTGCACAGGGTAGATGGAGGGAAGATTTCTACATTCCACTTGAGGTGTTGAAACACAGATATTGGCAGACTATAAGGCACATAGGAAATCACGCAAAATATTGTATTCAAGAAGAGGTTCATGTTCAGTATAAAAATGACTTAAAATAAAATATTCTACCATATGTAAATTTTCTACCGTATGTAAATGTTCAAGTAGTCTACAGAAAGATAAGAAAAGAGAGGGACAACAAGTAAACAAATGGGAGAAACAAAGGGAAAATAAATAATAAGATGACAAAATGAAGTCCTAACTATCAATGATTATCTTAAATATAAATGGCCTAAATACATCAGTGAAAAAAGCAGAGATTAACAGAATTGATAAGACAACAAGATCTAACAACATAATTTGTATAAGAAACTCCGAATTGGTAAGAAATAAATCTCCATTCTTTATGAATTACCCAGTCTGGGGTTTTCTGTTATAGCAATACAATATAGACTAAGACAACTACATAATGATTAGAGGATCAATCAATCCATCATGTAAATGAAAACAAACCAAAAAAAAAAACAGCTTTAAAATCCAAGAAAAACTGGGGCCGGTGCCATGACTCACTTGGTTAATCCTCTGCCTGTGGCACCGGTATCCCATATGGGTGCTGGTTCTAGTCTCGGTTGCTCCTCTTCCAGTCCAGCTCTCTGCTGTGGCCCTGGAGGGCAGTGGAAGATAGCCCAAGTCCTTGGGCCCTTGCACCTGCATGGGAGGCCAGGAAGAAGCACCTGGCTCCTGCCTTTGGATCAGCATAGCGCTGGCTGTAGCAACCATTTGGGGAGTGAACCAACAGAAGGAAGACCTTTCTCTCTGTCTCTGTCCCTCACTGTCTATAACTCTACCTGTCAAATAAAAAAAAAACTGATCTGATAAAGATGAAAGAAGAAATAGAAAAATCTTTAATTGTTTTTGGGAACTTCATCCCACACTGGTGATTGCTAGAACAGTAAGAAATCCAACAAGGATGTAAAAGAATTGAACATCATTACCAGACATGGTCTAATTGATCTAAGCAGGACACATTGCTGAATAACAGCAAATTACACATTTTCTTAAAGACCCCACAGGAAACTCACCAAGGCAGATCTTACTTTGAGCTTTGTACAGGAGAAAACAAAAAGGCTGTATCTAAAAATTGAAATAGAGACAGCATATTCTCTGAATGCAGTGGTGTCAAAATAGAAATCAACAACAGAAAATAACAGTAGCATCTCCAATCAGGGGTGACAGTGTGACACGGTGAGTAAGAAGCTGCTGCACATGCCTTATCTCACATCGGAGTGTTGGCTTGAGTCCAAGATACTCCACTTCCAATCCTTAATGCACACCCTGGGAGGCAGCAGGATGGCTCAAGTGCTTGGGCACCTGTGGCCCACATGGGAGATGTGGATTGAGTTCTGGGTTCCTGGCTTCAGCCTGGCCTAACCCTGGATGTTGCAAGCATTTAGGGAGTGAATGAGCAATGGGAGATCTTCTCCTATCACTTGGTGTCTCTCTTTCTATCTTTCAAAAAAGTCAAGTAGAAGAGGGACCACTTTCCAAATCATTTTGTTAAGCTAGTATTATCCTGGCACAAAAGTCAAATAAATGCAGGTAACAAAAGGAAAGAGAAAGAGGTAGGAGGGAACAGGGGGAAAGAGACTGAGACTATAACCCAATAGTTCTCAGAATTTAAACACAAAAGCCCTCAATAAAATACTATCAAATCAAATCTAGCGATGTGTAAGAAGAATGCCCTAACCTGACCACGTGTGATTTATTGCACATGAGCAAGCCTGATTCAACATTCAAGAGTGATCAATGCAGCCATCACAGCAACAAGTTTAAGAAATCATATAAATTAATGTGCAAAAAGCATGCAATAGAATCCAAGATTCACTAATATAAAATAACTAAACAAATTAGAAATAGAAATAAGTCCTCAGTTTAATTAAGAAAAACTCCAAAAAATTTTTAAAAAGCAACCTATAGGGAATATCATTCTGAGTGTTTTCTTGCTATTTTTGGAAATACAGCAAAAATGATAACCCTCAGCATTCTTGTTCAACATAGTTCTAGCTACTACACTAAGACAAGGAGAAAAAAAAATGTGTCCAGGTAAGAAAGGGCCAATGAAACTGTTTTTACTTATCAATGACACGATTGCTGACATGGAAAATAACAAGAAAGTTACCAAAAAACAAAAAGGAACATACAATCTTGTAGATTTAATATGCAAGTGCAATAAGTCTTAGAATACAAGATCAAAACACAAAAATTAATGATACTTTTATTGACTAAAAATGAACAAAAGCAAACTAGAACAAGAATTGGAACATAAGACTATTATATTAGAAGGGGCAAGGATTTTCTAGATCAGACCCAGGAAATAAAATAAAAAATCAATTGGATTTGCACAGCAAAGGGTCCCACTAACAGAATAAAAACCCAACCTACAGAGAGGGAGAAAGCTACACATATGACAAGAGATTAATATCCACAATACACGGGGAACTCAAACAACTCAATACCAAAAGAATAAACAACCTAAAAAATAGATCTTAACAGACATTTCTCAAAGAAATACATACAAATGGGCAACAGATACATTAAAAATGAGTAACATCAATAATCATCAGGGAAATGCAAATCAAAACCACAGTGAGAGATCATCTCCCTACAATAGACTGGCTATTTTCAAAATAAGACACAAGATAGCAAGTCTTGGCAAGGGGGTGGAGAAAAGGGAACCATTGTCCAATGTTGCTGGGAAAGTAAGTTAACACAGCCAGTGTGGAAACCAGTATGGAGGTTCTTAAAAAAAAAACACACACACTTGAGATAGACTTACCATTAGTGGATCCAGCAATCTCACTCCTGGGTAGATAGCCAAGGGAAATGAACTCCATCTGTTAAAGAGACACCCCCACGTTTATTGCAGCACTATTCACAAGAGCCAAGAAATGGAAACAATGTAAGTGTTCATCCACCAGTGAGTGAATAAAGAAAATGCGTGTGTGTGTGTGTGTGTGTGTGTATATACACACCACAGAAATCTATTAAGCCATAAAAAGAAAAAAATCTCATCATTTGCAGTACCATGGATGAAACTAAAGGTTGTTATATCAAGTGAAACAAGCCAGGCACAGAAATGCAAATCCCACATGATCTCACTACTATGTGGAGCTTGAAAAATAGCAGATCTTATAGAAGTCAAAAACACGGTGATTACCGACGGCTTAGGAGGGAAGTGAGGATGGAGGATGGGAGAAAGGCTGATTGATGAGAACTGGGATATAGCTGGATAGGAGTAAGAAGTTTGGGGTGTCTACTGCACAGTACTGTTCATTTAGTGTATATTTCTTTTTTAAAAAATAGAAGGTAGGATTTTGGATGCTTTCAACTATATGTAAGTATTAAATGCCTTGAAGAATAAATGGATTTACCTTGATTGGATATTACACAATATATTCATGTAATGAAATATCAAACAATGCTTTTTTATGTATCTGCAATTTTATGTATCTGCTAATACTTCTTCAAAAATGCAATACTATTTATTGTTGTTTTCCCTGATATGAAATACCTGTGTATTATATGCGTCTGACCAAACCCGCAGAAAGTTTCAAAATACTAACAAAAGAAATAGAAGACCTAAATAACTGGACAGACATATGACATTCTTGGATCAGAAGACTTGGTGTACTGATAATGTCAGTTCTCCCCCAAGCAGGTCTAAGGTTTCACACAATTCCCATCAGAATTCCAGCAAGATACTTGTGGAAAAACACCAGCTTGTTCTAAAATTAATTTCCATAGGCACAGACGGTAAGACAGCTGAAATATTGTTTAGAAAATAAAGCGGGAGGCCGGCGCCGCGGCTCAATAGGCTAATCCTCCGCCTTGTGGCCCCAGCACACCAGGTTCTAGTCCCAGTCGGGGCACCAGATTCTGTCCCGGTTGCCCCTCTTCCAGGCCAGCTCTCTGCTATGGCCAGGGAGTGCAGTGGAGGATGGCCCAAGTGCTTGGGCCCTGCACCCCATGGGAGACCAGGATAAGTACCTGGCTCCTGGCTTCGGATCAGTGTGGTGTGCCCGCCGCAGCGCGCCAGCCGCGGCGGCCATTGGAGGGTGAACCAACGGCAAAAGGAAGATCTTTCTCTCTGTCTCTCTCTCTCACTGTCCACTCTGCCTGTCAAAAAAAAAAAAAAAAAAGGCGGGAAGAGTTCATCTTCCTGATTTTAAATCTTACAGTGGGGGTGATTACTTGCCATGGTGGCTGCACTGTCCACTTTCTGTGTCTGGTTCAAGTCCCAGCTCCAATCTCCATTCTCGCTTCTTCTTAAGGCAGACCCTGGAGGCAGCAGGTGATGGCTTAAATACTTGTGTCCCTATCACTCGCATTGATGCAGATTGCGTTCCTGGCTCCTGGCTTTGTTCGGGCCCAGCCCTGGATGTTGCAAGTGTTTGGGTGGTGAATCAGCTGATGGCAAATCTCTCTGTGTTTCTCTGTCTCTCTGCTATTCAAATAAATAAAAAATCAAAAATATTGAGATTTGCTATACAGCTTTAGTACTAGAGACTGGTTCTGGCAGAGATGCAGATCCTGTAGACACGGTGGAGAACGGGAACCCAGCAAGAGACCCACAAAGCTATGCTCAACTGACTGTTGAGAAAAATAGAAAAGTGAATTCAAAGGAAAAGCAGCCCTTTGAACAAATTATCCTGGGGAGATTGGACATCAATGGGAAAAAATTGTTTTAATCAATCCAAACTTTTACACATTATTTTAAAATCTCAAAACATGATGAGCTTAAATGTGCAATGTGACTCTATGAAAGTTTTAGAAAAAAGGGAGCAAATGTTCAAGATCT